>NC_090441.1:136065487-136690487 GCF_031143425.1 Pleurodeles waltl
GGGGAAGAAAAACATCAAAAAAGAGACTAAGGCCCTCATTCTGACCCTGGCGGATTGAATCCGCCAGGGCCGAGGGCAGCGAATGCACCGCCAACAGGCTGGCGGTGCATTCATGGGCATTCTGACCGCGGCGGTAACGCCGCGGTCAGAAACGGGAAACCAGCGGTCTCCCGCCGGTTTCCCGCTGCCCATGGGAATCCTCCATGGCGGCGCAGCAAGCTGCGCCGCCATGGGGATTCCGACCCCCTTCCCGCCATCCTGGTTCTGGCGGTTTACACCGCCAGAACCTGGCTGGCGGGAACGGGTGTCGTGGGGCCCCTGGGGGCCCCTGCAGTGCCCATGCCAATGGCATGGGCACTGCAGGGGCCCCCTAACAGGGCCCCACATTGCTTTTCAGTGTCTGCTTAGCAGACACTGAAAAGCGCGACGGGTGCCACAGCACCCGTCGCACACCTTCCACTCCGCCGGCTCCATTCGGAGCCGGCATCCTCGTGGAAGGCGCTTTCCCGCTGGGCCGGCGGGCGATCTTTTGCAGATCGCCCGCCGGCCCAGCGGGAAAGTTGAAATGCCCCCCGCGGTCTTCTGACCGCGGGGCGGTGTTTGGGCGGTTTCCGCCCGGCGGGCGGCGTCCGCCGCCCGTCCGGGTCGGAATGAGGCCCTAAGTCAGAAGGTAACTTTTTAACCGAGGCCTTCCGCGACTTGTAGCCGAGCAGGGCTCCATCGCGGTCGGCCTGAAAGTCTGACTTTGCCCCGGTCCTGGTGCAACCAGATGACCCGATTGGCGCTTTTTGTTTCTAAGCGCTAGAAAATAATAATACTTTAAAAATTCATATCTCCGGTTCCCCTGAACCGATTTTAATCGTTTTTGTGTCATTTTAAAGATAAAAATATAAGCTATTTTTATAAATTGGTTTTGGATTTTTAAACTGTTTCCTGTGTTTTATTTAAATACTGTTTTGTGATATTTGAATGCTTTACACTTTGTCTCCTAAGTTAAGCCTTGACGCTCGATGCCAAGCTACCAAGGGTTGAGCTGGGATTAATTTACTGAGACCTAACTGTACTTATGTGGAGGTTTGTGGCTTGTTGCTAGGTGTAGGTACCTACCTGCCCTACCAATAACCCATTTTCCCACATCAGGGAGATTGCTTTCTCCGCCATCTGCTCCGATAACAGCTGGTCATCAAGTGGAGTTGACTCCGTGAGTTGTTCCCCCACCTGTATATTTTTCTTTAGAGCATGTTTAAGTTGAAGGTATTGGAAGTCTTTCTTTGCCCCATTGTTTATTCCTTCTTGAGGTCCTCTAGGCAAACCAGAGTCCCAGCCTTCCATATGTCCCCCAGATGGTCTATTCCTATTAGACCCCAACGACAGAGCCCACTCAAACCACGTAGTTCGCTAAGTTGGTCGCTAGTCCAGAGAGGGATCATGTCTGGGAGTCTGTCCTCCCATCCTAGGAACCTGGAAGCCTCCCTCCATGCACGTATCACTGACTCCGTGTGGCTCGAGAGCTAGCCCTCTCTGTTCCTCTTATAGAGCAACAATAAGTGCCCTCCACATGGCTGCTCTACCTACTCTGTATGCCGGCTCATCCCTTTCTGCGAATGCCCACCTGTTCACAGAAACTAAGGGCCATATTTATACTTTTTGACGCACAACTGCGCCAACGCATATCTTGGTGTAGTGTTTCTCTGTTGTCCGCTCGGAGCTCCACCAGCGGGAGATCTCCAAGGAGTTCAAAGCAGTCCTCAAATGTCTGGGCCGTCTTTGTGGAATAGATGCGCTCGTAATATGTGGCAAAAGCCTCAGCTAAATCATCTTCTGCAGTGTATCGCTCGCCTGTTCTGTCTCTATTCTCTGTTACCCAACTCCTATACGGGTCTCGCTTTTCTAGCCAAGCCCTTAGTTTATTTTTTATTTGCCTTGTCCCCTACGTCATACAGATGTCGCTGGATGGCCAGAGCGTGTGCTTGTGCCTTATTTTCAACTAAGTCCCTCAACTCCTGTTGTTTGAGTAAGAGACTATGACATTGGTGCAGCTGTATTGATCCCCTGGCTAGAATTTTGTCATCCAACTTACTGACCTCACCTTCTAGAGTCTCACATTGGAGACGACGTTCCTTCTTAAGACCCCCTATTATTGCCTGCGCTTGCCCTCTAATGACTCTCTTGAAGGCTTCACAGAGTATACCGCACTGTGGGGTCATCCAGGTTGGCCTCAAAATATCTCTTAGCCCCTTTGTGTAACTAGTCAGGGAAGTCTCCTTCCTTGAGATACCAGGGGTCTATTCTGGGCGGTAACCCTGCGTCTTTAACAGTATCTCAACGAGAGTGGTTACCACAGGGGAATGATCTGACACACCACGTGCGAGCTGTGCCACGTCCCTAAAGCGTCCCACTCCCGTGTGTTGTGTAAACAGATAGTCACTGCGTGAGAAACTCTTGACTGGTACAGACAGAAATGTATATTGCCTTTGATGTGGGTTATGGGCTCTCCAGAGGTCTGTCAGGCCTAACGAGTTGGCAAAAGTCAACAGGTTCCCAGTTCCACCCCCTCCCTTACCCCAAGATAGCCTTTCCAGATTCGGGTCCATGGTGTCGTTCATGTCTCCTCCCAGGAGAAGGGTGCCGGGGGGCAGTTCCAGCAGTACACCCCCAGTGTTGGTAGGGTGTCAGCATGTCATTTTGGTGGTATGAACTCCGAAGAAAAATTCACTGTCTGCCCATTCCAGATCCTAGTCATCGCCACAAATCTCCCCAGTTTGTCCGTCTTCACCAGCACTGGTTTTAAGGGTGTCGACCTTTTAAGTAAAATGCGGACTCTTCTGGAGCTAGCAGTGAATCCCGCAGGTGCCCCCAAGTAGTAGCCCATTCGGTCTAATGCCTTGCAGTGGTTTCCTTGCAGATGTGTTTCGGAGAAATTGTAGGACCAATGTCCATTTAATTCTATTGCCCAGGCCATTGACGTTCCATTTCATGACCTTCAAGGGCTGGGGCCTAGCTGTCATCAGTATGTGCCTGGTTGAGTCTTCGAGTCTGCAACTGCCCGATCTCTCGCGACCACCCCCCCTTCCTCCCGTCTCCTAGGGGTCCCCTAATCCCTTCCTGCAATGTATGTAGTGAGCAAAACGTCTAAACCTTTATATTGGGCCTCAACGTAGTGTTCCCTTGAACAACCCAGCAATACCCCTCCCTCCCTGCTACCCTGCCCAGTAGGCCTAAAAGTGCCCACCCACAAAACTTGCAGAGTGCCTGTCGCCCCAACTGTAACATAGATGCGATACGGGTGGGCTGGCTCCACAGACACGGCTCCTCTAATGCATTGAATATTCTTATATCCTAACGTCGGCTTTAGTATGGAAAGTCTCCCACTTACCAATTGCAATATCAAAGTCTCTCACCTCCACTCCCCAGAAGAGGGAATGTGTATTTACCACCTGTGTCCCTCTTTATCACTAATCTCTCTACCAATGTGTATTTGTTCAATGTAAGACTCATCGTTAGTAGGCAGAGAAAATCACCTCCCTCCGATTTCACTCTGTGGTGTCAACTTAGTTCAGGTCCCATACCTAGCCCCAGTGTCAGAATGAACCAGTGCACTCTCTGGGGGCTTGTCCAGTTTCTGCACCCCTAGCCATCCTCTTGGCTCTCCTCTTCTGTCTCGTGGGTCCACCGGGCATCATCCCTCCATCCAATCCCATCCCTCATCTGGGGATGCGAAGAACCATGATCTGCCTTCTGCTAGAACTTGTAGCTTTGCCGGCAAGAGCATCATAAATTTTAATTCTTTCGCTCTGAGGGCTTTCTTGACTTTGTCAAAACGGAGTGTTTGTTTTTGCACCCTCAGGGTAAAGTGCGGAAAAAAACGCACTGTGGTGTTATCCAGGCATACATCGTCGTGCGTACGGGCAGCTTGTAGGATAGTATTACTGTCTCTATGATTGAAAATTCAGGATATGATAGTTCTCGGGGGGCCCCAGGTTTTGCAGGAGGAATCGGTGCCCTATGCGCCCTTTCTACGGAAAAGAATTTGGATAGGTGCTTTGGGCGAAGCGTGTTGACAATGAAATCCTCCAGAAATAGATCCACACTATGCCCCTCTGACCCCTCTGGAACTCCAACGACCCTGATGTTGTTTCTTCGTGCTCACCCTTCTTGATATTCCAGTCTGGCGGCTAGCACTCCAGTCTGCTTCGTGAGGCATTGCACTTGATCTTCAAGTTTCTTGGGAGCGGTTTGCAATATCTTAATGTCTGATTCCGCAGTTGACATTTTGTCGGACATTTTTTGGAGGTCCGCTCGCAAGAAGGAGGTATCTGCCTTCACGGCATCCAGTTTGGGCTCCAGCGTGCTTTTTAAGTCCGATATCACCGCCATGATGGCCTTCAGTGAAGGTTCTCCTTCCTCTGGCATGGTCATCTCTGACCCGTTAGGGGTGGGAGATTGTTTTTGTACTGCATATTTGTCCATTTTGTTGGACTGTGTGGGGGCCTGGCCCTTTGGCTTCATCTTGATCTTTACAGGGGTGGTGAGACCACCTCACGGCAACTATCACCCTTTGGGAGCCCCTGTTCTACAGTCCTGTTGTAGTGGGCAGTCTCTCCACATCCGGGTGGTCGGGACTTCACCCACCTACTCCACTGGTCCATGCTACAGTGCCTGCTGGCTCTTCTTTCCACTCACATCTGGATCTAGGCCACAGCCAATGTCTCACCTCCTCTTTTCTCTGTTGTTAGTCCACTGATCTCCCTCCTGTGAGTCCCCACAAACCTGTTTCCTCAAGGGCTAGGACTTTCATCACATTCACAGCCACAGCCCTGGAGAGCCCAGTCCTGGCCATGTTTACTTCTCGTCTTGCGCTTTGTTGCGGCCTCTTATTGCTAGGGCATACTCTCTTCGTTGGCTCCCCTTGTCTCCATCCTTCCACCCGCTACATGCCGGTCCAGGCGGTCCCCCTTTCTCAGGCCCACCCTCCAGAGGCCTCCAATCATTGGGCGGCTGGCCGCATTCACCTCCTAGGCCCTCTTTTGTCAATGCGCCAGTATGCGCACACAAGCCGCCGGTGCACCCACCGTCAGTCCTGTAGGGCCATGGCCGGGATGCTCCACCCCCGGATCTCAACCCGGGGCTCAGGGCACGGGCCCCCGATTCAGCTGCAGGCCCAGCTCCCGGGTTTCCTCAATCTCCGATTGGGTGGCCCTGTCTTTAACTTCCAGCCTGATCGGATACTACAGGTGGCCTACCGCTGAGGAAGGTGCATCGCACTTCCAGGGTCCCGGGCACGATCCACCTGGGTCTCCGTGGTCCTGGCGGCTCTGCTTTCTTTTCTCCTTTGTTGGCTGTGCCGGAGGCTGCCGGATTATGTTGGATGTCTGATTTTAGGCGTTTAGAAGCTGCAGAGCTCTTTTAGATGGCGGCTATCTTCGCGCAAGCCAAGCCACGTCCCCTTGTGGTCCAATTACTGATAAATTGAGCACGCTGCCCATCATTTTAACAAATATACTAAATGAAATCAAATTAAATTAGTGCAAGTTCTCTCTAATCAAGTCAGGCAAAGCAACAATGAACTTATCCAGTTCCTCAGCAAATGAAACCAGGAGAAGAACTGATCAAGGATCAACATCTGGACTGTCCAACAAAAAATATGGAGAAGGACTCGGGCATCACCATCTGCCCAAGTGCTGAAAGCTCAAAGCAGCCCATCTACAATTTCAGACACCTCTCGGTTAAATGAAATGGGGGACAAGATCCTAAACCCCATGTCGACGGGATCAAAGTGCTCAGTCGAACCATCAGTGTGGATATCCAACTTTTTAACCAAAAGGCAAAAAAACCAGCCAGAAAAGCAAGAAAGAAAATCCATAGCAAAGATAGCAGTTGTAATTTTTACACCATATTTACAGTGCAACCAAAGCCGTCGACACAGACCTCCCTCCCTTTAAGACAATTGCAGACTCAGAACCATACGAAAGCTACACGGCCATGAGTAGCAAATGGCTCAGTACAGTTAATTTCTGACAATAGACAAAATGCAGCCTCCCTCATTACATGAAGCACGCAGTGCTCATTACGACGGAACCATACAAACTTAACCCATCCTGTCTGGATATGAGAGAAACAACGCACAAGGACTTGTCTTCATTAAAAAAAAACATAAATACAGGGATGCATGATGACAGCAGCAGCAAACACGTCAGCATACTCAAGCAGCAAGAGGTCGGAGGTGCAATTCTGTTCTTCACTATTACTGCAGGCCCCCTCAAAGATACCGTCAGTATTGAAAATGAAACCAATGGATGGCTCGCAGATAGTGGCACCAAGTCAAGTGCGAGTCAAGTTACGACGCCAGAATCCGGTGCCTCTGGCGTATTCAAAGTTTCCCACATAAGATGATCACCGGCAACTCACAGTTGATTGTTCGGTTGTTAAAATGGGTGATTCGCTGAGAGACAACCAACAGCCACAGATCTTTTGCAGCTCTGAACAGATTCAGTTTGTTCATCAGCCCAATAAATCATCACCTTGTGTAAATTATCCGTGTTGCAGTACTTAGAGTGCCCAGTTTAGGGAAAACACCAAAGAAACAATCTAAATTTGGACCACCCTACTAGAGTGGTAACAATTAGTAACAAGCAGGGCCTAACAACCACAAAAGTAACATTCCAAAAGCTACAACGGATCTGCAACATAAGTCTCCTTGAATCAGTCAAGTAAGCCGGTCTACGATGGTCCAAAACAGTGAACAGCGTGAAGATGAATGGCTGAGAAAGTTAGCACCACGTGAAACCACAGACTATGCCCTCCAACCTCAGTACAGCAATAATTCATTAAACTGTTGGGAATCAAGGCAAATCATTCTAATTCCACGATATATGTCACAGGGCCAACAAGATTGTCTGAATAGGGGTAACATCCTGAGGCTGCTGGCTGAGTTGCGTCAACTCAGAAAATCACGTCTACGGATCTAATATCGGTGAAATGTCTTTCCAGCAGTGACTGCCAGGGGCCTGAAGAAACACACACCATCTGGTGATCAAGGGAAATCACTACATTGATCCTGGATGCTAAAACACATTTTGAAGCATGGGGGATAGTCCTTGCAGAGCCACCTAGTTCGCGCTACCCTTTTCCTCTATTGCTTTAAAAAAAACAAATTAACCACTGTGACTCAAAGGATTATGTACCTGCTTTGTGGGCAAAAACTATGGAGTCCCGAAAGAGGCAGCGATGGGGTGGGGGAACCACGCTAAAATCTGCGTGCGAACCTCCAACCGCTCCAAACTATCTGCTTGTAACCCTGCAATCACAGAACGACTCAGAGGTAGAATGGAGGTGGATGGCTCATACCTTAAATGCTCCAAGGAGTAACTGACTCCAAAACCATAATGTAGAAAAAATAACGATCAGGGGAACACCGTAAACATTTTGTCCTGGAACATCGCTGGAGCAAAAAGCATTACCTCAGACGGCTTCAGATTAGCAAACAGCCGCAATTACAAATTAATCATATTGCAAGACACATGGTTAATAGACCCAGTGGTTACATATTATACCATGTCAGTGCTGCAAACCAAACAGATCTGGCAGACCAAGTGAAGGACTGGCAATTTATGTTTTAACAGTGCTATATGTAACAACAGAGCAATTGGCATTCTCAAATGATGATCTGCAGGCCATTAAACTCATCTTTAGAGACAAGCAACAACTTTCATCATATTCAACGTTTACGCCCACCCACCCACATAAACTCCTGTAACTTTTAGCAAGAGTTCTAAAATTATTTCTAGGTACAAGTTATATTAAATTCAATAGCGGCAAGTAATTCTCCTTCACCAGGGCTTATAAAACATCTTCTTTAAAGTCCCTACTTATAGTTACACTGCACCCAGCCCTGTGGACACTTAGGGCAAACTTATGGGTGACTTATATGTAAAGAAATAAGTAGCTTAGGATTTTGGAAGTACTTTTAATTGCAAAGTCAAATTTAGGTTGAACTCTAACTTAAAAGCAGCCAGCAAGGCAGGCCTACTTTTAAAATGACACTGGGCACCACAGCAGTGCACGTATGGGTGTACTACCTATGCTGGGGCCCATAAACCTACATGCCCAACAATATACTAGGGACGTATAGGTAGGTTAGTAGAGCCACTTCTGATTAGCCTAATTTTCATATCCCAATTTAGTCAGAGGACAGGCCCTGAGACTGTTTAGAAGTGCCCAGGGCACCACCAAAGTCAGAAAAACACCAGCATAAGTTAAGGGGCTTCTGCTGTCAGCCCAGTTTTTCACAAGGAATTCAGTCAAGATGCATTACATATTTGCTAGTCTATCTAAAAACCTGACTGGAGTATTGGCAACTAAAACCTATTTATACATATTACCTAGTGGCGATCGCCACTATAGGGTTATAGTTAGCACCTAGTTTTCATATTAAAAGTGTTTATTTTCTTGCCTACAACTTTGGTGCAGCTTGACGAATCTTGATGAAACTTTCCAAAAACATTTGCCTGTCACATCAACTGCTGTCTTGAAAGTTGGAACTACTGGACGGAATTACACCGCATTTGACAGAAAGGTAGGTCCTGGTCCAGAAAGCAACCTTTTTTTGTTTTGGTGTATTTCCATTACGTAGCTTTTGAGAAATTGAAGGAAAAACAAATGCACTGCTAATTACTCCGTAAATTACGGCACCAATGACATTTCTGATAACATCCTTGAAAATAAAAATGTAATATTTGTAATATTTTTTAGGAAAAAACTGTGCATGGTGGGGGCACATGTTATAGTTACCTTAGGGCACGAGTTATAGTTACTTGAGATAACTATAACTGGTGAATTTCTATGGTTTGGTACATTTAAAATGTGAGCCTAATTATAATGTCTCTGTGAACTTTAGTTTTTAAATTTTATATATATGTATATATACATATATATATATATATATATATATATATATATATATATATATATATATAGGTATTTCTATATATATATATTTCTCTGAGGTACTTTATAAAGAAAGATCCTATAATAGGCGCAGTAGTGATCAATCGCTCACAAATCACCTATAGAAAATCCATACCCCTAAGGGATCATCTTGTGAGGAGTGAAATAAGGGAACAAAAAATACAGCGGGCATGGCTCACCCCCAAAAATGATTTTACCTAATGCATGAAGTGCAAAGGGAGCAAACAGGGAGCGAACATACGTGAGAATGAGACCCCTTTTAGGAATAAGATTAAAATTAAAGGAAACCGAACATGTAAGACCAGCTTTGTTGTTTATGTTCTAAAATGCCCGTGTGTGAAGACAAATGTGGGCAGCACAACTTTACCAGCACACAAATGTATATTACAACATATATGAGCTATCATGGACAATGACTGGAGCTACCCCGTAGCATGACATTTTGAAAAGCTTCATTGTAGTGACTCCAAGGTTGTAAGATATAGTTGCCTCACACATGTCCCTAAAAGAACAAGAAGGGGCATTAGGGAAAAAAAACTCTGCAAACTGGAAATGAGGTTTATATTGGAGCTTCACAGAAGGGAACTTTATGATCTAAATATGGATGAAGAGTTGCATGCATATCTAGCATGACACCTGACAATTCTGTGTACAATCTAGGGGTGTTAGAAATGGAATTTAGGCCCGTATTTATACTTTTTTTAGCGCCGCATTTGCGCCGCTTTTTGACGCAAAACGGCGCAAACCTACAAAATACAATGGTATTTTGCAAGTTTGCGTTGTTTTTGCGTAAAAAAACGACGCAAATGCGGCGCAAAAAAAGTATAAATACGGCCCTTAATGTTTCTAATTTTTACTCCATTATGTGTAAAATGGTACTAGGTGTCAGAGAAATTACAGTAATGATTTAAGGTGGATTGGTTTCTTTTTGTTTTTAGTTTATGATTAATCATGAAAAGGGAGGATGTGATATGTTATACTAGGAGTTTGACACTATTGATATCACATAATTATAAAATTTAAGACAATTGTTGTTATTACTTTAATTAGCCTTATGGGTTGAGTATTGAATATCCCGAGACAGAACGAGGGGACAATACATGTGTGAGTATGAATTATGACTAAGAAATGTTTGGAAATAAATTGAAGTATTGATGTGTTCACACTAGGGAGTAGAAAATACATTTAGAACTTTGATTGTGGACACTAATGGTAGTATGATGAATTTTCAAAGCCCAATTGTGTTAGGTGTGGATACTGATCCGAGGCACCTTATGGGGCATGTACCTGAGGAATGAATATAAGGATCTTTGAATAAAAAAGAGATTCAATAAAAAAGAGAATTGTTTTGGGCGAGGTAATGAGAAGATGTATAATTATGCCGACAGAAATAAAATGTAAATAAGATGACATCAAATTGAGTAATGGTAAAAAATTGATAATAGTATAATAGTTATTATGAAAGTCAGAAAAGTACTGCATGGATAGCCCGTACGAGTGTTTAAATTGAATGATGTCCAAAGCATCTGTAACTAATAATGATGAAAACAAATCCATTGAAAAATGGCATACTGAATGTAGAATCCGGGATGAAGTATCATAGTACGTCATCTCTGTTCATGGAGTGTCTAAACAGTAATAGATATGGTGCCCATTAGTTATGAACAAGGTTGCGAGGAGGCAACCGAAAAGTGTAGCTATTACTCAAAAATAAAAATAAAACTATTTGGGATCCACAAGGAGTGCTGCTCTTGTTTTGGAGAAACGCGAGGCAAGATTGAGAAATATATTTATAAACATTGTGTATTTCCATTATATGTTTTTTTCTCTTCTCAATCCGAAAACGGGTTTCACTCCATTTGGGGTTCTTGCCATTGATAGAATGTCTTTGCAGTTAGGTATTGTGAGATAATAGCATTGACATTCCAGACAAGTGTCAAGAGTTCAGGTAAGAGGATTAACAGTAGGTAATGGTCCGACTAGAATACGAAATTTCCTAGCTATCGTGAAGGAAAGTTTCAATTCTATTAAGGACACGGAGGCGAGGATTATGCAGATCTTTCTTCACTTTTAATTAAACAGCAAGTTCAAAGTAAAACAAAACATGAACAAAAAAACTACAAGTTCCATGAGCCCGCCGCCATGGTAACGAGTATCCAATGAGGTGCACTCCTTCACGTTGGTATAAATATCCCGAAATGCGTCACACTTCCTCGACTTCACTGCGGAAGGAATCCTGGTAGAGTCAATTGGTCGTAGTTTCGGAACCTACCAAAAGAGGTATAATTAGATGCAAATCCGATAAAACACAGATACATACCGACTGCAATAAAGTCATGAGCCTTAAAATACCTCTAAATAGAATGTGATCACATCTGAAACAAGTACTACATGATGTATTTAGAATATGATCAGAATAACAATAAACAAATGTACAAACTCAAGTATACTACCTTGTTACGCAGGTAGATGTAATCGGGAGGGGACATACCAGCGTAATGTATGTGGGTGGGATAATCCTCGCCTCCGTGTCCTTAATAGAATTGAAACTTTCCTTCACGATAGCTAGGAAATTTCGTATTCTATCACAGGACCGGAGGCGAGGATTATGCAAGTTTAAAGCTTACTCACCACAAGTGCGGCTGCATCATGAATTGGTTTAAAGTAAAACTTCTTAAAAGTAGACTCTGAAGACCAATCAGCAGCATGCATGATGTCCTCCAATCTGCCCCCCACTTGTATGGCTTTGGAAGCCATAGCTCCCCGAGTAGAATGGGCGCCAAAAACTTGAACATCTACTCCTGCCTCAGAGAGAATCCATTGAATCCATCTGGCAACGGAAGGGGAAGAAACCGCCTTGAACGGTTTCTTTATAGAAATCAATAATTGCTTGACACCTGGAGGTCTACAAGAACTGGTTACTTCCTCATAGACTTTGAGACATCGAACCACACATAGCTTCGGGGAATCAGGAAAAGCGGGATAGGATACCGACCTGGTATTAGACTTTGTCCTCCTTGCAATAGTAAACGTGACTCCCTCTGGAGTAAAGACACGAGCGGAAATATCCAATGCTCTGACATCGGACACTCGCTTACAGGAAATGAGGCAGAGAAGCATGGCTAATTTGGCTGACAATTCTTTCAGTGACAAAGATTGGTTGTCCCGCCAAGAGGACAAGAGATTAAGAACTAAGTTCACGTCCCAGAGTTCCGAATATCTGGGTTGCGGAGGTCTGGAGAGTCTAATACCCTTAAGAAGTTTACAAATCCAGGGATGCTCCCCGATCGGGAGATTGTTAAGGGGCGGGTGGCCCGCCGAGATGGCCGAACGAAAAGAATTGATAGTGCGATACGCTAAGCCAGATTCCCCTAATTCCGCAAGGAAATTGATGATGTCGGTAACACTGGCCCCCATGGGATCGCAGTGTTTGCCCACACACCAACGAGACCATCTGTTCCATGCAGATCTATATCGTTTGCATGTACCAGGGGCCCAGGCCTGTGCGATGAAGTTATTAGCTTCCTGCGAAAGTCGGTTGTCTTGCCAACGATGCCGGAAATCTTCCAAGCTATGAGGGAAAGATGACCCTGAAGGACTAGAGGGTGACAGAACCCCGACGGATCCAGGAGTATTGAGGGAAAATGCGGGAGGCGAAGAGGACACTCGCACGAGAGTTCCAACAGGGTCGGGAACCACGGCTGTGACCTCCACCAGGGGGTTATCAGAACCACCGTCGCCTCTTGGCGGCGAACCTGAGCCGCAACCCGCGGAATAAGGAGAAACGGGGGAAAAGCATAACCCTGAAGGGTACCCCAATGTTGGAGAAACTCATCTACTGCCGCCGCTCCCGGATCCAGCCGCCAGCTGAAGTATAGGGGAAGTTGAGCATTCCAACGAGACGCAAAGAGATCCACTGAACAGGGACCCCAACGATCCATGATCGGCTGAAAAACCGAGCGATGTAGTCGCCAATCGCTGGGATCCTGGAGAAACCGAGAATTCCAGTCTGCCCATACATTCTGGGTTCCCGGAAGATACTCTGCTGTGACTGAGATTTGGCGTTGAAGGCAAAAATGCCAAAAATTCTTCGCCAGTTCCGCTAGGGCTCTTGATCTTGTTCCCCCTAAGCGATTTATGTATTGTACCGCCGATACGTTGTCCATCCGTAGTAGAACAACACATGAGACTTTGTCTCTCGTGATTAGATCCAGACGAACCATCCAGTCTCCCTGTAAGAGGAGGTCGCGGAGCATGTGAATACCCTCCATCTTGAAATGTCTGTAAACCACCCATTCGTTGAATGCCCGAAGTTTGATAACGGGACGAAACCCCTTGTCCTTCTTCTCCACCAAAAAGATGTTGCTTACGAAACCTGTGGGGTGAAGGGAAGTGAAGGAAAGGGCTCCCTTGTGGAGAAGGGCCTGAACCTCTAACTCTATGAGCTCTGAGTTTTCTGCCGAGAACACGATGGGCGGAGGCAGTTTCTCCTGAAGTGGGGTACCCCAGAATTCTATCTGAAAACCTGAGACAGTTTGGAGAACCCATGCGTCGGAGGTAATGCGCCTCCAATTGTCCTTGAAAAACCTCAATCTCCCTCCAAAATTTTTTGGGGAAAAAGGGATAAGCCTCACCAGAGGGACCTCCAGGGGCGTTAGATGCTCCTCGCGTGTTTCTGGACCCTCTGCCTCTTCCCCTGCCTCTGTTGGGGAAGAAAGTTCCTTGTCTGCCGTCTCTCCAACCGTTGTTCCAGAAGGAACTGGGGCCTTGCTGGAAAGGACGGCCGGAAGAGCGACCCCTGCCTCGCCCGGCCCCGCCAAAAACCTTATTGGGAAAAATCTTTTTAATGGAAGATTGCGCTTTAGCCAAAGCCGAAAACGTAGCCACAAATTTCCCTAATTCTTTGACAAAAGGGTCGCCAAATAAATTGCCTTGGGCAACAGCCCCTGCCTCCGAGTTAGATAGTTCCCCTAATTTGGGGTCAATTTTGATCAATAAAGACCTGCGTCTTTCTGCAGAGATGGCACAGTTCGCGTTGCCCAGGAGACAAACAGCTCTCTGAGCCCATCCTGCGATGATGTCTGTCTGTAGGGGAGTGTTTGCTTGCCTGGCACGCTCCGCCAATTGAATAATCTGTGTGAGGGGACCAAGGACGTCAAGAAGTTTATCTTGACATGCTCGCCAGGAGCGGTCAATCCCTTTTTTGGGATCCTTGGTATACTTGGCAAAAAACGTACACATTTTAGGGTCAATATCAGGTGTAAAAGCGACCTTATCCGATAAAGACGGGCGTGGGCACTCCGCCCGTAGCCGGGCCCGCACCTCCTTGTCCAGAGGTTGCCTAATTTTGCTGGCGACATACTCAGCCACCTTGTGGTCTGGGCGCCACTCCGAAGAACGTGGATGGTAGATACCCTCCGGCTCAAACATATCGGAGTCAGAATCAGCGCGATCCAAAGGATCTGGTAGGGTAGCCCCAGGGCGCCAAGGGCGACCTGAGTCGTCATCCAAAGATGATGAGTCCTCATCTGAACCTCCCATGAAGCCTTTGGGGGATTCCAAATCAGGGTTCCATAGGTGGTGAAGCTTGTCACCCATTACCCCGGGCAAACAGCCCTCCCGGGAGGGTAAGCACGTATGCGCGCGCGCACTCTTGGGATGGGAAAAAAACTCGCCCTCCTCCAGGTGCCCCGCGTCGCGCTTGCGCAGTTTCCTGGGAGCCGAAAGGGTAGAGGAATCACCCTCCGCTCCCGTCACACCAAACATGCCCGTACCTCTGGACACCTGTTCAGTAAGTTTAGCTACAGTATCCCTAAGAGGGGCTAAAGCGTGGGAGATAGCCTGTGACACTGCTTAGCTTCTGAGATCAGACGAGATCAGGCGCATTCAGGGTGGTATGGCCGTAGGCTGAAAACAAAGTGTCCACCCCGGGGGGGAGGGTACGGTGAGAGGAACCCTCACCTGGGGACATGTTGGGAAAAGGGTCATTCTCTTGAGAGGAGTGCATAATGAGGACTTGGACAGAGTGTACACCCAACAAAAAATATGATATATAGGGTAAATCCCTACCCACTCTGTCACTGTAAGTGCAAAAAAAAAAAAAAAATATATAATGTCTTCCCTAATGGGGTAAACCTTACCCAAATGGGTGTCACAGGTAGGGATAAAACTGTACCTAAGGTACAAACGTGATATTGAGGGCAAAATCCTCAAGTTGGAAAGAAAAGAAAACAAACGCGAGGCGCGAGCGCCGAGCGCTGAGAGCTACATGCTCCCCGAAAAAAACAGCGTGCGCGCGCCCTCTAGTGGGCCCGACGTGTATTTAAACACGCCGAAGGAAAGGAAAATGAAAAAACGCTCGAGCGGAACGTTCGTTCCGGCGAACGAAATAATACAGACAATACAATGTAGCAGAGACGCGCCAAAGCAATAAACAGAACCCCCGAACCGGAGGCAGAAAGGCACTTATCTGGCTCACAGCAGTGAAGAAAGAGGAAGTGTGACGCATTTCGGGATATTTATACCAACGTGAAGGAGTGCACCTCATTGGATACTCGTTACCATGGCGGCGGGCTCATGGAACTTGTAGTTTTTTTGTTCATGTTTTGTTTTACTTTGAACTTGCTGTTTAATTAAAAGTGAAGAAAGATCTGCATAATCCTCGCCTCCGGTCCTGTGATAGAATTAGAGCTGCGGAGTTTGTGAGGATCTCTTTATTTTAATACTGAGATTAGCTGACATGTCCTTGTGAAAATTCAAGGGAAAGAAATAAATTACTGGGGAATCAGAATCAGAATTATGGATTTCCCTGGAGGGACTTGCCCCAGGGCAGTGAGCCATATAGCATTCTACAATTCTTCCAAAATAAAGCAGTTTACTAAAGAGAAACCCAACCTAAACTACCTTTACTAATGAGAATTAGAGAAATCAGCACACACAGGTCCTCCATTTCTAGCTCTGTTAAATTGAACTGTGACCTGGCGCAGCTCTATTTAAAGTGCCAGCCATTGCTATAAAGATGGATCCACAGGGGGTGGCTTGTGTACTGTGTATCTTGATAGCTAAGGTATAAACTGGTGCTGACCTGCTCATGCCTTGGGTCTGTGAGAATCCCACTCCATCATCATCTTCAGCGTCATTCAACAACTGTGACCCATTAACAGGGATGCTCTTTGATACACCACTCTCTTTTTAGGATGCTGGCACTAACTCAATGCTGTCTGAGTCTCCATTGAGTTCCCCTCAAGCTCTAAAATTAAAATTATCAACAACTCCTAACCTGCCTGATCATTCACAGTTGAAACACATACAGTGTCACCAAAGACGTTCAGTCAATCAGGCACTCTTACTTTCTGTGCCTAACCAAACTCAGCCCATGCAAAATCAATTCAGCAACTTCTGACACTATACAGGCAGTAGCGGATCTCCCCAGAACTGTTCCTTATAGGAGAGATCTACAGGGTAAGAAAATTTCTCCAAAGAGAATGGCCGTACAATAGGCATGTCACCTAAGAATGGAGACAGGAATGGCCCAGGGGAGGTTGGTGTTGTGCCCTTGCTTACCTGTAGAATGCATGCTGGATACCGGGTACTTCATTGCCAAAAGTGTGAGGGGAATCAGAGGTTGAGTTGTTCAGGCTGCCTGCTGCAGATCTATGTGATACTGAACCTGAAGATAGTGTTTAGTAACCAAGAATAGACTAAGGGGTAGGATACAGATATGAGTCACAGTTGGAAGACCATTTAGTCAGTGGTTACCTGTGTAACTGGGAGAAGACCCCCAAGACTGGCCCTGACGAGGCCACCCCTGTTAAAGAGAAGAACAACATGAGACTTGTATCAAGTAGATCTCTGCATGACACAAAATAAGTTTTACATTCCTAGTGTGGCTTGCGTTTCCACACTGGAGTGCTGGACTGCCAGGTAAGTGCTCAGTTTCTGAATATAGACCGAGAACTGAAGGGCTCGTGGCTGGGTACCACCCTAAAAGTGTGGGTGCAAAATACTGTCCACAGTAAGAAATATTAGAGTTTTCTTCATGGCCCTCAAGGGAATATTTTGGGATCCATGTAAGGGCCCAGTAATGACATGTGAGGAAAGAGTGCATGTACCCATGCCTGACACTGGCCTGGGAAACCTTGCATTGGAATTTGTGATCTCCCCAGCACACAGAGAGCTAAAATTATCTGACTGTTTGTAGGTGATTCCTTACCAGCCTTCTTGCTATACTGCAGGATTACTCCCAAGCATTGCATATGTGTGTTTACAAAGAGATGAATGGTCAGTGACCTGGCTGAGTAATGTGACAATTATCAATATTGTCAAGCAAGGTATCAACGCACTGGGCTTGTTGGAGGCCTTGTAGTCTGGCACAGGAGCGAAAGTGAGCAACATAACTCAGTTGGCTATGGTAGTATGTAAAAGGGATTACAAAAATACAGATTTACAAATAAAGTATATAAACATAATTGTTTAGGATTATTTCTACTGGTCCACAACTGTTGCTCTTCTGCACTCTGCATTGAATTTGACAAAGGCAGGAAACACCACCTCTATCATATGACCTTCTTGAAAACAATAGCCCAGAATTCTATGTTTACATTCATTTCTTTTGATTCATTTGATCCTACCACCTAACTTTGAGTAAGGCTGAGACAAGGTCTGTTTCTGTCGCGTTCTATCTCTTCAAGCTATGTAGCATCAGTATTTGGGTCTTTCAATCTATTTTGAATTCCTCTTTGCATTTGGTACATGGCCTTTAAATTAATTACAACACCCACTATTTGGATAGGTGTGAATCAGATAATGTCATCTCATTCATCTGCTAATAATTTATTATGTAATGTCAAAAGGAAAGTCTGAAAATTCAGGACTATATTAACCCTTTTGCTCCTCTTCAGACATGACTAGCATACGTCTTCCTTCCTCTTCCACTGAGAAGGCAGAATCAACCATTTCCAATTCTCATCTAACACAAATGACCAACCCAAAGCCCATTCCAAGTTTCTAACAGTGCATCTCACTACACCTGGGCAGTTTCAGTACTTCCTCTTTTCTTTCAGAGTCTACATCAAAAATATATTCCCACCTTTGGAATATCACAGCTCCACCAAGACGTCCTTAGGAACACTCCTACTAAAACACGAGTGCTTAAGACATCCTGACTTGCAAATTACTGTCCCCTTGCCAGCCTCCAAATTATTCAGAACGTTTTCAATCCACAGCAATGTGTGCAACCTTATCCTTGGCTTACACCATATGTAATTATGACCCAGGCATTTTGAAAACGTTATTAATCAGAGTCTGGTGACAAGGAGCACAAATGTCTCTATGTTAGACCTGTCAGCCTTAGGGTTGTGTTCCTCCAAACCTTTTGCCTTCTTACCTCCTCTTTTTGCTGTATCTTTTTGTTGGCCTTAGGACTCTGAGCACTTTTCCTGTGTTGACCAGAGGTAAAGTGCATGTGCTTCTCCCCTAAACATGGCAACATTGATGTATACACAACTGACATATTTAATTTACTTGTGTTAGAACTGCGGTCTTGGGTTGGCAGTCAGGTTACCCCCTGTCCAAGCAAGGACCCTCACTCTAGTCAGGGTAAATCACACACAATCCAAATTATCCTGTGCCCACCCTCTGGCAGCTTGGAACTGAGCAGTTAGGCTTAACTTAGAAGGCAATGTGTACAGTATTTGTGCAATAAATCATGCAATAACACAATAGAACACCACAAACATACCCCACACAGTGTTTAGATTTAAAAAAAATATTTATCTGGTAAGATGCAGGTCAAAAACAATCAAGATTCTATAAGTATATGTTGAAATATCACTGTACAGATGATATAAAGTGTCTTTAGTCTTTTAAAAAGCAACAAGTGTCTCTTGCACGCACAAAGTACCTGGTTTGCGTTCAAATTCTCCGCAAGGGACCGCAGAGGAGGAGTTGTGTGGAAAACGGAGAAATGTGCGTCGATGTTTCCGGTGAACACAGACGATGCTTTGTTGAGTTTTCATGCAGGGCAGGCTTTGTGTCAATTCCCGGCATGTAGACTGGGGTCCTGTACTGGTTGCGGGGTTTTCAGATGCCCCGGGGACAATGCATTGAAATCCTGGGCATGAAGGACGAAGTCACAGAGGCTGCATCGATCCAGTGGGCATTGCGTGGAAATTTCTGCCGCATGGCAGGCGCTGCGTTGATTCCTCTCAGGAAGGTTGGCTGCGTCATTCCGGCTCAGCTTTGCATGAATCCAGTGACCCGTGCGTCGAATTTCAGGTCACTACGCTGGCGCTGCATCGTTCTCCTCTGCGGGAAGTCAGGCTGTGGCTATCCGGTTCGGCGTGCAGTGATTTTCTCATCGCAATGCAGGCTGTGTGTTATTTCTTGCAGGCTGTCCGTCGATTTTCGCCACACAAGGAGTTGTTTTGCAGAAGTTAAGTCTTTTTGGTCCTGAGACTTCAGGGAATAGGAGGGAAGCTCTGTTCAGGCCCTTGGAGAGCACTTCTCAGCACTACCAGAGAGCAGCAAGGCAGCAGGGCAACAGCAGGGCAGCAGTCCTTTGCAGGAAAAGCAGTCAGGTGAGTCCTTTGGACATTCAGGCAGTTCTTCTTGGCAGGTTGCAGGTTCTGGTTCAGGGACTCTTCAACAGTGGTTTCTTGTCCAGAAGTGTGTGAGTTGGTAGGGTCAGAGACCCTGCTTAAATACCCAAATGTGCCTTTGAAGTGGGGGAGACTTAAAAAAGTGACTTAGAAGTGCACACGGTCCCCTTCCAGTTCCATCCTGTCTGCCAGGGTCCCAGTAGGGGGTGTGGCAGTTCTTTGTGTGATGGCAGGCTACTGTCCTTTGACATATAAGTGTCAAGCACTCCTCCCTCCCAGCTCAGGAAGACCCATTCAATATGCAGAAGTGTGCAAGTGTGACTGAGCATCCTGTGTTTGGGTTTGTCTGCTTGAATGCACAAGGTAGCTATCAGCTAAACCTAGCCTGGCGTGGATTGTAAGGCACAGAACGATTTAAGTGTAGAGAAATGCTCACTTTCTAAAAGTGTTATTTCTAGAATAGCAATATTAAATCCAACTTCACCAATAAGCAGGATTTTCTATTATCATTCTGGCCATACTACATACTACATACTATACTACATATGACCTGGCTACTCCTTTCAGATCAGAATCCACCACTCAAACAGTGTCTGAGGGTAGCCCTAATGGTATCCTATGAAAGGAGCAGTCCTCAAAGCAGTGTGAAATAAAGTTTTACACTACAAGGACATATAGAACACACATGTTCATGTCCTGCCTTTTATCTACATAGCACCCTGCCCTATGGGCTACCTAGGACCTACCTTAGGGGTGGCTTATGTGTAGAAAAAGTGGAGTTTAAGACTTGGCAAATACTTTTAAATGCCAAGTCGAAGTGGCAGTGAAACTGCACACACAGGCCCTGCAGTGGCAGGCCTGAGACATGGTTAGGGAGCTACTTATGTGGGTGGCACAACCAGTGCTGCAGCCCACTAGTAGCATTTGCCCTGGGCACATGTAGTGCACTTTACTAGGGACTTACAAGTAAATTAAGTAAGCCAATTGGGTATGAGCCAATGTCACCATGTTTTAAGGAGAGAGCACTTTAGCACTGATTAGCAGTGGTAAAGTGTGCAGAGTCCTAAAGCCAACTAAAATGAGGTCAGAAAAAGTGAAGGAGGAAGGCAAAAAGCTTGGGGGTGACCTTGCAGAAAGGCCATTTCCAACAACTTGTAAGACCTTTGTAAAGTGGTATACCACATACCCAGGGCCTGTAACCTAAATGCTGGTAGTGGGTATTCAGAGCTGATTGTGCTACCAAAATAAGTGGCCTTCTAAACATGCCGCCCTAGGGGTAAGGAGCTGTGTAAGTAAAAAGTAGGACACGTCTTTTTAAGTTTGACATGTTCTGGTAGTGAAAAATTCCCAAAGTCATTTTCCACTAGCATGAGACCGCCTCCTCGCATAGTTTAGCATCGGGAAATCCTTATTACACTTTTAAGTTGTAATTCCTAATTAGAAAGGAGTAGCTGCCTCATGTTTCTGATCTTTGGAATGTTAATGATAAATCCTCTTTAATGGTAAAGCTGGATTCAACATTACTATTTTAGAAATGCCACTTTTAGAAATTGAACACTTTGCTGCTCTTACTGCCCTGTGTGCCTTGCAGCCTGTCTCCAATACACATCTAGGGTAGGTGACAGCAGCACATTCCCTCCAAATAGCCACAAACAGAGGGAGGCTGAGTAAGACAGGGAACTCATCTGCATTCATCTGTATCCTGATAGCTCTTCCTGGGCAGGAAGAGAGAGGAGGAGCTTACACTCACACCTGAATAGAGAGTGCCTGTCCCCACACAAAGGGTTGATTACCCCCCACTTGTAGTCTGGCACCAGTGTTGGGAAGAAAAGACCACTGTGCACTTCAACTACCTTTCTTTGAAGTCACCCCCCACTTTAAAGGCACTTTTGAGTAAAAGTACTGGGCCTCAGACCCTATAAAGACAGTAGACTACTGGACCTGCGAAGAACTCTGCCAGGGGTAAGGCTACTGTACTCCGAGGACTGCCACTCGCTGGACTGCTGCCCTAAAAGGACTTCTTTCTGCTTTGATGAGCTGTCCTTCTGCCTGCTGAGGACAAGGACTGAATCCATCTTACCTGATCCCAGAGTAACTCCAATGGTTTATTAGCTTGCCCCCTGTTCTTCTGCAGTGCCAGGGACATCAAAGCCTGACTGCAACCTGCAACCAGCACCTGGCCTCTGTCTGCTATTACCCCTACTCCACAAGTGGAGGCAACCCAGCCATGGGCCCTTGGAAGTGAGTATCTCTGCTGCAATCCAAGAAAATCCAATCGACACTGATGATGCTGCTGCTCGAGCTGCGAACACCGCATTTCCGACTTCACAAAGCCTCATCCCTGGATTCTGATGCATCCTTGGCTCTCCACGGCACCATGACAACTTATGTCCTTGATGTCCATCACTGCTTGACTTCAATGCTTCCTTGACACTGTAAAGCTCTGAACTGATGCATCACATACATCTCAACAATAAACAGCTTTGTATCTCCTCCTCTGCTCCCCACATTGAATCCTCGATGCTTCTTCCATCAAAGGTACTTTTTCAGCAGGTCCTGTGGAGCCTGCCCTCCATTGTGGTTGGCCTAAACTTTGGATTTACCCTGGTTTAACATGCCCTCAAGTAACATATAAGCATTATTGACTTCTAAGCACTACTTTTGGTTTATTCTTCAAAAATTCATATCTCTACTTTACAGATTTACAAGGCCCTTGCGCCTCCTTGTCATTTTGGTCTCGATTTACTCATAAAATGATTGTCTATTTTTGATAAACCTGTCTGGGGTCTTTTTTGTGGTGTTTCCATTGTTTTACTGTGTGTGTGTTTTGCACAAATACTTTACACATAGATAAGCCTGACTGCTGTGTGCCAAGCTACCAGAGGATGAGCACAGGTTATGTCTAACTGTGTACCCAGCTTACCCTGACCAGAGTGGTGGTTCTTGCTTGTACGGGGTGCATACTCTGATAACCAGAAACCCTGTTTCTAACACTCTTCCATACAGCACAATGCATATAAGAATCAAAGATATTAGAAGTGGCTCCAGCTTCATGCAGGAATGGTTTATATCCATCTGTACCAAAATGAGAGCTTAAGTTCAAATGATCAGACTTCCTGTGGGAATTTGTTATGGCAATCTTCAAAGTAACCAAGAGCCCAATCTCAACCCTGCAGATCTGCCCTATGTTCATATTGTATCTTATATATTTCATCAAGGACCTAAACTTGCCCTCCTGCATGCAAGTGACAACACCAAATTCAACCCCAAAGTTAGTAGCCTCTGTTCATGATTGATTAAAGGTCAGTGAGGCATAGACTGCGCACATTAGCTTCGTGGCAATGGTTCTCAACTTAGACCAAGGATACAAGCTCAAGCCATCAGCTCTTTAATCTCCAATCATGCATGCACACATTCATTTTCAAGCACTTTGTCACTGTGACAAAAATGACAAAAAACTTAGGCCCTCATTTCGACTCTGGCGGGAGGCGGTAGCCGCCCGCCAGGCGGGAACCGGCATTTGGCCGCCATGTGGCCAAAATACCGCTTCCCACATTCGGACATTCCCGCTGGGCTGGCCGGCGCTAACCAAGTTAGCGCCAGCCGGCCCAGCTGGAATGGGGGCCACAACACAGGGTGTTGCGGCGGGTGCAGTTGCACCCATCGCGCTTTTCACTCTCTGCTAGGCAGAGAGTGAAAAGCATCATGGGGCCCTGTTAGGGGGCCCCTGCACTGCCCATGCCAGTGGCATGGGCAGTGCAGGGGCCCCCAGGGGCCCCAAGACACCCGTGCCCGCCAGCCTCTTCCTGGCGGTGACAACCGCCAGAAACAGGCTGGCGGGAAGGGGGTCAGAATCCCCATGGCAGCGCTGCTTGCAGCGCTGCCCTGGCGGATTCGCCCAGCCGGGAGAAAACCGGCGGGAAACCGCCGGTCCCGGTTTTCTGACCGCGGCTTTACCGCCGTGGTCAGAATGGCCATGGAAGCACCGCCAGCCTGTTGGCGGTGCTTCCGTCATTCGCGACCCTGGCGTTCAAAGACCGCAGGGTCAAAATGACCCCCATAGTGTTCACCTAAATAGCCACATTAGTATCAATTCCAAGATGCACACATGAGCAATAGCATATATTTCTCCTTGACTCACAGCATATCTAGTGGCCACTTTATTGACACCAAACCAGGCTACTAGTTTCTACATGCATGGCATTAAGAAAACCAGCTTTCGAATGGTGCACATGCTGCATCAACATAAACACACAGGTGCAGACATGCATGAACTTATGCATGCACGCAGTCATACACTTGTGTGCATACTTTCTGAATGACCAAAAATGCTTTATCAACCTGAACCACTTGAGATTACGCTGGCTGCCTTTCACTCCATTGCCTTCTTGCTTTTTGGACGGGCATTACATATAAAAATGCATAGTTTCATTCATTTTTCTGGAATTTCTCATCATTTGCACACAAGAATTTACATAAGTTTCGCACAGGTTTATGCGCAATAGGAAAACTGAGGGCCAGATTTACAAGGCCCTTGAACCACATTAGCGTCATTTTTTAACGCTAATGTGGCATTGGGTAGGCATTTCTGCCACGCCATATTTATAAAGTGGCGCAATGCTAGCATTGGCCTACTTTGTAACCTCTTGCGCCACATTATGTGTGTATAATATGTTCCCCTGCCGGGAGGCCACAAAGAATGGTGCATTGGAATCTACAAGTTTTCAATGTGTCATTTTTTCCGTAATTTTTACGAATGCACATTGCAGGTGTTAAAGTGATGGACCGTGTTAAAGTGATGGACCGATAATAATCTATGGGCCTCCCTAGAGCTTGGCTGGACTAGAGCCATAAATAATGGCGCTAATCCCACAAAGCTCCACAATAACGTCATAAATCTTGATGCTATTTTGTGCTAACATGCGCCATGGTGTGCTGCATTGTAAATATAGCGCTACCCTGGTGACGTTAGCTGGACTAAAGGCGACTAAAGAAAAGTGGTGCATCAGGACTGGTGCGCCACTTTCTTGCAGATCTGGCTCTAAAGGATGGTTCGTTATCTATGTGGGTCAACAACTATGACTCTACCATACTGCACATGTGGAAGAGACCCAGGAGAACGAATTAGGACTTTGATTTGAAAAGAACTATTTTTAGAGATCCTTTTGTGAATCTTTATTCACTCATGCCTTTTGAAATGTAGCCTTCCAGGCATCTTTGTTGCTTCAGAAAGCTCCAGGGAGTCAGCTTTGCTTTCTCTGTGAAGCTTCTATCCAAGTCTGAAAATTCACCAGGGTGCCTACTGATTTGCCTACCTTGTAGCAAGCAGCACTGTACAAACAGGGCATCACAAATAAATGTTCATAGCGGCAAAAAAAAGAATGCAACCTCACGGCGCTATTTGCCTTGCGAAGTTTAAATCACTTATTCTTCTTTTCTGTATTTTCAGAACCATGGTCACTTCTTGCAGTGCGTACTGAAAGTTAACTGTATACTGTAATATTTAAAATACAAAGCAATAATTGTTGCCATAACAATAACAATAGTTTAAAAACTATATATCAAATTAGGTTTTTTCAGATGGGTATGAGCACATTCTATGCTATTCAAATAAAACACAGGGCCCTATTAAAATGAAAGATTTCCCAGTGTAATGGTTTAATGAATAGGTTTGTCAAACAGTGGTGGAATGGCAGTCTGATCCTGTCTTTAGACACCGGTCTAATGAGCTCCACAAAGAATGAAATCTGTGTTAGGAGTTGCACTGAAGCCCAATTTCGGCAGTGCATTACAATCTGAGTAGAAGCGTGACCACAGTGAATTTCGACACCTAATTCTGAGCTATCGGATCCAGTGATTATGATGCAGCTGGTAAACTGTGAAGCCATCAACAGGGCTAACAATGGAACTGGTCACCTGAAAGAGGGGCGGGGCTAGTAAAGTTAAAGACCCCCAAAGAGAAGGTGATGACTGTTTCTTGTTGCGTGGTGACATAGGTACAAAGTTTTAGCTTCCTATATGTTGGTGAATAAATACTGTGCCCTAAAAATAATTTACAAAATATCATTCCGTCGGAGTTATTGAGAGGAAATCCATACTCAATGGGAGGGTATTATTGTAAATTACATTTAGAACATGACAATATGCCAGATAATATTTCAGCATGCGACATGAATGCAACAGGTGACGCACCAAGGTAAATCTAATCATGTAGCAAAATTCTCATGGAACTAATGCTAATGCGTTATGCTGTGTAAATATGCTACTGTTTACAAATGAACCACTGGCAGGGTCGAGGTGGTGAAGGCAGAACCAGAGGGTGGAGGGAAGGAGAAGCATAACAGTTGGAAAAGAAGCTTTAAGTTTCAGAGAAGTTAAAAAAGAACAGAAGACCCAGTCGTCCCCTCTCATTAACTAACCTTGCTATAAGTTTGTGGGGTGCAGTCAGTGAGAGCTGCTGATTTCACCCCACTCTGTGATGATTTAGGAAAGAGTCATTAATAAAGAGTTGGCTCTGGGCACTTCAGGGTCTTAAACCCGAAGTACTCAGAGGAGGCTCCATCAGTGAATTTCCACATCATCAGGAGGGGGAAGATCTAACAGGGCTTTGCCAGACTAATGAGGCCACTGCCCCAAGCACTGTAATATCTTCAGTGTTAAACCTGACAGTCTGAGAATGGTGTTTCACCCCCTCCCCCTTTTGCCCACCTGCTCTACTTTTGTGACCTTGTTTTTGCTGGCTTTAGGACTCTGCGCCCTTTACCACTGCTAAGCAGTGCTAAAGTGCGTGGGCTCTCTCCCCTAAACAAAGGGCATTGGTTTGTACCCAATTGGCATATTTAATTTACTTATAAGTCCTTAGTAGGGTGCATTAAATGTGCCCAAGGCCTGCAAATTAAATGCTACTTCTGGGCCTGCAGCACTGATTGTTCCACCCATTTAAGTAGTCCTTTAACCATGTGTCAGGACTGCCATTGCAGAGCCTGTATGTGCAGTTTTACATTGCTATGTCGACCTGGTCAAATAACCCTTTTGCCAGGCCCAAAGCTTACATGTTATAAATATAGGCCCCTCCCTAAGGGAGGCCCTGGACAACTCACAGGGTAAGGTGCAATGTATTTAAAGGGCAGGGCATGTACTATTAGCTTTGCATGTCCTGGTAGTAGAAAACTCCAAAATATGTTTTTCACTAGAGCAAGGTGGTGGAGTCAGATTTTAAGTTATAATTCTGAAAATAGCACTTTCAGAAAGTTGACATTTTCTGACATTAGCAATTTGGTGCCTGCTGCCCATCTCTGATCACTTGTCTGGGGTGAGTGACATCTGGGCTTTGTCTATTCCCTCTAGACAGCCACACACAGTAGGAACATAGGTGTGGTTTGATGAGCCAACATAGAATGATGGGAGGGAGGAGCTGTGAGCCTCACCCAGTCTCACTTACACCTGAATAGTTTGAGTCCTGTCCCCACACAAATGGCTGCATAACACCCTGTAATGAGTCTGGAGCCAGCGCAGGAATGACAGAACCTATGTGCACTTCAAAGGCCTGTCTTTGAAGTCTACCTACCTTAAACTCAGTATACTTCTGGACCTCTGAATACTCTGCCAGGAAGAAGGATTGCTGTGCTGTTGAAGGACTGCCACTGTGCTGGACTTCTGCTTTGCTGTGCTACCCTGCTGCCAGCTGTTCCCTTGCCTGGGTGAGAAGGACTGGACCTAGAGTGACGCCAAGGGCTAGCTGGCTGGCCTCCTGATTTGTAGTCTCAGGGACATAAAATACTTCCAACCAGTCTGCACCTGCACTTAGACTCTGACATTTGTGGGTCTGCTCCAGTGGAACTGATTCATCCTCTGCTGCAGGAGCAGAATCACTGCATCGCTGCTGTTGTATGAACAGAAACGGCACATTGCCTTGGGAACCACCACTGCAATGCTTTTCCTTGAGCATGGTCCTCGCATCCCCGTCGATGGCAGCCTTGACTACGATGCAGAGTGTCTGCATCGCAGCCTCTTCATGCATCAGAACGGATGCATCGCCTCGACAGCACATGCATCCTTGACATTGGTCTTCTCATCTCAAGTCTTGGAGCCCAGATCCTCGACGTCGACACAGCAGGAACTCACACCCTAACTCCATTGCATCTTGGAACCAATGCACCTCCACTGTTGTATGGAGAAAATTGATTCATCACCTCTACAGCATGGTTCGGAACCAGTGCAACACTCCACAATGCCCTGCAATGCTCTGCAACTAGGATTTAAGGGACTTTGGTTCAGCAGGCCCAACTGGGACCCTGTAGCCAGCTCGCATTTCATTGTGGTTGGCCTGAACGTTTCACTGTGTCCCAGCCCGGTGCAACCAGATAGCCCCAGTTAGCGTTTTTTGCTTCGAAGTGCTATTTCACAGTTCAATCTCTAAAAATTCATATATCAAGTTCTAAGTATTGGATTTTTGCTGTGTAGGTCTTGTGTTTAATAAAATCAGAATATTATTCTAACCTGGTGTGGAATCTTTTTGTGTGGTGTTTTCACTGTTCTACTATTTAAAGTGTTGCACAAACACCTTAAACACTGCCTACAAGTTAAGCCTGATTGCTCTGTGCCAAGCTACCAGAGGTTAAGCATAGATTAATTTAGGGTTTGCCTGACACGTACCCTGAATAGGACTGTGGTTGCTGCATGACCAGTGTTCATAATCAAGTCAGCCAACAATTCAATTTCTCACATTTAGCCTGGGAAACCTGACCCTGTCTGCCTGACCCTGATATGAGTAGTGTCTGTCAGACTGACCTTTGCTCATCCTGACAGATGCTTATCATGTTTTCTAAAAAAGTGATAGGACCCTTGGCGCCATAACAACAGGCTGTCACTGAAACCAATATTGCCCTACTCCCCTGATGAGGTGCAAAGAAAGCTAAAAACAAATTCCAAGTTGCATTTAAACAATGTGAGGGGATGTATTACAGCTTAAAGAAATAAAGCAACCCTGATAAATTATGACATAAGAAACGGAGGTACTGAAAACTGCAAAAATGGTTGAAGAAATTGAATTTTAATTTACAACCACGAGGTCCACAATGGAAGACCAGAGGAGAGAAATGCAGTGGCGGAGGGGCGTCGCCCCCTGGATGAGCCAGAAGATGAAAAATTAAATGATAGCTTGCTATTGTTTTATTTTTCAATTTTCATCTGCTGGATCTGCCAGCAGGTGCAGGGAGGGTAGGAATGGGCCACGGGGAGGTGGGAGAGTGCACAAACACACATGCGCACTTAGATTTCTACAACCCAGCTGTGTACACAGCCGGGCTGGAGAAACAGCACAGACCCCAGGCTTGTGTCTGATAGGCAGTCACTGCCGCTCAGACCAATCGTGACACTGCGCCAGGAAGAGGAGCGAGGCAGCAGGAGATGGCGACGGGAGACGGGCAGCGCAAGGTAAGGGATTTCCTTTATTGAAAAAAAAAAAAAAATCCTGTCATTCATCGTCCCCACCCCGCTCTTCGACATATGCAGGGGTCGCCACTGGAGAAATGGCTACTAAACCTAACGTACACCACTTAATTGGATTGAAGCTAATTAGTGCACATCTACTACACGTTCCAACCGCACAATGACATCACTCATATAGGCACATTTACTTATATTCATTGAGAGGGCACATAGGTACAAATGAACACACTAGTGGATGGCTTGGTGGACTAGTGTATGGGAAATTGGATTAATGCATGCATGAGTGGAGGTAGATTACACATATATAGGTAGCCAGGTAGACAGATATATAGATTAAAGAAAAGGTTGGATGTGTGTGTGGGGGGGTGTAATATTGGGAGCGTCTGTAGACTGATCTATGAATGCATGGATGTGATATGATTAGCGTATGCATTAATTTGGGGTGATTGATGGGTAGGGTGGATAGAAAGATTGATGGATTAATTCAAGAATGGATATGATCGGATGAGCAAATGAGTAGGTGGGTAGAATAGATGGATGTGTAAATGAAATGATGGATAGATGGATAGCTGTGGGTAGTGCTGGCTTTAGTGTGGTGCTCTGGGCGCTGAGCTCAGGGTTGGGGGAAGGTTGTATTTTAAAATATCTAATGGAGTTCAATGCATCTACTGCAGAGTTGGTTGTGTCACATGCACTTTTCAGGCAATAAAAATGTCAAGATATCTCTGGTGATTCTGGTAACTTCTGGAGACATCTGAATTTTGTTTTGTTATAGTATTGATTCATCATACATTAGCGCAGAGGGTGCCTGCCACATGTTTAACATGCATATAACAGAATGTAATTGAATTTGAATATTTCAGTGGGTTACTGCTTTTGTCACAATGACCCTTTTGTTACTTTCAGCTCAGAAGTTACAATCCTTCTAATATAGTACAGAGCTGGCAGAGCTGGAATTAAAGAGTGTTAGATATTGGGTTTCTGGTTAGCAGAGGTATGCATCCCGCCCAAGAAAGAACCACAATCCTAGTCAGGGTAAGACACAAACACACCCTAAATTAACCTGTGCTCACTCCCTGGTAGCTTGGCACAGAGCAGTCAGGCTTAACTTAAGAGGCAATGTGTTAAGTAATTGTGCAACACTTCAGACAGTAACAAAGTGAAAACACCACACAAAATGATACCACAACTCATTTGAAAATAGAACTTAATTTAATAAACAAAGCAAGACAAAAACAACAAAAATCTAATAAGTAGAACTCAATTCATGATTTTTTAAAGAATAAACTGAAGTGTAGTGCCTAAAAGCATAAAGCGCCAACAGGGGCTATCTGGTCACTCTGGACCAAGTCAAATCTGAAAGTTCATTCCAACCACAATGGATCATGGGCTGGATAAAGGTACCAGCCATGGCCCGCTGCAAATTACCTTGTTTGCGTTGACGTTGAGGGAGATGTGAGGAGCAGAGGAGGTGATGCACCGTCGCCAATACTTGGGATGGAGGTGATGCGCCAGTTCCTAGCCGCGCAAAGTCGAAGATGCATTGGAATGGAGGCAAAGCGCCATGTTGTCATCGATACACGGCTCCCTGCCTTGCAGCAGTGGTGATGCATCGGTGTTGATGGAGTTGCATCAGTTCTGAACACTGCAATGACACTGATGCATGGATTCTTCCTGGAGCAGCACTTTATATCCACTTCCAAGGCCCTATGACTGGATTAGCACCACTTGGCATGGCAAGACCCAGAGATGACAGATTTAAAGTGCTTTGGAAGATGAATTGGAAGTTGTTTATGTCCCTGAGACTTCAGAAAACAGGAAACCAGTGACCTGGCCCTTGGAGTCACGCTGAGTGTTGGCTTCAAGTGATGTGGATCCAGTCCCTACCTCCCAGGCAAGGAGGACAGCTGGTCAGCACAGAAAGAAAGCAGTTCTTCCAGACCAGCAGTCCAGCAGAGTGGCAGTCCTTCAACAGCAGAGCAGTCCTTCTTCCTGGTAGAAAACCCACAGGTCCAGAAGTGAACTGGGTTTGTAGAACCAGAAGTCCAGTTTTTGTACCCAGCGGTGCCTTTAAAGTGGGGGAGACTTCGCAGAAGGACTTTGAAGTGCACAGAGGTCACCCCTTTCTGCCCTGGCTGCAGAAACACTTTAGTGGGTTAAGCAGTTGTTTGTGTGGGGACAGGATACAGCCTATTCAGGTGTAAGTGTGAGACTGTGCCCAGCTTCTCCCTCCCATCCTACCCAGGATGGCCCATCAGGATATGAGTGGCTCATCAGTCACACTGAAGCTCCCTTTGTGTGTGACTGTATAGAGGGAATGCAGAAAGCCCAGCTGTCACCCGTGAAAGACATGTATTGGAGCCAGTCTTCAGGCACACAGGTCTAAGAGCAGGAAAATGGCAACTGTCTAAAAGTGGCATTCTTAAAATCGGAACAATAAATCCGAGTTTCCCATTAAAAAGGATTTATTATTACAATTCCATAGGTACCAAACATCACGGATCCATCCCTTCTCTGTTAGGAATTATAGCTTATTGAATGTAATAAGGAATCCTTAATGTTATCCTATGAGATTGGTAGGCCTCACAGTACAGGAAAATGAAATTGGGAGTGTAGGAAACTGCCACTTGTTGAAGCTACCCTCCCACTTTTTGCCTGATATTGATGCTGACTTGACTGAGAGTGTGCTGGGATCCTGCAAACCCGACCCCAGCACCTGTGTTCTTTCCCTAAAAATGTACCATTGTTTCCACAATTGGCACAACTCTGGCACACAGATCAGTTCCTTGTAAACGGTACCAGTGGTACCAAAGGCCCTGTGACATGGGAGGGTCCCTAAGGGCTGTAGTATGTGTTATGCGACCCTAAGGGACCCCTCACCAAACATATGCACCCAGAGACTGAAACTGTAAGTGCTGTACTTACCTGCAAATAGAACTGGCATTTCTTCCCCCAGGAACTGTTCTGGAAATTGCATTGTGTCCATTTTTAAAACAGATAATTGGCAATTTTCAAAAACTGTATAACTTATCGATTTCAAACAAAAGACTGTTGATACATATGTGAAATACGAATCTAGTGAAGTACTTACCTGCAACTTGAATCTTGTGGTTCTAAAAATAAATTAAGAAAAGTTATTTTTTGATGCATAAAAACATTGGTCTGGAGTTAAGTCATTTAGGGGGTGATTCTAACCCCGGCGGTCTTAGACCGCCAGGGCCAGGGTCGGCGGGAGCACCGCCGACAGACCGGCGGTGCCCCGCAGGGCATTCTGACCGCGGCGCTTTGGCCGCGGTCAGTGCCGGAAAACCGGCGGTCTCCCGCCGGTTTTCCGCTGCCCCTTGGAATCCTCCAAGGCGGCGCAGCTTGCTGCGCCGCCGAGGGGATTCCGACCCCCCCTACCGCCATCCAGTTCCCGGCGGGCGGATGGCGGTAGGGGGGGTCGCAGGGCCCCTGGGGGCCCCTGCAGTGCCCATGCCACTGGCATGGGCACTGCAGGGGCCCCCGTAAGAGGGCCCCTAAATGTATTTCACTGTCTGCTGCGCAGACAGTGAAATATGCGACGGGTGCAACTGCACCCGTCGCACAGCTTCCACTCCGCCGGCTCGATTCCGAGCCGGCTTCATCGTGGAAGCCTCTTTCCCGCTGGGCTGGCGGGCGGCCTGAAGGCGGCCGCCCGCCAGCCCAGCGGGAATGTCAGAATTACCGCCGCGGTCTTTCGACCGCGGAACGGTAACCTGACGGCGGGACTTTGGCGGGCGGCCTCCGCCGCCCGCCAAGGTCAGGATGAGGGCCTTAGTGTGTGCTTCTTCTATTGTCTGTGTGTGTACAACAAATGCTTTGCACTACCCTCTGATAAGCCTAACTGCTCGACAACACTACCACAAAAGAGAGCATTAGTATTATCTACTTTAGCCTCTGGGGAACCCCTGGACTCTGTGCACACTAAGGGCCTCATTATGAGTTTGGCGGGCGGCGAGTTCCCGATTACGTCAGCCTTTCCATGGCGGTGTAAACTGCTATGGACAGGCTGGTGGATGGGGACTCCTAATCCCCAGGGCAACGCTGGTTCCAGCACTGCCCTGGCGGATTACAAACGCAGGGACCACCAGGCTATAGGCTGGCGGCATCGGCGGTTGAACTGTGGTGGCTCCGCCACGCTCATAATGTCCCAGTCGGACCGCCACTTTGGTGGCGGTCCAACCGTGACCATGACCCTGGTGGTCTGGTTACCGCCAGGGTCGTAATGAGGCCCTATATCTCACTTTGATATAGTATATACAGAGCCAGCTTCCTACAGAGAGTTTTTCTCTCGCAAGGCATGGGTACAGAATATGCCCTGCTTTTTATTTACACAGCACCCTGCCACTGGGCTACCTAGGGTCTACCTTAGGAGTGTCTTATATGTAATAAAAGAGGAGATTGAGGCTTGACAAGGTGTTTTAAATGCCATGTCGACATGGCAGTGTAAGACTGTATTCAGGCTGCAATAGCAGGCCCGGGACATGTTTTAAATTGCTACTTAAGTGGGTGGCACAAGCAATGCTGCAGGCATACAAGTAGCATTTAATTTACAAGCCCCGGACACATGTAGTTCACTTTACTAGGAACATATACGTCAATTAAATATGCCAATTAAGTATATACCAATCAAACCATGTTTTAAGAAGAGAGCACAAGTACTTTAGCACTGGTTAGCTGTGGAAAAAGGCACATAGTTCTTACGCCCTTAAACCAAATTTAGAGACAAGCAGGCACAAACTTTGGGAAAGACCACCATAGGGCTGTTAGGTCTAACAAACAATTGTATGCAAACTGCAATCAATCAATCAGTGTATTTGTAAAGCGCGCTACCACCAGCGAGGGTCTCAAGGCACTGCAAGGCATAGGTCTAAAACATTATTGTTTTATTCCTCAGTCTTTCATTATTCTAAGGTTGCTAAAACAGAGTGTGATTGGGTAGAAATAAATCATTATTAGTAAAGCCAACCCTGACCCAATGTTTTAAATTCAGAGTCTCTACTATCCAGTGCTCCTGTCTGTATTATCCGGGCTCATTTCCCAATTGAGCTTCAGCTATTTTAAGTGGAATTTCATCAGTCTGAATTCCGCTGTGTACCAACTGACCTAGGATCTAGATGTTGCTGTGTTGCTGTGTTTGAAGGGAGTCAGAGAGTCGGAGCAGGAGGTGATCCAATTGTTGAAATGCTTTATCGATTTGGGGAGGCTGTTCCTGTTTTTTTTTGGGTCAGTGGGTGTTGAAAGCAGTGTTCCAGTCCTTATCAGTGATGCTGTTTTAAGTTTTGTGGGCTGATCTACTGGTGGGGCATGTGTACTGGGTAGGACGGGCATGCTGAATTTGATGAGTGCATGGTCTGCCCAAGAGACTGGTTTGGGCTCCTCAACTCTGAAGGTGGTGAAAATAGGGTCCAGGAGGGTTCTTGTTAAATGGGTAGGTCCCTTTATTCGTTAGGTAAAGGCCAGGCTTCCAAGGCCTTTAGTGAGTGCTTTTGAGTTGGGGTCAGGAAGGTCGTCTAGATAGAAGACCAGGTCTCCAAGTAAGATGCGATTGCTAACATTGAGTGCTAGTGGTGCCAATCAAATAGGCATGTGGTCAAGGTGGTGTATAGATGAGAGTGCCGCTTAGGGTGAAGTTGGCTGTGACGTGGAGCATGAAAGACAGGTGTGCCATATGTTGAGATGACGTGTTCATGGAAGTGCTGCAGCTAATGGCGTTCTTGTGGATAATGGCCATTTCAACTCCAGGCTTGTGAAGTCTGTCTTACTGGCAATCTTGTAGCAGGACCAATGGGTGTGTCAGATACTGATTTAGGGTTTAGACAGGCTTCTGTGAGGGAAAGTATTCATGCAGCAGATCACAGATCTCCGTGGTGTGTTTGATGAGTGAGCTGTTGTGGTAGTGCATACATGCAAATGTGGAGTGTTGTGTGGGTGGTTGAAGGACTGCGTGAGTATGAGAGAGTGGTGTGTTGGCCGGGTTATGCCCTCCTGGGGTCTGGGCAGCCCAGTCCCAGGAAGGCAGAACAAAGGATTTCCTATGAGAGAGGGTGTTACATCCTCTCCCTTTGGAAATCGGTGTTAAGGGCTGGGGAGGACTAGCCTCTCCCAGCCTCTGAAAATGCTTTGAAGGGCACAAATGGTGCCCTCCTTGCATAAGCCAGTCTACACCGGTTCAGGGAACCCCCAGTCCCTGCTCTGGCGAGTAACTGGACAAAGGAAAGGGAGTGACCACTCCCCTGTCCATCACCACCCCAGGGGTGGTGCCCAGAGCCCTTCCAGTGTGTCCCAGACCTCTGCCATCTTGAATCCAGAGGTGTGAGGGCACAGTGGAGGCCTCTGAGTGGCCAGTGCCAGCAGGTGATGTCAGAGATCCCTCCTGATAGGTTCTTACCTCACTAGGTGGCCAATCCTCCTCTGAGGGCTATTTAGGGTCTCTCCTGTGGGCTTTTCCTCAGATAACGATTTGCAAGAATTTACCAGAGTTCCTCTGCATCTCCCTCTTTGACATCTGCCACGGATCGACCACTGACTGCTCCAGGACGCCTGCAAAACTGCAACAAAGTAGCAAGAAGACTACCAGTGACATTGTAGCGCCTAATCCTGCTGGCTTTCTCAACTGTTTCCTGGTGGTGCATGCTCTGAGGGCTGTCTGCCTTCACCCTGCACTGGAAGCCAAGAAGAAATCTCCCGTGGGTTGATGGAATCTTCCCCCTGCTCCAGCAGGCACCAAACTTCAGTGTCACTGGTACTCTGGGACCCCTCTCATCCTGACGAGCGTAGTCCCTGGAACACAGGTGATGGACCCAAGTGACCCAGACTGTCCAGTGGTAAAACTGTCCAAATTTGGAGGAGGTAAGTCCTTGCCTCCCCTCGCCAGACAGTAATCCTGTGCACTGCCTGAACTGCAGCTGCTATGGCTCCTGTGCACTTTTGCAAGGACTCCTTTGTGCAGAGCATAGCCCAGGTCCCCAGCACTCCGTCCTGCATTGCTCAACTCGCTGAGTTGACCACCGGCCTCCTGGGACCCTCTTTTGTAGTGTTGCTATGACTGCCATGCTCAGTTTTCTTGAACCCGTGTTCAAGAAAACTGGAGAAGTGTGGCACAATGGTTAGAGCAGCAGACCCTGATGCAGAGATCTGACCGGGACCAGGGTTCAATTCCCACCTTGGTGGGTCTTGGTCTCAATTCCCTTGGACCAGATAATTCTCACCTTGGTGCCTAATCTAATTAATGGGTCCCACTCTGTAACTCTGGGCTCTAGCTTGCTTAATCTCCACAACAGCCCTCACAGTGCTTGGATGCCTGGCTTTACCCTGGGGCTGTCCAGGAGTGGGTGCCTCACAGGGAAAAGCCAGGAGGGGTTCCACAGTGGTATGCGTACAGTGCCCTGAGACCCTAACTAGTGAGTAGTGTGCTATACAAGTGCAAAGTTTACAGTACTTCTGCAGGTGCTGCCTTCTTGTGCGTGGGCTCTCTGTGTTTCTGAGGGCTCCCTCTGTCTCCTTTTCCAAGTGGTGGCCTCCTGGTCCTTCCTCGGCCCGGGCAGCACCCTTTATCTTCAAGAACGACCTTTGCAGTTAGCAAGGCTTGTTTGGAGTCTTTCTCCAAAGAAATAACTCTACATCCTTCAGCACTCTGTTGGACATCTTCTGCACAAAGGAGAAGTTCCTAGCACCTTTTGTTGTTGCTGAATCTTCAGCTTCTTCCATCCAGAGGCAGCCATTTTGCACCTTCATCCAGGGTTTAGTGGGCTGTTGCCCCCCCGGCACTTTCATGACTCTTGGGCTTGGTCCCCTTCCTTTGCAGGTCCTCAGGTCCAGGAATCCATCTTCAGTGCTTTGCAGTCTGTTGTGGTCTTTGCAGAATCTCCTATCACGACTTTAGTGTGTTTCTGGGGAAGTAGTATCACTTTACTCCTAATTTTCAGGGTCTTGGGGTGGGGTATCTTGGACAACCTTAGTGTTTTCTTACACTCCCAGTGACCCTCTACACACTACACTAGGCAGGGGTCCCTAAGTGGTTCGCATTCCACTTTCTTAGTATATGATTTGTGTTGCCCCTGGGCCTATTGCATCCTACTGTATTCTACAGTGTTTGCACTACTTTTCTAACTGGTCACTTACCTGATTTTGGTTTGTGTGTATATTTTGTATATTTTACTTACCTCCTAAGGGAGTATATCCTCTGAGATATTTTTGGCACATTGTCACTAAAATAAAGTACATTTATTTTTAGTAACTCTGAGTATTGTGATTCTTATGATATAGTGCTATATGATATAAGTGTTATGGTAGGAGCTTTGCATGTCTCCTAGTTCAGCCTAAACTGCTCTGCTATAGCTACCTCTATCAGCCTAAGCTGCTAGAACACTACAAATCTACTAATAAGGGCTAACTGGACCTGGCACAATGTGTAAGTACCATCAAGTACCCACTAGAAGCCAGGCCAGCCTCCTACAGTAAGTGCACAAAATCTTGCAGGAAGAGCAGGGGAACACTATCTTGGTTTTGTGTGATGTGGCGAGGCAGCAGAGTGTGGGGCGGCAGCCAGGGTTGAGGGCATGGAAGGTCACAGCAAGGTAGGAGGGGGACCATGATTCCTGGTGCTCATGGCAGCGCAATTGTAGCCAGGTGCCATCGGCCTTGTCTTTGGCACACCCACTGTGTGTGTTTGCGCTGCGGCTGATATTAAGTAGGTTCGGGGGAGTGGTGTCACTTCCTGTGCAGATGGATAATGGGAATCCAGTATGTCATTTCCTGTGTAGATGGATAATGGAAAGAAATCCTCTTACTTGGCTTCTTCATTTAGAGACGAGAAACCAGTGATGTAACTTTAAATGCAGATGTATGTCTGGAAATCCAGTGAAGTCACTCCTTGTGCAGATGGATGATGGGAAATCCAGTGATGTCAAATAGGTGTAGATGGATGATTGTAATTATTCCTCTTGTTCGGCTTCTTCTTTAAAAGACAGTTTTGGCTGGAAACCAGGGATGCCACTTCCTGTGCAGATGGATGATAGGAAATCCAGTAAAGTCACTCCCTGTATAGGCAGATGATGTAAATTAGTCCTCTTGCTTGGTTTCTTCTTTTAAGGATGCGTATCTCAGTCGCGAAGTAACGTGAAGTAACGTGAACAGAACATTATTGTGTGTGCTGGGTCTGGTTAGAGACAGATTACAGAAACAGTAATATAGTAATGTTGCTACATCCAATATATTTGTTGTTTTTATCACATATCATTTATACACATGTGCAATATGCTAGACAACTGGAGAATCTGAGGGATGGAGAGTTTTGATTATTTTCTGAGAATAACTCAAATTAGGTAAAGTGACAAAGCCAGGAACAGAGGCTTGTTTTCTGAGGTAGAATGTAAGGAACTAAGGGCCGTATTTATACTCCGTTTGCGCCGAATTTGCGTCGTTTTTTTCGACGCAAATTCGACGCTAAACTAACGCCAACTAACGCCATATTTATACTATGGCGTTAGAGGCGTATAGCGCCAAAGTTCCCGGAATGTGCGTCATTTTTTAGCGTGAACCCCTTCCTTGCGTTAATGATATGCAAGGGAGGCGTTCCCGTCTAAAAAATGACTCCCAGGCCTTTACGTGGTATTTATACTCCCGGGCAAAAGAGACGCCCGGGAGTGGGCGTGGCTAAAAACGGCGCATTTGCGCCGCTTTTTAACGCCTGGGTCAGGCATGGCGTTAAGGGACAAGTGGGCTCAAAATGAGCCCAGAGTGCCCTCCCCTGCCCCCAGGGACCCCCCCTGCAACCCTTGCCCACCCCAGGAGGACACCCAAGGCTGGAGGGACCCACCCCAGGGACATTCAGGTAAGTTCAGGTAAGTATTTTTTTATTTTTTTTTAATAATTTTTTTTGGCATAGGGGGGCCTGATTTGTGCCCCCCTACATGCCACTATGCCCAATGACCATGCCCAGGGGACAGAAGTCCCCTGGGCATGGCCATTGGGCAAGGGGGCATGACTCCTATCTTTACAATGATAGGAGTCATGTTGATGGGGGATGGGCGTCGAAAATAAATGGCGCAAGTCGGGTTACGACGATTTTTTCGACGTAACCTGACTTGCCCCATTTTAAGACGCCCATGCGCCATTTTCCCCCTACGCCGGCGCTGCCTGGTGTACGTGGTTTTTCTCGCGCACACCAGGCAGCGCCGGTCTGCTTGCGCCGGCTAACGCCATTCAATAAATACGGCGCCCGCATGGCGCTTCAGAATGGCGTTAGCCGGCGCAAAACTTTTTGACGCTAAACTGCGTTAGCGCAGTTTAGCGTCAAAAAGTATAAATATGGGCCTAAACCTTTTGATCTTACAAAGTCAAGATGACGGACGTTGGTGGATTGATGCATGCCTGGGTGTGGGTTGATGAGAAGGTAATGAAGTAGATTGAATTGATAGATGAATTAATACATTGTTTTTGGTTGATGAGTGGCTTTGAGGATGCAGGGATGTTAAGGGACATTGAATGCTTCTACTGTGATTTATGTTAAAGAAAGACTAAAGCACTAAAGAGGGTAGAAGACGGATGGAACAAATTATTCAGGGGAGTGGAAATGATGGATAGGTAGTAAGGGAGGAGTTTTGTGATTAGAATGGACTTTTTAAAAAAACAAAAACAATGAAGGGACCGGGCGGTGAATGCAGGAATAAAGGATCAAAGGATGATCAAAGAAGAAATAGCCAAAGTAAAACATGTGTCCTCTGAACATACCTCCACTAATAAGTTCTGAGTCACCTCATCAAATCTTGATTTGAATTGCATTAAGAATAAATATACCTTCTTTAATGTAAACAATAAATCTCAGTTTGTTACAGATAATTAGACCACCATCTAAACAGTGGAGCGTGTTACAATCTCATTGATTCAGACATTACCACATAATTGGGTAGGAGTGTCACTCCCAGCAGAGAATAAACACAGCTCATCTATATGAATAATCAGTACTTCCATCCCACCTGCAACTTTGTTGTTTGTTGTCTTTTTAGTGAACATTTTAAATTTGATGGGTCTGTAGAGACGTGGGTCCCCTGCTTTCACTGCCCCAGGATTCATGCTATGCACCTCTCATGAGGATTACGTTGTCCAAAGGCAATCTGGGGTTACTTGTGTTCCTGTTAAGAAGGGTCCTTACCTGGCAGTTTGTGCTAAACTGTTCCTACTAGAGTAGGATTAAAACTGATATCCATATGGGCAGTGTCTCTTTAGAGTGGTACAGTGGGAGAAAAAAAAACTACAGGACTTATAGAGATCAAAAGCGCACTCTATGTGAAACGGATGTCTTCTGTGGACAGGTCACAGTGTTCTTGGGCCTCCGAGGACTTGAGCTCACATTTCAGTAGGAATATGTGGAAGACTCAGACTGTATAATGTTGCTTATTTCACCCAATATGTGCAATAAGGAATTTCTGGGCTCCAACCTAGGACATAATCATCTAATAATTGGAGGGATTTAATTACAACAGACTCATCACTTGCCTTGTCTAGGAATTTGGCTGAAGAGAAATATTGTTGTCAAATGACCTAGAACTTAATTGCATCCTTGTGAGGGCTATGTAACGGGTCTGTCTGGGACGTTACAGTAACATGCTTATCAAAAATCTCTGCAGTCATATTTTCCCTATACTCTGTGAAACTGAGTTTCAATTTAATTTTATGGAGTGGAAGTGTGCACTAGGTGTGAGTGGTTTCGGACAAGAAAGAATATACTAAATGAAAATATTGATGACACGTTGTTGATCTCCAAGACTCCGAGTGAGCTGCAGAAGCTCCTAACTAATTTTGCAGACATCCAAAACTAAATTAATGACATTCAATTTGCACAGGTCTTTTAAAGGGAATTTTGCCTTGGGTGGTGTTTCACTTGAGGCGGTGGATTCCTTCATATATCTGGGAATAACAATGTCTGATAGTATGACATGGAAGCCTCATCTCACAAAAGCGGCTATTAAATTAAAGCATGGCACAGGAGCCTTAATTAAAGAACATTGTGCTTCAAACACTAGACCAATCCATCTGGCTTTACAGATCTATGAGGCTAAGGCCTTGTGTTCTACCCTGTATGGTGCGGAACTGTGGGAGTTCTCCAATGTCTTGGAATGATCCAAAATAGAAAATATTTTTTGAGGAACTTAGGGGGTGATTCTGACCGCGGCGGACGGCAGTCGCCGCCCGCCAAGCGGTTCCCGCCGAAAGACCGCTCCGCGGTCAAAAGACCGCGGCGGTCATTCTGGCTTTCCCACTGGGCTGGCGGGCGACCGCCGAAAGTCCGCCCGCCAGCCCAGCGGGAAACACCCTTCCCACGAGGAAGCCGGCTCAGAATGGAGCCGGCGGAGTGGGAAGGTGCGACGGGTGCAGTTGCACCCGTCGCGAATTTCAATGTCTGCAAAGCAGACACTGAAATTCTTTGTGGGGCCCTCTTACGGGGGCCCCTGCAGTGCCCATGCCATTGGCATGGGCACTGCAGGGGCCCCCAGGGGCCCCATGACACCCCATACCGCCATCCTGTTCCTGGCGGGTGAACCGCCAGGAACAGGATGGCGGTATGGGCTGTCAGAATCCCCATGGCGGCGCAGCAAGCTGCGCCGCCATGGCGGATTCCCATGGGCAGCGGAAAGTCGGCGGTACACCGCCGGCTTTCCGCTTCTGGCCGCGGCTGTACCGCCGCGGTCAGAATGCCCGGCGGAGCACCGCCAGCCTGTTGGCGGTGCTACCGCCAACCTCCGCCATGGCGGTAATTACCGCCAGGGTCAGAATCACCCCCTTAGTTTCTCTCCCACAGAGTACCCCACTGATTCTTCTCTTAGTGAACCTGGGTATGAAAGGAGTGGCACGTAAAGCTGGGCTGCGTCCTCTCCTGTACTGGAGGCCCCTTTGATCTACTCATTATCTGGGAGCCCTCTGGGCTGTGCTAAAAGCAGACCATTTTACTAGAGTACCCTGTTTCAGGATTATCAAAAATGTATTGTATTTATTAGGGCTGTCTGAGTTACCTAATGAGGGTTCCATCTGGAGACATTCTTAGAAAGACACGTAAACAAAGAAATGCACTCTTTCATGTGTTGACATAGACCGCGTCCCCATCCTAGTTTTCAGTTTTAATTAACCTTAGTGCATCAGAAGTTAGGAGGGAACGAGAGAGGGAATGAGAACTGAGGCAAGTAAAACGTAAGCTTGGAGTAATGAGGATCACCAGGTAAATTATAATTTCTCTATCTAGGGCTTGTCTTCCTCGTCCTTACCTATTGAGGATTAAGCAAGCTAGAAACTACGTGGCATGTTAGAACAATACTAGAAACAACTGTAACATTCCTGTATTGATATATTTGCACACTAAAAGAAGGGGAACTTAGAATCCTGAATTTACAACAGTCAAGACATGGCTTGACCAAGCAAAATTATTCAGAATTAAAAATGATAAGTTATAATAATTAGCAAAACTATCTTGAGAAGATCAGATAGATGCCCTGTATACCTCAATTAATAACACTTCTTGTCTTTCACCCCAGGAAGCTGCCAGTACCGGACTCAACAATTGAGGAACATCCAGAGGAAGTCTCAGTGGATGTTCTTCCAACAAAAAAAACTACAGCTCTTCTTCATCAAATGTGTTTTGGAGCACTCTCTTAATATTCGTCAATAAAAGAGTTTATATTCTCTGAGTCCAAAGCTTGTTCTGTATGCTTCCTCTTTTCAGCAGATTGTCTAATTCCATTTCGTAGTTCTTTTTGCCTGTGCATGTGAGTTCAGTATCTTTGAACTCACATGGACAGGCAAAAAGAACTACAAAGTGGACAAAATGAGAGATGAAGGACCTCTGTTTACATGGGTTGTTTAAAAACACTTATGAAAAAAGAGCTAGGACTAATTTCCCTTTATGTACCAGCTAACATTAAGCAAGCTGAAGCAGAACTGATACATCCATCCTTCACAGCCTCAGAGAGAACAATGTGCAAGTGTTTTCTGTCAGACTGTTCCTGCCCCAGCCGGATAGACCGCGCGATCTCTCGCATTTACCGGCCTTCTTTGACGTTAGCTGAAGAGTTATATCTACCTGAACATGTATTTATATGTCAGAAGAAAGGAATTTGCAGGAAACAAAAAAACGTGAACTTGAAATTAATACCTCCAAAAAGAAGCAGAAGCAGGTTCCTGCAGGATACGGACTACGACATTAAAAAAATATATATTGTCTTTGTTTGCAAAATGAGATACGTCTTTTTAAATATAGACATAAAAGCCCACCACAAACGGGTAACCCTCATTCTGTAAGGACTAAGGTGAGGAAGGTGAGCGAGGATGTAATGTAAGTTGTATTCTAGAAGAAATATTGATGGATACACTTGCTGCTTACTTGGGGGCATATTGACAAAGCCCTAGGGCTGCCTTGTGCCGTCCTAGCATCATTTGCTTTTACGCTAAGGAGTTGAGGAGGCTCCCACTGTGCGCCTAATTTACAAAGTGGCGTAATGCATGCATTGCACCACTTTGTAACCCCTTGTGCTACATTATACCTGTTCCAGGTATAATGTATGTGGGGGGGGGAGCGTTCCCCCGCAGGGAGGCCCAAATAATGATGCAGAGAAATTTACAAGACTTCACTGCGCCATTCTTTGCATCATTTGTAACGCCTGCTCAGGGCAGGCGTTAAAGTGACGCTGCCATTATACCCTATGGGCCTCCCTGACCTTTGCTGGACTAGCATCAACTTTTTTGACGCTAGTGTAGCAAAGCACCACAATAGCATCAAAAATGTTGATGCTGTTGTCCTAACAGCGCTACCGTGGTGACATAAGGGAGCACAGGGCGATGCAAGAAAAGAGCACCACTTTCTTGTAAATATGCCCCCCAATTTTTCCATCATACATGATAAGATGAAAGTGAAGCCCAACATATGTGTTTAATCATCCTTTGTTTATACATTGATGGCTGAATCGACCTGGGCAAGATAATAAGATAATGTGCCTTCCAAGAGAAAGAATTGTCTGAATGAGGACTCATTTGATAAGTTTTATTGCAAATTATATGCTACCATTTTGAATATAGCGTATCCTGGATACATGAAAATCTCACAATATGGAATGAATCTAAAACAGAATACAGTTTACTGTTCCCGAATTGTCTGTCTAAACGATCCTTTTCACTTCCGCACTCCCGACACCAACCTATAGATTTAGCGACCTCTGTCTTCATGAAACCAGACTTTATTGGATTGCTGCCCTGAAGCACTGAATAAACGAGTGGATGCCTCAAATTCCTCTTTTGTTTTATTTATGTTTTTTACTTGCTTGCTTACTTATTTCCTGGAAAATTGTTCCTTCATGGTGACATGGTCCGCTGCACACACTTGCTGATCTAAGCTAGAAAGTTCTCCGGCCGGTATTCTCTTGGCAGTTTTCAAGGTGAGCCTGAGGGCAAATGGGCACTGCTCACCTACTCACCAAGCACACGTTTGAACAGTTCTTTCTGGAGAAAGGGAAGCTTGCCCAGACTGTCATGCCTTCTACCTATGATGACTAAAGTCGCTGACTCCTGTCCAAAGCACTGGTCGTAGCACCACAGCTGCAAAATGTGTATTCCAGGGAAACACACAGAAGCCCTGGGAAAGTCTCTTTTTCTTTTAGGAAGCATTACCTCTGTCTTGGAAACTCTCAGGTGGGAAGTAAGAGGACTGCAGGAAAGCAGCACCCAAAGGGTCTCCCTGAGGAAGAGCAGGCAATCACAAGGAGTAAAAAGTAATATTTTTTAATATGCATTTTTCTACCCTGTCAAACTGCCCATCTATAAACGCACTAGGGTCCACATTAAGTATAGCATCTTAGGGCCTGATTTATAGTTTGGCGGCGAGGGTGTACCCTGTCTGCCATCTTCCGTGGACATACACCTCTGACAGCCCGACAGAGGAAGGGTCATCGGAGGTTTGGTCATTTGTCTTCCCACTCAATTTACAGTGGGAGGACAAATGGACAGTTTTCACTGTAGAAGAGTAACAATTATAACATTTTCTGAACTATTTCTGTATAATCCAAATATCATATAATAACATTTGGAGCTAAATCCCAGGGTTATAAGGGCTTTGTTACAGACTCGAAATCAACATTACATAAATGAGCATCGAAACAATAGTGTAAATATATAAAATCATCAAAGGAGAATTAAAGCGCCGTACAATGTTAAACCTAGTTAGCATATACAAGACTAAAACTTTGATTGCCACAATGCAGACAATCAGAAAAAGCCTGTGGTTCTTTGTCACCGAAACCAAGTTCTCCTGTCTAATCATTTAAACTAAAACCTGTCTATTCTAAAGAGTATTTGAGAAAGAACTGCAAACAGAAATTCAGTAGAATATTCTGTTAAGAGAGGTGTGGTGGTGTGAAGCCACATAGAAAGTATGAGGTCTATACCTCAGAAAGGTCTGTTCAGCTGTAAGGGTAGAAAACATATGAATCTTTCACTAACTAAACCTTCTTTAAATCACAGTTTCCCAGGATGATGACATTACAGTTTCAGCTTCTCGATACATCTGGTCTTGATACTCTTCGGTCTTAGCAATTTCAAAAGAGTTACTACTGCTAAGCTTCCAGAATACCCTGAATCGCCTTTGCATAGTTCGTCTCAGGCTTTCTTATCTTTCATGCACAATAAGCTTCTTGTTGACACCATCTCCGCTCCTAACACCTGCATCTCAAAAGAAACATTTTAGAAAAAACAACTCCTCTTTGAATGTTTTTTTTTTATTTCAAGAGTGTTTTATTGGGATTTTATGCAATAGGAATATTAAATAACATAAAAGAAAAGAAACAATACATTGTATGGTACCATCAAATCAAGTGGGAACAGCAGTTTAAGGTATAGCATGAGGAGTCAGTCCACATTTATAAAAGTCGAGGCTAGAGATAAGTGTATTTGTTTGCCATGGTGAGGTGAGGTTAATCAGTGTATGTATTGTGGCGGAGCGGTTTTTGATGTTGTGGTGAATAATTAAGGTACCTCAGTTTTAGATGAATGAGTCAGAGTAAAAGAGTGGAGACAAGAGATGAGCAAGGTGATGGGGTGAAAAGTAGGGAGTACATGCGGAAAGGGGTGGGTAGGGGGAGGAGGAGGGGGGAGAGTGCGCAGAGAAGGGAAAAGGTGGGAAAATGAGTGAATGAATGCATGAATGATCAGATGATCATGGCTACATAGACAATTGAGGAATAAAGTTGTCTACTTTGCACCAGAGTTTACGATTCTTCATTGGAGTTGTCATCAAGTATACCTTTAGTGAGTTACATGCAGTTTGGGTGAATTGGACCCATTCCCACCATGTGTGGGGGGGATAGTTTGGATGAGTCTTGACATTCATTAAGGATAACTTTAAGGCCAGTTGTAACTAGAAGGTACCATAGGAGATGGTCCTCTTTGTTTAATGCCTACTTAATGTCAGTGGGGAGGATGCCCAGTGTAATAGAAGCTAAAGTAGGAATCCATTTTGTATGAAGTATTTGAGATATTGTATTACTGATGTCCTGCCAAAATTATTTGGTGGAGGTGCACTCAATTAGCATGTGTTTTAAGTCTCCTGTTTCCTTCTCACAGCTCCAGCTTGTATCAGAGGCCTAGTTTATAAACTTGGGCCAGAGTACAGCGGGCTGTATTAGCACTCCAGTATCTGCTGTTTGTTAGTGATGGAGTTGTTATATTGGAAGTGAGGTTACTCTAAGTAGATGGCCAGTCCATTGAGACCTTTGGAATGTTGTTGGAGTCTAATAGTAGAGTTTCCCATTTGTCTTGTGTTAGTTTGTTTAGTGAGATTCTTGGGGTATAGGAGGGAGTACAGTTTAGAAGCTAAGTGACTTCCTTAGGTACATTTTTCTAATGTGTTGGGTAGGTCAGGGGGGTTGGAGGTTTATGTTTGGCTATAAGTGATTTCATTTTAATGGAATGGTAAAAGTCTAGGTTGTTTAAGTCAAATTTGTCTTTAATTTGAGAGAATGAGGGTGCCAATATCTCTCATCAGGATAACATTGTTTTCTGCCCATTTCTCTATATACGTCATTCTCCCTTCTAGTTTTAGGTTTTCACTGTGCCATAGCGAGGCTAGACATGAGTGTTTCATTTTTTTGGGTAGTTAGTTGACAATTTTTCAGAGTGCCTGTACTGTGCTCAATAGAATGTTTCTAGAGTGATGTGTTTTAATTTTTGATGGTTAGAGGTGAAGTGAGGGATAAGGGTTTAACGAGGGTGATTTCAATAGTGATTAATGTCAGCGAGGGATTGGTGGTGGTTAGGAGAAAGTGGCTCCCCTGTTCTGCTAGGAATTCATGTTGGTATCTCCAGTGGTCAGGTAAGTTTAGGCCACCAAGGTTTTTAGGAAGCCTCAGTTGCTTTAGGGCAATTCTTGGCTTTTTAGATTTCCAGAGGAATACCGTAAGTAACGTGTCTATTTTAGTAAAAAAGGTGTCTGGGAGGTAAATGGGGGACATGCTGATTAAAACGTTAATGAGAGGGGTAATCATCATTTTGATAGATTCTGTTCTTCCCCACCAAGTTATGAACCTGGTTGACCAATCAATCAATAGTTTATTCGGTCCAAATTTGGGCCATTTAAAAGGTTTTTAAAAAATATATACATACGTACAGAAAGATAAAAACCATAAACCAGTACACAATAAAAGGAACAATAGTAAAAAAAGTAGGGGTCCAGTAGCTGCCTGAGAAAGATTACATAAATAGGTGGGGTGAAAGAGGTGCTCGGAATAGTCTCTGGATCTTACCCTGTACATAACCCTAAACAATAAAATAATAATAACGTAAAAGCTGTTGTGTGGCACATCTCTATATAAAATCAGGCATTGAAACTCCAGACAGTAAAACTGATTAAAAATTTAAGAAGTCAGACAGAGGTAGATGATGCTCTAGGTTAATTAGTTCTTTTGGGTTAATTAATCCAATAAATTGCATCTTGACAATTATAAAATTAAATATAATTTTAAATTTATAAAACACTTTAGTTAAAATAACTCGATGTAGCACTTATTTAGAAATACGGTCTTTTGTGCTCAATAAGTCGCGGTTTACAATTAGAGCCCAAGGCTGATATAACAGGATGCTGATTTACTGTTTTCTAGACAGCTCTTCAAACAGTGAGTTAAAATCTAGAATAGTCCTATTACGAATTTTCCATGCTGCTGCCAGATATTTAGAAACAGCGCTGATTATCAGTATGGAAGTGTCGTATTTACATATTCTGAATAGACTGTTGCGGGATAGTGGATGGAGTGTTCTGCACAGGGGAATAATCCACTTCCCTCGGGGACCTTTGTACAGAGGGCAAAAAAATAGGATGTGTTCAGCTGTTTCCTTGCATAAATGACAATTTATGCATTTGTCCGATGGGGAACTGTTAGTCGACCAACCAGCCGTGTAGCTATTGACCGCCAATGTCCCGTACCTGAGCTGGAGTAGTAGAGAGCGAGCACGGGCTGGTATGGGTAGATCCAGGGAGCTTTCAGGGAAGGGAACGTGTTTGACCAGCAGGAATTTTGCTGTCAGCCGACCTGACCCATTTGAACCGAGAGATTCCTCGTTGATTTTTGCCCAATAATGTTCTTTGATCAGGCGTTTAGCACTGCCAGGAATCATCTCGGGGTTCTCCCAGTACTGGGATAGACTCAGTTTGGTCCATGCCGCTTTCATCTCCCTGAGCCACCGTACCTTTTCCCATCCGTGATGAGGTGGTAATAGTTCTTTAACTGCTGCCCTGTAGGGTTCAAGTTCGTCTGTTTTCCATAGTCTGACCCAATACAGAAGTGGTCTTAGATATGCTATGTCTTTGATACTATTTAAGCCCAGGTCCAGTCTGAGGGGAGCATTGGCGTGCCCCTCCCCAGTCTAGATATGTGTCTGAGGAAGTTATTTTCTTTGGTTTGGAGAGTATCCATCTGTCTGTGTAATCCCCAAAGTTCTGCTCCATATAGGGCCGCAGCACGGATTTGTGCTTTATATATTTCAGAGATAAGGATCAGAGGGGGGCTTGTGGCAGTGCTAGCTTTGCGTCCTATTACTCCACATCTTTGGCTAATTGTTAGTGCCCCTTTCCTTATGGCTGGCTCCCAGCTGCCCTTGTCAGATAGTCTAATGCCCAAGTAGTCATATTCCATTACTCTCTCCAGGGGAGTTAAATCCATCTTTATGTTTGCGCTGAGCTTCTTGTTCGGGGCGCTGTATATCATAAGTTTAGTTTTCTTATGGTTTATGTCTAATCCATAGTTTCTGCAGTATACACCAAACTGATTTACCAAGTTTTGAATTCCCATGGGTGATTTAGACAAAAGAATAGTGTCATCTGCGTAGAGTAGGCAGGGGACTTTGGTTCCAGCCTGCTTGGGAGAATCATTTGTGCAGTTTGCTAAGTACTTGATACAGTTGTTTATGTATAATAGGAAAAGAGTTGGGGCCAGAACGCACCCCTGTCTAACTCCCCTCTCAATAGCCACTGGTTCTGTGAGATCACCCTTCTTGCCGTTCCTGATTTGGGCATAGGTATTTTCATGTAGGCGGGTAATAAGTTTCAGAAGGCCATGCGGGACACCCATATTGGCTAGCGTCAGCCATAACTGGTTTCTGGGGACCAGGTCGAACGCGGCTCTGAGATCAATAAAAACTACGTAAAGGTTACCCCTTCCTTTTTCTACAGTTTTCCATTTTATTGTTAAAAATCTTAGCACCTGATCTATAGTACTGACTGCTGGTCTGAACCCTGCTTGTAGATCAGAGATGGCGTTTGTTTCTAAAATCCAGTCTTCTAGACAGGACAAAATTTGCTTTGCAAAGATTTTTTGGAAGTTGTCGAGTAAGGAGATTGGGCGATAGTTGGCAGGGTTAGAGGGGTCGCCTTTCTTAAAAATGGGGACTATCTCTGCTCCCAACCAGGAGCTCGGAACAGGTGCTCCAGCAGCTATCTCATTGGAAATGAGGTTTAAGTATGGGGCCCATACATCTGGATTCGTCTTGTAAAGGTCTCCTGGTATTTTATCAAGGCCGGGGGCCTTTCCCCATTTCATTGAGGCAATCGCAGCCTTGGTATCTGCCAAAGTGAATTCAATTTTGGGGGTCTCGGAGGTCATGATATGGATCAGATCCCGGGAAGCAGCATCGGTGGTCCCCAGGTATAATTGGGAAAAATGGTCGGACCATTCTGCAGGGAGTATTGAGGCACCAGGCGAACGGTGTGGTTCATTGCTGGCATCAGCTACCAATTTCCAAAATTTCGTGGTGTCGTTTGTTTTAGCAGATTCCAGGAGGAGGGCCCATCTTGATTCATCCCATTTCCTACGGGCTCTACCTTGTTCCTTTTTGTAGTCTTTTCTAGCTTCCCTTATATAATCCATCTGGCCACCTCTTAGGGCTCTCAGCAACTTATGCTGTGCTTCTCTGCCTGCAGTGTTGAACCATCTTGCGTTAGAGTTCTGTTTAGGCTCTGTTGCCGACTCTTTAGTAAGTAGAGTTTTTAAAGAGTTAAAAAACAGTGTATGGGCTGCTATAAGCCCACCACTATCTTTCGTGGGTTGAAGTATATATTCCATATGATCCGCCAGCTGCCTGTACACTTTTGCCAAAGTGGTTATGTCAGTGTTCAGGGATTTCCATCTAACATTTCGCCTGTTGTTGGTCAGTGCGAGCTGCTGTCTATAGGACTTGGGGCAGGAGACTTCCAGTAGGGGTAGTAGGTTCCTGAGTGATAAAATCAGTGGTTCATGGTCGCTTTCCTCATGTTCTGTGATGTTCATATCGACCATGTGACCCCAAAGGCGGATGTCGAGCAGGATGTAATCAATCTGGCTCTTCTGCAACCCACGTTTAAATGTGGGGTGAAGGTTAAGATCCGAGCGGGAACGGCCATTGCAAGCCCGGAGGCCGTGTGCCAGTGTAATGTCCATGAGCTGGTATGATAGTCTGTTGATTTTAGGTCTTTTGTTTGACACCAGCTGGGGGATGCCCCAATGAGCATCTTCATCTTTATATAGTTCCTGGGCCAGCGAGTAGGGTTCAAAAGTGGTGTTAAAATCTCCGGCAATGAGAATAAAATGAGAGGGTGATTTATCGGTGAGAAAATTGTCTAAAATAGTCAGTGCGTTGGACTCATATTTATTGCCCAGGCTCCTATTATAGATGTTAATTATTAAAAGTGGTTTCTCTCTAAGAGATGGTATTGATAGACCCATTAGATCAGGGCAGCCCAAATCAATTAGTTCAATTTGACATTTGAGAGAACAGCTGAGCCATATTAGCAGGCCACCTGAGGGTCTCCCTGAATTCACCTTATTTGCTGGAACCCAGTAGCTTTTGTAACCGATTCTATATTTAGGCTCCAGCGCCCATGTTTCTTGGAAGAGACATATTTTATGTTTGTCTATAAATTTTCCCCATTCAGGGTTGTTCATTTTACTCTCCAACCCGGCAATGTTCCAACTGAGGATGGTATCTAAGCCATCTGGTTTGTTATGGGGAGCTTCAGCCACGGGATTCTCTCTCGGGACTAGGGTACCGTGGGGAAGCATTATGCCCTTCTCAGTCGAGTCTAGGGTGCTTCCAACCCCATCTAGGACAGGGGGTGGCCTAAGCCAATCAAATACCTGGAGTAGAGGTGGGTCTGCGGGTTTGCTGTGATCTAGTGGGTCTGTAGCTAAATTAATCTCAATCACCCTGCGCTCCTTATCTGTTCCCCCGAAATGGATTTCAGAACATTTAAGATAGTCTGACTGGGCGAGAGCGGGAGTTAGAGTAGACTCACTAGTGTTGCTAATGGGAGTATATTCGGCCCCACAGTTGATTTGCCCTGTTTTATAAGTTTCATTTTTCCCAGCTATAGGATAGTTTTTGTTCCAGTTGCTTGAACCTCGGGAATTAGGAAAAGTCATGTGTAATAGTCAATCGTTTTCGGAGAGTGTGGGCGAGGCAGGATTGCAACTTGGCTGGAAATCAGTTAGCATCTGAGCCCTAGGAAAATCTCTGGATGTCATTGTCACCCCCTTGAAGCCTGGTGCAGTTTTATGGGGGTAAAAGGCCTGAAGCCTGCAAAGTGAAGTGGCCCCCCCTAGGGGGTTGAGATGGCATGCATTTAGGGAAAGCTGTTCGACAAGGGAGGGCGCATTAAAGTTAATAACAATACAGTCCCCAGTACCAGGGTTTTTGAGTGGACCCACCCAACCCACCCTCCTCACCATTAATATTGAGGGTATCATATGGAATGCGAATCTAGCATGTTTATGCAACCAATGAATAACCTTGTTTTTCAGTTCTGTGAATGATTCTGGGATGATGGACTTGAGCTTAGGGACGTTCGTAATAACCAGCACGTAGGGGCAGGCTTCTGGTGGTAGATGTAAAGTTCCCATGTTAGTTCCTGAGTCCCTGCGCATCCGATCTACTGGGATATTTGGGTGGGTTCTATGGGGTTTGGCGCCCGTGTTTGTGGAAGGGGCAATTTCACCAGTCCGCCTTAGGTAAGAGGAATCGCTCTTTGTGTACCACTTTTTAGGGAGATTAGCCAGACTAGGTGTAGAGAGCTTCGGTAGTTGATGTAGTGTGTCAGAGCAAGGTGGTTTTGGCTTGTGAACCATAGGTGGTGGGAGAAGGGGACTACTGGCATCATTGACAGGGGGGCCAAGGATAGGGTGTTGTCGCAGGCAGTGCAAACCCGATGGGGAAGGGGGGATTGGCTGGCTGGGTTTAATGAGGGCATCGAGTTTCTCCTCGATGGCTAATAGACGGATTGTTATAGGATGTCGTTGTTTTAGAAACTCATCTTTAATAAAGTCTGTGATAGAAGTAATATCCAGGTTGCCATAGTTGGTAGTTTGGGCAGGTATATGATCCTTAGGTCTGGTAGATACGGTATGGACAGAGGGGTCCAGGACACGGGCCCGTTTGTTCTTTAGATTCGTCTCCCCCCGTTTCCTTTTGCCCTTTGTGCCATGATTTGGGGAGGGTGTAGGCCTGATTGGCGTAGGCTGGGTAGATCCCGAAGAATGTATGGTTCTGTCCAAGGGTTCTGCGTTGAGTGTTTGAATTGTGAGGGTGGTTGGTGCTGGTGGTTCTGCAGAGGGGGGATGGGAAGCTGGTGAAAAGAAGGATGGGGGAGCAGTTAGACGGCGCTCGACCAGTTCAATTTCTTTTTCTAGTGCCCCTACCGCTTTTTGGAGGAAGCCGTCTAAGGTCTTGTTATTGCCTGCTTCTTCCAAAGGTATCCCTCCCTTCCCTCTACCCATCTTGTTTTGGTAGGACACTCAGATCCTGTGCAAAAGTTTAGCAATCTATTTCCTGTGAGCACTCACCCTCTCTTTTCCTCACCCTGTTTAGCTCTGCTGAGGTTTGTGTTAGGGAGTGCTGAGATATCTAAGAGGCATGAAGGGCTGATCACCTCTGTTTGAAAAGGTGTCCGGGTAGGTAGATAGTTGTCAGCCACTGCCCAAGTCCTGCATCTGTGGGACCTGTTTAGGGCGTTGGAGTTCCGAACTGTTGAAGATCTTTCTGGGTGCCTCACTCCACCCACAGCACCATATGGTGCTTCCTTCAGGCAGCCTTTACCTATTACAAAATGTCAGGGGGGTGGCCCTGCCCTGGCTCTTCCTGGCAATGACGGGCAAGGACGGGCCCGCCCTTGACCCGGGCTTCGCCCGGGCGCCGCCCGCGCGCATCCCGCGCGGCGGGAGCGCGATGAAAATTTAAAGGGCTCCTGCCCTTCTGAATGGACACTGGGCTCTGGGCTCAGGGCTCCTGCCCCCTCCGGATTTCTCTGGCGATGCGCGCTTTCCCGCGACGGCGGGAGCGCGATGAAAATTTAAAGGGCTCCTGCCCTTCTGATTGGACACTGGGCTCTGGGCTCAGGGCTCCTGCCCCCTCCGGATTTCTCTGGCGATGCGCGCTTTCCCGCGACGGCGGGAGCGCGATGAAAATTTAAAGGGCTCCTGCCCTTCTGATTGGACACTGGGCTCTGGGCTCAGGGCTCCTGCCCCCTCCGGATTTCTCTGGCGATGCGCGCTTTCCCGCGACGGCGGGAGCGCGATGAAAATTTAAAGGGCTCCTGCCCTTCTGATTGGACACTGGGCTCTGGGCTCAGGGCTCCTGCCCCCTCCGGATTTCTCTGGCGATGCGCGCTTTCCCGCGACGGCGGGAGCGCGATGAAAATTTAAAGGGCTCCTGCCCTTCTGATTGGACACTGGGCTCTGGGCTCAGGGCTCCTGCCCCCTCCGGATTTCTCTGGCGATGCGCGCTTTCCCGCGACGGCGGGAGCGCGATGAAAATTTAAAGGGCTCCTGCCCTTCTGATTGGACACTGGGCTCTGGCCTCAGGGCTCCTGCCCCCTCCGGATTTCTCTGGCGATGCGCGCTTTCCCGCGACGGCGGGAGCGCGATGAAAATTTAAAGGGCTCCTGCCCTTCTGATTGGACACTGGGCTCTGGGCTCAGGGCTCCTGCCCCCTCCGGATTTCTCTGGCGATGCGCGCTTTCCCGCGACGGCGGGAGCGCGATAAAAATTTAAAGGGCTCCTGCCCTTCTGATTGGACTCTGGGCTCAGGGCTCCTGCCCCCTCCGGATTTCTCTGGCGATGCGCGCTTTCCCGCGACGGCGGGAGCGCGATGAAAATTTAAAGGGCTCCTGCCCTTCTGATTGGACACTGGGCTCTGGGCTCAGGGCTCCTGCCCCCTCCGGATTTCTCTGGCGATGCGCGCTTTCCCGCGACGGCGGGAGCGCGATGAAAATTTAAAGGGCTCCTGCCCTTCTGATTGGACACTGGGCTCTGGGCTCAGGGCTCCTGCCCCCTCCGGATTTCTCTGGCGATGCGCGCTTTCCCGCGACGGCGGGAGCGCGATGAAAATTTAAAGGGCTCCTGCCCTTCTGATTGGACACTGGGCTCTGGGCTCAGGGCTCCTGCCCCCTCCGGATTTCTCTGGCGATGCGCGCTTTCCCGCGACGGCGGGAGCGCGATGAAAATTTAAAGGGCTCCTGCCCTTCTGATTGGACACTGGGCTCTGGCCTCAGGGCTCCTGCCCCCTCCGGATTTCTCTGGCGATGCGCGCTTTCCCCTGGTTGACCATTTGTCTAAGCTAGCTTTGATGTTATCTAGCATCTTTTTCTCATTAAGATTGATGGAGTCTTTAAGGGGTATAGGTGAACCATATACCCAGGTGTTTTATCTTATTTGGGGCCCATCTAAGTTCATGGGGACTGATGTGTGAACTGTTATAGTACACATTGAGAGGAAGAACCTCTGTCTTTTCCTTGTTGATGCAGTAGCCCGACATCTTAGAGTAGTTGTTGATGGTGGATATGATGTGCAGCAAGGCTGAGTCTGCTTGGGTGGTAAAAAAGAGAATGTCACCCACGTTAGATGGCTAGATTTTTTGGGCCTGATGAGAAAGGGATACCAAGGATTGTCTGATTTTCTCTGATCAATATAAATAGGGGATCTAACATAGGGGGTAACTAGAGCATCCTTGTCTGGTTCCTTGTTGGAGGTAAAAGATATTAGACAACTTTCAATTGATGACCGTATGTAGGAAACTGATAGTCTTTAATTTAGTTGTCATCTTTTTTACAAAATCGACTTGTTTTTATTTGGCCCTATGCTTTGGCCTGGTCTTCCTGTCAGCATGAACATTTGATCCCTTTTATGTAATTATCACATATTTCTCTTGGTTTTAAGTTAGCTGTTTTATATTTGTATTAATTTTAGTTCCTGAACCCTCTACTCTAGTGCCAACAAGTGGAGGTTGTTGTGGGTTCTACTTCACGTCTGTGGTTAAACAGCTAAGTTATGTAATGCCATCTGACCACCCACAATTTGTATAAACCAGTCCAGACCCATCACCTTAATTGAGTGAAGAGGCAGCATCAGGCCACGTTTACCTTACTTTTATTTCTGGTACTTGCAGTACAATGTACAACTGTACTCACCACAACTACAACTATCAGAATATACAGCTATATTGTGGTTGAACAATGAACCAAGCATGTAAACTGCTACCTTGCACAACCTGTTTGGTACAATGCAGGCTACCTTGCACCATGTAGCTACTCTGTCTCCCTAGAAGTATGCACACTAATATACAATTTGTAGCTTCAGAATGGAATGGATGTGTCACAGGAGAGACAACTCATCTAAGAGGGGGACCAGGTGTGGGCAATGGGAGGTATCCACACATAGAGACATGGCAAGAGAAATGTCTATAGTACCCTGCATGAAACTATATTGTACCCAGCTGACTTGGCGTACAGGGTGAGTGCACACAGGTGTCAAATGCCATGGAAAGGACCACAGGAACTCAAAGCAAATTATCAATTGAAGGTAGGAATGTAAGAGATGCACATCAGAGGACCATATGTGCACAAACTAATGGTGATGTGTGGGCATGATAGGCCACTGCTATTGCTGTGCATTGTAGGTGTGGACTGTGCATGTCAAAATAACAGTTGGTTTGAAAGGGGAGACTACATCCTGAGGAGGTAGGAATGGACATGTGTACTGCATGTGGCTCCACATATACACATGCCCTGCTGGGTCTGACTGTGCAACACTTGTGGCACACCTGGGGAGGGATGGCAGAGAACTGCACCTTAGGAGACTACAACCTACATCTCATGTGGACGGGGGGAACATGTAGCGCATGGCAGGAGGGACTCTAATGCAACATTGTCTGACGTGCCACATATAACATTTTGAGGATGACAAACAGGGACTTGACAAGTGATAACAAGAACAACTTAGGTATCACAAATGACAGGACTCATGGAAGAACCTAGGCTGAAGTGGGTGGGCCTGCTGATGTGGGTATCATACTTGTATGGTTAGGCCTCGCCAATAGCTTTCTATAGCTAAGCAATATATACTAAAATTAGATATGGTCATGCAAAATCCATGTGTTGTAGGCATGTGAGAAGTAAGTTATGATCTGGATAGGATAACTGTGTGGCACAGCGGTGTGCCAGGACCCAAACATCAGTAATCTGTGGCTTACCCAGCCATTTGTGGAGTGATAAGGGATGGTGATTTTAACCCTCAACAGACCTACACACAGACCCGAGGGAATTATACAGCACAATTTTCAGAGTTTAAAGCTTTGGTTTTGGCACTGGAACATACAGATCCAGAATTATCAACACTTACGGTGTTAAACTCATACTAATGTGTCCAGTTCGTCAACAAATAATTACATTACTGGCACCTTAGTGGGTTCAGAGGTTCAAAAGGAAACATTATAAAACACAAATTCTCATGGGGGAAGATGGCAAATCTTAAGGACAAACTGCCACGGGCTCAAGCAGTGCATACATTGGGCCACCAATATTGTTGAATACACACTGTAGGAAACTCATTGGCTGATGAAGTGGCCAAATCTGCAGTTACTACAGCTTCTGTTGATGCAATATAACTAGCTCTCAATCGAGGGTGGATGATGACATCTTGGCTGCAGTGAATGCCTTGGCTAAGGGCAACCCTTTACCAAAAGCATACCCTACCAAATATTCGTACAATTTCAGTGCCCAAGATATTGCCTTTGTTACACTCTGAGACGTGGGTGATCAGGTGATACCCAACCAAGATCGTAGGCTAGATCTGATTACAGCAGCTCATTAGGGTGTTGTTTCTGCCAATACTGGAGTAACGACTACCATCTCTTTACTACAAAAACACTATTGGTGGCATGGTCTATACAAACAGACCAAGCTGTATGTCCTTAGTTGTGACATTTGCCAACAAATTAAAGGTTCCACTACCAAAGGCCCACCACAGATACCACTTTTAATTTCCAACAAGCCTTTGCATTGTATGTACCTGGATCATTGCGGACCTTTAAATTCAGTTGGTGCATGCAAATATATTTTACTTGCTGTAGATTCTTGCTCCAACATGCAGTCGGATTATTCCATTTGGACCAGGGCCCTGCCTTTGCCTCCAGGGCATTCAGGGACACCATGGCACTGATGGCTTTTAGGGTGCATACATTTTTTCACCATGTCACCCGGGAGAAATTCAGTAGTGGAGAGAAAAAACGAGACTTAAAGCAATCCTTCACAGCTAGGTTACTAGGTTCAGTTCTTAGTTGTCTCCGTCACTTTTATGGGGTCCAGAGAGCATTACGTAATCTGCCTACAAGGTCTTTGGAAGTCAGACTCAATACAAATTCCTTTTCAGCATCCCAATGTATGGCGGCCGAAACACCTTTTGACATAAAAGAACATGTCACTCTATTGCAAAAATAAAAGCAGTTCGGGATGAGCATTAATCTACACTTAGCCACCTTGGGAATGAGTAATTTAAAAACATCCACAGGCTGAATTCCAAAAGTTGGGGATCTGGTTTGAGGAAAGATACCTGTGAAGAAGGAGTTTGACCCACCCTATTGGGCACATCTGTGCACAACAGACCATGTGTGCTTCTTCCACATTTGAACGAGGCTTCAGTGGTTTTTCATCTGCTGAAGTGGGGTTTGTCCTGCATTCCATCTCTGATGGAGGTGAGTGAGGGTTGCAGAAGGTCTATGATACCTTATCATCATCATCATCAAAATACTTCATTCGATTGAATTCTACAATCATAAAAGCAAATAGTACATACTGATAACATCGGTCAACAATCATAAAAGATGAAGGAAACACAAGATAAATCAAACCATACAAAAAGATAAATGTCATATGGCAGGTTTCACTGCAGGAAGTTAAATAAATTCTCATGAGAAGCAATATAAAATCAGTAAAACAGTGTATTTAAAACAGAAGCTATTAGCTTAGCTAAAATACTTGTAAAAGTTAAAAGACCTCGCTGAATTACCTAATAATGTGATCTAGCCTTAATCACTGTGCATAGATATAAAGCTAATCCATTACAAATCTTAATTGATGGGAGGGACAAGAGGTAAATAAAAGCTGGGCGACATTGTTTAAAATGCGTAGGTTTTAAACATGGGATCACAAACACTTTCCTCAAATCAGACTAAAATTTACAGTAAAAGAGTGTGTGCATTGTACTTTGATCAGACACTGAATCACAAGGACAATTTTTCAAAGCTAGTGTCCAGTCATTAGTAAGTGGAAAGCTAACAAGACGATGAAAATTCTCTAGTCCTAGGCGCGTAAGGACATACCGATGCTTCGAGTTCAATACATTTTTTTAATATGGTTCCATGCCATCTATTTGTTGCAACAAAAGGTTCCTCCTTACGCTGGATTTCATTACCTCAGTAGCCCATCTCAAATCGGCCAAATGAGTAAGGCAGATGTTTTTCAAGTCTTTCCTAGAGATTGTTTCCATTTTATCTGGAGTAGAATATAGCTCAGAATGACACAACTCTGTAAGAAAATGCTTTATGTAATTCAGCCATGGGATTTTAAGCGAATGAGTCAATGCTAGGGCATCTTCTATAATGGCCCTGTTCAGCCTAGCAGAATCAGAGGTTCATACTTTATGCCAACGTAAAATGGGTTGAATGCGAATTAAGTCTGTGAGGTATGTTAACCCCATTTCTATATGGCATACCAATGTTGAGGTAGATTTTGGAACACTTAAAATGGCCTTTAAAAAATCATTTTCAATTAACTGTAAGATATTACAATTCCTTTATCCCCAGAGTCCTGCCCCGTACAATGCAACGGAAACACATTTTGCGTTTTACAATGTCTTCATATCCTTGGGGGTCACTCTACCAACCTTTTTAGAATTTTTTTTTATAGCCATAATAGTTTTTGTAAATGACAATTTCCTGGATTTCATGGCTTGTGACCATGCATCTTTATTATCAAACATGATGCCTAAGTATGAAAAGGTTCCTGTGTCATCTAGTTTCGCACCTTTTAACATGATCTGGGGTTTATTTGTGGAATTTATACCACATGTCATTGAAAAGGTTTTAGAGTGGTTAATTCTAAGGCCTAAGGCTTCCATATAATTGTCAAAAGTTGTTAGTAACCGTTGCAAAGCTACTGGAGTGCGGGCCATCAAAACGGCGTCATCCACATACATGAGTGCTGGCATCTTTCGAGAACCAACTTGTGAGAGATCACCACAAGCATTAGATAACACCTCCTCTAGTTTGATAATGTATAAAGCAAACAATAAGGGAGCTAAAACGCAGCCTTGACGTACCCCCGCTCAATAGGAAAAGCTGAGGTGCATTCCCCCTGAGGCCCATAACGCACCCTAGCATTAGCTCCAGCATATAATTCCCTGATGAAATTAACTATTGTTGTATCTACCCCCATGTCCAATAAGATAGGCCACAATTTGCTGTGAATCACACAGTCAAATGCTGAAGTTAGGTCGACAAACACAAGATATAAGGCTCCTAACATGGCCTTCGTATATTTACCAAGTATAATGTCTAAATTCAGAGCCTGCTCCATGGTCCCTATCCCGGCCCTAAAGCCATATTGCAAATACAAAAGAATATTATTATCCTCCGTCCATTCTCGCAACCTATTTCGAACAAGGCGTCCAGCAATCTTTGCGAGAGCATCAAGCAGAGAAATTGGGCGATGACATGCAGGGTTTTGACGATCTCCTTTTTTGAAATTTGGAACAATAATGGACTCAACCCAGGTCGGAATAAAGGCTGTGGCACAAACGGTGTGTAAAACCTGTGTCAATAATGGGCCCAATAATAAAACATTAGACTTATAGATATCAATTGGGACTCCATCTGGGGCTGGTGCTTTCCCACTTTTACTGGCATTAATAGCGTCAATAACCTAATTTAAACTAAATGATGGAGTAATGGGGTAAAAATCTAATCTAGGGGGATTTAAATCCAAGGGCAAGTTTTTAAAGGAGTATATTCTAGAGTAAAATGTGACCCAATCCTCTTCTGTGATGGCTATTTCAATGGTTGGTGACGTTTCCCTCACATAAGAGGGGGAGTTCACTATTTTCCAGAATTTGACATTGTCATTCTGAAGACTTGCATCATGAAGAGAATGCCATGCCTCATTTTTTAAATTCTGTTTCCTTTTTTTATAGCCTTTTTATACTCCTTCCTCAAAAGACTTATTCCATGTTTGTCGGGATTTTGTCTTTGTACATACTGTTTTAGGTTCTTATGTGCCAGTGTACATTCGCTATCAAACCATCCTTTGTCTACCTGAGGTCTAGGTTTGCCAAAGCTTACTGTGAGAGACTGTTTTATTCCGGGTGTAATTGCAATGAAAGCTTTAATACAATCCTGTGGGCTGATATTATGTGAGAGGCAGGTTTCAAACTCGTTAGTAAATTTGCTCATGAATTGTTTCATAAAACCTACAGGTTCGATCTGTGACCACCGAATAGTGTAGCCATTTCTTGCTCCCAATTCAATATTCACTACCTTCTCTGTTCATTCCTTGTGTTTGATTGTAGCTTGTGGCAACACAAGGCTTAAACTTTGAGGAGAATGGTCACTGAACATAATGTCTTGAATTTTATACTCAGATACATAAAAGAGAAAATTATTAGATAATAATATAAAATCAATTATTGTGTTGGCATGCCTGCTGTTAAAAGTAGGTTTTAGCTGTGATTTACAATAATTTAAACTATTACAAAAAAGGAGGTCAAATTTAAATAGTGCTTCTTTCAACAGGTTACCATAATAATTATGTAGAAAATGAAATGAATCATCTTCTCCACCTGCGCCAAAAGAGCAAGATTTCTCAACAGTTTGAGGGCACAGATGTGTATTAAAATCGCCCCCCACACATTGAAAGTCTCTTTATGCGATGAGTTACATGCTCAATCCAGGTCTTCCTGCAAAAGCTTAAGTACGGATAAAAATCTTTGTTGAGGGGCATTGTTATAAAAGTTAATAATCACCAGCTGTGCTATATTTTTTAATTCACATATAATCAATTGATAAAACGTATTAGAGATTAAACTAATATCCTTGATTAAATCGAACTTATTAGAGATGAAAGTACACAGATCACCTTTCGCCCTACCCCATGAACGAGGAACTGCAGGAGTATGAAATGTCCTGAAACCGTTTATGTGAATAGGATCCACAGACCAAGACTCTTGTAAACACACCCAGGAAAAAGATCGAATGTATTCTAACCAGTCCTCATTCTTGATTTTAGCACGCAGACCTACCACATTCCAAAATAAAAATAAAAAATCCTCTCTCCGAGTATTAATACCCTGTCCCACAGGAGAATGTTTTATTACTTTTTAGTGGGAAGATGTTACTCTCTTTGTAAGGGTTGGAAGTTGATACAGAGAAGACTGATTGGACAGAAAGTCCACTTATTAGTGCTTCATTGTTGACAATTTGTCTCAGAGATAATTCCATGTCCATTCGTTCGTCTCCGGTGCTCTCCACCAGACCATCACCACCCTTCAATAGGTCAGGGACTGGGCTCGTCATAATAGGCTTAATCCTACCTGCTCCCTAATCTAATGGTAGTCAATCAACTTCTTCCAAGCAAAGAGCATGGAATCTGTTCTTAGTAGGAATCGTGTAATTTCTCTCAGACCTACTTGATTGTTTTTCAGGATTAGGACCAAAACGATCATGACCTAGATTACAGTTATTAAAAAAAAACAGAGGGAGCAGTACAATGCCATGATCTGTGATCTGCCGCGGACTTAAGTTTCTCAGAATGTCTTCGACCAATTTTGGAGTTTTAAACTAGAGTACCACACAGTCACCCCTGAGTGTTTTGTGGTTCCTGCCCACCCATTTTACCCTTCTAACCATCTTAATATCCTCAAAAAGTGCATCTGTCATGCAAGATTTCATACGAGTTCCTATCCAGTTCAGGGATTTGTTCCTCAAAGCTGTCCATGATTCCCTGTTATCCCCGGATAGGGTAGGAACATTCGCGAGGAATATCACGTAGGGAGTTACCGCAGGAGGAAGATCTAATGTATCTCTTGATGTTGGGAAAAAATCCTGAGAAGGTTTCAGTCTATTCAGTAATTCCCATCTATTTGTCTTCGCTTTTAGATGTTGGGGACTTCTGATGCTAGTTGACGATGTGCAAGAGTCTACATATCTTTGGGTAGTCTGAGGAATGATTGGTGGCTGATGGTGCTCTTTGGGGTAATTAGAATTACCGGTTGGGTCTGTATCGCCACAATATTGAATAGTTGCAACTGTTGAGCTTGCAAACTGTGCCTTCATTAAGTTGAGCATTAGCTCCACATTTTCCTCCAATTGGGTTAAACGTTTTATCATTAGGTCAAAAGATGACCTAACAAGATGTTCCAAGACATTAGTAGTCTCTAGGGGATTGGTTTTCACTTTCGCTATGGATTTTTTATTCTTCTGACCAGATTTTATGTTCTCACAAACGATTTGTGCTCGTTTGTGGATTCCATATGTTGAGCTCCAGAAGTGCCATGTCTAATATTGTCAGGTGGGTCTTGACTGAAAACTCTGTCCTTCCTAACTAGTTTGGGTTTCCTTATATGTTTAGGTGAGGGTGGATGCTCGTCAACGTCTGAGATAGAATCATTTATATCTTGGACACATCCATTTATACCTTTAGTTTGAATTCCGCTTTCCGATTTTGGAGAGGTTATTGCTGGCGGCAGAGGATTATTAGGAGGTCCCGACGGGCCATTCTGAATTAGTATCTTTTCCTCAACATTAGTAATCTGTTTATCAATAGCCCCCATGGCTCCTGAGATAAATTTTAATATTGAGGAATGATCTTTCTGAGAAGTAGTATCTTTTGCACTAAGTTGCTTCCTTTTACCCATTCTTACTAATTATTTAATCCTAAAAAGGTTCAACCTATAATACTCTAAAACGCTCCTTGCTAATAAATAAGATTGAAGGACTAACGCAATTAAGACAATCTCTGTATAGATATGGCAATACAAGGATAACAATAAAAATAGCCTTCTCACGATGCAAAGAGTCTGTTTCGCAGGGCTGCCTATAAGAATCCAAAATTAAAAACCCTGCGGCAAAAAATCCGATAAAAAGTACCTGCTTGGAAACCTGATAACCAAATCCAGTAGTCGCAGATGAAATATCAGGGTGGGGGCCCAGCCCAGCCTCTTCCAGGCGCTGACGGGCGAAGGACGGGCCTGCCCTTGGCCCGGGCTTCGCCCAGACGCTGCCCGCACGCGTCCCGCGAGGCAGGAGCGTGTCCAGAAAGTTAAAGGGGCTCTCTGGCCCTGCAACTTCCTCCGTCGGCAACAGTGCGCTTCCTGCGAAGCAGGACCGCATCCAGAAAGTTAAAGGGACTCTCCGGCCCTGCCCCCTTCCTCCGTCGGCAACAGTGCGCTTCCCGCGAAGCGGGAGCGTGTCCAGAAAGTTAAAGGGGTTCTCCGGCCCTGCCCCCTTCCTCTGTCGGTAACAGTGATACCTTATCAAATGCCTTCTTTGCCTCTAGTGCTATGAGCAGAAGTTTGCCTATTTTAATAGCATGGCTAAAAAGTCTGATATTATTTGAGCTGAATCTACCTTTGATAAATCCTGATTGAAAAGGATTTATTATGTTTTTAGAATGGGCTCCATTCTGAGGGCTAGGATCTTTTCATATATTTTGCAGTTTTTTGTTTATGAGAGATATGAACCAGTAGTTCTTGGGATTGGATGAGGTTTTCCCTTCCTTGGGCATAACAATTATAGTTGCCTCCGGGGCTGAGCTCTGAATGGAGCTTGTGGGGGAGAAGTGGGCAAATAAGTCTTCTAAGTGACTGATTAGGGAGGTACCCCAAGTTTGATAGACTGACGTCGGGAAGCCATCTGGGCCCAGGCCCTTCCTGTCTTTCATTCTTTTGATCACGTTTATGATTTCTTTGTGAGGAATCAGCTGTACTAGTGATTCTTTTGTTGACTCATCTATTTTAGTTACATAAATTTTATCATAAGATGTGTTATTACATTTTGAATGGAGGGTATGGTAATATTTTCAAAGGTATTTAGGATGTCCTTCTCATTTGTTGATTTAACGCCATGTTCGTTGGTTATAGAGGTTATTCTTGTCTTCTGTCTGGTCTATTTTGAATAAGGCACAAGTATTTTGGCAGCTTTATTACATCCACAAAAAATGATTCCTTTTGTATTTTTAGAATATTAGGTGTGCTTTGTTACTCAGAATCTTGTTGTATTCATACTTGAGTTTAATTAGATTGTTTAATAGAGTTTTGTCTTTGGTGTGTTTGAGATCTTTCTCTAGTGCTTTTATTTTTAGTTCTAGTTGTTCCAACGTTTTGTTGTCTAGTTTGTTTTTCTTTGACATGAGTTTAAACATGTGCCTGCGCATAGTGCCTTTCAGGGCATCCGAGATGATTTGTGCATTTGGACCAGAAGACCTATTGAGTTCTATGTATTCATTGATCTCTTTTTTTATTATTTCCTTCAAGGAGGGTTCCTCTGTGAGGAGGTCGTTCATTCTCCCTGTTTTTGTTCCTGATGTATTGCAAGGGATATTGTAGAGAAAAGAAGTGCAGGCATGGTCTGAGACTAGGATTGGTTCAATGGTTGGGGAAGATGTCCCTGGGATGTGAGTTTCATTATTAAAGATATAATCAATGAGAGAGAATGTATTGTGTGGCTGGGAGAAAAATTAGTAATCTTTCCCTGTGGTACTGAATAGCCTACATATGTCTTTAATTTTAAGAGAATTGCACATTTTTTATGGGATTTGTTAGGTTTAATTTGACATGCAGACTTCCTGTAAAGGTCCCCACATTGAAAGTTAACTGTAAAACAAAATTATATTTCCGTAGGCCTTCACTCCAGCCAAGTTAATAAAACATGAATAAACTTTCAGAATAAATAAATTCTAAACACTATATGTGAAAATATACGCAATTATTAAGCAAAATAATACTTTTAAATGTTAGTCTCAAATAGATATTCATGAAGCGTTGATTAAATGTTATATACAAAAGTGCACTCAACTCATTTGCTTTTCAGTGCAGAAATGATGTAAAATCTTTTCATTGTGTTTTACAAAATGTGACCACAAAATTGTGACCACCAGAACATGACCACCCTTCCACGTTCTTGTTGTAGAGATGCAGTGGCAGAGCCAAACTGCGCTCTTTCAGCTCTATCATTGTTAGACCTGACAGCCTTAGGGTGTTCACCCCTAAATTTGTGCCTGCCTCCCTCCACTTTTAGACACTGTTTTTGCTTGTTTTAAGACTCTGCACACTTTACCACTGCTAACCAGTGCTAAAGTGCATATGCTCTCTCCCTTTAAACTTGGTAACATAGGATCAAACCCAATTGGACTGTTTAATTGACTTCTAAGTCCCTACAACACCTTAGCTGGGCCTGGTGATTTAGTGGACTAATGCGTCCACTAGAGGGGCCTATGTTTGACCTCATGATCACAGGTTCAAATCCCGGTGGGTCCACTCAGTCTTTCATCCAAGATCCGAAGTCGATAAAATGAGTACCATTGAGTTGGGTAACAATAAACATCTGTTATTCAGTGCCAAGAGGCCTACAGGTTAATGTGCGCTTTACCAATTCTATTGTCATGTTAGTAGAATGCACTATGTGTGCCCAGAGCCTGTAGATTAAATGCTACTAGTGGGCCTGCAGCACTGATTGTGCCACCCACTTAAGTAGCCCCTGAACCTTGTCTCAGGCCTGCCATTGAAAAGCCTGTATGTGAAGTTTCACTGCCAATTTGACTTGGCATTTAAAAGTACTTGCCAAACCTAAAACTCCCCTTTTTCTACATATAAGAAACCCCTAAGGTATGCCCTAGGTAACCCATAGGGCAGGGTGCTGTGTAGGCAAAAGGCAGGACATGTACCTATGTAGTTTACATGTCCTGGTAGTGTAAAACTCCTAAATTTGTTTTTACACTGCTGTGAGGCCTGGTCACTTCATAGGCTAACATTGGGGCTGCCATCATACATTGTTTGAGTGGTAGCGGATGATCTGAAAGGAGTAGGAAGGTCATATTTAGTATGGCCAGAATGGTGACATTACATCCTGCTGACTGGTGAAGTTGGATTTAATATTACTATTTTAGAAATACCACTTTTAGAAAGTGAGCATTTCTCTGCACTTAAATCTTTCTGTGCCTTACAATCCATGTCTGGATGGGTTTAGTTGACAGATCCTTGTGCATTCACTCAGACACATCCCAAACACAGGATACTCAGCCTCACTTGCATACATCTGCATTTTGAAGGGTCTTCCTGGGCTGGAAGGTTGGTGGGCCTGCTCTCACACAAAGGACTGCCGCACCCCCTACTGGAACCCTGGCAGACAGGATTGGACTGAAAGTGCACTTCTAAGCCACTCTTTGAAGTCTCCCCCACTTCAAAGGCACATTTGGGTATATGAACAAGGCCTCTGCCCCTACCAACTCAGACACTTCCTGGGGAAGAAACTTGTGACCAAAACCTGCATCCTGCCAAGAAGAACTGCCTGGCTGCCCAAAGAACTCACCTGACTGCTTTCTGTGAAGGACTGCTGCCTAGCTGTTGCCCCGCTGTCTTGATGCTCTCTGGCTGAGGTGAAGAAGTGCTCTCCAAGGGCTTGGATAGAGCTTGCCTCTTGTTCCCTGAAGCCTCAGGACCAAAAATACATCATCTCTTCAAGAAGAACTCCTTGTTCGGCGAAATTGGACTCACAGCATGCCAGAAACGACGCACAGCCTGCACCGCGGTGAAAATTTCACCAAAAGCCAAAACGGAATGACGCAGCCCGATTTCGCAATGAGAAGATCGATGCAGTGCCAACGTAGCAATCGTAAATTCGAAGCACAGCCCACTGAATCGATGCACAGCCGAACCGGAATGACACAGCCCGACTTCCAGAGAAGAACTGATGCAGCACCTGCCGTGTGGTAGAAAATTCGACGCAACGCCCACCGAATCGACACAGCTCCTGTGACTTCGTCCTGCCAGGGCAGGCAATTTACTCATCATTCCCGGGGCATCTGAAAACCCCGCAACCCAAAGAGGATCCACGTCCCTACGTGGAAACTAAATGACGCATCGCTGTGTGCGTCCTGAGAAATTGACGCACACATCTCCTCCTCTGCGGCTTTATGCGGAGATTTTTCACGTGAACCAGGTACTTTGTGCTTGAAAGAGACTTTGGGGGTCATTCTGACCTCGGCGGTAAAAGGCAGTTACCGCCGGTCAGAAGACCGCCATAACACCGCCGCGGCCGCGGTAACCCGCCAGGGTCATTCTGACCCACAACTGGCAAACCGCCAAAAACCCGACCTCCACTGAAGGCCGCCACATCAGCGATAAACTGGAGATGACCAAGCCTCCACCGTCACGCCAACAGAAATACGCCCATGCCATTACGACCCACGAATCCACGCGGCGGTCTTTCAACCGCGGTATCCCATTGGCGGTACACACCGCTGCGCTCAAAATACACACACATCTACAAAACACTGCCACATTGGACAATTACAAATACACACACCTGATACACATACAAACATCACTCCCACACAATCAATATGATATAAAACACACACCCACATCACCCACAAACCCCCACAAATCGAAATTCAGAGACAAGGCGCAATACACAGAGAGAGAGCACAGGGAACGCAAACCACAACACACACAGGAACCCAACATCATCCCCCACAATACATCTACGCACAAAACACCACACACCACTACACTCATCACCACAAACACCACCCCACACCTCATCCACACCACCCCATGGCACCCCAAAGACACCCCAGGTTCTCGGACCAAGAACTCAGGGTCATGGTGGAGGAAATAATCAGGGTAGAGCCCCAGCTCTTCGGCACACAGGTGCAGCACACCACAATAGCCAGGAAGGCGGAGCTATGGCAAAGGATCGTCGACAGGGTCAACGCTGTGGGACAACATCCCAGAAATCGGGAAGACATCTGAAAGCGCTGGAACGACCTACGGGGGAAGGTGCGGGCGATGGTGTCAAGACACAACATCGCTGTGCAGAAGACTGGCGGCGGACCCCCACCCACTCCACCCGAATTTACAGCATGGGAGCAAGAGGTCTTGAACATCCTGCATCCTGAGGGCCTCGCTGGAGTAGGCGGAGGAATGGACTCTGGTAAGTCTAATCTCAACTACTTCACCCCCCCCCAACCACCAGCATGCCAACCCACACCCCCACCCTCACCCCCAACCCCCCAGCACATATCCTCCCTGCTAATGTCTCACCAGCACAACCCACCCAAACCAACACCAACCCCTGAATGCCAACACAAATCATGGACACCCATCACCTAAGCATGACCACTGCACATACCCATCCCCCCCCCAAACCACCCTCACAACTCCTCCCACAAGGGAATGCCAGCACTGGGGGACAAGGGCACCCACAAATCGCACGCCATGGCACACACAGAAGCAATAACCATACTCTTTTACCCCTGCAGGGCCCGAACGCCAACACACCGGCCCGGAGGGTCTAGAAATGTCCATCCCACCCCCAGAACAGGCCCCCAGTGATGACAGCAGCTCTGTCGACCTAGAACCTGATGACCAGCCCGGACCATCGGGGACCTCTAGACAGTCGGTTCCCCTCAGGCAGCCACAGGCCACAGCAGACCTACCCCCCTCTGGAAACCCCAGCACAGCACCCACCCAGCGGGCCCATGCCTCTGTCTCCAGGACAGGTCAAGCAGCGGTGTGTCTACCACTACAGGGCACCCAGGGCAACCCACCACCCCAACAACAACAGGGACCTGGGGGCAGTGGTAGTGGGCACACCGTCCAGGGGACAGAGGCCCAGGAACAAAGGGGAACTGGGAGGGCTGCTGTGCGACAGAGGGAGGACAGGACCAGGGAACCCACTGTCCAAGAGGCCCTCACCACCATCATGGGAGCGTACCACCACTCCCAAGAGACGATGGCGACGGTCCTGGCCAGGTTCCAGGAGATCCAGGCCATGCAGGAGGGCCAGTACATGGGGTTCCGGGAAGAACTGCGCAGCATCAGTTCTGCAATGGGTACAATCGTGGTGGCACTCAACTAGATTGTCACCACATTGCGGGACCATGTGGCCCCCCAAAGGGCCCCTGCCACTAGCATGGAGGAAGAACAGCCCACCACCTCCGCCGGCGCTAGTGGTCAGGAGGCCCGACACAACAGCAACGGGCCACCCGGACCCCACCCCCTGCAGAACATGAACCACCCCGCAAGAAAGGCCTGAGACCTAGGAAGAAGACAGAGAAGGATGTCAAGACCCCCGCCATGCACGGATCCACCCGGATGACATCCCACTGTCCCACTTGTTCACCCTGTCCAACCTTGAACTGCCCCTGCTCCACCTTCCACAGGCATATGGACAATGCACCTGTGCGAACGAGACTCTGGACTCTGCCATGGACATGCCTCCACCATCACCCATCACCCTTTTTGAACTATACACCAATTTTTGCACTTCAATAAACACAATTATTGCACAAAAACCATCTGGAGTCTGCTATTTATTTTTTTAAACCAAATGTATTCGATATAACCAACCAAAAATGTCCAATTACAATGTGATGACAACATACCAGTGTCACACAGCGGTAGTCCATGGGGAAATAAACCAGAGGGCACTCCGTGGGGACCAGATCACTGAAATAGGAAGGCAAATTCACAACTAAGTTACCATACATTGGGGTGAAAGGTCAGACAGTAGAGAGCCAGTACTGTTACAGATATAATAAAATGCAGGAGTAGATTCTTACCCGTGTGTTACTGGAAATACTGAAGTATCACTCTGTCCCTGTTGTCTGTGTCGTCCTCTTCGTCTTCCTCCTCTTCACTCTCCGCAGGCTCCACAGCAGCCACAACACCACCATCTGGACCATCCTCCTGCAGGAAAGGCACCTGGTGTCGCAAAGCCAGGTTGTGAAGCATGCAGCAGGCCACGATGATATGACACACCTTCTTTGGTGAGTACATTAGGGATCCACCTGTCATATGCAGGCACCTAAACCTGACCTTCAGGAGGCCGAAGGTCCGCTCGATCACCCTCCTAGTACGCCCATGGGCCTCATTGTACCGTTCCTCTGCCCTTGTCCTGGGATTCCTCACTGGGGTCAATAGCCAAGGCAGGTTGGGGTAACCAGAGTCACCAATTAGCCACACACGCTGTCTCTGTAGATGTTCCATCACATAAGGGATGCTGCTATTTCGCATGACGTACGCGTCATGCACTGACCCTGGGAACTTGGCATTTAAATGGGAGATGTACTGGTCAGCCAAACAGACCACCTGGACATTCATCGAATGATAACTTTTTCGGTTCCTGTACACCTGCTCATTGTCTTTGGGGGGGACCAAAGCCACATGGGTACCATCAATGGCACCAATGATATTGGGAATGTGTCCAAGGGCATAGAAATCCCCCTTCACTGTAGGCAAGTCACCCACCTCAGGGAATATGATGTAGCTCTGCATGTATTTCATCAGGGCAGACAACACTCTGGACAATACCTTTGAAAACATAGGCTGAGACATCCCAGATGAAATGGCCACTGTAGTTTGAAATTATCCACTAGCCAAAAAATTGAGTACTGACAGCACCTGCACTAGAGGCGGAATCCCTGTGGGTTGGCGGATGGGTGACATCAGGTCTGGCTCCAGCTGGGCACACAGTTCCTGTATAGTGGCAGTGTTGAGTCTGTAGGTGAGTATGACATGTCGTTCTTCCATTGTCGACAGGTCCACCAGCGGTCTGTACACGGGAACATTCCTCCGTCTCCTCGCAAGTCCCAGCGGAAGGTGCCTAGGAAGGACAACATGGAGCACAGAGTCAATCAACCCACAGGTAAGTTCCCACAGCCTGCACAGTACACGAATCTCTCTGGATTGAATGGCTTGTATGAGTGTCGATGTAAGGCCTAGCCATGTGTGACGCAGTAGGAATTAAGCCATGTGGGCCCTTGAAATGGCGGCTGCCTGACCTGTGAAGTGTGACAATGTGAAGTAAGGTCATTGCGCTGGTGTGGCACGCCGTGGCGGTAGGCGGTCGGAGACCGCGGCGCAAAGCCGCATTGGTTAACATTGAACCCTATGGGTTTCAGGAGCCAATGACGATGTGCGCCCGCGGTCGTGGTACGCACCGCCGCGGTACGCACCGCCGCGGGCGTGACCGCCATTTTCTCTCTGCTTAATCACACGAGACCTGAGCATCAACAGGAGAGGACCTATACTGCAAGTGCTGCTGTGACCTCGGTCTGGAAGTGACAATGGCTGCTGCGACTGGGGAAAGGGCCCCCGCCTTCAGTTCCGAAGAGTTGGAGAAGCTCGTGGACGGGGTCCTCCCCCAGTATGCGCTACTCTACGGTCCTCCAGACCAACAGGTGAGTACACGGGGCCAATGCATAGTGGCCAATGCCTGTGATGAGTGGGGTGGATGTACGATGGAGGGGAGGGGAGCGAATTCCGAATGCATGGCACGACAGATGAGAGCATGTGCCACATGGCAAGTTTGGGGAGGGGGGGCCACTCACATCGAGCATGCAGAAAAGTGATGATGTTTCTTTTCCCCCCCTGTACATGTCACATAGGTCAGCGCCCATCAGAAGATCGATATTTGGCGTGCCATCGCCAAGGACGTCCATGCCCTGGGGGTCCACAACAGACGGGGCACCCACTGCCGCAAGAGGTGGGAGGACATCCGCCGCGGGAGCAGGAAGACCGCCGAGGCTCTGCTGGGGATGGCCTCCCAACCTAGGAGGGGTGCCAGTCATACCTTGACCCCCCTGATGTCCCGGATCCTGGCGGTGGCCTACCCCGATTTAGATGGGCGCTTGAGGACATCACAGCAGACACAAGGGGGTGAGTACCAGCACATTCAGCTATATTTGCGCGCAGTGGAGGTGCCTGGGTGGGGGAGGAGGGCTGTGGGTATCCCTAGGCCAGGGCGATTTCTGTAGGCTAGGCCCCTCCGTGAGGTATGGTCCTCTGCCCCCGCCCCCCATCTCTGTAGGGTGCCTAGTAACGCTATTCATGGACCTGTGTATTCTGTGTGGGCAGTTGTCGCCCATAGGCTTGTAGGGCATGTCCCAGTGAATGAGTAGTGTACCCCAAGTGCGCAGCGTAGTGCAGGGGGCTTCTGTGTCTGTCCTCTCCGCCAACGGTGTTCCCAATGCATGCACTCAACTTGTATTTATTTCTTCACCCCCCCCCCCCCCCCCAATTTTCTTTGTTTTTCTGTGAATGTGTGCATTAGCATCATCAGGCGGAGGAGAAGTGGCATTGGCGCAAGAGGGAGCTGCATCTCACATGGCCCCGGAGGGCCATGCAACGGACTCCGACATGACCAGTGAGACGGAGGGCGAGGGGGGCTCCACCACGGGGACCCGTGCAGACGTCAGTGACACCGACACGTCCTCGGATGGGAGCTCCCTTGCGGTGGCGGCAACATCCGTGCCCACCGAAACTACAGGTACAGCCGCCACCCAGCGCACCAGCTCCGCCCTCCCAGCAGCCCCTCGGCCTTCGGCCCGTGCCCGCACGGCCAGGAAGGCGGCCATCTCCTTCGCCCCAGGCACCTCAGGCCCTGCCCCAGTCACCCTGCTGCCCTCAGTGAGGAGGTCATTGATCTCCTGAGGACCATCATTGTTGGGCAGTCTACCCTTTTGAATGCCATCCAGGGTGTGGAGAGGGAGGTGCATCAAAGCAATGCATACCTGGAGGGCCTTCATTCGGGTCAGGCTGCCCAGCAGCGATCGTTCAACGCTCTGGCCTCAGCACTGACGGCAGCGATTGTCCCTGTCTCCAGCCTCCCTCTTCTAACTCCCTCCACCCAGTCCCACTCCCCTGTTCCTCTGCCTATCCCATCCACACCTACAGACCAGCCTTCACACACCTCAACACCCAAGGGAAGCTCATCCAGACATAAGCACCACAGAACACACAAGCATTCACACAAGCAACATACAGATGCAGACATGCCAACAGCCACTACCTCCTCTGTGTCCCCCACCTCCTCGTCTCCCTCCTCCCTCCCTGTGACGTCTACACTCACACCTGCATGCACACCACCATCAGCCAGTACACCCATCACCAGCACACCCTCCAGCCCAGTCCGCACACGTGCAGTCAACACCCCCACTGCCATGTACACGTCCCGTGTGTCCTCTCCCAGCTTCCAACCCACACAAACGCAGGCAGGCACCCAACCAACAGCCAGCCACCTCACGTCAGCCTCCAGCCCAAGCACCTGCACCCAAAGACACCAGACTTGACTCTCCTACAACCACATACTCTTCCTCCACTCCCATATCCACTCCAGCTACCCTTCCCATTGCTCCTAAAAAACTATTCCTCTCTAAAGTGAACATCTTTTCCTCACCTGACCCACCCCCTCCATCTCGTAAGAGTTCCAAAAACACCTCAGCCACCACCAGCCCAGCAACTCCCAAGAACGTCGTGCCTGGTTTTTGGAGTCCGCCCTTTCCTTGGGCAGGGACAAAGGCACAGCCAGCCCCCCCCCTGGGAAGAGGAGCAAAAAACTGAAGGGCAGGCGCGAGAGGCCTGATACGCCTGCCCCCAAGGAGGGTAGCCTTGCACCGTCACCTGCCACATCGGGTAAGGGAGCCAAGGGCCATGGAGAGTCTGCCAAGGAGGGCAAGGGCAGCAAAGCGCCGAAGGCAGGGAGCAGCCGACCTGGCCATGAGGGCCCCACCAGCCCCATTCCGGGGGTATCGGAGGAGACCCAGGGCCCCAGGACTCCATCACAGGAGGGCCCTGCAACGGAAAGGTCCGATGCTGACTGAGCGGAAAGTATTGTCCAGGTGTGGTTCACTCGAAACACAAGACAGGCACCGCTGAACAGGCCCCGCCGTGAGAAGCACCGCTGAACAGGGCCCCGTCGTGAGAAGCACCGCTGAACAGGGCCCGCCGTGAAAAGCACCGCTGACCAGGGCCATGCCGTGAGAAGCACCGCTAACCAGGGCCCCACTGTGAGAAGCACCGCTGAACAGGGCCCCGCCAAGACAGGCACCGCTGAACAGGGCCCCGCCGTGAGAAGCACCGCTGAACAGGGCCCCGCCGTGAGAAGCACCGCTGAACAGGGCCCCGCCAAGACAGGCACCGCTGAACAGGGCCCGCCGTGAGAAGCACCGCTCCGCTGGGCCCTCATCTCAAGCACCGCTCCACTGGGCCCTCCTGTCAAGCACCGCTTCGCTGGGCCCTCCTGTCGAGCACCGCTCCGCTGGGACCTCCTGTCAAGCACCGCTCCGCTGGGCCCTCCTGTCAAGCACCGCTCCGCTGGGCCCTCATGTCAAGCACTGCTCCGCTGGGCCCTCCTGTCAAGCACTGCTCCGCTGGGCCCTCCTGTCAAGCACCGCTCCGCTGGGCCCTCCTGTCAAGCACCGCTGGCCCATTGGCATGCCCGGTTCTGTGTCGGGCAGGGCTTCACGAGGCACTCTGCCCACCATGCCTCCTCCATGACCAGTGGACTCTGTAATCCACCTGATGGACTGTGGCTTTGTACTCCCCAGGATGGCACAGTGGGCATGGAGGCCCTTCGTGGATCTGGCGTCTTGGACTCATGTGGCTGAGGTGCCCCCCGTTCCCTTCCCCCTGAGGTGCCAGTATTTTATTATTGTGATGCCCCAGCAGTGTTCTCTCCAATGGACTCGATCTCGTGTGTGGGCTTTGCCCATGTGTTGCTGCACATTGGCCCACGGACATTTGAACTTTGCAAAACTGTGCCGGACTTTTGCTACTTGTATATATATAGTTCTAGATGTGTAATAATTCTGTATATATTGCTAAGTTCGCTATACTTCATTATTGCTATAATATAGTTCTATTTTTACAATCATTGCCTTTTGTCTTTGCATTTTTGTTTTGGGGGTTTGGGGGTGTCACTCTGACTTTTTAATTTGCATTGGTGTGGAGGTATTTCGGTGGGGGTGAGGGTGAGGGTGGGTGGGTGGCGTATGTGTGTGCCCGTAACCTTTCCTCCTCCCCCCTCCCCTGTGTCGTAGGTGCAGTACTCACCGTTGTCGTCTGCGGCGACCTTCGTGATCCTGGAAGATGAGCAGGAAGGCAATGGCTGGGAGGATGTGGAGTTCCGGTTCCATGCTGTTCCGATTCCGCGTGGAGTGTGTCGAGGTGAGCGTTTTCCATTGGAAATGTCTGTTTCCGCCGTGTTTTTATCGGCGGGGCTCCCGCCCCGGAAAAGGTGGCGGATTGGTGAGTCGTGATAGGGTGGGCGGTACATTGTCTGCCGCCTGGCTGTTGGCGGTGACCGCCGCGCTGTTTGTTTGTGCCGCCGTGGCGGTCGGAGTGTTAAAGCGGCGGCCTGTGTTGGCGGTTCCCGCCAGGGTCAGAATTCCATTTTTTGGACCGCCAGCCTGTTGGCGGGTTGGCCGCCGCTTTAACACTGACCGCCAGGGTCAGAATGACCCCCTTTGTCTGCTTTAAAAAGATGTAAGACACTTTATATCACTTTTCAGTGAAATCTCAACATATACTTATCACATTTTAATCATTTTGACCTGCATTTATCCAGATAAATATTTTTCTAAACACTGTGTGGTGTATTTTTATGGTGCTATATGGTAGTATTGTATGATTTATTGCACAAATACTTTACACATTCCCTTCTAAGTTAAGTCTGATAGTTCAGTGCCAAGCTTCCTTGGATTGCTAATTTGGATTGTTTGTGACTTACCCTGACTAGAGTAATGGTTCTTGCTTGGACAGAGGGTAACCTGACTGCCAACCAAAGACCCCATTTCTAACAATCATGTTAAGAGTGGTTCAAGCAAGAGATGTCTGCTGGGCTGGTGGACAGCTCAACCCTTGAAGTACGTCCTCAGGGAGACAGCGTACTTTACTTTGTTCCCCACATTAGACACATATCTTCCTGCAAAACTCTAAATCAGGCCCTTAATTCCAATGGGGGCAGTATTATCAGCACTACCAAGTTACGAGATCCAAGGGGAACACCACATATCTATCTGCATATTAACTGGAAAATGCTGGCAGTTTGGAAACAGCTGAAATATTTGGGTGAAAATTATGATCAGAATAGGGAGTTAAAGAGAAATAAAGCCTGAATTCCACATTCTTCTGTATTTCCTAATTTCTTAATTTCCTTTTAGGGTCCGTGCTCACACAGGTATTCAAACCACAAGTATTGGTAACTGGGTTAATCAATAACCCTAAACGTTTTTAAAAACATTTTTGTTTCAGCAAAGTATTAATTTGTGCATGTGATAATTAAGACCAAAATAAATTATAATCTAATTTATCGCAATTGTAATTGTATTTACATTTATAAAGTGCTTACTATCCCTGATGAGGAGTTGAAGCATTTTATTCCAGGCAGCACTTTACTCCAATCTATTTAGTAAGCCATGTCATATTTCCCATTTTGTTGCAGTATATGTTTCTGGTATTATTGTAATCTTTGTTGAGACTGCGCAATTTTCGTGTATAATGGCAAATACTTCTTCGAATTGCTGAAAGTATTTATCTGCTAACACACAAAGTTCACATCACCTTTCCAGCTTCATGATGGAGATAAATCTGACAACACAACTGTTTGCATGTGCAGTGCCAAACACACCCAATATATGGTTCTAGTGCAACAAAGTAATTTAAAAAACAGAAAATAAAATTTTTAGTTTGTATACAATAAAACTTCTGCATATACCATATATTAGAAATTGTTGTGTTGGTTGGCTAGGGTGTAATACCTGGTCAAGCAGCAACCGCAATCCTAGTCAGAGTAAGGCACAAGCAAACCCTAAATTATCCTGTACTCATCCTCTGGTAGCTTGGCACAGAGCAGTCAGGCTGAACTTAGAGGCAGTGTGTTATGTACTTGTGCAACACTTCAAACAGTAAAAAAGTAAAAACACCACGCAAAAAGATTCCACACCTGGTTAGACACATAGATCTGAATTTACTTAATAAAATATATCCAACAGGTAGAACTGGAGTTATTGAATTTCAAACTTTTAAGTAAAAATAGCTTCGAGAAGCACTGGTCCTTGGTTAAACACCATGCCTATATTTGTGATATTATTCATAACAGTGCTGCAGATGCCCTATTTCTCACAGATACCTATCTGGGCCTGTCCTCAGTTGCAGAACGCACCTTCCTCTTTGCTACTACTTGAAGAACTTCAATAAAACGCATGGCAGAGAAGTCGACATTGCCATGATTTATGAAGACACGTACACCTGCAGGCTGTCGCAATGCATCATCACAGACTGCAAAATTTCCCTGACCAAAACATTTACCTTTTCAAGACTTCTACTTTAAAGCTCCCCCTCACCACTACCACCAAACTACCAACCTCCCCCGCCACCCGGCCCTTCCAAAGTCTTCAGGGAGGCATTAACACATTTTATTACACCTCTGGACATCAAATAGCAAACTTCAAAATCCTCTGGGACCTCAGTCTCCATCTGGACGACACCATGGATAGAGATATCACCATTTTGTTGACGGCCTCCCTGCTATGCAGTTAACTCATCTTATTGGAGGTGCTACACATTCGTCTGGCCACATCCTTGACCCAGTGTTTTCCAATCTCAACACCTTCAAAGTTGCAGTACATCTACCTATGTTAGCACAGATCATTTTATGATCCCCTTGTCAGTTCACTTACCCCCCAAAGCCACTACACCAGCCTCCAAACCCATTCTAAAAAAACACCAGTGGCAAAAGTTCAATCTTCCAAAATTTGGACAGTTCATCAAACTGCCCCCTAGCGTAGAGACTGCAAATAGCACACAAAAATTAGGCTTCCCTCTGACTTAAATGTCTTTATTCCAGTCAGACAGGTATCTGCAAGAAAGGACTCACTGCCCCTTGGGTCAATGAGGCCCTTATCACAGCTACAAAACATGTCAAGGCCATAAAATGCTCTTGGGTAGAGGGTATGCCCCCCATGCAAAACATCCTATACTGATCAGCTATCAAATCTAATCACAAACTGATCATGAAGCTAACAAAGTTAATCCAGTGGAGGGACTCATTGCCCCAGGATGCGTTGGGAGCCAGGAGGCAGTCTCTGACACTCTGCCCAGCTGCTCTTACATTGTTGCTGATTGTACCGCTATAAAGCGCTACGCCAGCTCCCGCAGCACCGGTGATCCTGTCGATGAATTCACTGTCCCAGGATTCGTTGGGGGCCAGGAGGCAGGCCCAGACAGTTAGACTTGGCATCCTTGGTGTGGTCTCCCCTAACGTTTTGCATCTGCTTCCCAGGTTGTTGATGTGTGCTGGACTCTGTTTTTGCTGTTTTTGATACTCTGGGCACTTTACCACTGCTAACCAGTGCTAAAGTGCAAGTGCTGCCATGGAAAATGTATGTGTAACTGGCTTGGCCATGATTGGCATATTTGATTTATTAGTAAGTCACTAGTAAAGTGCACCAGAGGTGTCCAGGGCCTGTAAATCAAATGCTACTAGTGGGCCTGCAGCACTGGTTGTGCCACCCACATTAGTAGCCCTGTAAACATGGCTTAGACCGGCCACTGCAGTGTCTGTGTATGTCGATTTAAACTGCCAATTCGACTTGGCAAGTGTTCCTTTTTGCCAGGCCTAAACCCTCCCTTTTCATACATGTAAGGCACACCTAAGGTAGGCCCCAGGTTGCCCCCTGGGCAGGGTGCAGTGTATCTTAAATGTGGGACATGTACTGATATGTTTTACATGACCTAACAGTAAAATACTGCTAAATTCAGTCTTCACTGTTGCATGCTGCCTTTTAATATTACTAAAGTGCAGATTACCTTTGAGAGCAGATTGAAGTTTGGGGTCCCTGAACTCACAATTTAAAAATACATCTTTTAGTGAAGTTGGTTTTTAGATTCTTAGGGGCATATTTATACTCTGCTTGCGCCGAATGTGCGTCAAAAATTTTGACGCACATTCGATGCAAACCCTGCCCCATATTTATACTTTGACGCTCGACCCCGCGGACGTCAAAATCCCACCATGTGCGTCATTTTTTGGAAGGGGGAACCTGCCTTGAGTTAATGATATGCAAGGTAGGCGTTCCCTTCCAAAAAATGACTTTAAGGCCTCTGCGCCTTATTTATACTCTGGCATCATTTTGACGCACAAGAGGGGGTGGGTCAGGGCAGGCGTTAAGGGACCTGTGGGCTCAGAAGGAACCCAGAGTTGCCCGTCCCTGCCCCCAGGGACACTCCTTGCCACCCTTGCCCACCCCAGGAGGACACCCAAGGATGGAGGGACCCATCCCAGGGACGTTGAGGTAAGTTGGGGTAAGTATTTTTTTCCAGTTTTTTTAAGTGGCATAGGGGGGCCAGATTTGGCCCCCCCTACATGCTACTATGCCCAATGACCATGCCCAGGGGACATATGTCCCCTGGGCATGGCCATTGGGCAAGGGGGCATGACTCCTGTCTTTGCTAAGACAGGAGTCATGTCAATCGGGGTTGTGCGTCAAATAAAATGGCGCAAGTCCGGTTTGCGGCCTGATTTTTGCCTCAGACCTGACTTGCACCATTTTTTGGCCTGGTGTGAGTCTTTTTTTTTTATGCAGACCAGTCCACAGCGCCGGCTAAGGTCATTCCATAAATAAGGCGCCCGCATGGCGCGTTGGAATGACGTTAGCCGGCGGTAACATTTTTGACGCACAACTGCGTTGGTGCAGTTGTGCGTCAAAAAGTATAAATATGGCCCTTAATTTGAAAATGCCACTTTTAGAAAGTAGGCATTTTCTTGCTTAAACGATTCTGTGACTGTGCTTGTTTGTGGATTCCCTGTCTGGGTCAGTTTGACAGTTGGGCTGTTTTTGAATCCCCTCTAGACAGTGAGACAAAGGGAGTTGGGGTATAGCCTACATATCCTGATGAGCAATCTGTGCTAAAGTTGAGGGAGTAGTGGTCACTTACACCTGAAGGGGATGTGAATGCCTTCTCACAATGCAATCTCCAACCCCCTGGTGTGTGTGGCTGGGGCCTGGCCTGGGCAAGAACAACAGAGACTTTGCTTTGAAGTATGCCTACTTCAAAGGGAGAAAGGGGTATAAGTATTGGACCCAAACCCCCTGAAAATGTGATCACTTTTCTGCCAAGGAGAAGAGCTGAAGAACTGAGGAGGAGTGTTGCCCCTGCCTGTGACTGTGCTTTGTAGGGCTATCCTACAGTTGCTGCTTCTGCCTGTGAAAGTGGACAAAGACTGGACTTTGTGGCATTTTCCTGCTTGTGAAGAATCTCCAAGGGCTTGAACTGAGCTTGCCTCCTGTTTTGAAGCCTCAGGGCCATCAAAGACTTCCTCTGCCAGCACCTGGGCTCTCTGCTAAGACTCCTGCCCTGCCAAGTGGTTCCCTATCCAATTCCTGGGCCCTTGAAAGGTGAAGTTGGCAGAACAAGAGCTGAAAATTCACACATAGAACACCGTGCTGGGAAGTTCTCGACACACCATGCGCAATACGGCTGATAAACGACGCACAACTGGCTTCGCGGCTAAAATTAATGCTCCATCTGTATTGCGGCTGGGAGATCGACCTATTGTGGCTGGAGAAATTACGTACAACACCTGCTTGCGACTGCCAATAATAACGCAAACACCACGCAGCGTGGTTTTCTAACACTGTGCGACTGGATTTTCCATGTAAAGTCCCTGGTCATCAAAGTCATGCCACCTCTGCGCGGTTCTGAGGTGCCCCATCCAGAAATCGATGCATCATTCTCTTGCGATGGAGAAAAATGACGCACCGCTGACCTGACCAGAGAAGAAATGACGCACAGCCTCCCTCGCGAGGAAGGAATTGATGCAAAGCTGACTATTACGACGCATGCTCGTCGTTTTGCATTATTTTTTACGCAAACCAGGTACTTTGTGTAAAATCAACATTTCCATTGTTTTCTATAGAGTAAGACTCATTCTTTGGTAAATTCATATTTTAACTTGTGTATGTTGGATTTTTGTCATTTTTGTCTTATTTGATTTAGAGAAATATTGCCTAATTTTCTAAACTGGTGTGGTGTCCATTTTTTTGAGTTTTCACTGTACTACTGTGTGTGTTGGTGCTGCTTGTGCCAAGCCACCAAGGGGATGAGTGGGGATTAACAATGTGTTTTTCTCCTTTGCCCTGACTAAAGTGAGGGTCCTTGCTTGGACATGGGGTAACCTGACTGCCAACAAAAGACTCAGGGCCAGATGTAGCAACCGTTTTGCATGTTGCAAACTGCGAAAAACGCAGTTTGCGACATGCAAATCGGCTATCGCGATGCAGAGTCACATTTTGCGAGTCGGTACCGACTCGCAAAATGTGATTCCGACTCGCAAATAGGAAGGGGTGTTCCCTTCCTATTTGCGACCGCATCGCGATGCTGAGTTGCTTTGTGACCGCGAAAGCGGTCGCAACCCAACTCGCAGTTACCATCCACTTGAAGTGGATGGTAACTCATTCGCAAAAGGGAAGGGGTCCCCATGGGACCCCTTCCCCTTTGTGAATGCCCCAAAAAAAAAAATTTCAGAAAAAACGAAACTAAATGGTTTCGGTATTTTTTCTTTTTGCAGCTCGTTTTCCTTTAAGGAAAACGGGCTGCAAAAAGAAAAAAAAAACTGCTTTATTAAAAAAGCAGTCACGGACATGGTGGTCTGCTGTCTCCAGCAGGCCACCCACCATCCCTGTGAGTGCCTAGACTCGCTATGGGGTCGCAAACTGCGACCCACCTCATAAATATTCATGAGGTGGGTCTTTGCGACCCCATAGCGGGTCGCAGAAGGTGTCTGAGACACCTTTCTGCATCTCGTATTGCGAGTTGCAATTTGCGAGTCGCTATGACTCGCAAATTGCAAGTCGCAATTTTCTACTTACCTACATCTGGCCCTCAGTTTCTAAAATTAGCATGGGTGATCCAGTGGAAACATTGAGTGTCCCAGGATTCATTGAGGGCCAGGAGGCAGGCCCAGACACTCTGTCCAGCAGCTCCTACTTTGATGCTGATTGTAGTTCTATAAAGCGCAACACCTGCTCCTGCAGCTCAAGTGATCCAATGGAGGGACTCAGTGTCCCAGAATTCGTTGGGGGTCAAGAGGCAGACCTGGACACTCTACTCCTACTCTGATGCTGTTTGGAGCACTCTAAAGTGATACGCTGACTCCCGCAGCACGGGACATGTCCAGGCCAAGCCTGTGCCACGGCGGACAAATCATGCACTTACTGGTGACTGGAAGAGGCAGGGCAGGCACATCCCCCTTGGCTCTGCACCTTAATCGGCTGTTGTGCATGGGCACAAACTTCTACATAGCATCAAGGTGCGCTGCATGAGCTATTTTATAATTCCAGCTGTTCTATCTATTGGTTGGGGGCCTCTATCCTTCACATCATAGCAATCCATTCCAGAACATGTGTGAGCAAGTGTCTCCTTTAAAAGTCAAGTTTTGATAACTGGCTACCCTGGCAACCCTCTCTCTCAATGAGAAAGCTGAAAGCTACATAAACCCTGCCTGGGAAGAAAAAGAAGAGCTACAAGCCGGCTACCAGTGATTCAGTCTGCGATCCTCATCCTAACACAACACTTGAAGACATTGACTACCTGACTGAGGAGGTTGAAATGCTTTTAGGGAATAAGAAAAGGAAAACCTGGCACAGGGAAAAGCGGGGTGGAAAATTGCACCCATATTTGCAAATAAAAGGAGGAGCAAACCAGCCGTTACCAATAAGGACCCAGCTGGGATGATGGCCTCATTGCTGGAGATTCCACTGGAACACACCAGTGATAGCTTTGTTGACTGTAATTTTAAGGACACTGAAGTTTTACTTGCTGATCCTCCTGCAGCATGTGCCAATAGGTATGCTGTTCTTGCTGACTGTCACCTGAGCAATGCGCATCGGGGGAAGTACCGAGGAATCCAGGGTGCACCTTGACACAGCGATTTGTAGTACTTCGGCCCCTGATGTAGCGCCCTTTCATCCTGCAGTCACTGTAGATAGTGCTGTGCTGGTTAAACCCTTGTACAATGAGACACATAAATTAAAACTGCAGTTAGCTGCTTTGTTGGATAAGATGAGGAAACTGGGGATCAGGATCCAGCATCCTAAGGCTCCTTCTACTGCAATTACTGGTGCATATACAGCCTTAATTGACCACCGAAATAGGCAGAAATGCACTAGCAACAAAGCTAGGTACCCCAGGCAATCGGGGTGGTGGGTGCGGATTCCCTGGTTTCAAACTTCAGTTCCTCATAAACCCAGTGTGGAGCCCTCCCTCCTTCAACTATTTGTTCTGATACAGTGTGTAAGGACCTTGGAGGACATTTTCCATCCAATGTACAGTGCCCTGTGGTTGACCCTCCTCCCTTGGGGATATGAGCAGAGCCTAGTAGAAGGAGGGAGTAAATCCAACATACAATGCTGAATAATGTAAATATTTTTTCTTGGAATGTGGCAGGTGTCAAGCCCAAGCTTGGAGACCCCTACTGGGACCTGTTCATTGACCAGTTTGATATATGTTTACTTTAAGAAGATTGGTCCATAGAACTTGTTTTTAGTGTAGGCTATATTAACTTCTCTGTTCCAGCCAGCTACAATGGGGAAGGACCACCATCTGGAGGCCTTTTACTCTGGGTGTGTACATCACTTAATGTCAAATTGTGTCCTCTTGATGTTGCCTCCCCAGACATTCAAGGTTTAAGCATCATAGGAAAGGACAATCGTACACTTCTATAATTTGTGTAATCATGGATTGAGGTGGGGGGGACGAATCACCCACACTGATAGTTTTATGGGCCACAGGGAGAGTTTTTATACACATGACACACTTCTTGTTGCAGGTGGCTCTAATACCACCTTTGGGCCACTCAATGACATAGGACGTCCTCTTACCAGTGCTGAGGATGAGGAGTGGGGTCCCCTCACTAGATATTAAATCTGTTAAACGTTTTACTGAGGTAGCTAACCAACTCCTCTTGCTCGCACATCTGCTCAGGCCAAGGGAGATTAATGGTTGCATTATATCGGATCTGCAAGCATCTCCTACCTTTAATCATTTAGGGCAAGCCAGTAGTATTGACTATGTATTTGTTGCCATTTCGTTGTGGTGATCTGTAGTCGACATGAGGGTTGTCCCAAGAAATGACAGTGACTACAATGCACTGCATTATATGCTATCTAACCTCTTAAACCATTTAAGGGTGTCCCTCTTGATTTCTAGCAGATTTCCCCCATCTAATAATAGGTGTAGACTCAAAAGGCCCAAGAATTAAATGAATTCAGTGTGTAGGGCAATTTTGGAGAAAGTCCTTTCAGATGTGCTTGAGCATTTAAATACACTAGAGTCCCAGCCAGATAGAAACTCTGTGATCCTATCATGAAGCAACTACAATACCATTGGCCAATGTTTTTGGGGAAAGCAGCATAGCAGACGAAGGCCACTTAAAACCTGTGGTTCATGGTACAATAAGGGTTGAAGGCAGGCTAAGCATGCATCACACCATGCTATTGAAAGAGGAAATATTAATGACATCAGGCTAAAGAGGAAAATTAATAAGCAGGTCCAGGTGACAGTGCAAAGGTACTGAGAAACCCAAATCTGGAAGATCTATTGCAACCAAGACTAGAGATGTTAAGAGTTTTTGCAAGATTGTAGCCTATGGGGGAGAGAACGGGAGGCCCCATTTAGCAAGTACTATCAATGCGGATACTTGTTTTGAGAATTTTCTGAACCTGTTTGGTTCCCTGTTAAGATCCAAGGAGCTGCCAAGCGTTATCACCCTTTACTGAGAGTAGTAATTTGCTTTCTCCTTTACCATTTGATTTACAAGAAACTAAGTAAACAATCAGTAGCAGTGCCCTCTGTAAAGCTGCTGGACCCAATGGGATTCAGGGGGACTTATTTTGCGCTGATCTTGAAAAGTGGGCCTCCTTCATTAACAAGCTGTCAAGTGCAATTTTGGAGAGTGCTGCAATTCCTGTTAGTTAAAAAACAGCTGAGATAGTCCCTGTTCACAAGAAAGGTTCAAAGGCCACCCTCCTAAATATAGACCAATTAGCCTCATTGATGTGACACAGAAGGTTTTCTGCAGGCAGGTCCTGAACAGACTTGACACTTGGACTGAAGAATACAATGCTATATCCATTTTTCAAGCTGGGTTCAGAAGAGATGTGAGTACCATCTACCACGTTTTTAGATTTCTTATCATCTACTGGAAGACAGTCATCCTGCAGAGGCCACATCTCTATTTGTTTTTTGTAGACTTGAAGTCTACATTTTGCCTGGTACCTTGTCAAAAGTCCTGGGCGACTTCAAGATGAACATGGTTCCCTATGTCCTGCTGAGCACCATTATGCGTCTGCATGAGGATACCTATAGACAGGTTTGGTGGTGGTCCAGGGAGAGTTGACAGAACATATTGGGATCCGCAAAGGTGTCTGGCAGTGATGTGTACTGGCCCCTACTTTGTTCTCCCTCTACTTTAATGATCTGACTGCTCATCCTAAAGATTGCCACAATGGCACACCAAGGGTGGCAGGCCTACTGGTTCCTCTGCTTCTGTTTGCAGATCATACTTAATATTGATTTCTAAGATCCCAGCTGGCCTGAAGGCCCTGGTTGATCAGTTTGCTGCTTTTTGCACTGATCAGGGGCTGATAATCAACTTTGCAATAAAAAACTTTATGGCTATCAAGTCCCACAGGTAATTCAGGGGTTCTATCATTATTGATGGAGGTAGTCTTAACAGTGTTACGCTTTTGATTATCTTGGAATAAGGCTAACCCAGTCTATGCAATGGCTCCCCCAAGTCAAGAAAAACAGTTTGAACTTATGGCACCATGCATCTGGCATTTTGATTCTGTTTTGTGCCTCGAAAATGAGACCTATTTTACCAGTTATTAAGGTCTACAGAGCCAAGGCTGGGTGGGGGTAGATGGGTCTGATCTATGGGGAACATCGGGCCTGGCAACAATGGGTGTGGTAGAGAATAATTTCTGAAGGTACTTGCTGTCCCTTCTGCAAAGCACACTCCTGCTTCCTTTAAGGTGGGATATGGGCATTAATTTCATTTCCTCGAGGACCCAGGTACGTCCTTTATTGCACAGGCACAGGCCTAAGTACACTCCTGCCCTTGTCGCATAATACAATGCACTTATAAATATTGCAGAAGCAGGTAAATCCCATAGAATAAAGTAGGTATGCTATGTCAGGAGTATGATGATCCAACTGGGCTTAGAAGCCTATTGGCATGATCGTGAGGGCTGTTCTCCCTTCTAAGCAGATCCTAATGGAGGCCTATTGGGCTTATGTGTGGGGTCATTAAGTATGCAATAGGTCTAGTCTAGTGACCCTACTTTCTTCTGAATTTCTAAACTTCAAACCATTTTCTCAGTTTGAATGTTTCTAGATTTCATCCCACTCCATGCTGCCAGACACCTGTAAACTGAGGTTTGCCATGGCACTCAACCACTTTTGGCTTTTTGCTCAAGATGGATATCAAAAAACTTCCAGAGCGTTATATGCTCAGTGTGATGTTGTGCTGAGGAGACGTTATCCCATTTTTGTCTGCCCAGGATGTGCCAGACCACAAAAGTCCTGCCTGACTCCAATCTGTAGATTGCTGGGGGTCAGTCAGTGTGCAACTTCACTCAGGGTGTTGCGTGTTGACACCAAAGCACCTATTGCCTGTGCTGTTGCGAAATACCTGCACTGGAACTGGAGTATAGGAGTTAGAGCATCAGTGGAACTGGAGTATTAGAGTTGAAGCATTGGGGCAGAAACAGCCCAATGAATAGCTGGGAACTGCACATCAATCACATAAGGTTTTTGCAAACTTTGTATTAATATTAACTTTTAGCTGTTGTGCTTTTGACCCTCTTTTTTAATATTTGTTACATTTTAATGTTTGAATCGACTGTGATTATTAGAGTATATTGTAGATGCTGTGCCCTTTCATGTTATTTTATTTTATTGGATTGATTTTTAGAATGCTTTTAATCATCTTTTGTGGGTGTTCTATGCACTTTTATGGTTTGTACAAACTGAATAAAGTACCTTTGACTTTGGACAACACCATTAACAGCATTAACAACCCTGCTAATGACATTTTCAGCCTGGGGAATGTCCTCCCAAAATCAATTCTCTCAGTTGACCCTACCAAAGTGTACTAGTGCCCATTGTGACAAATTAGCAGACTACTTCATGAATAAGATGCAGGTCATCTATTCGAGCTTTACTTGGTCAGCCTTGTCCCAAGGTCTGAAGCTGTGATGCCAGCAGAGGTCAATTCCCTGGCAGACCTGCTCAGCTCATTTCCTCCGTTAGGCCTGTCTTCCTTTTGCAACCAAGTGAAATCTGAGTTACCTGACGATCCATTGAAACCAGACATTTTCATTAAACTCCAGGACCACCTTCTTTCTCCCAGCTGAGAACCGGTCAATCTTTCTCTGCCCTGGGCCGGGCCCAAGGAAGGGTGCTAAAGTTATCCCGCACCATCTTTGTACACCTCCAAGACTGAAAACTTTTGTCCCATTTCCCTCGTATCCTTTCTTGCAAAGGTTACAGAGCGTTACATTAAGAAAATCCTAATAATCTTTCTAGAAGATAACTGCATTCTGGATGTCAAGATGGCTCACAAACAGCGCACGGCATGGAATCTGGAGAGGCCGCTGGTGGCATTTCAAAGTAGTTGGCGGTAAGAGGTAGGGCTGAGGTTTACGTAGAGAGCGAAAGAAGTGATCAAGCATGGCATAAGGAGGGTTTGAGGTGGGACAGCTGTTTATCCTCTTGAGCTAGTATACCCTTTTCCTATTGCGCCTAAAAGAAAGAACTAATGCCCAAGACCTTTTAGCATTTTAGATACCCTTATGGCCAACTTCACAGCTTTGATGGCAATCTACGGGCCCCAAAGCCACATGTCTGTGGGGATGACTCTGCTTCCATCATTCAGAAGTTGATACCAAATTGTATCCATGTCAACGTTAAATAGTAATCTCTGAAGCTCTGAGACACTTTTTAGAGAGTGACCTATGCAAAATGGTGGCGCATTTCACAATATTCAGTGTGTTTTTCCTAATAATAACTGAGCTGTTATTTTTTTTGTGGTGACATTGGGTCACGTTTACTATAAATACAACACTGTACCAGTAGAGACCTCTCAGACTTGAGAAGTACTTCGATTTTACAAAATACATATTGACACTCATTGATAGAAAGCCATTCCATCATTCTCTATGGTGCAATGCGATCTGCCTTTTTCTCTTGGTACCGTTCTCATCTTTTTGACAACATTAAGCCTTCCGCCTGCATTGTCCATGCATTCTGTTCCTCTCACCATTGAACAATTCAGTGTCATATGATAATGATATTATGACACAGGTGAGAGTCAAGGTACTGTGCTGCACTCAGTTTGGAACACTGGGAGCCAGAATAACAATTTAAAATTGCCTAGTGTGCATTCTGAAATTAATAGTTGAAATGAGCCGCCTCACCGGATGGATGCCACGTGGCACCGCTTCTGAGTCCTAAATGTGAACAAATAAAAACACGCATCTCCTCTCTGGACCCTAGGATCTATTGTTCCTGCAGCCTGGACTAAACTTCTTCAAAAACGCGTCCGCACCCACACTTACAGGCATGCACGACTATCATGCAACTTTTTCAAAACGCCAAACACTTTAAATGCTGCGTTTGTTGTATCACCCATTTTCTCGCTTGCTGTGTCATAAATTATCACTGTAAATATTAGTTGTTAATATAACTCAGCATATTGGCACTGAAATATTTATTAGTTTGCTGACACCTCTTCCACAGTATTGCCTGTGTGTTTCTCTGCCACAGTTAAATGGATACATTGGGCAAATGGTTGCAAAAAATAAACAGACAGGTTCAACGGAGTTGCTATTTTAACTGTTACATAGGATGCTCAGCATTACTAAAATCTTCTGGCATAACTCTTTGGTATCTCTATGTGTGTAAGTGCATTTTGTTATATTCAGTCAGTGTAAAACAGCGCCGTTATAATGAATGAAATTCATATTATTCTATCCTCAGGCCACAGTTCAGCCGATGAAGAGGGCAAGACCTAGGCTTTAAGTATAGGTTTTATAACTCCTGCGCCAAGCATGCCTGACAATTGCAGCTTCTAAGCACTAAGCTCCCCGACAGTGAAAGTCTTTTAATAATCCGTTCCTCCACTCCTTCGCTGTCTCTTTTGTACTTGGGAGTGTGGCATCCTGCACGATGGAAACGGGACGAGTGCTGTTGCTCTGCAGAGAAGCGGATCTGACAGGTTTACTTATGCGAGCGGCTTCTGGGAAGCGGGAAATTCTGTCAGGCCCTGTGCTGGTTTTATTTGACACAGTAGAACAGGGAGGAGCCGACGCGAACTCTAAGGTCGAAGCCCCGCAGTAAAATAAACGCCTTTGTAGTTGTATTTTATGGTAATGCAAACGCCACAAACTTTTGCAACTGGCTGAAATCCAGATGATGTTGACTTAAACCGTGGGAAACAAATAAAGTGATATTCATCAGAGTGTTATTTACATCTATACATGGGTACGATAAGGAGAAAAATAAGGATATCTTGTGTTCGGTGCTGTACAGTGTGGCAAAGCGCGTATTCCCATTGTATTTCTGGTTGATTTTGACAAGGTGGCATCAGCGAAGCCTCCCGGCAGGCTCTGCCCCTTGAAGAAGGCGTTGCACTCGCCAAAGCCATACTGGTTATCCTGGAGCAGCCTGGTCAGTATCCATTGCAAACATGAAGGCCTTTGGGGTAAAAGCCACTTCAACCCTCCAATAATTTGTTCTTGCTTGCGAGACAAGAGATAAATTGTTTTGCCCACAAACTTTCCTAAATTACTGGGTTCGCTAGAGAATTGCGGCCGTACTCTCAAATGAAAAAAAAAAAGCCTTCCTTCGTGAAATGTTTAGTTTCACATTTGAGAACGCTGTTTAAGGGGGGGTATCACTCAAAACGTGGAGGCCTGGCAGACCCGGACTCAGTCAACGATATGCTCTTTTCGGCTTGCAAGCCTCGATGTGTAACTCTAGAAGGCGACTACGTTCTCCATTCACCTCGTGCACAAAGCCACGAGGGGAAAAGCGTGCCCATCTTTCCACATGGGCAATCACTGTGTGTCTTTAAATGAAAGCCACACAGTGATTGGCCATGTGTGTCCTTCCATTGCTGCCTTGAACACAGGGTACCCTGCCCAGAACCAATTCAAGCGTTCCTCTCATGCATTTTGTAATTAAAGTGGCATGAGAGCAAAGCAAGGATTGGTGTGGAGAGGTGAAGTCAGAGCTCCAAAGGAGACCAGGGAGACTGTGCTGTGTTCCCCCTGGCTCCCCAACAGAGCACTGGTTCAAAGCCTGGAGTGCACAGTTCAGGTTGGCCACAGTTAGAGACCTGTCCACCTCGACATGCGCACTATGGTTCAGCTGGTGCTGCCTCTTCACATCGGCAGTCACATCGAATGGTTCTAGTGAAGTTTGTTCTGCCTCTGGCCTTCTGCACAGGTTACACTGGCTTCCTGTGGATAAGCGTATTCACTTTAAGACTCTCTGCATCACCCACAAGATTCTTTATTCCTAGGGGGACCCTGATCCCGAGTTGTCTTATCTCATTTTATCGCCCCTCAGGCTCACTGTGTTCCACCAACCTTAACCTGGCAGCTGAATTCCCCCAAGCAACAGCAACGATGCATCAGTTTCGAGTGCGATGCACCAGTTCTAGGCGCTGCAGTTCCAAATGCGATGCACCAGACCAGTCCACACTCGAAGGCCGATGCATTGATCTTCTCCATGCAGTGGTTTTGATGCCTGGGTTCCAAAGCTGTGATTCCGGAGGCAATGCAGGGGTTCCAAGTGCATTGCACCGGGGTCATCCCTGCAATGGTGGTGATGTATCTATCCCAATCTCGGAGCAGATGGTGAGTCGGTTCTGATCGCACAAAAGTGGCGATGCTCAGGTTCTCACAGATGCAGCACCTTATACTCACTTCCAAGGGCCCAGGACTGAGTTGGCACCACTTGTAAGACTACCAGCAAGTAAAGTCCAGATGCTCTTTGTGGAAGGAAGGAAGGAGATTCTTTCATGTCCCTGAGAGATCGGGAAAGGAGGCAAGCCAGCAAGCCCTTGGAGTCACCTTAGTTCTGGGATGCAGAGATGCAGGTCCATTCCTTCTCACTCCTAGGCAGTAGGGCAGCAGGCAGCAGGCAGCAGGTCTGCTCAGCAAAGCAGGAGTCCAGCAGAGTAGCAGCTCAGCAGAGTGACAGTCTGTTTAGAAACAGCAGTCCTTCTTCCTTGCAGAGTATCAACAGGTTCAGAAGTGTACTGAGTTGGTGGTGTCAGAGGTCCAGTACTTTTACCCAGTTGTGCCTTTGAAGCGGGGACGGAGGGCTTCAAAGAAGGGTCTTTAAAGTGCACACAAGTCCCTTTTCCTGCCCTGGCTCTAGACTCATTTCAGGGGGTTATGTAGCCCTCTGTGTGTGGCAGGACACTGCCCATTCAGGTGTACATGCCAGCCCCTCCCTCCCATCCTGCCCATGATGACTCCTCAAGATGTTGATGGCTTATCAGTCATACCTAATCTCCCTTTGTGTGTTGCTGTCTAGAGGGAATGCACAAGCCCAGCTGTCACCCCACTCCAGTTGTGTATTAAATATAGGCAGTAGGTACCAAATGGCTAATGTAGGAAAATGACAACTTTCTAAATGTGACATTTTCGGAACTGCAATTTAATATCTGACCACCATAAGTGCGATTTTAAATTGTGAGTTCAGAGACATAAAACATGAGAAACTTAACTCTTCCAGATTGGTAATTACACTCATGAATATAATAAGGTAATTCCTGTGTTATCTTATGGGAGACATAAACTTTGCAGTAGTGGAAAACAAATTTGGGAGTTTTTCACTAGCAGGGCATGTAAAACATAACAATACATGTCCTGCCTTTTACATGTAGGGCACCCTTCCCTGCGGATCATATAGGACCTACTCTAGGGATGACTCATATGTGTAAAAAGGGAAGGTTAAGGCCTGGCAAGAGGTTTAACTTGCAAGGTTGACATGGCCATTAAAAATTGCACACACAGGCTCTACAATGGCAGACCTGTGAGCATGTTTATGAGGCTATTAGGTGCGTGGCACAAGCTGTGCTGCAGTCCCACTAGTAGCATTTAATGTACAGGCCCTGGGCACATGTAGTACACTTTACTGGGGACTCATAAGTAAATTAAATATGCCAATTGGGTATGATCCAATGTTACTATGTTTAGGAGAGAGAGCACACGCATTTTAGAACTGGTTAGCAGTGATAAAGTGCACAGAGCCCTAAAACCAGCAAAAACTAGGTCAGGACATGGAGGGAGACAGGCAAAAGAGTCAGGGAAAGACCATCTTAAGGCTCCTAGGTCTAACAACATCCTTTCTTTGATTCAAAGGTCTGCATGTATCCTGTTGAACATAGACTACAATGGGTGATGAGCAAATCAGACTTTTATCCTTCTGAGTTTTTTTAGATGTGTTCTTTTAATCAACAGAACATGTTTCTTCAACTTCAGAAGGACAGTGCCCAAGCCTCTACATTGCAGATGGTCAGTAAATGAAGGCATCTTATTTTGTATTAAACAAAAGGGCACAGAATGTATTAGAGACCTCAAGAGATGGACAATATTCTTTAGTCTTTTTGGTTAATGACCATTGCACTGGATGATACATAAAGTGTTCTGCAGGCTGCTCCAATTGAATAGAGTATGTTACATTTATACTGCTTTAGATACTTATTGGCTGTCTGCAGAAGGTGTGGGTGCCAGATGGCCTAATGCAGTGAGTTTTTGGTTGATCAATACTTTGCATTCTGGCTTTCGTAGGCTAATGCTAATATGTGAAGTCAGAAATCATAGGTCCTACAGTGCAATTGTTGCTGGCTTGAGAAGTCAAGAATGACTGAGGGAGTCATATATGTCAGGAGACCTCTGAGCAGTCAAGGGTCAATGTAATAAACCATGGAAGGAAAGACTTTAAAGTGCAAATTAGATTGACCAGGTTCTGTGCTGCCGCCCAGACAAAGTTGTTTTATATTCAGTTTGCATATAGGCCTGTGTGTCAGGATTCTGGCTTATCAAATACAGTGAGTGAATCAGGTGTAGGAATAGTCTGGCTGGAGACTTGGACACTGAAAACTAAAGAGAATTTGACTATGATCTCTATCCCTATGATATACTTGGATGCTCACGTACTGGTTACAGATCCTCTTCCCCAGTCTAAGGAACACAGCCAGTGATTAAGGTCACATTGACATGGAGTACGTGCCTGGAAAAGTGTCATTACTCAAGACACCAAAGTTACCTTTTGTCACTTTCAGCCTATGATGATCCATTCCGAGAGTGGGATCCATTCCAGTGTTTCTATCTCACTTCCTGTTAGACTTTTTATCTTTGGCGTGGTCTCCCTTACCGTTTTGCCTCTGTTTCCCAGATTGTTGATGTGTGCTGGACTCTGTTTTTGCTGTTTTCGTTACTCTGGGCACTTTACCACTGCTCACCAGTGCTAAAGTGCAAGTGCTCCTATACAAAATGTGTATGTAATTTGTTCATCCATGATTGGCATATTTGATTTACTAGTTAGTCCCTAGTACAGTGCACTGGAGGTGCCTAGGGCCTGTAAATCAAATGTTACTAGTAGGTCTGCAGCACTGGTTGTGCCACCCACATTAGTAGCTCTGTAAACATGGCTCAGACCTGCCACTACAGTGTCTGTGTGTGCAGTTTTAGACTGTAAATTCGACTTGGCAAGTGTACCGACTTGCCAGGCCTAAACCTTCCCTTTTCTTACATGTTAGACACCCCTAAGGTAGGCCTTAGGTAGCCCCAGGGGCAGGGTGCAGTGTATGATTAAGGTAGGACATATAGTAATGCATTTTATATGTCCTGACAGTGAAATACTGAAATTCGTTTTTCACTGTTGCAAGGCCTGACCCTCTCATAGGTTAACATGGGGGCTACCTTTAAATATGATTAAAGTGTAGATTACCTTTGGGAGCGGGCAGACCTGTGTAGTTTGGGGTCTCTGAGCTCACAATTTAAAAATACATCTATTAGTAAAGTTGATTTTAAGATTGTGAGTTTGAAAATACCACTTTTAGAAAGTGAGCATTTTCTTGCTTAAACTATTTCTGTTACTCTGCCTGTTTGTGGATTCCCTGTCTGGGTCAGTTTGACAGTTGGGCTGGTTGCCCCTCTCACTAGACAGTGACACAAAGGGAGCTGGGGTGTAGTCTGCATTTCCTGATGAGCCATCTCTGCTAGGAGGGAGAGGAGAACTGGTCACTTACACCTGAAAGTGCTGTCCCTGCCCTCACAATGCAGTCTTCAACCCCCTGGTGTGTGTCTGGGGCCTGGCTTGGGCAAGGCAGAATTTCACAATCAAGAGAGACTTCCCTTTTGAAGTAAGCCTACTTACTTCAGTAAGTATAACTTAGTGGGTATAAGAAAGGCCCCCAAAGCCACAGACTTTAGAACACTTCGGGAAACGAAGAGGAACCTCTGCCCGGAGAAGAGCTGAGGAAGAAGAGGTGCCCTACCTGTGACTGTGCTTTGTGGAGCCCTCCTGCAGTTGCTGCTTCTACATTTGCTGGAGGACAAAGACTGGACTTTGTGTTGCCTTCCTTCTTGTGAAAAATTCTCCAAGGGCTTGATTTAGAGCTTGCCTCCTGTTGTTTGAAGTCTCAGGGACAGCAAAGACTTCTCTCTGCAATCATCTGGAGCCTCTGCTGAGACTCCTACTCTGCCAAGTAGTGCCCATCCAGTTCCTGGGACCCTGAAAGGAGAAGCTGTCAGACCAAGAGTAAGAAAATCGACGCTCGCCTGCAACGTGCCCGGAAGGTCGATTCCCACGGCTGGAGAAATGACACGCAGCATCGCTGACGGAGGCTGGTGAGATTGCAACCCATGATGAGTGGTTTTCGGATCATCGTGCAGCAGGATTTCTGACGCAAACATCATTGGGCGTGCAAAAATGACACAAGGCCTGCCCATACCCGAGAGTGCAGTTTGAATCGACGCATTGCTCTCCTGTGGAGAGAAGAAACGACGCATGCCGACTCAACTGAAAGAGAAACAACGCAAGGTCTCACTCGTGAATGATATCGATGCATTGCAAGCCCTTTTTGAAGCATATTCGCCTGTGCAGGGTTAGTTTTGACGCACCCAGGTACATTTTCATGTTAGCATTGTGTTTAAAACTACATGAAGACTCTTTTTGGTTCTTAATTGATAACTTGACTTGTGTATTGTGGATTTTTGTCGTTTTGGTTTTGTTTTGTTTAGATAAATATTTTCTATTTTTCTAAACCTGTGTTGTGTCATTTTGTAGTGTTTTCATTGAATTACTGTGTGTGTTGGTACAAATACTTTACACTGAGTACTCTGAAGTTAAGCCTGCTGCTTGTGCCAAGCTACCAAGGGGGTGAGCGGGGGTTAGCTGAGGGTGATTCTCTTTTACTGTGACTAGAGTGAGGGTCCTTGCTTGGATATGAGGTAACTTGACTGCCAAACAAAGACTCCATTTATAACACTTCCCTTTTCCTATTCCCCTCCCTACCGATTCCTACAGCAGATATGTTACTCACAATCCCACCTGCATAACTGCTAGGAGAAGGCAGGGGCTTTCAGCAGGTCTGATCAACAGTTTGCCAGGCCCATGGACCCATTTCAAAGCTTCATTCGAATGATTGCTTGGACCAGCTCCAAGATATACAAAGATTTAAGTACTGACTGTGAGTAAATGCCGTTTTTGCTAAACCAAGGTAATCAGATAACCCACTATTAAGATTGATACTAGTTATGCCACCAAATTATCAGAAAATAGCAGTAATCCCAGAACAGAGGGTGGCACTTCCTCTTAGCTTGTTAGTAGTTAGTCCTAATCTCAGCCCACTCGTTTACTTGAAGGTTTATCAGAAGTCGCCGCTGCACTATCATACTTAACCAAGGACGTATCCTGGGTGAAACACACCAGCAAAAGTCTTGAATGTCGTTGTACTTGAAATTGATGTTTTTTTCCTAAATTAAGCTTCACTCAGTATTTCATGTTGTTTTTCTGGAGTGTGCATCTTGCATTAAAATGTCTTGAAAGATACCAGCTGTAGATGGGTCTGCATACAGAATGTCTGCAGCTGAGGTATTTTCTACTCAAATCAGTGTCCAGTTAAGTTTTACACGCCCTGTTAGTGAAAAAGTATCTAGTGATTTGTTTTAATGCGAGGTGCACGTGTGCACAAACAAAAGTGATGGTTTTGTACTGGCAATTCATATTTCACCACTTAAGCGTAATTGCTAAAAATGTTAATGGTATTTCGTGAAATTTCACTTGGGGAACCTAACAATCCCTCACCCATCTCTTATAAGAACACTCCAACAGGCCAATCTCTCTGATTTTAAATCACAGTCATTGATAAACAAACTGGAATCCGTTTTTCATGGAGTTTAAAGCTATAGTTGAAAACACCACACAACCCAATCTGCTCATGCTGGACTTTTAAATCTTGAGGTGGCAAGGAGCTTTTCAGCTATTTCAGCCAATTCCAATAGTTCGTCTCAGAAGCCACTTGGGCCAATGAGGGTCTTTGGAAAGATTGAAGAGACGCGTCGGCATACAAGATCCTCACCTTTAATAGACCCAACGCTTCATATAGATGAACATTAATGGTCTTGCAAAGGTCACAGGTGAGGTTACGCCCCGCAAACCTGGGTTCTGAATATTTCAGAATCTATTCAAACCCAGAGCTACCTAAATGTGCTGATTCAGACTAGTGGCGCTCGTAAGCTATTCCTACAGAAGATATGGCAGACAAAGGAAGGTGGGACTTTTATTACAGATTGATGTGTCATTTTGTCCTTATGTCCACAGCCATCGGGAAAAAGATTGGACAATTCCTGAGTTACTACAGTTTGCAAGTATTTATTGGAATTATTGTTTTTGTCTTAGTAGACTCCTTGGCCTCTACGCGCTTCATGGATTACAAATTCCAGATGAAAGCACAGATTCCTGTTACCAAAAATACTAAGCCAGAGGATATTGAGGGCATCAACTGAACAGCTGTAACTTCGGAGTATACAGATTAGTGATAGATGGAATGCTTTACTGAATCTCAGCCACTTGTAATTACTCAGGGGGACCTCCCAGTCCACTGTTACTTTGCACACCATGCCACTTCTGTTTATGGTTCAAATTTGTTTATTGAGTTTCAACAGCCAGTATAAACATGAGCAAAGACCCGCCCTCCAACAGGTAAAGAAGCAACTGGGCAAAACAACCCCCGACCATTAACCCCCCAGCCCCTCACCCCTCACCCTCCAAGGTGCCACATGACCCCTGAACATGGGAGCGTGCATGCGGTTCTATTATTATGTCTCATTATCTCTCGTTGCTCTGTGGATTGTCGCCCTCTAAGAGACATAGGAGTCGTAGGTATTTAGGGCATCAACTCACGGAATTCCCCAGAGAGTAAAATCAGAAAAGGGTGCCATAGACCGCTATATGAGAAGTCCTGCGCCTCCAGGGTGAGAGAAATCCATTCCATCCCCAAAATCTGCCACAGATGATGCAGCCAGCTCAGCTGATTGGGAACCTGTGGGGAACCCCAGTGTGACAAGATGTTCTGGAGTGCAGCGCCAAGTGTGAGGCTAATCTGGGGTCCTTTTAGTGATTTGATTGGTAATGTCAAGGGGTTTCGGAAGGCCCAGAATGATAAAGGCTGGGAATCTCAGAAGCTGAGAGGTCATGAGATGGTCGATGTCATCAAGGATGCCCCCCAGTATGTGGCCAGCTTCGGACAGTCCCAGAGTATGTGTCAGTGTACCTGGCTTCCTGCAACCCGCCAGCATGGAGGCAAATGCGAGCTATCACTCTTATGGGGCCGGGGTGATCTACCAATATGTGGCTATTTTCATGGCAGTCTCAGTAGCTGCTGTACTGCACGCCGTGTGTCTGGCCCTATAGTAGATCGCCTCCCATTCCGGTGGTGTGAATTGTGTCCCCAGTTCTGTCTCCCACCTCTTCTGGCTAGAGATTCTAGGCTGTTTACCTGCATTCTGAATCAGATCATACAATTCTGAGATGACGCTTTTGTCTGTTGTCTTGGTCAGTATCCATCTCTCAAACTTCAGGAGGGGTCGGGATGCTGCCTCTCGCATCATGGGGTTCATCAACAGTGCCGTATCTTAAGATAATGCATTCTTTTTGTCTCCAGCAAAGAATGTGCCTTCCTTAAGCTGTCAAAAGACATTATGCCCTCTCAGTCAAATAGGTGTCCTATGGAGCGACGTTGTGGGGTAGACCAGAGCCGGTAAGATCCCTGGCTCAAGCCCAGCATAAAATCCAGGTTCCCCACTATGGGGGTCACAGGGGACGGGAAGGTAGTGAGCTTCTTAGTGTGGGCCACTTGGTCCCTTGCTTTTATTGTTGCATCGGTCGCCGGTGACGAGGGACGAGTATAGACCCCACGGTCTCTGACAGCGCTGGAGGAAAGGGATCTTCCACAGGGTAGTCCCTGCGACTGCCCTATCCATGAATAGAGCTCCCTTATCGAACTCCGACAGGGTCCACTCTAGGAGGTATTGGAGCTGGGCTGGCCTATAGTATTGCTGAATGTCAGGAATACCCAAACCGTCCTCCCGCAAGTGCTGACAGGATAAGTGTCTGGTCATTCTGGGATGCACACCAGCCCAAATAAAGTGGCTGATAGCTCGCTGTAGCGTCAGGAGGGAATCCAGTGGGGGTTCCGCAGGAGCGTCTGAAAGAGGAATAGGGCCCTGGGCAGTATCAACATTTTTATGGCTGTTGTTCTGCCTAGCCAAGTGATGGGGTGTGCTCTTCACTGGACCAGGTCTCGTCTGACACTCTGGAGAGGGAGCTGATAATTCAGATGTGAGGTCTCTGCAACAGTCTTAGCTATCTGCAGGCCTAAGTATGGGATAGACTGTGGTTGCCATTGAAATGGGTACCACCGGGCCAACAGTTCCACCGTATGCTTCGGGAGCGTGACATTAAGAGCTTGTGATTTTGAGAGGTTTATCTTAAAACATGAAACCTCCCCAAAGATCTCCACCTCCTTCAAGAAAGGGGAGAGGGCCCTCAGTGGGTTTTCCAAAGCCACCACCACTTCATCGGCATAAAGTGCTATGACATGTTCTTACCCGCCAAAAGTAGCACCCGTGATCTCTGGATCATCCCTTACACGCTGCCTGAAGGGCTCCATATAAAGGGCGAACAGCAGTGGGGAGAGCGGGCACCCCTGCCGGGTCCCCCGGCCCACCGGGAATGAGGTAGATGTTGTCCTGTTGATCCTGACTGTGGCCTTTGGGTGGCTATACATGCTAGTAATCCATGCACCGAACCTTGGCCCCAACACGAAATGCTCCAGGGTTGCCTGTAGTTGTGGCCAGTGGACCTGATCAAATGCCTTTTCAGTATCAATGCTGAGCAGCATCTGTTCTCTCCCCAAACACTGAGCTTTGTCAATAATGTGCATAATCCGTTTGGTATTGCCCCGCACTGTCTGAGTGGAATAAAGCCCGCCTGGTTCGGGTCCACCAACCCAGGCATCAGTGGATTCAGGCGGGACGCCAGGATGCCCATGAGCAGTTTGATGTCTACATTAAGTAATGAGATGAGCCTATAAGACCCTCAAAGTGCGGGGTCCTTCCCTGGTTTTGTGATGACCACAATGGATGCGTCTAGCATGGTTGGTGGAATTGTACCTGGACCAGAGATGGCGTTAAAAAGGTGCGTCAGTATAGGGGTGAGCTCCCCGCAAAAAGTTTTATAGAACAAGCCCTGGAAAGCCGTCTGTTCCTGGAGACTTCAGAGCGTCCAGCTGGCTATTGCTGAAATAACCTCCTCTACTCGTATATGAGCCTCTTCGGCGGAGAGTCGCTTAGTGCCAGCACTGTTGAGGTGGCCTCTAAGTTGGACCTATTGGGAGTGTACAGGTCCCGGTAAAATTCTTGGAATGCCGCGGCTACCTGCGTGTCGCTCACCGCCTCCCTTCCATCCGATGACCTCACCGACTCCACCAGCGCGGATTACCTCTGGCGCGGAGTCTGTTGGCCAAGAGGCACCCGCACCTATTCCAACCCACATAAAAGGAATGACGCAGTCGTAGTGCTGCATATTCTGCCCTATCGATGTCTAGGCTTGTTAACTGTGCCCTGGCTGCACTCAGCTTCCTCCAAACCCTCGGGGCCCCTGTACCTTTATGAATTCTCTGTAGTTCCGTCACCTCCAGTTGTAATTGGGCACTAGCTTTCTTATCTGCGGCTGAGATGGCAATGAACTCGCCCCTCACGACCGTCTTTATTGTTTCCCACAGTAGGGAAATCAAGATGTCTGGCGTGTCATTAAAGTCTAAAAAATTGGAGATGGTTGACCGTATCTGGGCCACCACTTCAAGCCTCTACAAGAGAATAAGCCTGAGCCTCCAAGGCAGATAGGCCCTGTGGCGATCTGGAAGAGTTAGTGTTAGGGAAACAGCCGCGTGATCCGACAGGGCACAAGGCTCTATATCTATCTCCTTCAGACTCTGTTGGATGTCTCTAGTGCCCCAGAAAAGGTCAATGCGGGCTTAGGTTTTATGAGCATGGGAATAGAAGGTGTAGTCCCTGGTTGTGGGGTGTCTATGTCTCCAAAGATCGCACAAGCCCAACTCTACCGATGTTTGGAATCCCCTAGGTGACAAATCACCCGCCCCCCGTATCTAGAAGCCGATCTGTCCCAGTCGTTGTTGAAGACAATATTAGAGTCGCCCCCAATGATTACCTGTCTGTCTTGCGCGTTCATGACCTCGCCCAGTGCTTGTCATATGAACCTTCCTGTGTCTCATTAGGTGCATAATTGGAGGCCACAATAACCTGAGAGTCCCCTATGTGTACCCTGAAGGCCAGTAGCCAGCCCGGTATTTCCGCAACTTTGTCAGCCACCTTCCCCCGGAAAGATCGTGACACCAAAAGTGCCACCACCGCTACCTTGTTCCTTTGTGAGGAGAAGTGTTGTATCGGGAAGATCCGAGATTGTAATCTATGGTGATCTGCAGGACGTAGGTGGGTCTCCTGCAAGAGACACAGGTCCACTCTGGTATTTTCCAAATAGGAAAGAATGGCCCTGTGCTTGATTGGGTTATTCAGCCCTTTAACATTGTGTGTGGTTACTTTGAATGTGTATGGGGTTGTGCATTCGCTAAGTCATGGGCCCACCGACCTCCACCTCTTCTCTGTGACCCTCTCCCCTGTTGTGGCCAAGGCGTTTGTAGACCCCCACGTCCCCGTTGAGCTTTATATGTCTCCGTGTATGTCTTGTGTCACCTTCCCCTCCAAAAACCACTCAAATCAAATAACAACAACAGTCTTAACAACCTCGGTAGGGGAAGCCTGGACATCGGGAATAGTCCAGAAAGGTGCTCCATAGTCTGGAAGAAAAACACCCTAGTTACCATTCCACCACCAAGTGTCCCCCTACCCCCTCTGACCCCCACTCCCCTGGTCCATGTCTAGATCACTGCCCCTAACCGGTGTCACCAGGTCCCCTGTGAGAGTCTCCAGGACCGCCGTTCGCTCTGGCGCTATTGTCTCTGGGTCTGGCCTGCAGTTCCCCAGTGGGACCGTCTGCCACCGGTTGCACCTCCGGTGCCCGCGGCCAGGCCCCATCGATTGAAGGTGATCCTCCATGGGTGGCTCCACTTGCAGCAGAGTACAGGCTTCTTGTAGTGAGCGCAGTTGGTCGAGTTTGCCGTCCCATCGGAAGATCAGGCGGAAGGGATGGCCCCAGGAATAAGTAACCCCTTTATATCTGATATATGAGGTGATCAGCCTAAAGTCCCTCCTCTTCTGTAGCGTGATTGTTGCCAGGTCCTGGTAGAGGAGCAGTGAGTGGCCCCGAAATTTCAGCAGGTGTTGCCCCCTGGCTAGGTGGAGAATGTGCTCCTTAAGAGAGAAGTCGTGAACACATACCAGAATGTCCGCAGGAGGTGCATGGGCCAGTCTCGGTGGACCCACTCTGTGAACTCTATCCATTCGCACCTCCTTGTCCATGTCCTCCCCTAAACTGTGGCGAAAGAGGGAACCGACATACTGGGTGATGTCGTCCTCTTCTGCCCCTGCGGGGACCCCCCTGATGCGGAAGTTGTTCCACCTCAAGAGATTCTCTAGGTCCTCGGTGTGTGCTTGGAGCATGATTTGCTGCTCCTGTAGGCGAATGACTTCTTGCTGGAGTTGTTCTATCTCATTGTCGCGTTGTGTTTGTACTCTTCCAGGGTGTTTACTCTCTCTCCAACTGCTTCTAGCTCATGTCTCACTTCCCTCCGGACTCTGGACAGTTCCCGCTTTACCACTTGTAGGTTTTCTTTTAGGGACTGAAACAGCCCCTTGAGGAAGGACCGCATGATTTGGCCCTCAGCTTCTTCGTCCCCTTCCCTCTAAATCATGGTGGGAGTGGGGTGTCCCCCTCTCGGTTGCCCTTCATAGTCTTGGCCAGCATGACCTTGACTGATCAGTCTTTTGGGGTGTGCTGTGGCCATTGCGCCCCTCTTTAATGTTCTGGTGCAAGAGGGCCCCCTTTTTCCCTTTTGGGTTCTACCCGCACTCCCGTGAGTTCCCCAACGTCGTCCCGTCTCTGGACTAGCGAAGTGGTACAGCTCCTCTTCTGCCGCCTCACTCAGACTCCGGCGGCTGGGTCTTGCCCAAATCTCTGCAGGTCTCACCTGGGGGGTATTATGAGGGTCCTACCTGACCCCGGGGGACCCAAGGGCCGTTCCACTCCTTTCCGGTGGCCCTCTATGCAAGATGTTGGAGGGTCTTCTTCTCACCTCCTTTGGAGCCCCCTGTGCCTCTCTGCCACCCGGTTCCTGCATTCTCACCTCAGGGGCGGATCCCCCTTCTCTGCCCAGGCCTTTCCGGAGCTCCTCAGGGACCACTTCGGTCGGGCCGGCCCCACCGTGTGTTCTGCGTGGCATGGGCAGCCAAAGGCTTCAGATCCGGTGGCCTTACTTTCCTAAAGGCTCAACACAAAGACACATGATGCTCCCTACGCCCACTGGTCCACCCTCCGAGTCCTGGCCCCGATCGGCTCATCCATCGCCGGCGTGCCGCTGTGTCTGTATACCTCCTTGCGAGGGGGGAGTCTTCGGTGTCCCCCCATAACGTCACTAGGCCTCTTCTGTGCCACACCCCCTATGCCGGCTCCACCAGTATCTCCACAGGGCCCCGGGTGCTACCCCCTCAGCCACAGGGGGTCCCCCTCCACCTCTGGTGTTGCTGCTGTCTCACAGCTGAGCCACCGTTGGCACCATCAAATTGGGAGCCGCAGAGCCAGCAGGCTCACCCCCATCGCCCACCGGCTCCCCGCACCCTTCTCCAGCTCCCAGGTCTCACTGCCGCTCTCCTCGGACAGACTCCACTGTGAGCCCGCGGGCCCCGGGTGTCACCTCCTCATCCTCCGGGGGCCCCCCTGGGCCAGTGCTGCCGACTCACGGGAGAGCCCCCGCGGGCGCCGCCATTTCAGAGTCACGCGTCTGCAGGTCTCCCGGTTTGCTCTCTGTCACCTGCCTGCTCCGCCTTCGCTCCCTGGCATGTCGCCGAGTCCCAGTCCTCTCTGCCTCTTTGGGGGCCGGGGGCAGTGCTTCTCCTGCCCCATAGGGCCCACAGGGAGCGGGGGCCATACGAGGCAGGTGGAGAGACACAAAGCTGTGTCTCACCCGCCCACTATTTTAGGGGCGTGTTCTCTGCCAATTGTGTGGAGATCCAGCTACATGTCCATCATTCTTGACCCTGCTGCAATAGGAAAAGTCCACCTTGAACTGCCAGATATGGCACTACGTGCACTGAAACACAAGCAACCCAATACTGGTTTCGCCCTCATTGGGGCTCATCAGATGGGTGCAGATTGAATCAGGTGGCACATTGAGCATGATACCTCCATCTAGGCATATTCATCACACTTAAGTCGCCCCTCTGAGGTATACAGAATTGTATTGGATGGAATGCTTGAATTAATCCTAGCTACTGGTAATTACTCATACCACATTCCAGTCCATCGTTAGTTTACATGGCATGCCATCTGAGCTTGGACCCAGCCATATGCAAATCAGTCTTGACCCTGCTCCAGTTTGGACATTTTAACCTCAACTTTGGAAGCAGTCTGTTAAGAAACATATTCACAGGGGAACTCATTCTATTACATTCCCTTCTCTTTATTCTACAGAACACTGCTGCCATGCCCCAACTCAAAAAGAATCAATTGTGAGTCCTGAGCCAAAGAAGGAAGCTGCAGACGAAGTGAACATTTTACCACCATCCTGTAGAAACGTCCTCCATGTGTTTACCAAGAAAGAAGGACAACAGTGGGCATGGAGGACACTCGAAGGTCGAAATGATTATTCTAACTCCAGTCCTAGAATATTTGGGGAAAGAGCAACTTTACACCATATATTCCAGGAGGCTTATTTCATATTAAAACTCCAGTCCTGGTGTATTTTGGAGAAAGGTATAGATTCCCCTGGTGTTTTTAGTAATGGTTGAAAAGTAGTAATTTTGAAAGGCAGATAGTGCTGCCCTGAGGGTGCAGCTCAGGGCAAAAAAGTAGGAATTCCAAGAAAGAATCAGGGAGTAAAACTACATTACAAAATTGATACCCAAGGATCCCATTCCTCAAGGGACAAAGGGATTACTGCAAACAAGTTAGAGAAGACATTATGCTCTCATATTAATGAGCACTAGAGGCATACAGGTGAGTTGAGAGCTGTGTTGCTACAGGTGAGATATGGAAATAGTTGCAAATACATGGAAGCTTATGATGTAACAGATTACAGGGTATATGCACTCAGGTAAAGAGACTAGGGGCCTTATTTATACTTTTTGGTGCAAAACTGCACTAACGCAGTTTTGCACCAAAAAGTTTTGCACCTGCTTGCACTATTTTTTAGCACCAGCTGGGCACCATATTTATGGAATGGTGCAAGCCGGTGCAAAGGGTAGGCTAGGTTAAAAAAAAAAATTACATTAGGCAGGTTTGAGTCAAAATAAATGATTCTGACCAGATTAGCATCCTTTTTTTTACGCTAAGGGGCATATTTAAACTCTGTTTTCCCTGAATTAGCGTCATTTTTTTAAAACTCTAATTTAGTGCAATACTAACTCCATATTTATACTTTGGTGCCAGACCCGTCTAGCGCCAAATTTATGGAGTTAAAGTCATTTTTTGGAAGTGGAAACCTACCTTGCCTTAATGAGATGCAAGGTAGGCGTTCTCGTGCAAAAAATGACTCTATGGCCTTAACGCCATATTTATACTCCCATGCAAAAATGGTGCAAGGGAGGGAGGAGGGGTCAAAAAATGGGGCAAAGCTTGCTTTGCCTCATTCTTTAAAGCCTGGGTCAGGGCAGGCGTTAGGGGAGCTGTGGGCCTATTTCCATGGTGGAACACCATGGAATAAGCCCACAGGTGTCCTCCCCAGGCCCCAGGGTCACCCCCACCCACACCAGAGGGACTGCGGAGGATGGGGGACCCCATCCCAGGTAAGTACAGGTAAGATTGCATTTTTTTTTTTTAAGTGCCATAGGTGGCCCTGAAATGCACAGGGTGCAATGGCCATGCCCAGGGGACCCCTGTCCTCTGTGCTGGCCATTGGGGTGGTGGGCATGACTCCTGCCTTTTCTGAGGCAGGAGTCATGTGGCATGGTAGGTTTAGCACCATAAAATGACGCTAATCTGGTTAGAGTCATTTTGATTTACTCGAACCTGCCTAAAGTCATTTTTTGGTGCTAAACCCTCTTCTTCTATACTGCCAGCCCCACCCGACTAAAGTCTTTTTTTTTTACTCTAGCCTACCCTTTGCACCGGCTTGCACCATTTCATAAATATGGTGCCCGGCTGGTGCACAGAAATGGTGCAAGCCGGTGCTAAACTTTTTGGTGCAAAACTGAGTTAGTGCATTTTTGCAGCAAAAAGTATAAATAAGGGGCAATATTTTGTAAATTTGCGTAACTTTTGTGTCAAAAAATGACGTTGCTGTGGAGCAAAAAAAGTATAAATCAGGGCCTTGGTGCTAGACGGGTCTAGCACCAAAGTATAAATATGGAGTTAGATTTGCACCGAATTAGAGTGAAAAAAATGACGCTAATTCGGTGCAAACAGAGTATAAATATGCCGCAGAGTATAAATATTCCCCTAAATATGGCGTTAAGGCCAAATAGTTATTTTTTGCACGGGAACGCCTACCTTGCACCTCATTAAGGCAAGGTAAGTCCCCACTTTCAAAAAATGAGTTTAACTCCATAAATTTGGCGCTAGAGGGGTCTAGCACCAAAGTATAAATATGGAGTTAGTTTTGCACCGAATTAGAGTTAAAAGAAAATGACACTAATTTGGTGCAAACAGAGTATAAATATGCCCCTAGGTGTGAACGGATTAGAGAAGGATTAAGCATATAGGTTCATTTGGCTGTGTGCACTGAGTTAAGAAGGGTGATCAGCTTGCAATTGAGAGAAGAGTCAGTTCCCAGAGATGAACAGGATCTACATGCCCATAGGGGTGAGTGGGTTTATGTACATAAAGGGTGACCTGGAAATCTCAAATTGTCCAGTTTAAATCAGAGTATCCAAAGCAGGTGCAGGAAGACGAGATCCACCCTGGCTGTGGAATACTGCCCACATAAAATGCATGTATGTGGGAATAATCTGAATGCATCTCATTTACAGAGTCAGTGGTTGCCTTCAAAATCTGGATATATGTTAGATTCTCCTGGTGTAAACAACTCAATCATTAGCATTCCAAGGGTATGTAAATGCTGCACAAATCGGTGACTAATCTTCACACGTCCTTCCCAGAATAGGACCAATGATTTCCTCTGCGTGCAGTCAGTTGTCACTGCAGACGAACAAATGATTGGACATTGTGCTTGAGGAGAGTGAGTGCATTTTGGTGGGTATATTTGTGCATGTGACTATGTAGGTAAATACTGTGGCTGTGATAAAGAGAGCTTACACGTGTACCACCCAGGGTCAGCCTTTGATTAATGATTATGCTCCAAGGAAACACCACAGGCACACCGAGTTGCGCAGTGCATCTATTGTTTGTTCCCTCATGTGTGGAGATTCTGCATTGGGTTTGAGCCTGTATTTTGTTTTTTGAGGCTATGTCTAGGAATATTATAGCTGTCACTAGGCAAATTACAGTAGTGGTTGACATGTGATGCTTATGGGATCCTATTTTAGAGTTGCTGGCGTATGATGGCTTTTCCTCTAGTCTATTCTGATGGGTTTTTGTACTCTTTCATCTACTTTAGTATAGTTTTTCGTTTTTAATAATCATTTATTGTAGTTTTATTTTTATTGTTAGTGATGTGAGTTTCAATAATGCCTCCAGGGTCAATGATTGTGTGACATCCCTCCCTGTGATGTCATCAGACTCAAAGGTCATATGATGTGACTGTCTGTGATGTCATAGGGAAAATGATATGCAATGGACTCCTACTACCCCTGCCATTTTAGTAAATCGATATCCCTCCTAAAAAAGTACAAACACCTGACTTCATGTTTGGTGAAAACCTTACTTTGGGACATCAAACTCACAAAGCAATTAAGGGCTGCACATCACGACCCGCACTCAAATCTTTACTAAAAGGCTGCAAAAATGTGTTTAGTAGTGAGGTATGGAATTGTAGACAGTACCCCTTGATAAGAGGAGTGTTTTCATTATTTTTCCTTACCTATGGTAATTCCCCTGAAAGTTTTTTAAAACTTTTTTGTAGTCAATTCGGAGAGCGCAATTCCTGCAGCTATGCAATAGATGTGCAAAAATCTTAATACTGCAGATTTCTCACAACTAATTTACGCGTGCTTTCAAATCGCACCAATTGTGAAAAACGTATACTTCATATCATGGCCGGAAAGTTTGAGTGATAATTGAGCAGTTTTCTCGCACAAGGTATGTCATGGTGCACATATTGGTGGACAATGTGGGAACGTCCAGATTTTATGCTCGTCTCTGATAATGGCACGTAGCACGTGTGGCCAAAGCAGAGGTTGTGTCTTTTCTGTTCACATCAACTTCTAAATTAAACTCACAATGCTACATAAAGTAACACATTGTCACGTTTAATATGGATGCAGGCTGGCCAACAGAAACATTAGACGATGGAAACTAAGCATGATGCATCCCTAGCTATACCTTGCCAGTAACAGTCTACATGTAAGGTTTTTACAAGCTGGTAGGGAAAGTCTTACTCACTCGTTTAGAAGAAATTGCGATTTCAGCAGAAAGGAACCATTGTTAAGATGAAGAGTTTAAATGAACATAACATGGGACTAACTCATTCTAATGCTATCAAGGACATTTAACGATGCAATGTATTCTCTGTATGCAATACTTCCAACGAGAGCCGCTCACTCGCTGCTTAAAAGCCTCAGCAAGGTTTAAAATGGGGGGAGCAGTCTCCGACAATTGAGGGGCCTCAGCGGTTCTGTTCGAACAGAGCAATCCTGAGAGCGAAATGAAAGGTGTTCATCGGCCCCAGCACGTGCACCCTAACAATTTATAAGTGATATCTGATCCTAGCGTTAATCGGTCCTAACGAATGTGTCAGACCAGCCCTCATGTGTGAGAAACAGCAAGTCAGCTTGACCACTGCAAGGGGAGTTCTCATCCCATTTTGTTTTAAATTGCAAGAATGGTGTGTCTTACAAAATGTTTTCCTTGTGGAATCTCGTCCAATCAGTGACTGGATGGGTGGAAGTTGGAGACATAGCTGCATGGCTCAATGAATGGACGAAGAGTAGGATGGGTGAGGAGTGCGTGGATGAATTATTTCAAGAATGCATTTATATGCGCAATGTTCCCCCTCTTACAGCTCAATCGAGGGAAGATACACCTTCTTTAATCAACAAGGCTTCGCATTGGATCTGCCATGTCAGAGGCTGTGGCTCAATTATCAACGTAGATATTGTATCTGCCTTGCGATGCGAGATGGGCTTCGTTTCAGAAGTCCAACCTGTTAAATGATAAACTGCGCACCTTGGTTTCTAGACACCAGCTTTTTGATGATTATATTGTATTATCCCCACTGGAAGTTATGTCTTCCCATGTGGTTCTTTTTGCGGCTCTTAAGGAGCTTATTACTAAATCTGCTGCGAATCGAAGGAACTCCTCTTTTCCACCTAACTGCAAATGGTTTGATAGGAGGTGTCGTGAGGCTGAGAGCCTTTTGACTAAAGCGTAAAAGTCAAAGAATCGGGAAGCCATTGTGAGTGCGAGAAGATCTTATGTCTCCACTTGCAAATTATGCAAACTCAAACATGAGGAAAGTCTATGGCGAGATCTAGCTGAGGCGGCCAGGTCCCGTGATGTTAAACTCTTTTGGCTTTTGGTTTCACGCAGAGACCCAGATCTTCCACTCGCTCCAGAATGCCATATTGCTGCTGATACCTGGCTCAATCATTTTAGGGAATTGTATGGCTCTTTGCCGGAAATTGCTGACATCAGCTCTGTAGAATCTCTAACGTGTTGCTCTGTGGTGCCTCCCTTTACTTTAAAAGAAACAGAGTTGGCAATTTTTGCCCAAAAATCAGGGAAGGCTCCTGGACCAGACGGCATCCCCTTGGACTTGTACAAATCAGATTTGCCCACATGGACTCGGTATATCAACAGGATATCAAATATTGCCTTGGCTACTAAGTCTTACCCGGATTCCTGGAATGAGGCAACAATTGTGCCCATTCATAAGAAAGGAGAGAAAAGTCTTCCAGGAAATTACAGACCCATTAGTTTAATAGATAATTTGCAAAAAATATTCTGCTTTCAGCTGCTAAGCAGACTGAAACACTGGATAGCAAAAAATCAGGTATTAAGCCATCTTCAGGCAGGATTCAGGAACAAGGTCAGTACCATCGATCAGGTCTTCTGCTTTATTACCATAAAGTGGAAGATCGTAGATGTAGATCATGGCCACCTATTTGTGGCCTTTGTTGATCTGAAATCCACTTTTGACCTTGTCCCGCGTCCCAAGCTGTGGGAGGTTATGAGCAAAGCTGGAGTTCCAGACTCCATGATTAATATAATTAAAGATCTTTTCTCTGGCAACTGTGCCAAAGTATGATGGGGCCCAGCAGGTGATCTGACTCCAGCATTCCCCACTGTCCGCGGTGTGAGGCAGGGTTGTGTTCTTGCGCCTACCCTGTTTCTCCTGTTTATCAATGCTTGTATTCCGTACCTTTTAGATTGTCCTGGTGATGCCCCCAGTATGGGTGGGCAGAAGTTCCCATGCCTTCTATTTGCCGATGATACCTTGCTACTTTCTCAAACAGCTATGGGTCTTTCAAGTTTACTCGCAAGGTTCTTGGATCATGGTTTGGAAATCAACTCAGCAAAAATGAAATATATGGTGTTTGGGGACAAAAAGCAGAAAATGAAGAGACCTGTATATCTAGAAGGTGTTTCCCTGGAAAGAGTGGTCACCTTTGATTATCTAGGTATAAAATTAGAAGATTCACACTTCTGGCATGCCCATCGTCAGAAATCAGTAATGTGCCGGAAGCAAAGGGCGGGTGGCATTGTGAGATTTGCTACCAGATCCCCCAGTTTTGCCATGACTCCTGCTCATGAAATATACAAATCTCAAGCCGGGGGGGGCTCTGTACGGTGCGGAGCTTTGGGGTCATTGCAACTTGGTGAATCTGGCTAGGATGGAAAACCAGTTTTTGAAGATATTGTTAAAAGTTTCTTCCAGCACTCCATCTTTGCCTATCCGAATGGACTTAAATCTTTTTTCAGTCAACCAGATTGCTACCTTAAGGCCTCTCCTGTTGTGGATCCGGCTATGGTCATCAGATGCCCTCATTCCATTCAGATGTGGGCTCCTTCATCTGGTGAGCCCCAACCCCAATACTAAAATCAATTGGTGTGTTTATGTCGAACGGTCCCTAATGCACCTTGGTTTGGGGTCCTACTGGAAGGATCCCCTTTCTATTCCTAAAAACACTGTGCAATCATTGAAGGACGCTTTTTTGCTCAAAATTCAAACTGCCTATTTGGCCGAGGTTGTGCCGTTGTCCATGTCTGATAGCTATTTGCAATTTAAATGTCACTATGAGTTTGAGCCCTTCATGGATGTAGCTCTTTCTCCATTTGCGCGTGCCCTTTTTATCAGATTTAGAATAGGGTCCCTCCCTCTGTGTTCTCTAACCTATAAATGGTCTAATTCCATTAATAAGTCTAAGTTATGTCCAATAGGATGCAAGAAAGAAGAGTCTGTCTTACACGTTCTTTTCCAATGTCGTGCATATGACAAACAGAGGGCCTCTTGGATTAGTCCCTTATGTACACAAATGGGTTTCAGATGCTGAGAGAATTTTTTAATCTGATTCATCTGTTCATATAGCCTATCCGGTGGCAAAATTCCTTGAATCAATTTGGCGTCTCAGACTAGCGACTCTAAAGAATAAGACTGGGTAGCTGCCTTTTAGATCTAGATCTATTTATGCATATTTATTGTATTTAGACGTATGATATTAGCTGATATTTTGTGGTACTAGAGGCGCTGTTTTCATAGCATTGGATACAAATGGACTTTAGGAACTGTTCATTTGCTGAGAGAATTTTTTAAACTTGATTTATCTGTTCATATAGTCCATCCTGTGGTAACATTTTTGGATTCTATTATGGCACTTTAGACTAGTGACTCAAAGACTAAGATTCGGTGGCTGCTTTTTAGATTTAGATTTTCTTAAGTATATTTATTGTACCTTGGTGTATGATATTAGCTGACATTTTGTGGGTCCAGAGGTGTTGTTTCTTATATAATTGGAGAAAGTAATTTTTTATGTCTATTCTTCCATGGTTTTAACTTCCTTCTCTAAAGTCTCTTATTCATTTTACTGTGCATTTTATTTATAACCTTTTTTTTAATATATTTATGTATTTTACTTTTATGGTATGTTTTTCTTACCAAAATAAAGTAAACAATGATGATGATGAATGATAAATAAATGAACACGCTTCACTAAATGGAACTTATGGTGCGTGTTTTGGTTTTTCTTTTTGCTTTTAAATTAAAATATCACCCACCTAAAAACCTACCACCACCAACCCTTGAGAAACATGCACAGCTCTGATTATATACTGAACATCCTCTAAGGCTACATGTGCTCTCCCTCACAGCCCTGAAGTTAGAACATTTGCTCACAAGTGAGGCCACACCATTGGCATTAGGCACATGACCAGTAAATAAAACTGTATTGTTGGTATAGCTTCCTGAGCAGATCGTCTCCTTTTCTCCTCCTGTAATGTTCTCCTCTCCTGCACTTGTCCAATGCTGTAGGTTTATGAAGGGATATTCCTGAGCTTAGTGGATAGGAGTGTGATGCCTACAACCTGCTTGGTGCTGTAGAAGGCCCAGGTCCCTCTGCTCCTACTTATAGCAGCTTACAGGCCTACCTGAGGTGTGTAGGAGGGAAAGGTGGTGATTGTGGTTTGTTACACCCCCCCTAACTTAGGTTGCTGCATGCCCAACCAGCACAGTTGGGTGAGCCACTGAAGGTCCGAGTCTAGGCTGATTCTAAAGTTTGGCTCTTGCACAGCTCGAGGTCCTCTTGGAATCCCAAGCCAAAAGCAAGCAGAGCCTCCATGAAGCCTCATTGTCCAAAGCTCTTTCCCCCCTAGCCTACAGCATGTAATTCTTTTAACAAACTGTAATATGGTAAAGACCGGTGTAGCGTGCTGAAAGTGTTCATTATCCTAACTATTCCATATGTTTGCTTTGAATTCAGACTACTGCAACCCCTCACTCATTTACAGCTCTGAGGAGGGTGTGGAGGATCTGAACTGGACACTCCCACCCAAGTGGGACATAAAAAATGCAGGAGGCCTGTATAATGTACTAATAACAAGCTAAGAAATCTGCAGGAACGCAAGATTACTAACTTGCATTTTGGTTACCCAACAGTGGTAGTGGGGGTGAGGGAAAGAATGTTTAAAATCTATTGTAGCAAATAATTGCCATTCTATGCAATGGAATGACATATTATAATAAAATGAAAAGTGTCACATTATACAGAAGTACACTAGCTAGTATATTGCAGTCTCTTCATAATATGTGTACTGGGCGTGTGTTGCACACATTTAATTCCTCTATATGCTTCTGGCTCAGCCCCTGCTCAGTCTCCTAGAGCAGTGGTTCCCAACCTGTGGTCCAGGGTCCTCTGGGGGTCCGTGAATCCTCCTCAGGGAGTCTTAGAAAGTTAAATAATATTAACAGATTGGGTCCCCAGCTTTCAGTAATGATTCAGTGGTGGGGTCCCTGGATTCCTCTAAAGATTCAGTGGGGTTCCCCGAGCTCCACTAATGACAAAGTGGGGGTCCACAGAAGTCAAAAGTTTGGGAACCAGTGTCCTAGAGCCAAGCAACAGTAGGCCTCTCAGTCCTCTCTCTCTCCTGCTCGTGCGCCAGGCCAGAGCCAGATGGCAGAGGCAAGTGCTTCTCCAATCATCCCTGCAACACTGCACAAGAACTGAGCCAAGAAAACCCAGCAATGTCCTCATAGGCTCACATTAAAACCTATCGCTTTGCACTATTTGTTTCGAAATGCAGGCAGGCCCCAGCAACAAAACCGGCCTCCAGGAGCAAAACTGGTGCCCAATATCCCAGCCTCCAGGGGAAATTCCAGGTGCCCGACAGGCCAGTCCAAACCTGACCTGGTGTTCATTTGACACTTTCACTGCAAACTGATTCACTTCGAAAGTAATCCGAGGCAAAACGACAAAGGAAAAACACAGTGGGATCCGAATAAAAAAAAAATCTGAAATGTTAATCACTGGCATTGGAATGAATGAGAACATAAGTGAGATTACAATCACTTCGCTTATGGCCGTTGTTAGGATTGTTGGCACTAGGCCCTCTAATCATTTTGAAGAATGATAAGCCTGCTTTGCCCAGCAACATCTGCTACTATCCATAATCATGACAATCTCCCCATTATGATTTTGTTGAATTCTTACAATGCAACCCCCTTGACTGGCAATGGGCTGCTGCCTATCTGCAACAGACCTGAAATCTGGACCCTACACTCCTGTCTTTGGAAAAAAAATACATCCTCTTAGGCTTAGATCCACCTTCTTAAAAGTGAAGGTGATGTTTGTCCAATTTGCTCTGCTTCCCCTCTTCCTTTGCTGTTTCAAATGTCTCACTTGCATGAAACTTCCATCATACCAAAGAGTGCAAAGAAAGCAGAACAAAATAAAAAAAATTACTCTTCCCCCCAGCACCAGGTGCCTGAGAAGGACTTCTCAAAAAAGTATTTTTCCCATGCTGGGGAGTAATTTGGGATTGTAAATCTGCTCCTCTGACCACTCTAGGTTACTGACCTTTTTTGTTAACCTATGGGGGCCCCACATTCTCAGTACCTAAAAGCCCTGTTTTTGTTGTGAGCGCTGGCCCATTAAAATAGATATTCATGAGCCACACCTGGTGTACCCCTAGCAGTTTCTGATAGTGCAAGTCCAAGCACTCACTGAGGTGGCAAAATTCAGAGTTTCAAGACGGTCCTGCAAAGTCCTGTTATAATAAGTACAGATCAAGTCTGTCCAAAGTTAACTTCTCATGACACTATAGATGTATAGTTAATCAAAGGTCAGTTTCGCCTATTTTTATATCTAAAACACTTCTCTTTACGGTTCATTACGTTTGACTTTCAGTTTACAAGCCCAAATAATGCAGTTGTTTCATATTGACAATTTCAGACATGCAATGATTGTGAAGACCTCTGTTAGAAATTGGGTTTTTGGTTGGCAGTCAGGTTACCCTCTGTCCAAGCAAGAACCCTCTCTCTAGTCAGGGTAAGTCACACACAATCCAAAATTAGCCTGTGCCCAGCCTCTGGTAGCTTGGCACGAGCAGTCAGGCTTATCTTAGAAGGCAATGTGTAAAGTATTTCTGCAATAAATCATACAATACCACCATATAGCACCACAAAAATACACCACTCAGTGTTTAGAAAAATATATAATATTTATCAGGATACTTGTAGGTCAAAACGAATAAAGTTGCAATGTGAATTTGTGAAGATATCACTGAAAAGTGATATAAAGTGTCTTAAGTCTTTAAAAAGAAAACAAAGTCTCTTTCAAGCACAAAGTACCTGGTTTGGAGTGGAAAATCTCCGCAAAGGGCCGCAGAAGAAGAGATACGTGGAAAAATAGTGTGTGCGTCGATTTCTCCCCAGCACACACGGACTTGCGTCGTTATTTTTCACGTGGGGAAGTCGTGCGTCGTTTTCCGGCGCACGGACAATCTTTTTCTATGGGTCGTGGGGATTATCAGATGTCCCGGGTCTGTGCGTGGATTCCCCTGCTTGTTTTCCGGCTGCGCGTCGATCTGCGGGGCTGTGCGTCGAAGTTTTGCTCTCACGGCAGGCGTCGTGTCGATTTCTCCTCTGGAGGTCGGGCGGCGTTGTACTTGCGAGGCCATGCGTCGAAGTTCCGGTCGTCCCGAAGGCGTCACGTCGATCAGCGTCGGTGTGCAGCGTTTTTCCCGCCACGGAACAAGCTGTGCGGCGAAAATTTCGGCGCACGAAGCGTCCAAGTGAAAAAGAGAAGTCTTTTTGGTCCTGAAACTTCAGGGAACAGGAGGAAAGCTCTATCCAAGCCCTTGGAGAGCACTTTCACAGCCAGACAAGAGTTCAGCAAGGCAGCAGGCCAACAGCAAGGCAGCAGTCCTTTGTAGAAAGCAGACAGGTGAGTCCTTTGAGCAGCCAGGCAGTTCTTCTTGGCAGGATGTAGTTTCTGGTTCAGGTTTCTTCTCCAGCAAGTGTCGGATGAGGTAGGGCAGAGGCCCTGTTTTATACCCAAATGTGCCTTTGAAGTGGGGGAGACTTCAAAGAGTAGCTAAGAAGTGCACCAGGTCCCCTTTCAGTTGTGTGAGAGCAGGCCCTCCACCCTCCCAGCCCAGGAAGACCCATTCAAAATGCAGATGTATGCAAGTGAGGCTGAGTACCCTGTGTTTGGGGTGTGTCTGAGTGAATGCACAAGGAGCTGTCAACCAAGCCCAGCCAGACGTGGATTGTAAGGCACAGAAAGATTTAAGTGCAAAGAAATGCTCACTTTCTAAAAGTGGCATTTCTAGAATAGTAATATTAAATCCGACTTCACCAGTCAGCAGGATTTTACATTTCCATTCTGGCCATACTAAATATGACCTTCCTGGTCCTTTCAATTCAGCAGCTGCCACTTCAACACTGTATGAGGGCAGCCCCAATGTTAGCCTATGAAGGGAGCAGGCCTCACAGTAGTGTAAAAACGAATTTAGGAGTTTTACACTACCAGGACATATAACTACACAGGTACATGTCCTGCCTTTTACCCACACAGCACCCTGCTCTAGGGGTTACCTAGGGCACACATTAGGGGTGACATATGTAGACAAAAGGGGGGTTCTAGGCTTGGCAAGTACTTTTAAATGCCAAGTCGAAGTGGCAGTGAAACTGCACACAAAGGCCTTGCAATGGCAAGCCTGAGACAAGGTTAAGGGGGCTACTTAAGTGGGTGGCACAACCAGTGCTGCAGGCCCACTAGTAGCATTTAATCTACAGGCCCTAGGCACATATAGTGCGCATTACTAGGGACTTATAAGTAAATTAAATAGTCCAATTAGGTATGATCCAAAGTTACCATGTTTAAAAAGGGAGAGAGCATATGCATGTTAGCATTGGTTAGCAGTGGTAAAGTGCGCAGAGTCTAAAAGCCAGCAAAACAGGGTCCAAAATGTGGAGGGAGGCAGGCAAAAAGTTAGGGGTGACCACCCTAAGGCATGTCAGGTCTAACAACCTCAAACTATGTGGCATACTTATGAGTCCCTTGTGCCACCATTGTGTCACTTTTGGTGATACAACAGCAGCTCACACCTTTAAATCATCTCTAGGAGGCCAAGCGAAGTCACTATGCGTGACTTTGAATGGACTCATATATATGGAGTAAGCCAAGGCAGCACAAATCGCTGCATTGCCTTACTCTGCATTAGGGAGGCATTCCATGGGCATTGCAGTTGGTGTTCTCATGCAATACCCATGGTTTTTTATGTATCTCCAGATTTACAAGGCCTTGTAAACCTAGGGATGCGCCAAAATGTTACAACTTCCAGGGGAGGCGCAGCAAGGAGAAACATCACTATTTCTCCTAATTTTTTCCTGTCATTTAAACCAGGTCCTTGGACCGTCACCTGATTCAGGGGCACAATGGGTACAGCCCGTCAAGGGGCCACAAAAGTCAAAATGAACATCTCATTTTTCCAATGATTCTGGGAATCCATTGGTGGTTAGTACCAGGTACCTGGCAGTACCAGTGACTTAGCGGAAGGCGGACAGGCGTATGACTCACTTCACCAACCAAACAAACCCCTTGAGGCTGAGCATCCAGAACATGCTGCCGGCAGCTCAGAGGAATGGACCAGAATGAGTGGCAAGTGACAACAATCATGCCCTGTCACTGATCCAATGGGAAAGATTGTTGAGGTACTTTCTGAGGTCCAACCCATGCCCTTCCAGCAATATTGAGATTTTTCACTGGAGTAGAGGCACCTGCTCCCACTATTCCTGATCAGCAGAAGTCTGCATTTGTTGGTATCTTATGTTTGTAGTTGTGGATATGCTCAGTTTATTTTTATTCACAGTTGAGGAAGAATATAGGAAGTCATTCTAACATTGGCCGCCCGCCAGACGGGAACCGCCGCCGTGCGGCCGCAATAACGCGCCCCCAATCCAACATTCCCGCTGGGCCGGCGGGTGCTAACCATGTTAGCGCCCACTGGCCCAGCGGGAATGAGGCCGCAACACAGGAGCCGGCTCCTAATGGAGCCGGCGGTGTTGCGGCGGTGCGACGGGTGCAGTTGCACCCGTCGCGCTTTTCACTGTCTGCCATGCAGACAGTGAAAAGCAGGCCAGGGCCCTGTTAGGGGGCCCCTGCACTGCCCATGCCAGTGGCATGGGCTGTGCAGGGTCCCCCAGGGGCCCCAGGACACCCCTTACCGCCAGCCTCTTCCTGGCGGTGTAAACCGCCAGAAACAGGCTGGCGATAAGGGGGTCATAATCCCCAGGGCAGCGCTACTTGCAGCGCTGCCCTGGCGGATTATCACTGCCGGGGGAAAATCGGCGGGACACCGCCGTCCCCGGTGGTGCGACCGCGGCTTTACCGCCGTGGTCAAAATGGGAAATGAAGCACCGCCAGCCTGTTGGCGGTGCTTCCGTCATTCTTGCCCTGGCGGTCCAAGACCGCCAGGGTCAGAATGACCCCCATAGTGTTGAAAAGTGGTGATTCAAGGAGTTACCTTTGAGGCACTGGGCAAGATGGTATGTGTTAGACCTGTCAGCCAATAGGTGGTCTTCCTCCAAACTTTTTGCCTTCCTCCTCCATTTTTATTGACATAATATTTGCTGGCATTAGGACTATGATCACTGTACCACTGCTAACCAGTGCTAACGTGCAGGTGCTCATTCCTCAAAACACAGTAACAGTACAGTGGTACTACATGTACCCAGGGCCTGTAAATGAATGCTACAAGTAGGCCCGGAAGATTTATTGTGCCACCCAATTAAGTAACCCTTTAAACATAGCTCAGGCCTTACATTGCATCCTGTGAGCGCAGTTTTAAACTGCAATTTTGACCTCTGCAAACTAACCCTTTTTTCCAGGCCTTAACCTTTGTTTTCAACACATATAAGTCACACCTAGTGTAGGCCCTGTACAGCTGTGGGAACAGGGTGCAGCATGCTTAGAAAGTTCGATATGTACTCTTAAGCTTTACATGTCCTGGCAGTGAAAAACTCTTAAATTTGTTTTTCACGACTACAAGGCCTACCTCTCTGACAGAATAACATTGGTGTTACCTTATTACATTTATTAAGCTGTAATTTCCAAATAGGAACAGGTAACTAGTTTATATTTGCTGTGTTTGTGAAGTGTTTTGAAAAGTCATCACTTATTGAGAAGTCCGATTTTAAATTACAGTTTTGAAAATATCTCCTTTAGAAAGTTGTCATTTTCTGGCTTAGTCATTAAGGGCCGTATTTATACTTTTTGACGCAAAACTGCGCTAACGCAGTTTTGCGTCAAAAAAATTAGCGCCGGCTAACGCCATTCTGAAGCGCCATGCGGGCGCCGTATTTATTGAATGGCGTTAGCCGGCGCAATAGACCGGCGCTGCCTGGTGTGCGCGAGAAAAACCACGTACACCAGGCAGCGCCGGCGTAGGGGGAAAATGGCGCATGGGCGTCTTAAAATGGGGCAAGTCAGGTTGCGTCGAAAAAATCATCGTAACCCGACTTGCGCCATTTATTTTCGACGCCCATCCCCCATCAACATGACTCCTATCATTGTAAAGATAGGAGTCATGCCCCCTTGCCCAATGGCCATGCCCAGGGGACTTCTGTCCCCTGGGCATGGTCATTGGGCATAGTGGCATGTAGGGGGGCACAAATCAGGCCCCCCTATGCCACAAAAAAAAAAAAAAAAAATACTTACCTGAACTTACCTTAATGTCCATGGGATGGGTCCCTCCGTCCTTGGGTGTCCTCCTGGGGTGGGCAAGGGTGGCAGGGGGGGTCCCTGGGGGCAGGGGAGGGCACTCTGGGCTCATTTTGAGCCCACTTGTCCCTTAACGCCATCCCTGACCCAGGCGTTAAAAAGCGGCGCAAATGCGCCGTTTTTGGCCACGCCCACTCCCGGGCGTCATTTTTGCCCGGGAGTATAAATACCACGTAAAGGCCTGGGAGTAATTTTTTAAGACGGGAACGCCTCCCTTGCATATCATTAACGCAAGGAAGGGGTTCACGCTAAAAAATGACGCACATTCCGGGAACTTTGGCGCTAGACGCGTCTAGCGCCAAAGTATAAATATGGCGTTAGTTTTGCGTCGAATTTGCGTCGAAAAAAACAACGCAAATTCGGCGCAACCAGAGTATAAATATGCCCCTAAGTGCCTGTAACCTGTCTCTGGGTCACTTGATTGGGTGGAGCTGACAGTTGAGCTTTGTGTTTTTCTCCTAGACAGCCACACACAATAGAGAGCTTAGACGCGCCTGGTTGGGTCATCACTGGCAGGGTGGGAGGGCGGAGATGGGCCCAACCCTACTTATCCTTGAATAAACTGTGTCCTGCCCCCCTAGAAAGGGCTGCATTCCTCCTGTAGTTAGTCTGCCAGGTCAGGGAAGGCATGATCCCTGGGGATCTGAAAGGGAAATATCTAGAAGCTTCACCCACTCTGAAGGCAGAACCATAAAGGCAACTGAGTGTCCGAGACTGTGGTGCTGCAAATTCTGCTCAAAACGCCACGAGCACAACAAGCACTAACACCTTTAAATGCATTTTGAAAAGTAATGACATTAATGGTGGTTACTATGGAGCTGCTGGGCATTCATTTACTATTGGCTGCTGAGACCTATGGCAATGATTAATATATTTCTTGCTTGAATTTTCACTGTTTCGCGGTGCTGCAGAGACCCTCACTCTGTGGGTGCCTGGAGTGCTGTGGGGCAGCTTGAATTGCCATAGTTTGGCATGGGTCTCGATTTACAAATGTTTTATGTCCAAACAACAGACTTTTTGCATTTAAGGAAATTTACAAAATACTGATGATGGTGAGACTTCCGGATGCTGACCTCTATTTTACTGCATTTGGGACTATGAACATTCCACCATATGGTTGTATTTTCCACATTCATAAATCCAAATGAACAAACATAAAATTCCATCAGTGCTTATTCTGTGATTTAGGATTCAGAATTTAGTTTTGTACATGTCTAGCTTAGAGTTTACGAGCGCGAAAAGCCTTTGTGAAAGAGCCTTCAAGGGGTCCTGTGGCCACGTAAGGAATACATTGATATTGTGTCACCAAGCCACAGATAGACTGCAGCGTCGACGGCATCGACAGACGGGTGTCCCTGCCAATCACTTCGAGGGAACACCACATCTGAACTCACTTGATAAACTTCACTGTTTCTATTGGCAAGCACAGAATATTGATGGCTGTGCCATTCCATGGCATTTCCCGGCAGATTACATCATTGCTTGACATTTCTGTCATTGCATAATGATGTGTGCCAGCAAGACATCAGCAGAGCGCTTGTCCAGAGTCGAGTTACTTAGCAACAGGCTCACACTTTCGTCTATTTCTGCGTTTCGCCTGCCTGCACACACACCTAATGACCTACTCAGAGTGACACTTTTTCTTTCGTTTACTATTTATACACCTCCTTCTTGCTGGGGTGCCTCAGTGAAACAAAACATTCTGTCAGAGAAGAGACAAATTAATATGACTTGTCAGATGGATTCTTGAGTAGTCATGAATCGGAGGCTGCTGGCTATTGTTGCTCGTTGCCATTTATAACACTGCTCTCTCCTGAACTTTGCACAAAGTAATTCCCACATTCTTCTATGTTTCTGGTTGTTGAACATCTGTGCCACCTTATTTCCACAACCTTTCAAAACAGAGATATGGAATGAGTGCTGAACCAAGTGTTGGGATGGCTGGCAGGAGATAATGGATAGCTATGTAACTGGCAGGGTGCCTCAGCGAGCTAAACATTTGTCTCTGACATGTTGTGTTATGTTGTGTTATGGTATGGTATGTTATGCAGATTTGGAGAGTGCACTTTCACCCAGGAGAGTATCCTAGCGGTGAGCAGTTGTGAGCCTAGCCAAACCTAGGGCCATATTTATACTTTTTGACGCAAAATTGCGCTAACGCAGTTTTGCGTCAAAAAAATTTGCGCCGTCTAACGGCATTTTGATGCACCATGCGGGCGTCAAATTTATACTTTGACGTACGGCGGCGCAACCAACAGGTGGGAGTCATTATTTCGTGACGCACACAGCGTCCGTCTGTCGTAAAGGAAACCAACGTAAATGCGACGCACATCACTGTGGGTCGATTTACGACAGCGCAATCGTGAAAACGCCGGTTTTTTTCACGCTATTGCGTTTAATTTCTGTGCGAAAACTGCCCTTTCAGCAGAGGAGAGCCAAAATGGATCCTAGATGCCCCAACAGACCCCAGGAGGATGAGAGCAGACCAGGAACCAGCCAGGAGGATCCATACAGGAACCAGGACATTTAAAAAAAAAAAAGAAAGTGTTGCTTCAGTGCAGAGGAACAGGAAATCCTGGTGAAAGAGGTGACTGAACACCAGCACCAACTTTTCATCTCCTCAAAATTGCCACTCAGTAGGAGAGAGGCCATCTGGAAACAAATTGTGGACAAGATTAACAGTGTGGCTGAAGAACGCCGGACAGTCACTGAGTGTAAGAAACGCTGGCATGACTGCAAACGTAGGACCAAAGAGAAAATGGCCAGGAACAGGAAGGCAGCAATGCAGACTGGAGGGGGGAGTCCAGCACAACAGGAGGCCCTGGACCACATGGACGAGATGGTCGAAGCCGTCATCCCGGAGGAGATCGTCACAGGGATTCAAGGACTGGACAGCGCAGACTACCACGACACAACGCACATGCAGGGTAAGTCGCATGGGGAATTCAAATGCAATAATGGGGACTGTAAGCAGGGGGGGGGATACCTACTACACAATGCATGTAACTTAGCACATATATGAAGTGGCATGGGGAAAGGGGCACGGCAGGGGGGCATGCCCAGTACTGACGAAGCTGGGGCACGACAAAATACAGCAACAACAACAGTCCCACGGGGACATCCTGTAATTACAACAAGAGAGCCAAGGGAAAGCAGTGACAAGTGGGAAGGACACTACCTCAAATCCACATCCAGGCACTTGTATTGCAAAATCTATTCTACATCAACTAGGTCCCTACCTGTAATGCAGTAGCAAATACAACAACTGCAACGTAACTGCCACAACAGTTGACAATAACACCTCTCATCTCTGTGCAGCTATAGTACCAAATGGCAGGAACCCCACCCTGGAACATACATACCTAAATTAGGGGGTGAGGATGACATCTGCAACTACTCCTAGAAATAAGACAAAGGTACCAGTACACTCAAATGCCGAATGTCCATAACTGACACATACATAAGCCTAAGGAAACAGCAATAGGAGCCGCACAGCACCAACGACACACACATGCTGCATACGTCAGGGTCCCTCATGTGCCTGGCTAACAAGGCTACATCACTAATGTCATACTGCTCAGACAACAACATTGAGGAGGGGACACAGGCAACTGGTCACTGAAACACATCTGCACAGTCTGACAAACAAATAGGACATTCATACGATAAACAGGCCAATCCAGTAAGACACACATGATACCCCATCATATTCAAACCTCAACAATGTTTACATCCATACCACATCCTAACATTGACATGCATAGGTAATGCCACGTAACATGTACAGATCATGCAATGTGAATAAAAAGTGTATGGGTCAGGGCCTGAGAGGCAAGTGTGCTGGCAGGGCAGTCACAACACCCACAGTCAGTCAAAGTGTAGTGTGGCAAGTGAAACGTATACTTTGCGCATTAGCCTCAGGCTGGAGGCCTTTGTGCATCTTACCCTGAATGTACTTATACTCATTTGCTCACATCTAAGAGCCTCAGAGCACTTTGCACTAAATGAATCTCATTGCCCTTCCTATCAGTTAATGTATCAAATAGTCAGTCCTAAGGTGTTGTCAATTAGTCAAATCACACTGTTTTGCCTACTTCTGCACTGGAGTTTGCCAGAACATATTCACTCTGTGCCCCAGTCAAGGATACCGTCTGGTACATTGCTGATAGATGTGGTAGGGGTTAAGGTTTGGCATTCCTGCGTAGGGAAACATTGTCATCACTATGACATATGTCTTTTAAATTCACTTCCTCGTCCCAAGACACGCATGGGGGAGTTTCCAAACAGAAAATCACAACTAGATGCTGCCTGCCTTGCTGCTGATGCACAACCAGATCCCAGCCCATTCCTCTGATATGAGGGATGATGTCTCCCCTGTGATTCAGACAGGCAAGCTCCAAACTAACATGCTGTGCTATACATAGAACAAGCAGAGGGAGAGTAGAAACTGTTAGGCACCATGATAGCTGTGTACTAATGTATTACTCTCCTGCGGACTATTTCAATTCTAACAGTGTGTATTGTTTGGGTTATTGCGGCTCACACCTAAATTTCTACAACTCAGTTGTACAATGAAACTTCATATTAAACAAATACTGTCTTTGTCATTTGTGTATGGGAACATACCGGAAAAGATCGAATTGTGTAGGATCTGAGTGACCATCACTTCCCTGAGAAGTTCCAAAGATGTCATGCGCTCGGATGTCTAAACATTCCTTTGATGTGGGAGACCAGAGGCACTGCTAGTCTGTCTGAGCTAAATTGAATATCTGGGTGACAGAGTTATTTACAAGTGGGTCAAACTTAGTCCCCCACACCATTAGCTATCCTGCTGCCTAGAAAGCCAAGAATCACATGTAGGATAATGAGAGCCCACCCAACAAAATGTCCCTCCATAACAATAGTGAAACACAGAGGGAGGAGTAGGACAAAAACACGCCTATTCCTAAATAATTACAAAGCAACACCTAGAGGCGACCTGGCAGACATGTATGATAGCTCCATATCATACCTGTGACACACAGGTGGGCCATAGGCCTACAACAATGCCCTATGACGGACAGCAGATACCAAGACAAACACAGAGTACAAAGTTAAGGCATCCAAAGGCTTGTATCTTAGTGCAAAATTGTCACAACACAGACACACTAATTGTACCCTGTTTCATTGCAGAGGAACATGGATCTCCTGCCGATATTCCTGTCCATGAGTTCCCTGATGACATGGATGACGAGACCATCAACCTCCCACAAGAGACCATTGACATGGTCCTTGAAAGCCTCCAAACCCCACCTTCAGTCACAAGGAGGAGCACAGAAGAAGCAGCCACCACAGTAGAACCACCCGCCACCCCAATTGTAAGACCTGCCAGCTCCAACACAGCTGAGGACTCTGACGACACTGGCACCAGCTTCGAAAGAACAGTCGTTGGGGTCCAGCGGGAGCTGGCCAAGGAGGTGCGGGTGGGGATGCAAACTATGGCAGCCAGCCATGAGGGGGTGCGTTCGTGCATGTTGTCAACTGCTGATCAGGCAGCTGCAATGCAAGCCAGAACATCGCTCTTGGAGGAACTTTTAAAAACACAGAAGGAAATCTGCACAGCTGTCCTCCAGTTGACACAACAACTCCAACTGCAAGCCAGTCAACGTGTGCACGAATGCAACATAGAACCCCTCATGGCCGACCTGGCTGCCTACCATCGAGATGTGGCTGCCATTCTGAAAAACCAGCAGGCCCTCCTTGCTGCAGTACTGCCCTTCATTACTCGACAGGGATCAGCCCCCGGGATGTCTGCCTCCATGTCTTCTAACACTGAGGTGTGTGTTGCCCCTTCACAACCAACAACAACAAGGATACACCAGGCAACACACACATCAGAAGAAGAAGACATGGAACAGATAACATTCACACGCAAGAGTACCCGGAAGCCCTAGTCCCTGCACCATGGCCTACTCTGACCAAGGTCCTACGTTTTGACACATGCCAGTCTCACTACAACTACCCTCAATGACTGTTCGGCAATCCACTGTATGACTTGTCCCCATTGGCAGTGAATGTTTCTCTCCTACTATTTGGCAATTCCTGTTCCTCTGCACTGTCTGTGACATCACCCCAGCATGTCAGGAGCATCATCCACACCCCATCTGTAGGATCACCATGTAAGAATGCACCAGAACGGACTCAGCTAACATTGTGAATGGACATTTTGCACTACACCACCTAAAAATAAATATCACTTGCACACCTATTGTGTCTCTGTGTTATTTCACACTTCAACTGTGCAGTACATAACTCCAAAGTGGCTGTGTGGCAACCATGTCGATTCTCTATACTACTGTCCTGATTTCATGCATACTGAAACATCTGTGCAGTGGCCAGGATTGCATCATAGCTTTACAATACTGAGGAAAATAACTGATGAAGGGACTAAGCACACACAATCATGCTGTGTTGGACAGAATGATGCACCATCTATAGCTATTCTAGACAACTAATGGTGGCTGAGAAATGTAGGCACCATGCAATACTAAAATTAGAAATTATGCTGTAAAATGAAAGGAATGATAAACAAATTACACAGCATCAATCACCCTTACGGCGTATACTTCCATGAAGGAAAGTCATGCTGAATCAGTACACACATGATGTAGGTCAGCAATGACAGCAACAAGACAAGAGTGTGAACAAATCCTCATCTACAAAGATCTCCCTGAACTTCACACTGCTGTCCGACCTATCTATTTACCTACAATAACAAGTCTGGAAGCACTCTTTGTGAAGTAGGATACATACCAACCCCAAACCTTGATGATCAATGCACACTACCAATGGTGGCTCTCCCACATGGTGGATACTTACCAAGTTAGCACCGGTAGCTGGCATGTTAAACCTCAATAGCCTGGGGATAGCGAGCATAGGACACAAATGTCATACTAAAACTTTCTGCTACACTGATGTCAAGGCCATGAAAAGGTAGCACCTAACGCATCATGTAAAGGTTTAACAACATTTTTATTTCAAAGTAGTAATAAAAGAGGCAACTAAGGGAAAGGTAAACCTACACTAATCTAACCTGACTACTACTAACCCACAACTGTCCCTAACTAACCTAAGTTAAACTTACTCTACACATGTAACGAAACGATCTAAACATCAACCCCACACCCACCATTATGAGACAAGACACATGCAGGACAACACTTACTAACCTACACACATACTATACTATCCTAAACAAACATATATTTTTTTGAATATTTTTTAATTTGTTTACATTTTTTTTGTAATTTTTTTTTTTTTTAAACAGGAATCCCAACATTGCCCCCAACCCACCCACCCACACAAAAATATAAGATAGAAAGAATAAGGACCCCCCACCCTCTTACCTAACACTAACTAAGCTAATTTCCTATACTTATCCTATAACTAACCCCCCAAACCCAACTAACAGTATGAAATAGGAAAGAGGTGAGAGGGGAGGGGTAAAAGTTCAGGAGGGCAAAATGACTACTGATTTGCCCTCCGTAGTGTGCGCCGGATGGAGCGCACCTTCTTCTTGACCTCATCCATGTCCTCCGTCAGGTTGTCAACCTTTCGAATCAACCTGTCCAATTTTCGGGACAATGCCTGGAAGGCCGCAGGGTCGATAGGAGGGTCAGTGCTGGTTTGCGTGCCGGTGGAGGTGGATGTTGTTGCTGGAGTTGTGTGGCCACGGGACAGCCCTGCTCCCACCACACGGCTGGGTCCAGGTCTGGAGGAAGATGCTTGGTCCGTTGCTGGGTCCACTTGGGCAGACCTGGTGGATGTAGTGGCGGTGGTTGTTGGTGGCACCGTTGGGGGAGCCTGTGGTGTGGCATACCACGCCCCGGAGGCCCGATCCGAATGATATCTGCGGGCCATCCTCCGATACCCACACTGCACCTGCAGGATGTGCCTGTACCTCATCGCACGGCGCTCGAAATGGTCGCGATCTGCGGCACTCAGGTTTGCAGCTGTGAAGAGAAAAGGGAAATATTGAGCTTTAAATTTACAGTGGGTTGAATACAACAATGGGTCATTTGTCCATTACTAGAAATGTATTGGTTGCAGCAATTGTTACAACATAGTTCACGGAAAGGCTCAGAGGAAGTACATGTGAATCATGCATACATAAGGGCATATCACACATAGCATATCCATGTCTCTACATGATGGATGACATCACCCTAAACTACTCATCCAAATCATACCTAAGGCATTAGACATTATGGCACCAGCTCTTCCGCATACTGACTTCACTACATATGTCATCCTATGTGATAACAATCACACTCCTCACTCAATGGCATTTGGAATTAGTTGTGTGCTAAGATTGAACCCCTGGCCCAGAATCATATGTCCACACTAGGGGCCAGATGTAGGAATTTTGAAAAATCAACTAGCAATTTGCAAAGCAGAACGGTGTCTCTGACACCGTCTGCGAGTCGCTATGGGGTCCCTAAAACCCACCTCATGAACATCAATGATGTGGGTTCCAAGTTGCCCCACGTTAGCAACTATGGGCACTCACGGGGATGGAGGCCTGCTGGGAACAGCAGAACTCCATAGACGTGACTGCTTTTAAATAAAGCAAGTTTTTTTTCCCCAAGTGTAGGCCGTTTACCTGAAAGGAAAATGAGCTGCAATTAGTTAAAAATCACAACAATTCAACTTGGACATTTTCACGGTAATTATTGGTCCCTTAGACCACTGGCTGTTTTGCGCAGGATTATTTTGGTCCACTCACAAAGGTGAAGTTTTACAATGAGGACCCCTTCCAGTCAGCAAGTTGGTTACCATCCACTTCAAGTGGATGATAACAGCTACTCACTTTGCAACCACGTACTCGGTTGCAAATGGGATTGCCTACCACTGTGAGTTGCAAGTAGGTCTGGTAAACCCCTTTATTATTTGCATTTTGAAAAGCATTTTGCCAATATGTACATGACCACCAAATACATTTTGGAATAGGAAACAGACGTTTGCAACTCACAAACAGAAATTTATGCCATTTGCAACGTGTAGACATTTTGCTACATCTGGCCATAGGTACTATCTCAAGTCACAAAAGGTGTTAAATACGTGTAACATACTGGTTGCTACAGTCCTAGGTACCCTGTTTCACAGTAACATCCCAGTCTTTGTGGGTGGTGTGGGAAGAACAACCAACAATCCCATGTTCAATGCACACCCAGGAGGGTACAGAAAGTTCAACAAGTATGTGCCTTCACACACAACACCTATGAAGGGCTAGCAACACGTTGTAGTCAGCCAAACCTTGTCACATCCCAGGTCCACACATGTCAAAATGATATGACTTAGCCCAACATAACATACTATTAGTGAGGCATGTTTTACAACACACACAGAGGAGGTAGAACACCCATTCTCATGATTCGACAGAACACCTAGGCCATTGCACTCAAGTCACACACACTTCGAGTTCACCTTGTTGAAGTACATGACCCCGGAAGATCCGACCTACAGTGTACACAGTCCATCCTCAACTAGGAAGAAGCACTTGTCATCAAAGCCATGTGCCTAAGCTATCTGGGAGACTGTCAGTCTGATATGCAGACTCAGTTAATGGCAAGTCCCTGACCAAGTCTAACATTGAGCAGTGTATTCCAAATGAGTCATACCATTCCCAATTGCCGCCCTAATTGAATGACCTACAGCCCCTCAATCTGAGAGATGACTAGGTATTGCTTTACAGAAACATTATTCCTATTTGATATCACACTAAACAACCAAGCCAATGAACGGCCAGCACATCAAATCATGAATTCTCTTGAACACACAGTAATCCATCATGCTTCATTACCAAACAATGAAAATAGCACTCAGGCGACACTCACTGTAGGTATCGGGGTCGTCAAAATGGGCCACCTCTCCCACGGTGTATGGGGCTGGTCCACCTGTAAAGCATGAAAGGAAGAATATACTCAGACTGGGTGAACGGACAAATAATTTCTGTTACAATGACACTGTGTGAATATGACATGGTAATGATACACTTTCACACATGCTCATCCTGCATGGATGACTTTGTATTCAACATTATCATTGGATGAGTCTCCTGCTCCAGTGACACACCCTACTACACTCATGCAGTGGCCAGGACAGTCATGTGTCGTCCAAGTTAATCCTCCATTAGTATGCCCCAACAATAATGTTATCCATACATCTCAGCATGTGCATCCCAGAGAGACATTCCAAAACTGGTTCCATGAGGACTGCATGACCACTCACAATCAAACAGGCTATGTGGACAGGTTCAACACACAGCAACCAGACACACATGTGACATATGTGTGGACAACATGACTAACTTCATGTGACGTGAAGGCAACACACATGTATAGCATCATCATGTGTTTCCAATTTTCTGTCTAGCTATGGCGTCTACATATGTAGGTATGTTGTTTCTACATGACGTACTCACTGGCCATTATGACCAGTAGAGTACAAATAGAGCAGTTCACGTGTTGCTTTTCTGACACAAATGCAACACTACATTACATGCAGCTACAGGCATCTGGTATGTGTTGCAAAAATGAGCCATCGGACTGGTAGCATAGGTCTTCATACACATTCTGCAACAAATACACATTAGGACACATATGTAAACCTTTGTATCGCAGCATTTGCATCATTTTGTGACGCAGAGAGGGGGCTACTTAGCAAAATACAAATAGATGTTGGATTTTACTGCTGTTATTGCGTGTACATGTGTTGCAAAAATGGGGATTTATGTGTATGACCATGGGCCTAGGTTTCCCTAGCATTACACACAGTCAGCTACTTATTTTGCAGATTGGCTAACAATCATCACATGTTCACACACAGATTTCTATTATTCCCATGTAATTGATTTGTACTCACCAACATGGCCACCAATCCAGAGTCCCAGGTGGTCCAGCAGGTCCTGTTCCCTGGTGATCAGATTTGCCCAGCGGTGCTTGAGTTGATGGACATTTCGCAGACTCCCGTAGACCCGGACCAGGTGATGGCGCACCTTCTCCCACCGGATTTTCCTCGCCTCCGTGTGATACCCCTGTATCACACGGCCCCCAGCCTCCAGCATCAGTGGGAGGAAATGGCTTACTAGCCATATGAACCCCCCCAATTCGTCTTCACCCATCCTGGACAGGCGAGGTCTACCTGACATATTGAGAGGTCTAAAAATGGACAAATGAAATATGAAAGTAAAAGTGGGAAATGGGGAAAGGTAGAGGTGTGAAAGAAAAAGAAGAAGGAGAAAAAAAGCCCAACTAACCCCCCAAACTATGCTACCCACAACAGACTCCCACAGACAATGCAAACTATCACAGGTATAGACAAAACAAGACTAAACAGACTGAGACAATGTTATACAACAATAATAGATTGACACTAAGACAAAATACAAGGCACACAGGACACTAAAGCAGTAAAACACAGGACAACACCTTTCACACAACCACACAGTCTAGATAAATCTGAGACTGCAAAGTGAAACTGAAAGTTAACTCCCAGTACAGATTTGGTAAACAGGATATCCTATTACATCACTTCCTGCATAAAATGGCCACCGTTTTTATTTTCCCGTTATGCGTCATATTTTCACGCATACACAGTTGTGCGTCATTTTTTTTTGATGCATTACAGTGCACATGATGCGGAGTGAAAAAATATGATATGAATATTAATAATTTTTAATGTACATGAGATGACCAACATATTGTCCATGTAGCTTCAATTTTACCACGCATACATCATGGGCGTCAATTTTTTTACACGTACAGTAGTGCACATGATGCGGAGTGAAAAAATATGATATGAATATTAATAATTTTTTATGTACATGAGATGACCAACATATTGTCCATGTAGCGTCAATTTTACCACGCATACATCATGGGCGTCAATTTTTTTACACGTACAGTAGTGCACATGATGCGGAGTGAAAAAATATGATATGAATATTAATAATTTTTTATGTACATGAGATGACCAACATATTGTCCATGTAGCGTCAATTTTACCACGCATACATCATGGGTGTCAATTTTTTTACACGTACAGTAGTGCACATGATGCGGAGTGAAAAAATATGATATGAATATTAATAATTTTTTATGTACATGAGATAACCAACATATTGTCCAGGTAGCGTCAATTTTACCACGCATACATCATGGGCGTAAATTTTTTTACACGTACAGTAGTGCACATGATGCGGAGTGAAAAAATATGATATGAATATTAATAATTTTTTATGTACATGAGATGACCAACATATTGTCCATGTAGCGTCAATTTTACCACGCATACATCATGGGCGTCAATTTTTTTACACGTACAGTAGTGCACATGATGCAGAGTCAAAAATATTGTGGATGTAAAATATACTTTGAAGGCGAAATATTAAGACACTTTTGAATACATTTGTATTTGACTCTGCATTGTGTGCACTCATGTACGTGAACAAATTATGACGCCCATGCTGTATGCGTAGAATATGGAGCAAATTTGTCCTTATGTCTTCATGTTTTTACCTTTGGAAAGGTGATTTGTCATGGTCAAACGGTGCGATGTGATACACATTTGTGTTTGGATATGACACATGTCCGTTGTTTTAAGTATAGAAGGCATTCACACTGTAATGTTTGGGATACGTTGACTAATGTATTGACCATATTTGACGACATATTTGGTGTAATTGCTGATGGCTATTTTGAAATGATGGATGGGATACCATTATGTATTCCGTCTCCAAAATGTGTCCACATTTATGATGGTGATGCTTTTATCTGTAGTCCTAACAGGGAGTGGAAGAGTCACTTACAGTTTTTATGGGGCTAACCATGTCCCATTATGATTTTGTGTTTCAGATTTGTGTTGGACTTATGACATGGAGGCCACACATGTGCCTTATGCATGTGTTTCGTTCACAAGTACATGATTCTTGCATGTTTTGGGGGCGGTAGAGGTGGACTTAGGCCCCCAGCACCCTAGGATTTGACCATCCAGAATAGCTACTGTATCCATGGAGTATATTTATTATATCATGGCAAACCTGCAGCAGCAGGCTAATGTAAGGCCATATGGTATGAATGACTGTTGACCATTCATTCATCTCATTAGCCCATTTGACGTTTGCAGTAATGATGAATTGGAGCTAACTTGCATACCATTTTCCTATGACTATGTTTGCAAGACTCTCAGCGTTCCCGATGTGATAATGAGAATAATTTTTTGGTTGTCTGTGTCCCTTTCTGCATAAACTGGTTTAGTGTCATGTTACAATCTTCCTGCTAAGTTCAAACTGGGACACAACTGTGATGGTCTACTTTCAAATATTAGGTTGATTGTATGACATATGTGTACATGTGTGTGGGAATGTGGATCAACTATCACCTATCTGGGTGTATGTTGTCACTGTAACTTCAAGGTCTCCGGCTTAGTTAGTGGCAGCTGATGTTGTACCAATTGTGTATTGCTCATATCACACACTTGAGAGAAGCCATTGATGACATGGTCACGTACACATGGATGGTCCCACCCTGTCTCTGAACACGTGTGATGTGACTTTCAAATGATCTCCAATTTTGGGCTGGATGAGAGACTGTTTCAGTTGTTTGGATCCGGCATCTGTAATTGTCACATTTGTACTCTTGTTGGGCTCTGTGTATGGTAATGTATCATGTCACATCCTACCCTCTGTGCATACATTTGTGATGTTTATTTTTGGTGTGATGAATGTTATAGCATTCTTGCTCAATGAGACGACATTCATCTTCAGCAATTTCAAACTAAAGGTCGTCTGAAATGAATAGGCCAAAGCATGATGTGGTGTTTGTTATCTGTGTTTATTTACAAGTGTGGAATACAAGTGATTATAATAACTTAAGTAAAAAAATTGTTGACAATCTGTTGGCGCCTACGCACTCCTGCTGCCGTGTTAGGTTGTTCCCCCTCCTGTTGCAGGCCAGCATCCTCCTCATCGTCATCCTCAGGCATGTCTGGGTCCGGTTCAAGGAGGGGAATGTTCCTTTTCACACAAATATTGTGTAATATGGCACAAGTGAGTATGATCTTACAGACCATCTCTGGGGAGTATAGTAGGCTACCGCCAGTGATGTCAAGGCAGCGGAACCTTGACTTTAGGATCCCAAAGGTCCGCTCCACAATGCTGCGTGTCCTCTTGTGGGCGTCATTGTATGCCCTCTCAGCAGCAGTATTTGGGTTCCCATATGGTGTCATTATCCAAGGCTGGATGCCATACCCCTGATCAGCTGAAAGAGAAACACAGAATGGTATCAATTAGATGTAGGAGGCACTGTTGTACGTATCATTGATGGCAGTAGTTGTGTTGTGTTGTCTGTGACTATTTTGTGTACTAATGTGACAACCTATGGTTGTTGGTGAAAACTTTGGCATTGTTTTTTTTCCTTGGCTGAGCAAGTGTTTGTTGGCTAACTGTTTGTCAGCAGGATGTATTGGTTTCTCAAGTACAGTGTGCCCTCCCTTGCATTGTGACTTGTGACACAGGTGTCCGTGTGTCCTCACTGGGGGTGTGATGATAGTTCCATGCAGAGTTGAAACATGAAAGTGTATTAGAAACGTTCATATGAACATACCCAGGCCATCCCATCCCTTAGAACTTATGCATTGTATTACTGTACAGGTTATTGTGAGCCTTCAAATTTGCAAGGTCACATTTAGGCAACCACAGTCATTAATGTCTTCACACTAAGCTATAGAGTAAATTCCAATGTGTGAGAGGTTCAATGGTGACTTGTGAAACATGGCTAGTGATGTGAGTACCTCAGTGTGTTCCTGTCTAGGTGTTGCTATTGTGGTGTATGGGTTGTTTATCCTAGAGGGTTTCTGTGCAGTGAGTATATAAGTAGATTTTTGTCCTTACCAACAAGTAGTCCATTGCCATACCGTCCATCCTGGAAGTGTTGGTTGATGGTGCAGTGACGGAAGATGAATGCGTCATGTACACTCCCAGGATATTTAGCCACGATGTTGCTGATCAGTCCTTGGTGATCGACTATGGCCTGCTCGTTGATGGAATGTGTGTGCTTCCTGTTGCGGTAGAGGTGTTCACTCGCAGCAGGTGGCACAAGGCGAACGTGTGTGCAGTCGATTGCACCAAGGACGTGCGGGAAGCCACTGATGGCGTAGAACCCCTGTTTGGTTTCCTGCTGCTTCTGCAGTGTGTTAGGGAAGCAGATGTGGCGGGGTGTCAGTCCAATGATGGCATCCAGTACTTTAGGCAGGAATGCGGAGAAAGATGGTTGTGATATTCCACCAACCAGGGCACCAGTTGTCTGAAAGGAGCCACTTGCCAGCATGTGAAGTACGGCAAGCAGCTTTGTTTCTGTTGGGATAGTGCGTGGAGTCACTAAAGTGGGGGCCAATTGCTATTCAATATTTGTCAGCAGCTGCTGAATGGCCTGCCAGTTCAACCGGTACCTCTGGATGATGTCTCGTTCCCTGAGGCCATGCAGGGTTGTTCTTGGGCGGAATATCCTCTCCTGCCTTCTGCGCTGTCTTTGGGGTCCCTGCTGTTGTTGTTGTAGCTGCTGTTGTTGCTGCAGGGCTCTGCGTCTACGTGCACGCTGAAGAAAAAGCACCTCCATGTCTCCCTGTTGCTGCTCTGCTGCTCTGCTGCTCTGTTGTTTGTTCTGTGTGTTCTGATTAAGTACAGGTGTGTTTGCACCATTTTAACACATGCCCTGACCCAGGCGTTAAAATTTCACGATATTCGTGCTTTGCGTGATTTTTTTGCGCCGCCTGCCGCGCGGGAGTGATTTTTGCCCGGAAGCATAAATACGACGCACCTCTGTGTGCGTCGGTTCTTGGACGGGAACGCCTACCCTGCATGTCATTAACGCAGGGCGGGGTGCCGCTTCCAAAAACTGGCGCACATAGCGCCATTTTCCTTGTGCGCCGGATCGGGTGTCAGGGTTTAAATATGGGGCAACGTTTGCGCTGAAAGTGCGTCAACATTTTTGACGCACATTCAGCGCAAACGGAGTATAAATATGCCCCCTAGTGACTAGCGGGACTCTCAGAAAGTCAAGTCTTTGGGTTCTTGTGCAATTCAAGTAGTGAGGACGAGGGTCTTATGTGTAGCAGCAGGTTAGTCATGCTTTAGGAGCAATGTAGAAGACTCTACTGCCAGATGTGGTTTTCAGTTTGCGTGGGATATGTGCAAGCGGGAGTCTGGATGAGCAGAGGTGTCTGGAAGGTTTGTGAAAGCAGATAAGATTTTTGAGGGCCATTGTTATGTAGTTCCTTGGAAGTGTAGATGGAGAGTCTTGTTTGTGTGTGGACATTCCGTGGACCTCCTTCAGGTGTGCTGAGATGTGGTTGTGGCATGGGAGGTTGAGAGTCATTCTGGCCACTGAGTCCTGAATTGTCTGCAGCCTTCTGGTAAGATTTTGTTGTTCGCGGCATAGATGGTATGTCCCTGAAGTCAAGCTTGCTTGTAACCAGGTAGTGTACAATGGTTTTTCTGGTGCAGATTGGGAGCAAACTGAAAATCTTCCTGAGCATCTTCAGGCTATGCAAGTGTGAGGCGGTCATGGCATTGACTTGGGCGTTCATGCTGAGTTTGCTGTTGAAGACGATCCTAAGGCAAAAAGGGTACTGTATATACAGGCTAGTTCACAGAGTTATGTAATTGTCATGATCTACTTTAGGTTAGATTACTAGGGATCCTGATCCCAGGGCATGCAGTCCTGAAGCCTGGATAGGGATCTGCAAAACAGATCATCACAAGTGGCTCTTGTACCTGAAATTATTAACACTAGGAGGGCAAATACCAGAAACAAAGGAGACTAGTCTCAAAATAAAGTTACTGCAGCCCAAAAGGAAACCAAAGCAGTAGTAAATTACCTCTGCTCAGAGTTGAAGTCCAGCACCACACATGACCAACCACTGGCACTGCGGCATCCTCCCTTAGTAAATAATGGAGTTAAGGACGTAAAACCTAATAAAATAAATCTGACTTAGGATTTGTATCACCCTTGTCCCCCCTTGCCCACACAACAACTCATATTAAATACCATATTACTCACCTGCATTTGCACTATATATTTTAATTGTTCATATTATATTTTACTTTTTGCAATGTTTTAACATCATAGTTATTTTTTAATTATTGATTATATTATGTGAAGGAAAATGCACTATATTCACTTATATTGTACATTTTAGGAAAATGTGTTTACTACTATGTGCTTAATCATTATTTGATTAAAATTCCATTGTTAAAAGTAACATAATTTATGGTAGGTTTTTAAGAGATGCACAGTATTATTTACCTAATCTATGCTTTTAATGATTTGTTTAAAACATAGGTCATATTCTATATATTTAGGTTATATATGTTTATACATTTTTATACATTTTTGAACTATGTACTATCTTTTGTTTTACACTTATGCAGAGCAAGATAAATACTGCAGATAAATACAATCTTGCTTTAGGTTTGTGGGAACAAATATTGTTTGGTGTTATGAACATTTTGTAGGGAGGGTAGAGATTATTTTTAATTTTCTCATATTATTTTTGTCGGTTAATTTATTGTTATTTCCTAGAGTAATGAGTAAAATGGCCTTTTAATTTTTATTTAAACACCTTCATATTTAGGAATCTGCAGCTGTGTCAAGTTGTTTTTCACTGTTTATGCTGCTCTGGTGACATTGCATGAAGCTGGAGGTTTTGAGTTCTTGAATTTAGGTATGAATACTTTGCCCTCATTATGACATAGGCGGTAAATGCCGCATACCGCCATGGCGACGGCAGCCACAAGACCGATGTCGTGGCTACCTACCATCCGCCATATTATGACCATAGCTCTAATTCTGCCAGAAGGCTGGTGGAATTCCGGCTACGGTCATGGCAGTGGACGGCGGTAAGGTGGCGCTGCTGCAGCGCTGATCCATGATGCGGACTGGCGGTGTTCTGCTGGTGAATGCTGCTGCCGGCAGCAGGGCCCAGTCCTGTCGCCTGCAGGAGGAACCCCTGCAAGCAGGTAAGTCGGGTGCTCTGGGGGTGTGTGTGATGAGACCCCTATCAGTGCCAGGGAAGAAATTCCCCATCACTGATAGGGCCTAATGCCATGGTTTTTATGGTGGTAAAAAAGCCACGGAAACAATGGTGGTGGGCGTGGTCATGTTACCGTGGGCAGCCTCGTTACCGCCGTGGCAGTTAGTGTGGTACATTGGCGGTTTGGCTTTTGCCAAACAGCCAATGTCATAATATAGCGCTATACCGCCAGCCTGTTGGCGGTACTACCACAACCATAGCACCTACCACTGGGGTCATAATGACCCCTTTATATTTTATTATGTAAAGATAGGTGTTAGACCTGACAGCCTTAGGGTGGTCACTCCTAACTTTATGCCTGCCTCCCTCCACTTTTGGACACTGTTTTTGCTGGTTTTAGGACTCTGCGCACTTTACTACTGCTAACCAGTGCTAAAGTGCATATGCTCTCTCCCTTAAAACATGTTGAAATTGGTTTATACCCAATTGGCTTATTTAATCTACTTGTAGGACCCCAGTAAAGTGCACTACATGTGCCCAGGGCCTGTGGATTAAATTCTACTAGTGGGCCTGCAGCACTGATTGTGCCACTCACATACGTAGCCTCTTAACCATGCCTCAGGCCTGCCATTGCAAGGCCTGGGTGTGCAGTTTCACTGCCACTTCGACTTGGCATTTAAAAGTACTTACCAAGCCCTAAACTCTCCCTTTTCTACATATAAGTCACCCCTAAGGTAGGCTCTAGATAACCCAGAGGGCAGGGTGCTATGTAGATAAAAGGCAGGACAGGTACCTGTACAGTTTAAATGTCCTCGTAGTGTAAAACTCCTAAATTCATTTTTTACACTGCTGTGAGGCATGCTCCTTTCATAGGCTAACATTAGGGCTACCCTCATATACTGTTTGAGTGGTAGATTCTGATCTGAAAGGAGTCACAAGATCATATATAGTATGGCCAGAATGGTAATACAAAATCCTGCTGGCTGGTGAAGTTGGATTTAATATTACTATTTTAGAAATACCACTTTTTAAATCCTTCTGTGCCTTACAGTCCACGTCTGGTTGGGTCATTTGACAGGTCCCTTGTGCATTCCACTCAGACAAACCCAAAACACAGGATGCTCACTCACACTTGCACACATCTGCATATTGAATGGGTCTTCCGGGGCTGGGAGGGTTGAGGGCCTGACACTTACATGTCAAAGGACAGTAGCCTGTCCTCACACAAAGGACTGCCACACCCTCTACTGGGACCCTGGCAGACAGGATGGAACTGAAAAGGGACCTTGTGCACTTCTAAGCCACTCTTTCAAGTCTCCCCATTTCAAAGGTACATTTGGGTATTTAAGCAGGGTCTCTGACCCTACCAACTCAGACACTTCTGGACAAGATACCACTGGTGAAGAATCCCTGAACCAGAACCAGCAACCTGCCAAGAACAACTGCCTGGCTGCCTAAATAACTCACCTGGACTGCTTTTCTGAGAAGGACTGCTGCTTTGCTGTTTCCCTGCTGCCTTGCTGCTCTCTGGCTGTGCTGAGAAGTGTTCTCCAAGGGTTTGAATAGAGCTTGTCTCCTGTTCCCTGAAGTCTCAGGACCAAAAAGACTTCATTCCTGCAAAAGAACTCCTTGTGCAGTGAAAATTGATGCACAGCCTGCAGGAAACGACGCACAGCCTGCATCGCGGTGAGAAAATCACTGCACGCCAAGCCGGATCAACACTGCCTGACTTCCTGAAGAGGAAAATGACACAGCACCAGCGCTGTGACCAGAAATTTGATGCACGGCCCACTGGATCGATGCAAAGCCGAGCCAGAACAATGCAGCCCGACTTCCTGAGAGGAATCAACGCAACGCCTGCAGTGCAGCAGAAATTTCCAAGTAACACCCACCAGATCGACACAGCACCTGTGACTTCGTCCTGCATGCCCAGGTTTCAATACATCGTCCCTAGGGCTTCCAAAAACCCTGCAACCCGAAGAGGACCTCAGTCTCCACACTGGAAATCGACGCAAAGCCTGCCCTGTGTGAAAACTCAACGACGCATCGTCTGTGTGCGCCGGAAAAATCGACTCAAACCTCCCTGTTTTCCACGCGACTCCTCCTCTACGGTCCCTTGCGGAGAATTTGAACGCAAGCCAGGTACTTTGTGCTTGCAAGAGACATTTGTTGCTTTTTAAGAACTAAAGACGCATTATACTATTTTCTAAGTGATATTTCAATGTGTACTTATTGAATCTTAATTGTTTTGACCTACATCTTACCAGATAAATATTATATATTTTCGTAAACACTGTGTGGTGTATTTTTGTGGTGTTCTACTGTGTTATTGCATATTTTATTGCACAAATAGTTTACACATTGCCTTCTAAGTTAAGCCTGACTGCTCAGTGCCAAGCTACCAGAGGGTGGGCACAGGATAAGGTGGACTGTGTGTGACTTACCCTGACTAGAGTGAGGGTCTTTGCTTGGACAGAGGGTAACCTGACTGCCAACAAAAAACCCAATTTCTAACAATAGGGGTTTCTACCATAGTGTGTTATGTCATATTTAAGGTATTTGAGTATTGTTTTTCAATTGGATTGTATAATTTTATAATGAATTTGAAATATTTTAACGTCGCTGTTTATATCAGCATGAAACTGGGTTTCTACATCTGTTGGACAAAATTCATTACGTGCTTGGTCACCTGTTGGAATTATTGGTAAGGGCAGGTAAATACCTCCACTTAGCTATAGTCCACAAAACCACACCAGGTCCAGTCAAGGGCTCAATAAATTAATTCTGGCTGAACCCTTGATAGTTAGGCTTAACTTAGGAGACAGGTGTGTAAAGCATTTGATATCAACAAAACAGTAAATAACTAAAACATAAAACACAATAAAAATCCATCACAAATTTATCAAAATAGAATATATTTGCATCTAACAATTACACCAAAACAAAAAAAACCAATGTAGGGAACTGGAGATATGAATTTTTAAAGTGTAAATGTATTTTAGCACCTAGAAATCAAAAGAGCCACTTTGGGCATCTGGACACACTCTGCAGAAGCAAAGTCAAAATTTGAGGCTGACCATGATGGAGCTGTGCTCGGCTACACTGAGTGGAAGGTCTTGGTTAAAATGTTACCTTTACACTTAGAAAGTTTGTTGAAAAATTCTCTCCAACCGGGACAAAGTCACAAGTTGAGGCCGGCCTTGCTGGATCCCTCTTCGGATACGCTGTGCAGGAGGCCTCTATCAAAACCTCTATGTTCGGACTCAGAAACTTTTTCAAGAAGAAATCCTCTGACCTGGAAAAGGTGAAAGTTGAGGCCAACCTCGATAGAGCCCTCCTCGGATGAACTGTGCGGGAGGCCTCCGCCAAACTTCTACCTTTGGACTTAGAAGCAGATGACCCTCCTCGGCAAACCGATTTCAATGCAACATCATCGGATTCCTTTTCCACGAGCCCCCAGTCAAATCCTGGAAGTCTGGGGCTCTTGAGCTTTTCATTGGGACAAACCTGCAAGTCAGGCCATACCTCGCTAGACGTTGGCTGACTTGACTCTCGCCTTCGGGTTAGTCCCATTATGGAGGTTTTTTTAAGAGTTGTTACAAACCTCTTCAAACTTCTGGATCTTCTTCCAGAAGGGTTTTTAAGGTCCTTCAAGTGTCCCCAACTCTCCCTTAGGTTTCAGAAGCTCTGAGGTGCTCCTTGGGGGTTAGTACTTCAACTCCCAGAATGTACCTGCTCCAAATCCTTAAATGACCACTGATCACTGGTCAGCTGGGCTATTTCTGCATGACTTGATACAGGTGACTCTGGTCAGCTCTTTTCTACTTGTAGCTTACAGGGAGTCCCTTCTTGGAATTATAGAAGTAAGGGAAAGTCCAAAGTGTGCAGCTGGTGCAGTCCTTCTGAGTGCAGGGTCCAGGTGTAGGCCCGGGGTCCAGCAGCGCCCTCCTTCTTTTTTCAGTAGGTATTTGAAGTGTTGGGCATTCTACCATTTTTGTCCTTGCTCCTGGGGTGGCAAGCAGGGGGAACTCTTGTCCGATTACATGCAGGCCACCACCGTCTTGAGTGACCACTTCCTGGGAAGTGTGGCACAACACAATCTGAGGGAGCAACATTCCGCCAAAATCCAAGATGGAGAAAATTCAATCTTACAGTTTAGATCTGGTTACGTCCACCCACTGGTGTGGCTAAGTTTTTCTTAGCATACCCCTTTCCAGCTCTGTCTTAATCTTATTAGGGGGACACATAGCTATCTGGGGCTGGAGGAAATGGGGGAGGTCTAGTTGCTGTCCCAAATATCCTTCCCTTCTTTGAAGTCTAGTTTGCCTCCTCTTCCCATCCTGTTCTACCATCTGTTGAGGCAGATCTCCTCCCACCAGATGTTTCCTTTGTTTCAGCCCAGCCCACTTCATACCTCATCAAGGCAGCCTGGCTCAGGCTGCCAGAGGCTGACCAATCAGAGAAGGGCACTACAGTGCTGAAGTTGGTAACATTTATCAAGAATCCTAAAACGTATCCACTGTTCATGTTCTATTAAATTCAACGGTGGCAAGTTGTTGGATTTATCTTAACTTTAAATGTCATAGCACACTTGCTATACTTAGCTCCTTGCTATGGAAAATAAGACTTTATTTTTTTTAAATAAAGTCTTTACATGTTGGCTTATGGAGCCCATATATTGCAATTTGGAAAATGAATGTGGCTATTTTTCCCTCACCAGAGCATATAAAACATCTTTTACAAAGTCCCTACTTATAGTTACACTGCACCCAACCATGGTGGCACTTAGGGCATATCTTAGGGGTGACATATGTACAAATAAGGTGGCTTAGGACTTTGGAACTACTTTTAATTCCAAAGTTGAATTTGGGGATAACTTTAACTTAAAAGCAGCCAGCAAGGCAGGCATGCTTTTAAAATGACACAGGGTACCACAGCAGTGCACCTAGGGATGAACTATCTATACTGGGACCCCTAAATCTACATGCCCTATCATATACTAGGGACCTATGGGTAGGTAGGGAACAGCCAATTATAATTAGCCTACTTTGCATATACCATTTTAACAAGAACACAGGCCTTGGGACTGTTTTGCAGTGCCCAGGGCACCATTAGAGTCATGAAAACACCAGTATGAGTGGAAAATGAGGGAAAAGAGTGAGGGTGTTTCTGCAATCAGCCCAGTTTTCCCACACCACCCCTTTGTTCGTGGACTGATGTTGCTGGTGTTTGAATTGTGAACACTGGAGCAAGGCTGTTCAAACCCCAGTATATGTATTCTGACCCATAAAACATGTACACATTGGTTAACTCCTAATTGGCACATTTAACTTTCTATTAAAACAGTAGCGTATGGTGGACAGAATACACCAATGGCATCGAAGAGTTAAATATCATATGTGGACTGCAACAGATGGTATGCCAGCTACTAGCTGACAAAGAAAACATGGATTCAATCATATCTGTGTAGCATGACTCCTACAGCTAATAAACCTATGGGTGCACCTGTCAAAACAGCTTTGTTTGACACAAGAAATAACCCATCTTTTACATATTAAAGTAAACCTAATGTAGGCCACAGAGCCAACAAGATAGGGTACCTACTTTTAAAAAGTGCTACATGCAAGAATTCAACATTGGCATGTACCTACAGTAACTAGCCCCAAAGTCTATTTTCACTATAAATTGGGGAAAGAGTTATGAGGGGGGGAGCTGTCCTATGAGAAAAAGTAAGGGCCAGATTTACAGGGCCCTATCGCCATTGTAACGTCACTTTTTGTTACGTTCTGGTGGGGCAATGCCCTGGCCATATTTACAAGGTGGAGTTAAACTACTTTTTGTGGCTTAACCCCACCTTGTAAACATGGCTCCTCCACACGCAATACTTTATGTGGAAGGGGCATGCAATGGGTGTTGCTGTGGGTGTCCCACAGCAACACCCATTGCATTTTGATGCTGTCTCAGATTTAAAAGTTTTAGTAAACCAGAGGCAGGGCCACAATCTATCACCACCCCAGGGGTGACGTTAGAGTGGAGCAATGAGGAGAAATACTTTCATTTGTTTTTGTGCAGAAAGGTGTTCATTCCTGCACAAAAACAATCTCCTCCTCAACACAGTCATCCTTGCACCATGGTGCAAGGGTGGTTGTGTTGGTGCAGGGCAGCAAATTTAGCGCCTGTGCTGGGGAAAACACAGGGTTGTGCTGTATTGAAGTAAATAGGGTTTACATTTTGAAAATAACGGTGCACTCACTCTTCCTATATCTTTCTCTCCCTCTTAACCCTTCTCCTTCTCCTGTTCAATGTCAGTTGCACCTCTACCTCGCCTTATTTCTAGCCCCTTTGCACCTTTTTTGTTCCATTGTTCTATCACATTCTCCTCTCTCATTCCTCTCTTCTATCCCTCTCCTCTTTTTTTCAATTATTTTCACACTCCTAGCTCTTTATTAACCTCTCTCTGCCCACCCCGCCTTCTCTATCACTCTTTATTTTCCCTCCTCTCCCTCTCTGCACTCCTCCGCTGCCCCTTCCTCCCCTTGGATTGCCTGTGGTTTTAAAGTGCAGATACTAATTGGATTAGTGCATAGTTGTTTTCAGAGCAGCCCTTGACGGTCCTTGGAGGGCACTTGAAGTCTTGCTGATCCCTGATCAATGCAGCGTCTATCCCCTGAGGCCCATGCCCTCTGGCAGAGTCTAGAATATTTAGTGTGGGTAGAACTCTATGAAATCTTGTGAAGTTTTTATGTAACCATGCAGAATTTCTGCTGAATTTCCACCCACCCCTACTCTTGAGGTCTGAAGAAGATGGTGCAACAATGGTTAGGTATTTACTAGAGGTCTGCGTACGTTTTTCCGTGTTTAAATTGAAATGTGCAATAATGATAGTGTGCAGAGTGGTTAATCTACACTAGAATTCAAATGTGTATATTGACATGGAGCCACAACTTTAGGGGTTTCTTAGAACAGACCGAGGCCCTTCTTACAAGCTTGGTGGTCTTTTGGCAAAACCACTACGCTGGCGGCTGCCAAAAGATCGCCAGTGATGGCGGTACAGTGACCGCCGTATTACGAGTCACAAACTGAAGACTGACGAAATACAGCCACAAATCCAAAAGGCCAGGGCTACCGAGGGCGGGAGAGAGACGTTCCCACTACCAGCACAGCCACGCCAACAGCACCCTGTCCTCCATATTACAACCCACAAATCAGCATGGCGGTCATTGCACAGTGGAAAACCATTGGCAGTGTGAATCACCGTAGTCTAAAAATCACATCCACCAGAACCTGACACCACATTGGGCAGTCTGAATACCTCACACCTGACAAACACCACACACACTCGCTAACACACCTTCACACCCCCCCTACAATCCTTTGCAACCACAACTACCAACAGAGACATCAAGGAGCACACCAACAGAGGACACTGCACGTTGATACCATAGGCGCCAGCACACTTCCCAACCATCACACCACACAACTTCACCACCAACACAATACACACATTGCCACTGCACACATACACCAGATACCACCAGCATACACAACCAAACACCTCCACCCCACCAAACACCCTGCACTGCACCCTACACACACAACATGCATCCCTACCCACAACAAAACAACCATGTCCCATCAGAAGCACCCACGTTTTGCAGATGATGAGTTGAGGGTCATGGTAGATGAAATCGTCAGGGTAGAGCCACAACTGTTTGAAGCAGAGATCCTGCAAACCTTGATAGCCATGAAAATGGAGTTATAGCGGAGAATCATTGAAAGGGTCAACTCAGTGGGCACCCATCTATGCACAAAGGAGTGCATCAGGAACAGGTGGAACAACCTACAGGGGAAGGTGCATTCCATGGCATTATGTCACCAGATTGCCATCAACAAGCCTGGCGGTGGGCCCCCAACTCCTTCCCCCAAGTTCACATCATGGGAGGAGAAGGTCTTGGACAAAATGCATCCCGAGGGCCCGACTGGAATCACTGAAGGACTCAACTCTAGTAAGTCAACAACACTCCCCAGGCACCAACGACTCCTGTCCAGCAGGCATCCCTACCACCCATCACTCCCTATTCCTCCCCATTTCACTCTTCTGCACCCCCTCAATCACCCCATGCCCCTGCCCTGTATGCCACACCAACCCACTGACACTATCCCCACACAGTCCCTCCCTAATGCAAGGATACCAATCACAATGCCAAGCACCACAACTCCCACAATGCATCACTCCCTACACATTAAGGGGGTCATTACAACATTGGTGGTAAATGCCGCTTACCGCCATGCAGAAGACCGCCAACACACCGCCGTGGTTGCGGAATTCCGCCACAGCTATTATGACCCACAGCTCGGAATTCGCAAAAATCTAGACACCCACACAAGTCCGCCCCACCAAAGGTCAGTGATAAACTGGCGATAACAAAACCTCCACCGTCACGCCAACAGGAATACGCCCACACTATCACGACCCACAAATCCACGCGGCAGTCTTTCAACCGCGGTATTCCATTGCCGGTACACACTGCCGCGCTCAAAATACACACACTCTTACAAAACACATCCACATTGGACAAATCGAAATACACACACCTGATACACATACACACACCACTCCCACACACTCAATACAATATAAAACACACACCCACATCACCCACAAACCCCTACGACAAAAATTGAGAAAGAAGGCCAGAGAGAGACACCACCATCTACAAACTAGCATCCACAGGCACTCAACACCATCACTCACACAACATCCACGCACCTCACACAACACACCCCTAAATATCACCCCACACATCACAACACACACCACCCCACATATCACCCACACCACCCCATGGCACCACAAAGACACCACAGGTTTTCGGAGGAGGAGCTCAGGGTCATGGTGGAGGAAATCATCCGGGTAGAGCCACAGCTATTCGGATCACAGGTGCAGCACACCACCATAGCTAGGAAAATGGAGCTATGACGCAGAATCGTGGACAGGGTCAATGCAGTGGGACAGCACCCAAGATCACGGGATGACATCAGGAAGAGGTAGAATGACCTATGGGGGAAGGTGCTTTCCTTGGTCTCTAGACACCAGATTGCAGTTCAGAGGACTGGTGGCGGACCCCCCACCTCCTCCCCCAGAACTAACAACATGGGGGAGCAAGTCTTGGCTATACTGCATCCTGAGGGCCTCGCAGGAGTAGCAGGAGGAATGGACTCTGGTAAGTCAAATCTTATCTACTTCATCCCCCACCCTACCTGCATGCTATCACATACCACCACCCTCGCCCTCACCCCATCACTCCAACTCCTCACATGTGTCCCACTATCACAAACCACAAATCCCAAACCAAAGCCCTGCATGCAAAACCAAAGCATGGACACCCATCACCAAGCCATGGCCACTGCACATACCCATACACCCCCCTAAACCATTATCACACAAGGTCCCACACAAGAATGCAAGCACTGGGGTACAGGGTCACCCACCCATTGCACACCATGGCAAATACAGATACAATAATCATGCCTTTACACCCCTGCAGGACCCCTACCCAACATCACCAGACAGGAGGGTTCAGACATGTCCACTCCACCCACAGAAGAGGCCCACAGTGATGACAGCAGCTCTGTCCAACTGTGTCTCAGTGGAAGTATTGATGAATCACCGTGTTCCCATTGTCTATGTCCTATTCTTCTGCTTCCTCGTCTTCACCGTCCACAGGCTCCACAGCTGCCACAATACCTCCATCTGGACCATCCTCCTGCAGAAAAGGCACCTGTCGTCGCAGAGCCAAGTTGTGAAGCATACAGTAGGCCACGGTGATCTGGCACACCTTCTTTGGTGAGTAGAATAGGGAACCACCAGTCATATGGAGGCACCTGAACCTGGCCTTCAGGAGGCCGAAGGTCCTTTCTATAATCCTCCTAGTTCGCCCATGGGCCTCATTGTAGCATTCCTCTGCCCTTGTTCCTTTCCTTGCAAGTGGTTCCTTTCAAACAACAGTTGCCATTGCGAGACTGTGGCTTTGCACTCCTCAGGATAAAGCAGTGGGCAAACCACCCACTGGAAAGACTTTAGAGACTATAGCTTTGCACTCCCCGGGATGCAGCAGTGGGCAACCCACCCACTAGAGAGACTTGAGAGACTGTGGCTTTGCACTCCCCAGGATAAAGCAGTGGGCAAACCACCCACTGGAAAGACTTGTGAGACTGTGGCTTTGCACTCCCCAGGATAAAGCAGTGGGCATATTGATTTGGAGAATGTCAATGACCACATAGTGAAATACTGCTGCTAACTTCTGAGTTTCAGCATAGGTGTCATACACTACAAACTCACACATTTCTAAAGTTAGGGACATGTCAGTATTTCACTATGCTAGGAGGCAAACATATTGGTTCACTGCATCATCAGCTAAAGGCTTATCACATACCCATACCATAGCTTCCTAATAACCATACCCATTGTAACAGACAGGGGTCAGTACCAATGTCCCCAGTCATGGAACCTTCCATTTACCATGGTCAGGTATCTGTAGGCTTGCCATTCACCTATGTCAGTCTTCAGGCACATGCATATTGGTCTGCAAAGTAGAAACACACTAACAGCTACGTACAAGTTAGTACTCATCCAACATAAACCATTATGAAGTTTGAAGGACTAGATACCACATGATGACATGTGTCAGAGACAAATGAATACATACATGGCACCATTGGCTCCACCTCCAATACCAAACAGGTCTTTAGTGTGGAAAAGGAGACTATCATCCCACTGTCCTGACAGTCTGGGCATAGAACTCACACACCACAAATCTCATGCCAGACAGTACCTGGTTTAATCCATGTTCACTTCACATGTCAGTCTGCAAATCCCATCTGCCTGTGACACTGTCAGATATTGCCAAATGAGGATGAGCCAGTCAATCTGCAATCTGTAATCGACAACATAAGGAATGTGCCACATTGATACATAAACATTACACAGCCAAATCATAGGTACAAATGTGACTTTGATTGTGCATTGTGAAAACATTAGACTTTGTACACAATATGTCTGTACACAACTCCATATAACAATCTGCATGCAGATCTAAGTCATGCACTATGGAGCCACTTACGACCTATCTGATGGTCATTATAAGAACCTTATCTGGCATTCCTAACCTCACCAATACCCCACTAAATCACTTTAATTACATCACATAACATCACATACCTTAAGTCGAGTGAAGTACTGATTGATGAGATCAGTCCTGATGTCTCTAGCTTCATCCTCATCATGCTCATCCTCACTTGGCAAATCTGCATTCCAACCCACAGGATCTGCTGGCTCCCTCTCATTTGATATGAATGGTATCCAAGGTTGTGGAGCATGCAGCAGGCAATAATTATTTGACAAACTGTGTTGGGTGAGTAGAGGAGGGATCCTCCAGATTTATCAATGCTGTGAAATCTTGCCTTCAGGAGCCAAAACGTCCGCTCTACGCAAGCCTTGTCCTTCCATGGGCCTCATTGAAGCTGACTTCAGTTTGGACAGCAAGAGTCACCTGTAAGGAATAGTTATAACAAGCTAAACATTAATCTTGGACATCCACATATCTGGTAGCAGATAAAAGGTACAGATACACATTATATATATGACTTACCAACCAGCCAGGCCATCTCTGTGTATTGTCGTATCATAAGCAGTGGGATATTACTGTTTAACATGATAAAGGAATCATGGACTGACCAAGGATACTTTGCACAAACTTGTGATATGTAGAGGTCAGCCAAACAGACCACTTGGATGTTGATGGAGTAGAAGTTTTCCCTGTTCCTATATGCCTGTTTATTGGCATTTGGGAGAACCAAGGCTACAAGGGTGCCATCTATGGCTCCAACCACATGACATGTGGAATTGTCCCAAAGCATTAAAAGCAGCCTTTACATGGGCCAAATCTTCATGTTGTGGAAATCTGATGTAGCTGTCTAGGTGTTTCAACAATGCAGACAGTACAGCCTTCAAAACCAGACTGGACATGGGCTGAGACATCCAACAGTTAGGGCAACTGTATTTTGAAAGGACCCAGTGGCCAGGAAGTATAGCCCTGATGTGAATTGGACAATAGGAGGTATACTTTTGGGATTACAAATGGCAGGCATCAGATCTGGCTCCAACTGACAACAGAGATCAATGATTGTATAGATATCCAGGAGGTATATTTGTATCATATTTTGCTCCTCCATGGTCTGCAGGTCTGCTGGTGGACAGTACACTGGAGCTAGTCTTGCTCTTCTCATGCCAGGGTAACTATGTGGGACAACACCAGAATGTATGTGTATGACTCAATCTATACATCATAAGTATGATCACGCCAGCTTCACATATGAAGCTACAGTTTGTCACACGAAACAGTGTAAACGTACTCAGCACATACCTAGGCAACATTTGGCCAATAACTGCATTTGAATCCCCTAACCCCTAGCATGTTCTTTAAATGGAGAGACATGTCACTGACAGTTAATGTGACATCAACACACTTAACATGTTGAACATATTTGGTAATTCTGTACTATTTTCAGATTATCGTTACTCTGCTGACAATTTTCCATACACATAACTCAGGATATAGCAATTTAACATCCTCTATATAATACATGCACATGTATACATGTTTGCATAATGCCAGCAGTAAACAGAATGTCATAAATGTGTTTCATAGTCAATGACGCACCTTTCATAATCTTAATGTACAAATATGAGCCTCAAAATGGCAGCTGCCTGACCTACTATACTGGACATCAGATGTCGGATGTCGTCTTGGCGGTAGGTGGACACAACTGCAGTGGATATTGCCATTGGAACACATTGCTGCCTTTGGCAGACTTGTGTCAATGGCAACGCCCACTGTTGGTGACGGTCCTGTACATGGTGGACGTGACCGACATCCCATCCCTCACTTGACTCCTGACACTGCTGCCAGCAAGACCTCCAGGACCTGAGCTACTGTGTACTGCCTTTACCTGATTGGCATATTTAATTTAAATGTAAGTCCCTTGTAGAGTGGTATAATATATAAATTAAATGCTACCAGTAAGCCTGCAGCACATATTATGCCACCCACTTAAGTATCACCTTAAACCTTGTCCCAGGCCTGCCACTGCAGCCTGAAGGCAGTGTCCCAATCACACTGCCATGCTGACTTGGCATTTAAAACCCCTTGCCATGCTTTAAGCACCCCTTTTATTACATATAAGTCACCCCTAAGGTAGGCCCTAGGTAGCCAATTTGGCAGGATACTGTGTAATTAAAAGGTTGAACTTGTACCTTTCAGTTTTGAATGTCCTAGTAGAATCACCATACAAGAGGCTTAAAGATCCTGTATTGTCAGTGCAGCCAGCTGGGAGCCAGGGCAGGGGAGCCAGGAAATTCCTGGAACTTCATAAGAACTTTATGGAAACGTCACCCAACTTCTAGGAGAAGGGCACCAGGGTATAAAATTCGGGCTCTCAGGCCTTCTCCTCATTTTACTACTGGACCTGTGGAAGGACTCTTAGAGGACTGCTTGCTGCTGTGACCTGTTGTGCACTCTGCCAGACTGCTGCTGTACCTGGAAGGACTGCCTTGCTGCCTTGAGCCTGCTTGGAACTTTCAGAGGCCAGCCTTCCTGTAGAGCCCTCCATCGCCACCTGCACCCAGGACTTCAGAAGTGACTCCAAAGGCTAGTTTAGCTGGTCTCCTGTTCCGAGCCACGGGAACATAATAGGCTTCCACCATCCTAAACCTGCAGCTGGACCCAGATGGAGTGAGTCTTGAACCCCAAAGAGGTCTCCATCTGTTTCTGGACCCTTGATTGTGGTGCTAAAGGTGCCCAGGAGGCCATTTTCCAAAACTTGGGCTATTATGAACCTGAAACTTTAAAAATTCAGAAACTCCATTTCTACTAATTGGATTTTGACGATTTTGGTGTCAAATAATTTATTTAAATGGTCTCTATTTTTCTAAATTGGTTTCTGAATTGTATTTTGTTGAGTTTTCACTGTATTGCTGTTTGTGTACTGCATATATACTTAACATATCACCTCTAAGTTTAGCATGACTTTTTTTTGTGCTAAGCTACCCAGCGTTAAGCACAGGTTGAATCATAGGCCCTCATTACAACTTTTGCCAAGTTGTATCCGCCGCGCGGCCGCCAATGTGGCTGCACTCCCGCGGTAGCCATTTCGAGAAACCTAGTTTTCGCCCGCCGGCCCAGCGAGGATGTCGGCCGCAACACGGGAGCTGGCTCCAAATGGAGCTGGCAGTGTTGCGGCGGTGCGACGGGTGCAGTTGCACCCGTCGCGCACAGTGAAAAGCTCCTTGGGGCCGTGGCAGGGGGCCCCGCGACTCCCCTTTCCGCCAGCCTTTTCATGGCGGTTCAAAGGCTGGCGGGAGGGGGACTTGTAATCCCCTTGGGGATTACAACCGCCGGGACCAAAGTGGCAGGAAAACGCCAAGACCAAAGTGCCGGGATACCGTCGGTCCCGGCTGTGTGACCGCGGCGCTTCCGCCGCGGTCGTAATTCCAAGGAAAGCACCGCCAGCCTGTTGGTGGTGCTTCTGAAAGACCGCCAGGGTTGTAATGAGGGCCATTGACTTTTTGTGGTTCACCCTGCAAAAAATTGTGCCTGCTGCTTGAACAGGGCTCACACCCCAGTCAACCAACAACCCCATTTCTCACAATAAACTTAGCAGTTAAAATCTCATTTTCACTGTGAATTAAATTCACCTCACTCCCTTGCTTTTTTGGGACCACCCCTTCCCCCCATCAAACTGTTTTAGAAGAAAAAAAAGTTACTCACTTTAGAAAGCTTCACTGAGAGCAGTGTTGCTCTAGACCACTTCCTATTCCCTTTCAAAATTCTGAGGGGCATATTTGAGCTCAGTGCTCCGATCAGGCATTAAAAGTGCCGAAATAAATGACGCAAGGAAATCTCTTAGATTTCCTTGTGATATTTTTTCGCCACCCCCTAACGGTGTATGCACTCTTTGCATACATTATGCCTGGCGCAGGCATAATGTAGCGCAAAGGGTTACAAAGTGGTGCAATACATGCATTGCACCACTTTGTAAATATGGAACTGCATTTTTGGCACTCTAACGCCACATTGGTGTAAAAAAATGATACTAATGTGGCATTCAAATGGCGCAAGGGGCTCTTAATATGCCCCTGACTTTTCTTTTGCAAGTCATTTACCATCATAACTTAGGGGTAGTTCAACAGTCTGGGACTGGTATTACTGTCTCAAACCACCGATCCATACTTCACCTAGTTGCAATTAGGGGGGAACACCCTTATCACACCCCTTCTAAATCAGGATTCAGTTTGGATTTCTCAAACACAAGCAATAAAAAAAACAAAAGATAAATAAGAAAACAAAGTTTAAAAAGCTTTCAATGAACTGCAATGAAATTCTTACGCGACTTTTCCTTTGAGTAATTATGGAGCAGAACAAGACAATTTAATGAGATTTCATAGTTTGGATCAACTCTTCACGACTTGTTCCGCTCCAGACTGTGCGGAAGAAGAGCCTATAATTAATCATTGTCTGTTAAATAAGAAATTTGCGAGAAAGGCTGTAAGAGCATGACCATTCTCTTCATCCAATGAAAGTGACATCTGTGGCATTCTTCTCATGAAGGATAATCTCTGTTCACACTGTAAGGGTGTAATTCATCACATTTAAAACCTCTTTCTGTGAAAAAGGGCAAACATTAAAAGAGGCCTATGCCTTTGTCACTGCTGCCTGGGGAAGTCATAATTCAGTGAACTTCAGCCAAAATTTAACACCTTCAGTTTCAGTGAGTTCTGCCTTTAAATACTTTCATTTGTGATTTACTCTTTCATTATGTCCTGACTATGCCATGTATCCCAACAAGTGAAATATTAAATACCGATGCCCGTGAGTAAGTACAGCAGTTCTGGTGTGTGGGATGAGGACCCTGAAAGGCCTCTATAAAGGATCCAGTTATCTCCCAAAGGACAGCAGGAACCACAGTGGAAAGCAAGAAAGTATTTAAAGTAAAGTTACTAAGAAAAGTTCATTTGCGCATTTACTGCTAAAGAGCAAAGGTCAACACACTTAGGGCCAGATGTATCAAGCGATTTTGCAATCGCAAACGGTGCGAATCGCAAAATTCGGCCGTTTGCGAATGCAAAAATGCCTTTCAGAATGTATGAAAGGCATTCGCAGTGCAATTTTAAGGAATCGCTAAAATAGCGATTCCTTAAAATTGCGACCACATTTAGAGAATCGCAAATTGCGATTCTCTAAATAGGAAATCGCAAATAAGGAATCCTTATTTGCGATTTCTTAAGCATATGTATCAAGCATTTCCTAAATGCGAATTGGGCATTTAGGAAATGCAATTACCACCAACAAAAGTTTGGATGGTATCTGCGAGTTGGTTTGCAACTGCATTCGCGGTCACAAACCAACTCAGCATGGCGATGCAGTTGCAAATAGGAAGGGAACACCCCTTCCTATTTGCGAGTCGCAGCCTCAAATTGCAAGTCGGTACCGACTCGCAATTTGAGGTTGTGCATCGCGTTAAGCCTTTTGCGCGTCGCAAACTGCATTTTTCACAGTTTGCGACGCGCAAAAGGATTCCTACATCTGGCCCTAAGTTGTCTACTTCGTGCATAAAAAGTGGCTAAAGGTCTAAGCATCTCAGGACCAAGGTTATGTAATGCCTTATAGATATAACATATGGTCTTGAATTGAATTCTCTTGGCAACAGGGAGCCAGTGTAATGAAGAAATTCCATTATGTATAGACTGATGTTTTGGGATTTTTAAGAGCATTCGTGCTGCTGCGTTTTGTACCCTCTGAAGTCTATCTATAACATATTTCAGTGACCCTACAAATAAGGCATTACCATAGTCAATCCGGGACTCTATCAGGGCCTGAATGATCAATCTTTTTGTGGCAAAAGATAAAATTGACAGTACCTTCCTAAGAGTCCTGAGAAGAGCAAAGGAGGTTCCAGCTATTCTGTTAACATGTTGGGACATTGACAGAAGGAGATCCAGCCAAACCCCCAAACTTCTTACAAGATCTTTAGGCGGCGGGAGAGTGCCCACCCCTTCTATTATTGTTGAGGCTGGTGATACATTTTTTGAGGGCCCAAAAACATCACCTCAGTTTTTCCATCATTCAGCTTCAATTTACTCTCCGTCATCCAAGCAGCAACTACTTGTAAGCAAGGTCCAAGTGCTGTCCCAAGATCCGGTTGCTTGGTAGAGAAGGAGACAATGAGTTGTGTATCGTCTGCGTAGGATACAAGTTTTAGACCAAACGCTTGAAGAATCTCTGCAAGTGGCAGCATGTAGATATTAAATAGCAGCGGACTCAGGGAAGAACCCTGAGGTACCCCGCAGCCACTCGTAATGCGTTTAGATAAACAGGATCTCTCTAGTACCTGATAGGATCTTCCATTAATAAAAGAGGAGATTCAATCGAAAGCAGTCACGGAGATTACATTCTCTTGTATCCTCTTTTTTAGAATATCCAAATCTACCGTTTCAAATGCTGCACTGAGATCTAGGAGAATAATGGCTGTTTCAATCCCGTTGTCAAGTTGCATTTTTTCTTCTTCCATGATCGCAACTAATGCGGTCTCTGTGCCATGCCGTGGCCTGAAACCCATCTGAGTAGGGTGAAAAATCGTATTTTCTTCCAGGAGAAGGGAGATTTGGGCCTGCACGTGCTTTTCGGCTATTTTAGCCGTAATGGGTAGCAATGAAGTGGGGCGATAATTATTCATCATCTCTGGGTCCAAATTAGATTTTTTTAAGAGATGTTTAACAATGGCCTGCTTCCATATGTCTGCCACTATTCCAGAGAAAAGTGAGATGTTGATGAGATTAGCGATTACTGGACTTAACACTGGTTATTAGTATGAGTTAATTTGAGCAGAGGATATGTGAGGTTGTTAGTTGGATTGACTAGAATGATAGAGGAATAGAGGAGAGATGGAGGACGGAAGAGTCCGTGGAAAGGGGTTATAATGATAGCAGCAGAAGGGGTTTTGGATGAGTCAAAGGTGAGATAAATGAGGAAGAACTTAGAAGGGTTGTTTGGGAGATCATAGCAGTAAACTGAGATTTGGGATCAGCTAGATGCGGTAGAGGTGGGCTTGTGGCACCTTGTGCGACAGTATTTTTTGGCCCCCTGAGGCCCCATGACCACCTGCTCGGATGCCCTCACTACCACCCTGCAAAAGTGCCCCTCATCTCTCCATAGTCCCCCTTTCACATATATGCATTTGTTTCAAAGCATTTGTAAAGGCTGGCTTTACTAATCCACTCAGCTATCCACATAAAAAATAGTTCTGTTCTTTTGAAGCAGGCATATTAACCCTCTGTGCTACTTTATGATGAGTCAAAGGCTGCCACTGGAGAAAACTCCCACATCTCTCCGTAGCAGGAACATTAATCACAAGAGGTATCTTGACATTTTAATTGTTTCCTGAAGTCTGGACACACAAGGAACTTTCCAGCAGGTGCTTTTAAATCGCAAGTTTCGTGAGTCATTTCTAAACACAGCACCCTCCTGAGGTAAACGCCCCCAAGTCCAGGTCAGCACCCAGTGCTGGTGCACCGCTCGCACCATGCTTAAGCCGACCCTGGAGGCAGGAAGAGCGTAGTCAGGGTTATTTTCGAGATCAAAGTAATAGAATGGGTTTGGTATTTTTTATTTATTTATTCATTTTTTTTATTTAATTATTTAATTTTGACTTTATTTATAGATTTAATTTGTAAAATTGTAAATACATAGTAAGGGAATATATGTGCAAGGAATATAATAATGGGTAAAATATTGAAAAGTAAAGTTGTGCTGTATAAACACAGATTTCAGGATTTGAAATATTTGATGTAAATTAATAAGTATACTTTTATAACGCTCTTTTATATATCCTCAATTTTTCAATTGTGAAACGCTTGCTGTTAAATAGTTAAGATAACATTTGCTCATTGTGATACAAAACAGAAAGCAAGGATTCATAAGCATCTAATATAACAACTAATCTAGGAGCTATGCAAGGATTTATGTGTCGTAGTTTGACTCTTGCTCTAGGCAAGACTGCTGGTTTAAGGATGACAGTACTTATGTTTGTAGGTGACTATGCCAATTCTACAAGCCGCAACTGTCACCCCAACCCTCCCGGCTCACAAGCAGCACCTCACCAAAAACCCAAACACTAAAAGGTGATTTGTGGCAGCCTTTACGCTTGGACTCAAGAGTGTGACATCTCAGGGAGTGTTGTGGTTAAACGGAGATTACCCCTTTCTCACATGAACAAAATGTCTCAGTCAAACATACAGGCAATGAAGGAGATGCTGTAAAAGCTTAATAGGTTTATATTAACAATGCTGCAAACTACGATAAATTGTATGGGTTGCAATGATTAGGATAATGAACATTGCAAGAAACAGAATTGTGAAAACGAGAATCATTAGTATAAAGACCTCCACCATCTTGCAATAACATGAAATGAAATTAGATATGATATATGTCCTAGTACCCTAGCATGATGAACCTAACCCCTAACCTAAAGAGAGCTAGGTGTGATAAACCTAATCTGCCAATGCGGTGTAATTGAGAAGAGACCCCCAACCCTTGTTGCCTTAGAATGAGGTCTCTAGATCAGACTCTGTAGGTACACAAAGACTGGGTCAGCGTCAAGGCGACATGTAGCATGGATAGAGTTGATGGCATCTGGTAGGAGTCCCTCTGACTATCTGTCTGTGTGAGATGCTAAAACAAAACACATATATATGTGTATACACACACACATATATATATATATATACACACACACACACATACACACAGACATATCCACACACACATTATATATATCATGTCATGAAATTATGTCTCACTTCTAAGATTTAACCTTTCATGGTCTCGTTCAGGTTACATATTTTTGTCTATACCTTTTGAACTTGAAGAAATAGCATTGTCTAAACTGTGTTTAAGGCAAAGAGAAGGACAGAGACTTGACTCAAAGTGGTACATTTGCAGAAGAACAAAAAGGTATTTCCACTATAATATGCCAGCTTGTGCCTTCCTGGGGTAGTGCAAGATTGCTTTCTCTGTGTCTGCTCAGCTGTCACTTCTGCAAAAAGTGCTACTGATGTTAGTGAAGATATCACAAACATCATCATACTGACATCATTCATGTGACTATGACCAATGTTTCAAAAGAATGAGAGAAGAAAGCAGGGCGTAGTTGGATGCCATGCCATGAAGTCCACACCTTTCACAGCAGAATAACATGTGTTCTACTGTATTTCAACTTCCCCCTTCCTTAGTCAGTGCAATATTGGTTACTCAATGGCTGCTCAGCTGACTACTGTATGTTTGGAAAACATAATTGATATATGTATGATAACACCTCAAATACAATTATTGCTGACACCAGTGATGATATCATGATCAATGCAGGATGCTACTGAAGGCCACACCGGACACCGAATCAAACTTTGCATGGCCGAAAAGCATGTGTAGATATTTATGGCAGCTCATAATTTGGTGGGTGGAGGTACTAAATAAAAGATGGGCTTCTGAACACAGTCTAAGTCTTTGAGCTGCACCCCACAAAGATGACATGGGGAAATATTAGCAGTTTTGGTAGAAATAGACCATGGGTGTAAGGTGTTGCCCCTCTTTCAAGTGCTGAAATAACACACTATCTTAGTACTTCAGCAATGTCATTGATCATGTAATCTGAGAGATCCTCAAGTCTGTCAGTTATGACGTCATGGGTAGTGCAAGATGGAAACAAGACTTACTGGATGACTGGGGGTTTGGCAAGTGAGGAGTACGGGCAGTGCTTAATTTGAGCCTGTGGTTTCCGGTGAGGGGTGCTAGCACTGAATTTTGAGGGCCGGCACCTACTTTTCTGCATCAAGCATTTACTGCGAGCAAAGGACACATATGTAAACAAAGGGAGGAAGCAGAAGGTGCAAGAGTGGGCTGAAGGGGGTGGGAGGGGCTGTCAATGGATTAAAGAGGCCCGGGATGGCTTTAGGATTACAATGCCTCGAAATTCTGTGCTCGCACATTCAATTGCAGTAGGCGTGTGTTTCAAAGGGGAGCTTTTGGCACCGGCACATTTTTATTTACAAATTAAGCACAGAGTACCGGTCACTACCTGCAAAACCCACCTGCATTTTTCGTAATCAGGACATCGGCCATAGGGGCACGGGACAATCGTTGCAGGTCTAGCACAGGAAGGTAACAGCTCCATGAAAAGTATATATGTATATAGTTTCCTAGAATTCATGGTGACTGGTTATTTGCAGTGGCGGATTCTGTACCTGGGCGTCGGGGCTCCGCTCCCTTTAAAAACAAAGCGATCATTTTTTTTTTTTAAATTAAAAAATAATACCTGTATAAAACTTTATAAAACAGGGGGCACTAACTCCCCCACTCACCCAACACCAGCATTATTGTTGCTGGACAAGTGAAGTGACGTCACGTGCTCACTTCAACTGCTCCCTTGTAGGCAGGCCCAGAGTGAGTGTATTTGCCGGGCTGATAATCTCACAGCCCTGAGGCCTGTGAGTTCATCAGCTCAGCAAAGACCAAGCATCAAGGCGTAGTCTCCACCCCCTGATGACGTAGAGGCCAAGTTAGCCCTGGGCGTTTTTATTCAAGCCCTGAAGTGCTTAGCCTCCACGTCAATCAGGGAGTGGACAGCATTGTCACCCCACCCTTTTCCAACTTGCCAGAGGCAGAGGGCATGGTGGGACCTCTCACCCCGTGACGAGCTGGGAAAGGGTGTGGTGGCAGACGGGAAGGCTCGCACTGCATACATTTTTCAGGAGAAAAACAGTGCATCAAACGTTTGATCATTGAATGGAGGTATGTGAAAATCAGCGCAAGCCCGGGCTGGACAAGTTATTTTCATTCCTCCTGTCATGAAAAATCATATCCCCTTACCCAGGACGTTGTTTCTTTATTACAGCCACAAGAGTATTTCAGGTCTGGCAACATAAGCCCAGGAAAACCTACTCTGTATAACTGTGTAACAGCTTCGAACCGATTCCACTAAAAAGTCCCACTTGAGCAGATCTGCAATCTATCAATACAAAAAGACACATATTACTTTTAAATAAGATAAGTCTTTATATTTTGCTGCTTAAGTTAAAACTCTATGGGCCTCATTCCAACCCTGGCGGTCATAGACCGCCAGGGTGGTGAATGACGGAAGCACCGCCAACAGGCTGGCAGTGCTTCACACGTCATTCCGACAGTGGCGGTACAGCCGCGGTCGCCCAGCCGGGTCCGACGGTTTCCCGCCGGATTAACCCCGGCTGGGAGAATCCTCCATGGCGGCGCTGCAAGCAGCGCCGCCATGGGGATTCTGACCCCCTTCCCGCCAGCCTGTTTCTGGTGGTTTTTACCACCAGGAACAGGATGGCGGGAACGGGTGTCCTGGGGCCCCTGGGGGCCCCTGCACTGCCCATGCCACTGGCATGGGCAGTGCAGGGGCCCCCTAACAGGGCCCCATTAAGCTTTTCACTGTCTGCCTAGCAGACAGTGAAAAGCGCGACGGGTGCAACTGCACCCGTCGCACACCTGCAACACCGCTGGCTCCATTCGGAGCCGGCTTCTGTGTTGCAGGCCACTTTCCCGCTGGACCGGCGGGCGCTACCTTAGGTAGCGCCCGCCGGCCCAGCGGGAAAGTCAGAATGGCCCCAGCGGTCTTTTGACCACGGGGCGGCCAAGTGGCGTTTCCCTCCAGGCGGGCGGCGACCGCCGCCCGTCTGGATTGGAATGACCCCCTATATGTCTTTCTCTCGTTTTATGTAAACTATAACATAATTATGTATAAGAGAATTCTTTAGACAAATTTAAAACTTCAACAAGAACGTGCCTCGCATGACAATTTCTGGATGGCAAAGCAATATGTTTAGTGATCTAGGGCCAGATGTAGGTAGGAAAAAATTAGCGAGTCGGAAATTGCGAGTCGTTGCGACTCGCAATTTCCGACTCGCTAAATGGTATCCAAGAAGAAAAAGCAACTTCATTTTGCGACTCACAAATGAAGTCGCACCGCAGATTGTGAGTCCGCTGTTTGCGAGGTCGCTTTTTGCTACCGCGCTAAAAACGAACAAGCAAATTGCGAGTGGGTGTCGCAAATTGCGACTGTGCCGCAATTCGAATGCAGGTGCAGCAGAACACTCTGGAAAACACTTCCTGGCTCTTGATGATGACATCACAGCCAGGAAGTTTACTAATACACCTGGGAGGAGGGAGGACCACACCCATTTTAAACTGCTGAACAGCCAACAGGAGGAACAGAAGCTACAATGGCAGAAACTCCTAGGAAGACAAAACTGAAATCTGCTGAAAAAGAACTGAAGGTGCTGACGGAGGAATGCTGCCAGCACCACAAACAACTTTTTGAGAGAGCAGCCCTCAGTGTGCCAGAGGTGGAAAAAAGACAGATTTGGAGTGACATACAGGACAAAGTCAACTCAATGGGTGTGAGCCACCGGATTATTGAGGGACTAAGGAAACTGTGGTATGACCTGCGCTCCCGGACCAAGGAGAGGGTGGCAGAGCGGCTCCGGGAGATGAGGGGCACTGGAGGGGGACCATCCACCGTACCACCACCCACACCCTTGGAGGAAAGAGTGGAGGAGACCCTGGAGCCAGAGGCAGTGTCGGGGATAGGAGAGCTGGACACGTCAGCACCAGGACCATCAACCGGTGAGTACCATGAGACATGCATCTACACCCATATCTACCATACCCCCACCCACCTAGAACACAGCAGCATGCACAACCAAAATAGCTCCATTTCAGAGTAGCAGGCACCTGCATGGTGCATTATGGGCAATGTAGTCAAGTAGGCAGTTGATACGCAACAGTTTATTAGGAAGCATATAACATATGGTAGATACTGACAGTGTTTTCCCTATGTCCCACAGGTCTCCCACACAACACCACCTCCAGCCACAGCGTCCAGGGGCCACAGGTCAGCCACCAGCCAGCACAGGACCCAGGACCAGCCACCACAGGGACCTGCACCACCCAAACACAGTCTCCTGCTGATGCACCAGTGGCCATACTGGAGAGTGAGCCAGCACCCGGTCCCAGCTACAGTGCAAGTGTACAGGACACGGAACCTCCGCCGCGTCGCAGGCGACGTCTCAATGTCCCTCCAGGGCCACAGGGTGAAGCAGGGGACGCCTCCATGTCTGCCGCCGAGGCTGCACTCCTACATGGTCAGCGCCTGCAGACAAGAGAGATAAGAATTATTTCAGGGGCCATGCAGCGCATGGAACACAACCAGACCACAGGGCTGCAACTGGTTCACACTGAGCTGCAACAGCTAAACACCCATGTTGGTGACCTTGCGCTCTCAATGAGACAACTGGTGTCAGAACTTGTCACCGAGAGAGAGGGTGCAAGGTGCCGTGACCGGCAGCTCATCCACCGGCTGGACCGCATGTCTGCCTCCATCGTCCGGCTGGCTGTTAACACCACTGGGCTGTCACGGCGCACGGTCAGCCTCCAGGTGGACATGGGCCACTTTGCCAGCGATGTGGCACGTGGGCTGGGATATATTAGCCACGCAGTTGATCTTATGGAGGCACGACAGGTGGCTAGGGGCACGGCAGACACGCCGCAGGACAGGGAGGAGGGCTCTACCGTTAGCAGTGTCCCAGCCACAGACACCAGGGTGTTGCGCAGTGGTAGTGCACGGCAGGGCACTGCAGACGCACCAGGAACCAGCCATGCTGGGCGAGCAAGGCGTAGGGTGTGAGCTACGCACTGTCATTGACTGGAGGCACATGAGGTTAATGTGTCCTCAAGGCAGGTGGACTTTTACAGCCCCTGAACTGTAGTTTGTGTAAATAGTTTTTTGGTGCACATTATTAAAGTCCTTGCTTGTTCCACTTCACACCTGGACTCTTTGTGTGTGACATTCGTGTGTGTGGTGACAGTTAGCACGTACCTTCCAAAGTATTGGTTTGCAATGTGGTCCCGTCTCTGTCTGCCTTGATTTGCAATGCTTCTATCCCCATGATGGCGATGTGGTAGCTCTTGCTCGTCATCCTCCGAATCTGGGTCTTCTGGGGTGAGAGGTAGCCCATGTCTGGTGGCAATGTTGTGCAGTATAGCGCATGCGCCAACGATCTTGAAAGCTGTTATTGGGGCATACTGGAGGGCACCTCCACTTCTGTGGAGGCATCTGAATCTTGCCTTCAGCAGTCCAAAGGTCCTTTCTATAATATTTTGGGTCCTCTTATGTGCACTGTTGTATCACCTCTTTGTCTCATTGCTGGGTGTTAAGTACGGGGTAAGTATCCATGGTCGTAGTGCATATGCACTGTCACCTGTTTGGCACAAAATGTACACTGTTAGATGGGCATAGATGGGTAACACATTGACCTGTGTGTATGTCTTCAAGGTGTATTCAGCTATACCTAGGAGGTGTCCGTCGCCAAACTCCCCACGTTCTAGGCGTTGGTGTATCCCACTGTGCCTGAAAATGTAGAAGTCATGTGTACTCCCTGGAAATTTGGCAACCATGTCAGTGATAACATAATGGGCGTCACATACCACCTGGATGTTCAGTGAGTGGGTACACTTCCGGTTGCGGAACAGATATTCCAGATTTGAAGGAGGGCATATTTGTATATGTGTCCCGTCTACACACCCTATTACATGGGGGAAGTTGGCAATCCTGTAGAATTCCAACTTGGTGCTGTTGATTTCTGCCTCATTCCTGGGTAGGTGTATGTATCTGGACATGTGTGTGAGTATGGCATCTAGGAATGCTCTGAAGAACCGTGAGAGTGCACTTTGGGATACCCAATCTGCCACAGCAATGACCCCCTGATAGCTACCCGAGGCCAAGAGTTGCAGTGAGCATAGCATTTGCACATGTGTGGGGATGGCGCTGCCGCGCACAGTCTGGCGTTGAAGCTGCGGATTGAGTAGATCTATTAAATCTAGGATTGCTGCACTGCTAAGTCTGTATTTATCATATATCTCCTCCTCAGTTTGTTGGAAAAGTGTCTGTCTGGTTCTGTATATCTTCTCCTGTCTCTGGCTCCTGCTCCTCATCTGCTGTGCAGCGTGGGCTCTCCTCTTCCTTGCTATCACATATATCTCCGCCATCTTGAGTAACCCAGGTGCCTTCTGGGTCTCCTTTTATACTTTGGTTCTGGTTACCACCTGCTCTGAGTAAGTGGTAAATTGGAAGTGCAAAATGGGCTTTTTGCGACTAGTCGCAATTTGCGAGTGGCTATTGCATATGGTTTGCGACTCGCAAATAGCGACTTCCTATTTGCGGGTCGCTATTTTTGCGAGTCGGTAATGGCTCGCGTTGCATTTTGCGATTCGGAAATGGGATTTTTGCATCCCATTTCCGATTTTGCGGGGTCGCAAATTGCGATTCAGGCCATTTGCGACTCGGAAACGTTTGCTACATCTGGCCCCTAGTCTACAGGGCAATCATAATCAACAACCATGGGGGGGGCAGTAGTCACTTCGGCAGGTTGGCATTTCTTTCAAAATAGCACAGAGGAGTGATTGTGTCAGCTCAGAGAGTTGGTATACGAACATTACATGTGGTACCGCGTGTGCTCAGAGAGCAGGTATATTGGCATAACATCATGCTGTACTGTGTCAGCTCAGAGAGCTGGTATACGGGCATTACATGTGGTACTGTGTCAGCTCAGAGAGCTGGTATACGGGCATTACATGCGGTACCGTGTGGGCTCAGGGAGCTTATATACGGCATTACAATATGCGGTACTATGTCAGCTCAGAGAGCTGGAATACTGGCATTACATGTAGTACACACTGTGTGATGTATTTTTGTGGTGCTATATGGTGGTATTGTATGATTTATTGCACAAATATTTTACATATTGCCTTCTAAGTTATGCCTGACTGCTCAGTGCCAAGCTGCCAGAGGGTGGGCACAGAATAATTTGGATTGTGTGTTACTTCCCCTGACTAGAGTGAGGGTCCTTGCTTGGACAGGGGGGTAACCTGACTGCCAACCAAAGACCCCATTTCTAACATACTTTAGCACTGGTTAGCAGTGGTAAAGTGTGCAGAGTATTAAAACCAGCAAAAACAGTATCTAAAAAGTGCAGGGAGTCAAGCAAAAAGTTAGGGGTGACCACCCTGAGGCTGTCAGGTCTAACAGATGTCAGAACTACACTTTCACAATTGCCTTATTAACCCTCTTGCTTTCTCAAATTTGCTTGAATATGCACCATTTGCCAACTCTTTTTTCAAACTTTTCTCAGGGGGAGAACCCACTGAACTCCCCTTATTATGGTCGGGGTCACTCTCTACCCTTTCTCACCACAGGTCACTCATACAGAACATTTACGCCCCACCACTTTCAAATGTCACCAGCCGCCACTGCTTCTGGCACAAACTGGTGGCTAATAAAGTGCTTATGCTGGATGCCAATCTGGAAATGAGAATAATATGCACTAATGGAGCAGCTTGCCCATTCCTACCTATGCAAACCATTATGAGTGGCAACTGTACACCCATAAATATGGAATTCGGATGAGCAGGGGCCAAGCAGGGAATAGTGGGCTTAATAAATATCTTCGCTGTCTCAACACATACTGGTCTATTTGCACTAGTATGGAATGTTGTTCTGCAAATTACAAGAGAGATGCATCTAACCAGTACTTAAATGTTCAGTGTTGGGATGCATTGCTATACATATATGGTCCCTGTTGAATTATTAATTTCTGTGTGAATTGTCTGTCGGTTCACTTGTACTGTTGGTACGTTGCTAAGTAATTTTTGTACAAAGCAAAAAGTGGAAATTGTTGTAACATTTTCATTGTTGGCCACCACAAATCTCAAGGGCGAGGGGCCAAACAAATAAAAAATAAATAAAAAAATTAAACATACCTATCCCGACGCTGCCCGCCACCTTGCGCTCCTTCCTGGAACACCAGCACAGACTCACCATGCAACACTGGTGCTGCTGTCATGCTAAGCCTAGCATATATAACAAGAAAAAAAACAAAGGGTGAGTTTCTACCATGTGCTGCAGGCACGTGAAAGGTCCAAAGGCTGTAACATTAGGGAGCGTAAAGGAGTAATTAAAAAAAATAAATAGGTGCATATTTACAAGGAATTGGTGCCAAAATTGATAGCGCTGCACCAGTTCTGAAACGCAGGGATGCACTGTATTTACAAAAATACAGCGCATCCCTGTGTTTTCGCCGGCGCTGGCACTAAATTAGCTGCCTAGCACCGACGCAGCCACCCTTGTGCCACAGTGCAAGGATGGCTGCTTTGCAGGGGAGATTGTTTTTGTGCGGGAAGGGACATCTTCCTGCACAAAATTCTTGCACAAAAACAATCTTCAATGATGATTTGCTCTTTCTATGTGTGCTAGAGAATGCAGCACACATAGAAAGAGCAAAAAAACAGGAGAAATGAAAGCATTTCTTCTCATTGCATCATGCTAACGCCACTCCGGGGGTGGCCTTAGATTTCGGCACTGCCACAGATTTATGATTTCCTGTAAATTTGGACAAAATGTAATGGGTGTTGCTGTGGAACACCCACAGCAACACCCATTGCACACCCCTTCCACACAAAGTGCTGCATGTGAAGGGACTGTATTTACAAGATGGGGTTAAACCACAAAAAACTGGCTTAACGCCCCCCTTGTAAATACGGAGCAGTGCACTGCGTCACCAGAGCAGCACAAAAAGTGACACTTTGGTGGTGTTAGGGGCTTGTAACTATTCCCCAAGGAGTGTAATGGAGATCCCCACCCTCATACCGCACCCCCTGATTATGCTCCACTATTCGGCAGACTCCCATTCACTATCCCACTAAGATGCAGGTTGCTCCACAGACCAATGACAGCGGCTAAACTCTGTAATCTCCATCACTGCCGCTCTCCACCAGGGGCGTAGCTTGTCAAGTATGATTGGGTGTATATGAGCTTCAAACTTCCAGGCTGGGACATCTTGTTAAAAAACATTATATGAGAAGCAGGACATGAGAGCGGCTTAGGGGGCAGTGAAGAGAGGAATGTGGATTGTTAGGACTACTTAAAACACAATGGGGCATATTTATACTCCGTTTGCGCCGAATTAGCGTCGTTTTTTTCGACGCAAATTCAGCGCAAAACTAACGCCATATTTATACTTTGGCGTTAGACGCGTCTAGCGCCAAAGTATGAGGAAAGAGCGTCATTTTTTTGCGTGAACCCCTTCCTTGCGTTAATGAGATGCAAGGTAGGCGTTCCCGTCTAAAAAAATTACTGCGCCGCAAATGCGTCGTATTTATACTCCCGGGCAAAAATGACGCCCGGGAGTGGGCGGGGCAAAAACCCCCGCATTTGCACCGGATTTTAGCGCCTGGGTCAGGGCAGGCGTTAAGGGACCTGTGGGCTCAAAATGAGCCCACAGCTGCCCTCCCATGCCCCCAGGGACCCCCCCTGCCACCCTTGCCCACCCCAGGAGGACACCCAAGGATGTAGGGACCCACCCCAGGGACATTCAGGTAAGTTCAGGTAAGTATAATTTTTTTTTTTATATATTTTTTTTTGGTATTGGGGGGCCTGATTTGTGCCCCCCTACATGCCTCAATGCCCAATGACCATGCCCAGGGGATATAAGTCCCCTGGGCATGGCCATTGGGCAAGGGGGCATGACTCCTGTCTTTACTAAGACAGGAGTCATGTAAATGGCGTCTGGGCGTCGTTAAAAATGGCGCAAATCGGGTGGAGGCGATTTTTTGCGTCAACCTGACTTGCACCATTTTTAAGACGCCCTAGCGCCATTTTTCCCAACGCCGGCGCTGCCTGGTGTACGTGGTTTTTTTCCACGCACACCAGGCAGCGCCGGCCTGCTTGCTCCGGCTAACGCCATTCAATAAATACGGCGCCCGCATGGTGCTTCAGAATGGCGTTAGCCGGCGCAAACTTTTTTGACGCTAAACTGCGTTAGCGCAGTTTAGCGTCAAAAAGTATAAATATGGGCCAATATTTTTCAAACTAATCGACATTTTTCAGGGACTTCAAAACATAGATTGAGGTCCTCATTACCAGTTTGGCGGTCCCATGACTGCCACAGTGGTGATGGCGGTTGCACCGCCGATTGGCCGGTGGAGAAGACTGCCATATTATGAGTTTGGCGGAGTTCCCACCAGAACACAGCCAATACACCGCCAGTACTGCCAGTGCGGATGGACCGCTGTGGCAGGTGGCAGGCATCTTCAGGCCGGCGGAGACCATGTTTCCGCCGACCAAATTACTAGGTTGGAAAACCGCCAGGAGTTCCAAGGTGGTTACACCGCCATGAAAACCCTGGTGGAAACGAACAACATAAAAGGAGACACTTACCTCCAGGAACACCGATACGTCTTCAGCTGCCATGGAACCTTCCCACTGCTCCTGCTGGCATACTAGTCCAGAACCAACGACGGCGACGAAGATAACAACCATAAGTACACCCATCTAGCACACATTGGAGGGAAGGCCATAAGTACACACCCATACACAAAACACAACCCCGGCACGGCAAAACATGGCCACACACACACGCAAACATACACTTGTACCAAAACACATACACATCTACATCCACACACAAACAACACACACCACGTCCAACATACACGTGCCATACAAAGACCACACTGCACAAACACACCACCACCACTGTCAAACACATCTACACACAACACCACTGAGTCACACAACAACAACACCATCATAACCACACAAACACAATGGCAGAGAGACATACCGCACACCTCTACAGGAAAACACATACTGGCAGCAACAGGTTACAACAGCACACGACCAATACAAACATTAACACTGCCAAACAACTTGTCTGAGCACACGCCATGTCCACCCAACACACAAAGTACATCACAGATGCACCATAAAACACACACCACTACAACACAATGCCACACAACACAAACACAACACATCACAACAAGTCCAAAGCACAACTTACCCACACAACTCATGCTGCTACACAAACACATCACATACACAGAAGGCACACACCCAATCACACATGTACAACACATACATGTGGAAGAAAAGCCAGGAAAAGTTTGTATCCATCGACACCAATGGTGAAGTCGAGCAGATATATTATTAAAATATATAAATAGATGTACATATAACTATGTACAAAATGGGCCTAATGGCCAGTCCAATAGTCCTCTGTCCCCTGGCACACTGGGTAATGTCTCTTGCCCCAACTTGACTCCTGACTACAAATTGGCCTCTACATGTCAGAGGCATGAATGAGGCAAGAGGGACCTCAGGGACGATGGGGGGGTGATGTGGGGGCTTGGGTTTGGGAGGGGGTCCTTTGGTTTAGGTTTGGAGGGGGGGCTTTGACTTTGCCTTAGGGGGAGGGCCCTTGGTTTTGGCTTTTGGAGGTGCCTCCCTAGCTTTGTGGGGGTAGATGTTTTAGGTGTGGTAGGGACATGGTCAATACCAGGGGGGTCATGGGAGGACTGGGAGGTGGAAGGACTGAGTCTGAGGAGGGTAGCAGGGTGCTTGGGGGAAACAGGGACTTGATCAGTGGGAGGGAATAGGGCAAACTCATACAAAAAACACAAGGGCATTCATGGGAAAAATGTTTGGGAGTTGAGGGAGAGGGAGTGCTTGAGAGGTGTGCACAGGTATGTGCCTTGGGAGCTGGTGCATGGATAGATACCATATGTGTGCTGGGTGTCTGTTGGGTGTGTGTGTGTGGCCGCTTTGTTGTATTGGGAGGAGGGGGAAGGAGTTGAAGGAAGATTCCAGGGTGGATATGTGAGTGTCTGTTGGGGTGGTGTGTGCAGGTAAGGTGGATGTACTGCAGGTGGGGGTGTTGGTAGTCATGGTGAGTGCACATGTAGTGTATCAGGTGGATGCATGGTTGTCTGCTATTGTGGTGACGGTGGGCATGAGGACACTGGTGGCTGGATCTGGGAGTGCTGATGTAGTGATAGCAGCTTTGAGTGGTGTAGTGTCTGTGAGGGAGCAGGCGGTTGGGGAGTCTGTGTAAGGAGTGAATGTTGTTGTGTCGGCATGTGTCTGTTGTCTGTGTGGATGGAGGTGGTGGGACTTGTGGTGCCTGTGTTTGTCTTTGCGAACCATGTCTGTTGAGGTGCATGAATGGTGGTCTGACTGTGTGCTTTGGATGGGTGTGGGGAGAGGGGTGTGAGATTGGGCACAGTTAGCTGGAGGAGTGACGGAAGACAAAAGGACACTGGCTCCTGTCAACGAGGAGGCCAGAGCCTGAAAGAATCTCTGCAGGTCAGTCAGGGCACCATGAATGCCTTCCAGGTAGGCATTCATCTGCTGCATCTGTGATGCCAGTCCCTGGACGGCATTCACAATGGTTGACTGTCCCACAGAGATTAACCTCAGAAGGTCAATAGCCTCCTCTTTGAGGGCAGCAGGGCTGGCAGGGGCAGTGGTGCCTGCGGTGAAGGAGATACCCACCATCCTGGGTGAGCGGGCACGGGCAAATGGGTGGGGAGCTACAGGGAGGGTGGTGCTGGTAAGGGGGGTGTCGGACAAAGATGGTGCTGGGCTGGTCCCAGATGGGTCCACCACTGCCAGGTAGCATCCATCAGAGGAGGAATTCATAGATGATGTTGGCGATCCGGTCTCCCCCGTGAGACTCCCCTCGCCCTCTGTCCCACTGGTCCCCCCAGCTCCGCTGGTCTCTGCCTCCTGGGTCCCGTGGGCTGTAGCTTCCCCGCTTGCCAGTGCCCCTTCTCCTTCACCTGATGATGCTGATGCATACAATGACAGAGGAGAAGAGGGAGAGAGGGTGGGAGAGAAAGAAAGAGTGCAATGGGTCAATACCTATCCATCATTCACATAGAGTAACAACCTCAAAATCTGCTGATATGCCATGCCATTGCATGCCTTTGAGCTGACAGGCACATCTGCCTAAAATTATAGGACAGACTGAAGCAATGGAGTGAAAATGTACTGATGTGGAAACATATGGCACACTTTGACTTCATGAAGGGTCCAACAATTCACAGTAGCACAGTACTTGACACACTACCATGCTCATTTACATAGACATACCCTGTACTCCTTACCCACATGATTCCTGCATGGCAAGGTTGCATGCCATGACATCCTTTCACAATGTGTACAGTAATATCTTGGCCTCCTTCAGCCATCTACACCTTCAATATGAGGCAGCTGATTGAGAACTCAACAATTAGGTCTGTCATAGTGGCAGGCTCTTTCTGATGGCAATTCCCTGACACTTCAGGTATACTGTTGCTGATTGGAGGATCTGCTCACTCAAAAGATGCATAATGTGTCCTGACAAACTCCAACATGGGAGTAAGTCCCTTCATGAGTCACTGTCTGCCTGGCATTGGCAGACAACATCGAGAAAAATCCTACCAGGGTGGCTCATACCCATAGCCAATGTGCAAATACCGATAATCTACACCACATCTTCCCACTAGTAGGCTACCCAAACCCATACATGCCTACGGTTAGCTAGTTGTGAGTACTTCCCTCAAACACCTATCCACCTGAGGGCAGGACAACGCCAAAATGTGGGCCATTAGGAGGGTGAGGTCCCGACGGGCACCCCTCCCTCGTTGGGAGGACATCCCCAGCTGGGCCTCAGTGGTCTTCCGGGCCCAGCATCTCAGATCCTTCCACAGATTTCTGCAGTGGGTGCTTCGTCGGGCATGGGCCCCCAGTGTCCTCACTTGCTTGGCGATGGCACACCAAATCCTCTTCTGCTGATGAGTGCTGACCTACATGGGTGACATAGACAGAAGGAGAAAGTCAGGTACAGTGGCATCACAACAACAGACGTGGACTCCACACATCAGACACATCTCATGACCACACAAACGGGCACATACACCACTATCATACCAAATCCTTTGCCATCTGCATGCATCCACTCGGTGTGCATCGTTCCAACACTTTTCACACAAACACACATCACGAGTAGACAGGACAGGAACATGTGATTCACCTGCTGCTCTGGTGCTCCATACAACTGTCCATACAGCGGTAGGACCCCATCTACTAGCTTTTCCAGCTGGTGAAGGCAGGGACCCTATCTCCTGCAGGACATGGCATATTGGCTTCCAGAGTCAGAACACAGCAGCACATGCAGTGGAGGTCTTGCTTGCACAATTGTCAGTAGTCAAGTGAGCTATGCAACAAAAAATGTCAGTCACGTCTGCCACATACATGACCGTTTCTGCCGACGGTGATCATCATTGGCCCCAGTGTCCCATAAGCAACAATATTAGCCAATGAGGAGTTGCACGGCAGTTGAGACCACCTACGGCCATGATGACAAACCCCAGTGGAATTAGCTAGTTTCCATCTGTCTTGTGCTTGCAGGACAGGCAGCTATCATTTTACATGTATACTGTGTATTGTAGGTGAATAATAAGTGTTGTCATGGATGATTTAGTGAGATGTGCACAGATGACCTATGTACACATATGCTACATGCTACACACACTTGACATTCATGGATAGTGTTGTTGGATGTACAGATAACTATGACATGACATGACATGTGCAGTCACTTGCTGCCTCATAGACAGGGTAACCATATCTATATGTTCAGCCTGGACATACAACTCATTACCTGTGATAATAGGGTGCTGTAACATGGAAGTGTCAAATGTATCATGTCTGGCAAACTGTCTGTCTGGGCCTGGAGCTGTCATCAATGATTGCAGACAGGGTCACTAAACATGGCCATATGGATTCAGTGTACTTCAGCGTCTTTTGTGCTAAGTGTATTGTGTTTGGTGGCAAGTGAACTGACAATATCAACTTGTGCCTATTCCTCTCTCCCATTCCTAGATTCCATGCAATGGTAAGAATGAGACATGCACCTGTGTACTGTACCCTTGTCGATCTTGCTACCCTGGAAGAAAGACACATCATACAGAGCTATAGTCTGAACCGTCAGACCATCATGGAGCTGTGTAACCAGTTGGAGCCAGATCTCTTGTCTGCCATACGTCATCCCTATGCCATACCTCCAACAGTGTAGGTGTTGTCTGTGCTACACTTCCTTGCCTCAGACTCGTTCCGGATCATAGTGGGCTTGGCAGCAGGGATGTCACATCCCATGTTCAGTCACGTGTTGAAGGATGTACTGTGTGCGTTACTGAAACATCTGGACAGCTACATCAGGTTCCCCCAATGTGTGGATTTTCCCCACTGTTAAAGCAGACTTCTATGATATGGCACATATCCCTCATGTGATAGAGGCCATAGTTGGCACCCACATTGCTTTGGGACCTCCCAGGGCCAATGAACAAGTGTATAGGAACAGGAAAAACGTTTACTCAATAAATGTCCAGGCGGTGTGTTTCGCTGACCAGTATATCTCCAATGTTTCCTGGTTCTGTGCATGACTCCTACATTCTGAGAAACAGCAATGTCTCACGAATGATGGCACAACTACAGAGAGAGAGAGAGGACCTGGCTCATTGGTATGTCTCCAATTGTATGTGTGCATCTGTTAGCTCACCTCTCTTCACATATTGCCCCCTGTCACTACCTGTACTGTGATGTGTCAAATCTTTGTGCACCCAGGTGACTTTGGCTATGTGAACTTGCCATGGCTGCTGACACCAGTAAGATACCTGACAACAGACTGGGTAAAAAGTTTCAACAAGGCCCATGGCAGGATGAGGTGTGTCATCTAGAGGGCCTTTGGGCTACACAGGCCAGATTCCGCTGTCTATATGTCTCAGGAGGCGCCCTGCTCTAAACCCCACTTAAGGTCTGTCAGATAGTTGTTGTCTGCTGCATGCTATACAATCTAGCCCTGAGAAGTCACATCCCATTACTGGATGTTGAGAAGGTGTCAGCTGGACCAGTGGCTGATGATAGTGACATAGATAGTGATGAGGAAGTTGATGATGACGATGCAGCTGACACTAGAAGAGAGTTGATCCAACAGTACTTCCTATGACATGCAGGTATGTGTTATTCTGTTATATGTATATTATACTTCTGTCTGGCTTGTGACATTGCTCCTCCTGTTGTTTGCCATCAGTGGAGGTGGTTAGTACAGAGATCCCACGGTGGGTTTGGGGGACAACATGTTGGCCACCAAGAGAGGAGTTACTGCTCTGATGTCAGGGCCATTTTTGCTATGCTATAGTCTGGCTTCACATCTGTAATAACTTGTGTATTTTGTATGTTTCCTGTACTGCCCTGTAAACTGCAATTGGACTGCCACACATATAGTGGTTGACAGTATTGCTACCTATCTTCACTGTACACAATGGACATTTATGGAACATTAATTTTACCGTCAGTGGGACTTGCCTTTAGTGGAGTAATGTCATCTGTGAGGGATGTACCATTGGGAGTGCATGTCTGGAACATATGGTTCTGCCGTGGTAATATGTGTATACATTCCACTTGCCTATTCACACTAGTGAGATCGACAATGTACCTAATTTGTGTTGGTTGTGCAACATTGACTCCTACTGTGATGGTGGTCCCTGTCTTGGTCTCTTTGCAGGTCTGGTGGGTGGTGCTACTCTTATTCCTGGCTTGACTGGTGGCTCCCTTGACACAGGATTTCAGTATATGTCTGTTCTACTGTCATACTCCCTGCACATTGCACATCCTTCTGTCCATCTTCCAGAGTTTAATGGTCAATGTGTTAACTATAATGACATTTTGTACAACTGTAAATCTTACATGGTACAATAAAGACAGGTAAGCAGTAGCTGTGCTCAATGTTGTTTATTGTAATACACAAGTACAATGGGTGTAGAGTGGGGTAGTGGTGGCTGTAATCATCTGAGCAGTCGGCCCAGCTGCAAGTGGTAAAGGTCCAGTATCAATAGGCCATGAGAAAATGGAGACATGACAATGGACAGTCAACGGGGTGTGTCAGTGGCACACAAAGGAAAATGTTCAGGAGAGGGTCACTTCCTGGCAGTGGTTTTGGTCTTAGGATCAGGTCCTGCAGGATGTCTTGATGGATTGCATAGGGGTTCCTCTGCCACGGAGGGAGGGCGGGAGGGGTGATAGTGGCCTGTGGGTCCTCTAGCAGGGCCTCCATGTCACTAGCTGTGGCAAAAGTGTGTGGCTCAGTTGCTATGTGGCTAGTGGTAGGGGCCTGCTTGTGGGTGGAGGATGCAAACAGAATGGTAGTAAGTTCTTTGAGCACCCCTGAAATAGAGGCAATGGTGGCATTGTGGGTCTGCCACTGCTGCATGGCCTCATGGTGATATTCCCTCTGCAGCCTCTGGTTCTCCTGCAAGGTTGATAGGATCTGGCCCATCTTGTCCTGGGATTGCTGGTATGCTCCCAGGACTTTGGTGATAACCCCTAGCCAGGTGTTTCCCTTGAGGGCCCATCCCTTGGCCCACAGGTGCCCTCCAAATGCCCCTAACCCCCTGTGCCTGTGCACCTGCCACAGTGTACTCACTCCCAGTTACACCAGAACCTTCATCGTCTTGGGTTTGAGAAGTTTACTCTGGTCCCTGTACTTTGAGGCACACTGCTAATTGACCAGTCCTTGGTATACAGGTTTGGGGCCGAGGGGTTGGCTCTGCTGTTATTACCACTTGGGTGGGGGGACTCAGATGTGGTCAGGGTGAGACTGGTGGTGGTGGTGGACTGACCAGTTGTCCCAGATGGGCCAGGTAAGTTGTGACAGTCCAGACATCCACTGGGGCCTTCCTCATGGGGAGGACTGGCTGTCTCTGGCATCCTCTGCAGGGTGGGAGTGGCAGGGGTACCTATGGATAGAGAGGGAGAGTGTTACATTGTGGAAGTGTACTTCTTTGTTTCATAGTCTGGTGCATGCAGTGGCTTGCATTGCTTCCCAGTGATGGCAATGACAAAAGCAAAGAAACACAAATGATGGACCGAATGCGGAACCAATGAAACATTCACCCCCAGTCACAGATCTGGGCTTGATCCATCAATTCTTTTGCTCACCATACTACCCCAGTTTGGACCCAGCCATATGCAAATCAGTCTTGACCCTGTTCATCATGGGAACCGTCCACTCCAAACTGCCAGGCCAGGTTTTCCCTGGACTGGGAACAAGCATCCTGGGACCAGTTTCAGGGTATCACCCTTCATCAGCCAAGCTAGCTTCAATTCAGTGGCATAGTGAGCCCGGGACCCACGTCTGGGCATACCTGGCACACTTATGGTGACAAAAGCAAACAAACATAAATGATGGACGGAATGCAGAACCAGTCAAACATTCACCCCCAGTCACAGATCTGGGTTTAATCCATCAATTCTTTTGCTCACTATGCCACCCCAGTTTCGACACAGCCATATGCAAATCAGTCTTGACCCTGTTCCCCATGGGAACAGTCCAGCCTGAACTGCCGGGCCAGGTCCTCCCTGGGCCGAAACAAGCATCCTGGGACCGCTTTCAGGGTATCACCCTTCATCAGCCAGGCTAGTTTGAATCCAGTGGCATAGTGAGCCTGGGAACCACATCAGGGCATACCCGGCGCATGTATGGTAACAAAAGCAAAGAAACACAAATGGTGGACAGAACACAGAACCAATCAAACATTCACCCCCAGTCACAGATCTGGGTTTAATCCATCAATTCTTTTGCTCTCCATGTCACCCCAATTTGGACCCAGCCATGTGCAAATCAGTCTTGACCCTGTTCCCCATGCAAACAGTCCAACCCAAACTGCCAGGCCAGGTCCTCCCTGCACCGGAAACAAGCATCCTGGAACCGGTTTCAAAGAATTACCCTTCATCAGCCAGGCTAGCTTGAATCCAGTGGCATAGTGAGCCCGGGACCCACGTCTGGCCATACGTGGCACACTTATGGTGACAAAAGCAAAGAAACACAAATGATGGACGGAACGCAGAACCACTCAAACATTCACCCCCAGTCACAGATCTAGGTTTAATCCATCAATTCATTTGCTCACCATGCCACCCCAGTGTAGACCCAGCCATGCGGAAATCAGTCTTGACCCTGTTCTCCATGGGAACAGTCCAGCTCGAACTGCAAGGCCAGGTCCTCCCTTGACCGGAAACAAGCATCCTGGAAGTGGTTTCAGGGTATCACCCTTCATCAGCCAGGCTAGTTTGAATCCAGTGACATAGTAAACTAGGGACCCACGTCTGGGCATACCAGGCACTCTTATGGTGACAAAAGCAAACAAACACAAATGATGAACTGAATGCAGAACCAATCAAACTTTCATCCCTGTTACAGATCTGGGTTTAACCCATCAATTCTACTGCTCATCATGCTACCCCAGTTTGGGCCCAGCCATATGTAAATCAGTCTTGACCCTGTTCTCCATGGAAACAGTCTAGTCCAAACTGCCATGCCAGGCCCTCCCTGGCCTGGGAACAAGCATCTTGGAACCAGTTTCAGATTTCCATTTATCAAACAGGCTAGCTTAAATCCAGTGGCATAGTGAGTCCAGGACCCATGTTTGGGCATACCCAGCACACTTATGGTGACAAAAGAAAAGAAACACAAATGATGGATGGAATGCAGAACCAATCAAACATTCACCCCAGTCACAGATCTGGGTTTAACGCATCAATTATTTTGCTCACCATGCCACCCTAGTTTGGACCCAGCCATATGCAAATCAGTCTTGACCTTTGTTCCCCATGGGAACAGTCCAACCTGAACTGCAGGGCCAGGTCCTCCCTGGACTGGAAACAAGCATCCTGGGAATGGTTTTAGGGTATCACCCTTCATCAGCAAGGCTAACTTGAATCCAGTGGCATAGTGAGTCCGGGACCCACATCTGGGCATACCCAGTGCACTTATGGTAACAAAAGCAAAGAAACACAAATGATGGATCGAATGCAGAACCAATCAAACATTCACCCCCAGTCACAGATCTGGGTTTAATCCATCAATTCTTTTGCTCACCATGCCACCACAGTTTGGACCCAGCCATGTGCAAATCAGTCTTGACCCTGTTCCCCATGCGAACAGTCCAGCCCAAACTGCAAGCATCCTAGAACCGGTTTCAGGGCATCACCCTTCATCTGCCAGGCTAGCTTGAATCCAGTGGCATAGTGAGCCCGGGACCTGATCATACCTTAGCACGTATGGCGACAAAAGCAAAGAAACACAAATGATGGATGGAATACAGAATCAATCAAACATTCACCCCAGTCACAGATCTGGTTTTAATCCATCAATTTTTTTGCTCGCCATGCAATGACAGAAGCAGCACTGTAGACATTGTCTGCGGGACATGGATTGTGAGATTGGTTTCATGTACTATTGTGGGTTGTGGATGGTGGATGGCATTGCTGTCATTACCATGTAGTAGTACGCAGTCGACACATCCAGTTGGTGTAGCTGGTGTTGTGGTTTTACGTGCAGATGTTCCACTGTGAAGTGGGAATAACAGATTTTCATGTTTTGTGGGAGTTGTGGTGCTTGCCATTGTGAGTGCTATACGTGCACAAGGGAGGGACTGTGTGGGGATAGTGGCAGTGGGGTGGTGTGGCATTCAGGTGAGGTGCATTAGATGATTGGTGGGCAGAAGTGTGAGATGGTGTGAATTGGGGAGTGATAGGGTGGAGGGGAGGCATGCTGTACAGGAGTCGTTGGTGCCAGGGGAGTGTTGTTGACTTACAAGAGTCCAGTCCTCTGGTTATTCCGGTCAGGCCCTCTTTGGATGCATGATGTACAAGACCTTCTCCTTCCACGATGTGAACTATAGGGGAGGAGGTGGGTGTCCACCGCCAGTTTTGTAGATGGCAATCTGGAGTCATGAGGCCATGGAACGCACCTTCCCCCTAAGGTTGTTCCACCTCTTCCTGATGTCCTCCCTTGTGCTTGGATGGATGCCTATTGAGTTGACCCTGTCAACTATCCTCCACCATAAATCAATTTTCCAGGCTATGGATGTTTGCTTGACGTGTGCTCCCAACAGTTGTGGCTCTACCCTGATGATTTCATCTACCATGACCCTCAACCCTTTGTCTGTGAATTGTGGGTGTTTTTGAGGGGACATGTTAGTTGTAATGTGGTTTGGGTCAGGGGGTGTCGTGTGCAAGGCTATGGTGACTGGGGCTTTTTGGGGTGTGGGGGTGCTTGGTTTTGTGTGCTGGTGTGTAGTGGTGTTTCTGTGCAGTTGTGAAGTGTGTATGTTGTTAATTGGTGCAGTTGTGTGATGTGTGCTGTGTGTGTACTGTATATGTGCCTATGGAGTATAAGTGGTAGGTGATGGGTTTGTGACTCCTCACTGTCTGTCTGTGGTTCTAGTTGCAAAGGATTGTGGGTTGTATATGGGTGTGTTTTATAGTGGTGGGTGTAGGTGTTTGTAGTGTGGGTATGTCTGTCAGGTGTGAGGTGTTCATACTATCCAATGTGTTGATGGATTCTGGTGGTGGTGGTAATTTGAGCACAGCAGTTCGTACCGCCAACAGTTTTCTGCCGTGCAATGACCGTTGTGATGATTTGTGGGTCGTAATATGTAGGGTAGGATGTTGTGGGCATGGCGGTGGTGGTGGTAGAACCACCTCTATCCCGCCCTCGGACGGTCTGGCGGTCTTGGATTTGTGACTGTTTTTGGGCAGTTTTCAGTATGTGACCCATAATAAGGCGGTCGGGATACCTCCATCACTGGCAGTCCTTTGGCGGCCGTCACCATGGTGGTCTTCTGAAAAGACCACCAAACTCGGAATGAGGGCCTGAGTGTGTATGTTTAGGATAAGCGCGCAAGCATTTTTTGACCTATTGTAAGTATTCTGTGGGCTTTTAAACATGCCCATCTCACGTCCATTATTTTCACTCATTTGTTGGCTTGCCTTTCAAATATCCCTTGATGTCATTGGTAAATTCTTTACGTTTGTCCCGCCTTTGGGCGGTTTTATTATCACCTTGCAGACTGACCCTGGTACATGGATTATTGCATGATTGCCAATACACTTGAGCGTGGGTAAAAAATGTTTTGCTTTTGTCTCTCCCATTAATGCTCCATGGCAGTGATGGGCTCATAGTGTGAACAGTGCAGAACAGCGCAAACTCTATCAGCGGCATTGAAGCGCTGGTCACATTGTTCACACTGTTACCTAATCAGAGTCATTTCTTGTGACTCTCCCCTTCACGCTCCACACTTGTAATTGATAAATGCTCTACATTAAAAAAACAGAAATCACAGTGGGAGAGCTGATACTACTATAACTACAATAGTCAATGCACTTGGGAAACTCGCCCCATAATGCTTTGCAGGCCATTACTTTTAGAAAACATTTTGCTCATAACTCAGCTTGTGGTGGTCCTAGGCAATGGGACCACCACCAAAACGTCACGGCAATGTGCTCTTTCTGTCTACATCATCTCTGGGTCCCCGCAATAGGTTAGTGGAGATCTCTAGGGGTTGGCTTGGTGTGGTGGGTACCTATGGTACTTACACCTTATACCAGGTCCATTTATTTCTTATTAGTGTAGTGTAGTGTAGTGTAGTGTAGTGTAGTGTAGTGTACCTCACTTCACCTCTAGAGGTAGCTGTGGATAAGCAGCCAAGGCTTATCTAGGAGACATGCAAAGCTCATGCAATACAACTGTAATCACACAGAGTACTTGCACACATGAAAGAAAACACTCAGTGTTACAAAAATAAAGATACTTTATTTTGGTGACACAAATACCAAACATACCATAGAGCCTATACTCCCGGACGGAAGAAATACACAACTTATGTACATTAGTATGCAGAAAAAAAGCATAAAAACAGTTGGAAAACAGTGCAATTAGTGAAAATCACAATAGAGAGATATAGCTCTAGGGGGAGCACAAACCACATACTAAAAAAGTGGAATGCAAGAGTCGGTTCTCCACCTAGGTAAGTGGAGCGAGTAGACAGGATATGGGAGTACAGCCCAAAGGTAACACCCTCCAGCGACCAGGAAGGCAGGAGTAAATCACTGTAAATTCCCCAGAACACCCACTTGGAAGAAAAGAATAATAATGCAACACACAGCTCCCTGAGTAGTTCTCCAGCATAATAATAAAGCAAAGCTCAGAAGAGGGTGTAAGACACCAACAGTGGATTGCTGGAAAAAAGGGACCCGTGGAAGAAGGGGACTAAGTCCAACAAGCACAGCAGAGTCCAGAAAGGGCTGGAGCTCCTACCCACCAGACTGAAGGTGCAAGAGATGAGACAACAGTGATGAAGGAGAGTCAGTACTGCACCCAAGAAGATGAAGTCAAGTTCCTGGAGGATGCAGGTGATGTCCCAAGCAGGAAGGCAGATTGCAGTCGGGTTTGCGTCTTCGGATTCGCCAACAAGCCTTGGTACATGCAAAACTTGTGGTTAGCAGAAAGTGGAGCTGCCAGGGACCAGAAAGGACCAAGTGGACTCTACCCAGGAGGGGGAGTCAGAAGGGGCCCTCAGCAAGACAGGGAGCCCATAGACGCACAGGCAGCACCCACTGGATGGGGATACGAAAGTCAAAGAAGGAGCCTATGCAGCACTACGAAAAAGGATCCCACGCTTCTGGAGAACCACTTAGGGAGCTGTGTGTCGCAGGATGGAGTGCTGAGGGCTGGAGCTTCAAGATGGCTGAAGATCCCTTGGAAAAGATGCCAACAAGCCTTGGCAGCTGCAAAGGACAGGGTGCACGGGTACTGTCCTGCATGGGCAGGCAAGGGTTTATGTGAAGATGGCTTGGTGCTCTATGTAATATAGGAGAGCCAATAGTGGAATGTGATGAGGTATATAGGTTCTGGAATGGAATGGTGGGAAGAAGAGAGAGGTGTAGGAGTAATAGAGATGGTAGGAGCTGTGCTGGAGATGCTATATACTACATGTGAAATAAAGAAGTGGAATTGAACCAAATTGAGAGACTCATCTTTACATTGGCGACGAGGAGCCGTGCAGGAGACGGTTTGAATTGAACATCTCCACTCCTGGAAGTTAATACAGCTCATAAAATCAGCTATTCAACTGAAGAGGAAAACACTCACAAAAGAACTTGAATCTTAAATTGGAACTGGTGAGCACAATTATTATTGTTCAAAGATCGTATTTAAATCGTTTAAGCTGCTCTTGGATACTATGGGAAACTTTTTGAAAACATCAATGTTGATATTTCAACTTCGAACGACTAGTTAATCGCGTGCTATCGCGTGCTAAACATTACCAAATAGTACAAATATTATTGTACAAATGTAAAGACAACGCCTGCCTCTAACGAACTGTGTGTGTTTTGTGGAAAAATAAACGAGCAGACGCGCAAAGTACAACTGTCGGGAGCGCGTGAAACATTTCAAGTAACGCTGTAAACGCGCAAGGTACAACTGCCGGGAGCGCGTGAAACATTTCAATTAATGCCTTAAACGCGCGAGGAACAATTTACGGGAGCGCGTAAACCATTTCATTTAATGCGCGACAGAAGCGCGTGAACCAATTAAACTATAGCGAGCACAATACGATCTGTAAGATCGAGCAAGCAATTTTCTTTACGGCAGTTAATGCCGTGGGTGGAACATTAACCGGCTTGCTGCGGCAATTAAAATATAATAAAGGAAAGGAAAAGACGACCTTGCCTGCATCGACAATTCACGTACTGACGTAATCTACACCAGCCTTGCAAAAGCGAGGAAGGACTCAGAAAAGTTGAATAGAAAAAGAAAAGAAAGACTTTAAGGAGAAAAAAAAAAAAAAGGGGCAAGAAGAAAGACATTGAAATAGTACAAATATTAAATGCAAATATTAAATATTAAATGAAATAGCAAATTTTGAAATGGAATTGGAAAAATAATATATATATTTATATATATATATAGATAGGTGTAAATATAAAAGTTTATAGGAACCAAGGAAATAACTATTGAGTTGTAGTATGGGTGATAAAATTATGTCCTCGCCACCACCTTTTTTGGCAACACCTGGGGAGCCGCCTATTCCGTGGAAACAGTGGAAAAAGATGTTTTCTACCTACTTACTGGCAATTGGAGGAGATCGCTACAGTCCTATTAGAAGACAGGCGATTCTTCTTCATCATTTGGGTATTGAAGGAAGAAGAATCTATGAGGATCTACCTGAGGTTTCCTTAGGTATGGGTAATGGTCAACCCTCCAATTTGTTTGAGATGTCCTTGCAAATGCTAGATTTACAATTTACACCTAAGACTAATTTGGTTCTAGAGCGTCATAAATTTTTATCGAGAATGCAGGGTGCTGATGAAGATGTAGCATCATATGTAGCAACCTTACGGGGACTCGCCCTGTCTTGTCGATTCGAACAGTTATCAGATTCCTTGATAAGAGATCAGATAGTAAGGTGTGCTTATAGTAAGAAGATAAGAGAGAAGTTATTAATGAAAGATCCTAGTCTGGAGGAAGCGATTCAAGTTGCTAAAAGAATGGAGCACACAGCTGTATGGCTGCAGGAAATGGATGTTTCAAATAAGGAAGGAAGACAAAATGTTATCAATGAAATAAAGAACAAGGGTAAATTCATAATTAGTGAGGAGAAGAAAAGATCAACAAGGAATTGGGAAGATCCGAATCGAGGAAAGTCTGATGCAAGGGAAGTGAAATGCTATCGGTGCGGAGCACCTGGACACATTGCTTCAAGCAAAATGTGTGCTGCAAGAAATGCAATATGTCACAATTGCGGAAAAAGAGGGCATTTTGCCAAGGTCGGTAAATTTAAAAACAATGGAAGTAGTGACAAAGATCACACAATTCAAGATGTTCAGGATGTGTGTGGAAACTTGGAAGAAATAATTTTAACTGTGGAGGAAAATTCTATTGATCTGGCTCATGACGAGAAAGCCATAGGTATGGAAGATTCGACACTCAAGATTGAGCTTGAAAGTACAAGTATCTTGAAGAAACCTCATGCTCAAGTGTTACTGAACAACCTGCCAGTTAAGATGTTGGTAGATTCTGGGAGTTTATTCACCCTTGTTTCAAAAGAAACTTATGAGGAAATAGCGGTCAACACTGGAAATGAAAATCTGTTGGAACCTGATATAAAGGCTGTGGGATTTGCAGGAAAAAGGATAGAAATGATAGGCATGATTTGAATGACGATTGTTTTCAAAGGGAGAGCAGTTAAAGGAAGGATATATATCACTGATTTTGGAACTAATTTATTGGGCTGGCGTCATCAGAAAGATTTGGGGATAATTCTGAACCCTAATGCTAAAGAGCCTGTAATGATTTTTGAAAAAGAAAGAATTGGTGAAGTAAAAGACACTCACCCCTTGAGACAAAAACATCCACTGGTTTTTTCTCCAAGGTTAGGCCTCTTGATAGGGTTTTATCACAAGATTGTGCTAAAAAGAGGTGCGAAGCCTGTGGTTCACAAGGTGCGAGGCATACCTAATTTGATGAAGGAACCTTTGAAAAATGAGTTGGACAGGTTGTTGCAAGATGGTATAATTGAACCAATAGAGTGCTCGGAATGGCTAGCTCCAATTGTGGTAGCACCCAAGGAGGGAGGGAGGATTCGTCTGTGCATCGATCTTAGAGACTTAAATAAGAACATCTGGGTGGACAGGCAACCTTTGCCAAATATTTCACAAATGTTGTCCATAAAAGGTAAAGGGTGCATTTTTAGTGTGTTGGATATGTCCTCAGCATATCATCAGATCAATCTACATGAAGAATCCAGACATTTGACGTCCTTTGTCACGCCTTTGGGGGCATTTCGTTATAAGAGAATGCCCTTTGGGTTAGCTTCTGCCTCAGCCGTTTTTCAGAGGCTAATGGGAGAGATTTTTGGAGATATGAACAAAGTGTTATGCTTTCAAGACGACATTTTAATTGTTGGTAATGATGAAAGAGAGCATAACCTCTTGTTTGAAGAAGTAATGTCCAGGTTGGAGAAGAGAGGCCTGACCATTAAAGAGGAAAAATGTCAGATTGGAAAATCTGAAGTGTCTTATTTAGGACATACTGTGAGTGGAAACGGTCTTAGACCCAAGAAGAGCATAGTGACTGCAATCGAGAAGGCACCAGAGCCATGTAACAAAGATGAATTAAGATCCTTCTTGGGTCTTGCGGAATACTGTGCCAAGTTCATAAGGAATTTTACAGAGATTGTAGAACCTTTAAGGAGATTGATGAAAAAAGGAGTGGTATAGGAGTGGAATGAGGATTGCAAAGGTGCCTTTGATTATGTGAAAAAGAGTATTTTGAGTGCTCCCACTTTAGGTGTTTTTGATGTAACGGCAAAAACGTATGTAACTTCAGATGCAAGCAATGTAGGTGTAGGTGCAGTCTTAACCCAAGTAAAGGATGGAAGAGAGTATGTGATAGGTTTCGCTTCAAGGCGGTTACAGGGTGCTGAATTATCATATTCAGTAATTGAAAGAGAGGCCTTGGCTTGTTGCTGGGTAATTAATCATTTTAGGTTTTATTTATGGGGTGTGCCTTTTAGATTAAAAACTGATCATAAGCCCTTGATCTATATTTTCAAGCGCGGGCGTGGTTTGGAAGGGCATGTAACACCTCGAATTTCAAGGTGGCTATTATCTGTGATGGAGTATAATTTTGATGTGGAGTTTGTAAGAGGCAATAGGAATATGGTGGCAGATTGTTTGTCGAGAATGCCTGTGAATATGAGTGAGAATGCAGAGGAAGTAGTAAGTGATAGGGTTGAGAATTTTGTGGGTACTATTTTAGGTGAACTGGCCTTAAGTGAGAGCGAGTGGGATGAGGCTAAAGTGAATGATTCCGTCATGGGTAAGGTGGAGGAAAAAATAATTAATGGATGGACACATGAGGATGAACGAAGTAGCGATGTGTCATGCTACTTTAAGATTAAGGATCAATTGAGTGTACAGGAGGGGAGATTATATAGGAGAAATCAAATCATTCCCCCTGAGGGTGTAAGGAAGCACATAATTGATATAACTCACCAGGGACACTTAGGACGGGGTGTAATGAAAAGGAAGATAAGGCAATTATTCTGGTGGCCTGGAATAGATGGACAGGTGGAAGAGACGGTGAAGTTTTGTGTGCCTTGTGGTAATAGTGACAAAACTAAGGTACTAAGACAAACTCCTTTAGCCCCTGTAAAATTTCCAGAAAGACCTTGGGAAAAACTAGCAGTGGATTTCATTGGTCCTGTGTCCAAATTGGGTGTTAGAAATAGGTTCATTATTGTGCTAATAGACTATCACTCGAAATGGTTTGTGGTCAAAATTGTTGATCATATAAATACTGCGAGAGTCATAGAATTCTTTGAAGACGTTTTCTTGGAGGAGGGAATACCAAAAACTATTGTGTCTGACAATGGAGTACAATTGGTTTCACATGAAATGGTGGGATATTTGCAAAAAATGGGTATTAGTCAGGAAAGAGTTGCTCTTTTTCGACCACAGGCCAATGGTTTGGTTGAGAGAGTGAATCGCATGATAATGGATAATATTCAATTGTCTTTAGCCAATCATTTATCTTGGAAAAAGGAATTATGTAAAATGATGTGGACGTATCGTACAACTCCACATTCAGTTACTGGACTGGCGCCATTTGTAGCTCTTAAGGGAAGAATGCCTGGAGTGAAAGAATGTCCAGTGTGGTTAAAGACGAAAAGGAATGTGAGAGTGGACAGGGAGGCAATGAAAGAGAGAGTAGAGGAGATGCAGAGGAAAAATACCCAACAGTACAACAAAAGAATGGGTGTGAAGTATTTTCACATAAAGGAGGGGGATTGGGTAGTGACAAGGAGAGGTGGAACAATTGTGAAGGGAGACAGCAAGTATTCTGCTCCTCAGGTGGTGAGGCAAGCCAAAAGAAATGTAGTAATTTTGGAGGATGGTTCTTCCTGGAGTATGAGAAGTGTGTGTAAAGTTAATTGTTAAAATATTGAATTCCGAGATTATTTTGTGTACTTATATTGTGAACTAGGGTCAATAGCTTTATCTGTTCTTCCTTGTCTTCTAGTACTTATTTTTCTTATTACTTGTTTTGTTATTTGTAATATATTGTATAAGGGGAGAAGTGTGAAGATGGCTTGGTGCTCTATGTAATATAGGAGAGCCAATAGTGGAATGTGATGAGGTATATAGGTTCTGGAATGGAATGGTGGGAAGAAGAGAGAGGTGTAGGAGTAATAGAGATGGTAGGAGCTGTGCTGGAGATGCTATATACTACATGTGAAATAAAGAAGTGGAATTGAACCAAATTGAGAGACTCATCTTTACAGTTTACCTTCACTCAAGTTGGATAGCTGGAAGAGAGGACCATCAGGACCACTTTAGTCTACCACCCATGATGCAGGATCCACGCAGCCAGTCCTCATTTCAGTTGGTGCCTACAGATGCAGGGAAGTGACTCCTTCACCCCAAGGGAGGTTCCTTCTTCTTTCTGGTGCAGGCTGAAGACAGGCTGTCCTCAGATGATGCACGACAGAGGAAATGTTGCAGTTGCTGGAAGGAGCTGTTGATACAATGTTGCAGGAGGTCTCTTGCTTCTTTGTTGTAGCTTCTTGGGTCCTGGTGCATCCAGATGCAGTTTCTTCAGTCAGAAGTTAAAGTTGAAGTTGCAAAAGAATCCTGCTGGAGTCTTGCAAGCCAAATTTGAGGAATCACCCAAGAAAGAGACCCTAAATAGCCATGAAAGGGAGAATGGTCACCTAGCTGGGTGACCACCTATCAGGAGGAGGCTCTGACGTCACCTGCCTGCACTGGCCACTCAGATGCTCCCAGCGTTCCCTGCTAACCTTGAATCCAAGGTGGCAAAACCCAGGGACCCTCTGGAAGATCTCTGAGCACCACCCCTGGGGTGGCGATGGACAGGGGAGTGGTCAATCCCCTTTCCTTTGTCCAGTTTCGCACCAGAGCAGGGACTGGGTGTCCCTGAACTGGTGTAGACTGGTTTATGCAAGGTATTACCAGTGGCTTGGGGAGGCTACCACTCTCAAGCCTGTAACACCTATTTCCAATGGGTGAGGGTGTAACACCCATCTTCCAAAGGAAATCATTTGTTCTGCCTTCCTGGGGTTGAGCTGCTCAAGCAACAGGAGGGCAGAAGCCTGCCTATCTTTGGAGTTACAATTATGCACTTGGACATAGGTATTTACCTCTGTCCAGAACATGCATAAATTGGTGTCCCTGCACTCATGAAGTCTGGGAAAGTGGGCCTGTAGTTTGTGGGGGCACCTCTGCTAGTGCAGGGGTGCCATCACACACAGGTACTTTACACACTGCCCTCTGGGCTAGAAGCCCTGCCTTAAGGGTGACTCATAAGTGACTTGGTGCAGTGAAAAGTGGCAGTGAAAGGGTGCTTGCACCTTTTCATGCAGGCTCCAATGGCAGCTCTGCAGACCCCTTTGCTTGGGCTCTCTATTGGTGGCAAAATATATGCTGTAGCCCATAGGGATCCACTGGAATGCAATGCCCTGGGTACCTAGGTACCATATACTAGCGACTTACAGTGAGGCACCAGTGTGCCAATTGTGGGATGAAATACAGAGTTTTGAAAGAAAGCATAATCACTGGGGTCCTGGTTAACAGGTTGCCCGCCAAACTCTTTGGGTCGGAAGACCATCAGTTCGGTTTTCCACCCGCTGGCCCTATTATGAGTTTTCTGCTGGGCCAGCAGGGGGAAACAGCATTTCCGCCCACTGGCCCAGTGGTAAACTACCCACAACATTGATGCTGGCTCGTAATCAAGCTGGTGGCAATGATGCGGTGCGTCGGGTGCGACAGCACCCATCGCACTTTTCACTGCCTGTAACACAGGCAGTGAAAAGCGCAACGAGGCTGCCCATGCCAAGTGCATGGGCAGTGCAGGGGCCCCTATGGCGCCCCCGGCACCCTGTCTCCACCAGCCTTTGCATGGCAGTGTAAACGCCATGCAATAGCTGGCGGACACGGGACTCGTAATCCCCAGGGCAGTGCTGCTTGCAGTGCTGCTCTAGCAGATTAAGACTGCCGGCACCACAAGGCCAGCGGCCGGCGAAAAAACTGGCAGTGTTGGAGGTCAGACCGTGGCGTTTTTCCCCATGGTCATGACGTGGCTGTCAGACCGCTGCCTGAGTCTTGAAGTCCTAGAACCGCCAGACTCGTAATTAGCGCCTCAGTGTCTGCTTAAGCTCTCTTATGGCTTGTAACTTTTGTTTTATAGCTGGGATTAGTTTGTGTTTTAAGGGCATTGTTTGTAATATCATTGCGGTAGGCCTGTTAGCTCAGAAAATGTGTAAGACAATACACCCTCTAGAGGGCAAAATGTATGACTACACTGCATTACTTTCTGATGTTTTCTTTTTGTGTGGTTATGTTTTCTAGGGGCTAACTATATGGTTACATGACCATATTTCTTACAAATGCTATTTGCTGTTCTAAGCATCACAGTCAATATATCAACATAGTACAACATTCACAGCATTGAAGCTTGCCCATAATACTTTGCAGGGCATTAATTTTGCAAAACATTTTTGTTCTTAACCTAGCCTGTGATGGTCCTAGGACAATGGCACCACATTCACAACATTCGCAACACCATGCTCTTCCTGTCTGTATCATCTCTGGGTCCCCACACTATGTTAGTGGGGAACCCCAAAAAAATAACCCCTCCCACCATACAGTGCCTTTTTAAGTGCTCTCGTGGTTGTAACTTTTGTTTTATATTTGGGACTAGTTTGTGATTTCATTGTAATAGGCCTGCTCTTCACTAAAATGTGTGATATGCTATGTCCTCTTGGAACTAAATATTTGGTGATGGTGCATTATTATCTGCCATGTTCTTTTCATGTGGTTATTCCCTGTAGGCGCTAACTATGTGGGCCACATGTACAAAGCATTTTTTTAGTCTCGAAAGGGCTGATGCACAGAATCGTCCCATTTTGTGACTAGAAAATGTTTTTGGGGATGTACAAAGCCCAAGTCGGAATTCGGTAACTTATTACCGAATCGCAATTTGGGCTTTGCGGTTTGGTATTAGTAAGGGGCATGTTCAGGGCATCCCTTCCTAATACCAAGATGCAAATCTGAATGGTGTGTATGATTGTTTTGCGACCGTGAACGCAGTCGCAGAACAATTAGGTGTTAACCCATTCAGAAATGGCATGGGGTCCCTAAGGGACCTTCCCCTTTGTGAATGGCAGCAAAAATAATTTTCAATTAAATGGGATGCATTTAAAAAACAAAACTGCTTTATTTAAAAGAAGTCACAGACATGATGATCTGCTGTCCCCACAAGGCCATCATCCCTGTGAGTGTGGCCATTCCCAACGGGGTTGCAAATTGCGACCTACCTCATGAATATTGATGAGTTAGTTCATTTGTGACCCTATTGGGAATCATAAACAGTGTACGCTCTACATTTTGTTTTGCGACTCACAATTTGTGATTCCCAAAAGGATCGCAAATTGCGAGACACAAAAAAAATGTCATACATCTGGCTCTATGTTTCTTACAAATGCTATTTTCATTGTTGTGTCCTCTAGAGGCTAATCTAAGCATTAAAGCCTAATGGCAAAAGTTTCTTTTTGATAAAGGTTTTTATTGGATTTACATGATAATTTTATATGTTTTATTAATCTCTCCCTATTGCAATTACGACCATGATTCAGGCCAACTCAACATCCTTATTATGCTATGGCTGTTTGAACACTCTTTATATGTTTGGGTGACCCTTCTAGTTTATTTCTCTTGTTGCTCCTCTATGGTTGTCTTGTATCCTTTTTGGGGGGAATTGTTAGCCAGCCAGGAACTCTCATGGTGGGTTGGTGACAGTGGTATTCTATTGGAATTAGCATGGCAGATTTAAATTAGGATGCTAAAGGGCAGCATTTTTATTTTTGGCTGCAGATAGAGGAAGAAGGTAAATGGGAGTGCTTTAGCTATATGCCACGGGAATTATGGGGCAGGAAAAGACAAAATTATGAGACAGGGTTTACAAATGTATGTAGGAAGAAAAGTCCAGTTATGAATTTACACTGTCAATAGCTCTTTAACTCAAGCAAATGCGAATCCTATTGCATGGCAAATGCTTGTTTTGTCAATGTGTGTATGTAAAAATCCCAGGTGAAATCCAACATACCCTTCATATTACCCGACTGAAAGCACTTGTACCCAGCTAATTAGCACAGAATACATTTTTATCACCCTCCCCCAGAGCTACAACCTTGCTCTCCACACGCACACACGAGGAATGGCTCATAAAAATATGTAAAACAGCCTCCTGCGTGAAACCTATCTATAATCTGCAAGATAGGGCTAAGACATTCCTGCTCATATGGTCAAACTTCCTGCAGGGTGATCAGTGATCTTTGATTGGCTCGGTGGTGGTGGACCCAGCTTCACAATCCACCCTCACCACCTCTCCTCTCCCACCAGTAGTGCCATATTGATCCACACCATACCCTCAGCTGACCTTTGGGAGACCAACCTTGGTTCACTCCTCTCTCTTCCGTGCCCGCCCCGTGATTCCCCCCTTGCATCTTTGCCCTCCCCTTGAGAGTACCTTCTCATTGCTTCCTACCAGTCATTATCTCTTGTCACCTGGCAACCCGGTAACATGTCAAGCAAGCATGCGCAGTAACATGTGTGTATCATCATTTGTACGCATTTGTGCTTTCATGGTACTATTGTGTAGTTACAACTGTATTTTTGTATCACACTTCTAAACGAATAAATAAAAGCAAAAAAAATAAATAAAATAGCGTGAATGACAGCATCGATTCAGCTACTTTGAAATTGTTACTTGTGCACTGAGGTCATCGAGAAAGGAGGAGGATATATTTTGCATAAACTGGTGTTACAGTCACTTTGGCAGGTGGTCCTTTCCATTTAGGTGGATGTTCTAGCCTGTTCTGTGGAAGGGCACCCTCCCTGGATTTACACTCTGCACCAGGCCTGCCTGGGAACAGTATATTAGCTTTTGCAACATTGTATGCAAACATATCCATGCTCACCCTGGAGATGCACGCCTTGTCCTCTGAATAATTCCCTGGCACTCGTTTGTTGGTCAGTCTAAACCGAATTAACTCTCAAGTCGCCCCCACCCTCCTGCAAAACTAGCATTTGGCAACCTTGCGAATGCGTTTTATTCTTCACTAACCCACTGCACTCTGCACCTTTGCGCCTGTGAGTGCGATTCTAGGTATATTCTTAGACCAAACAATACTGGTGTGTCCAGCATCTTGCCTGTGACCATAATGGAGAACTGTGACCATGATGGAGACCCTCCTGCATGCTGTGATTTTTGGGTAGATTAAGCATCCTGCTACAAATTATGTGGAAAGTCTGCTCACCAAGGGCACCATCTTGTGAAATGTAAGCAAACCTCCCGGAGACCGCCAGCTTTTGGAGAGTCATCTCTTGTTACCCATTAGCTCTTAAATGTGAATTGTATATAAGTTAGCTGTGTTCAGCTGGACAAACCTAAACAACTTTAAATGTAACAGTTCCTATTTGTTCCGCTGTGCAAAAGGGCCCATGCATGAATTCCAGTGGTTTGTGTTTTTCCAGCCGTTCAAACTTTGATGTTTGAAGTTATGCTAGCTCTTCAGTGACAATTGCATTCTGTCGGGTGTGCAATTGTGCAATGTCCCGGTGACACAATGGCCTCCAGCAACCTTAAACAGGCACTTTTTCCGCTTTTATGAAAAAAAGCTTTGGACTCAAGTTATTTTTAGTTTGGCTTGCTTTAGAAAACGCAATAGTGAAGCAAATGTCATAAGGGGACTTTGATATGGTGCACAATGGGACTCTGTATACAAGTTTAAAATAAACGTATGTGCAAGCAGTTAACTTTGATACCATAAAAAATGAATTAGCACATAAGATTAAAACAAGAAGGGGCAAGCTGGAGATTTTGATGTATTATAAATCGCATGATCAAAGTCACCGCGTTCTTCATTAGTTATTGTGAAATATGCACCTGATTGTCAAGCGAACAGCTGTTTGCATGAGTTTCATGTGTCATAGGCCCCATTTCCTGCAAAAACATACAGTCTGACAATATTGTCATTTTTTCACTATCTGGAGAATGTAGCTGTAATATAGAGTTGTAGGGTCAGATTTACAAGAAAGTGGCGCATCGGTCCCGATGCACCACTTTTCGTTCTTGCCCCTACCGCCACCTAACAACACCATGGTTGCGCTGTATTTGCTATACGAAGCAGCATGGCACAGGTTAGGACAATAGCATCAACATTTTTGATGCTATGGTAGCACTTTGCTCCACTAGGGCCAAAATGTTGACGCTAGTGGAGCAAAATACAAGGAGGTCGCCCATTGATTACAACAGGTGTGTACTTTTAATGCATGCTTTAAGCAGGTGTTAAAATTTGAGCCAAAAATGGCACAATTATATCTTGTAGATTTAATTGTGCCATTTTTGCCGGCATCCTAATGCTGAAACGCATACATAATGTGTAAACATAATGTGGTGCAAGGGGTCGCAGAGTGGCTCAATGCATGCATTGCACCACTTTGTAAATATGGGCACATATGTACACTTTTTTAGCACAGCATTTGCGCCGCTTTTTGATGCAAAAGCGGCACAAACTTACAAAATACAATTGTATTTTGTAAGTTTGCGCCGATTTTGCGTCAAAAAATTATGCAAATGCGGCGGTAAAAAAAGTATAAATCATGCTTCATGGTGCGCCGATTTTTGCCTCGTTGAGCCACCTAATGTGGTACAAGGAGGCGCCAAGGCCTTGTAATTATGGGCCAGATGTAGCAAAAAAATATTTTGCGACTTGCAAATTGCGAGTCATAGCGACTCGCAATTTGCAACTCGCAAAATATTATGCAGAAAGGTGTCTCAGACACCTTCTGCGACTCGCTATGGGGTCGCAAAGACCCACCTCATGAATATTAATGAGGTGGGTCGCAAATTGCGACCCCATAGCAAGTCCCTGCACTCACAGGGATTGTGGCCTACTGGAGACAGGAGACCTCCATGTCTGTGACTGCTTTTTTTAATAAAGCAGTTTTTGTTTTTTGAATTGCAGCCCGTTTTCCTTAAAGGAAAACGAGTTGCAATTAAAAAAAATAATGAAACCATTTGGTTTAATTTTTTCAGAGTAGGCAGTGATCCATTGGACCACTGCCTGCTCTGAAAAAAATTTTCAGCGACATTCTCAAAGGGGAAGGGGTCCCATGGGTTACCACCCACTTCAAGTGGATGGTAACTGCGAGTTGGTTTGCGACCGCTTTTGCGGTCACAAAGAAACTCAGCATCGCGATGCGGTCGCAAATAGGACGGGAACACCCCTTCCTATTTGCGAGTCGGAATCACATTTTGCGAGTCGGTACGGACTCGCAAAATGTGACTCTGCATCGCGTAAGGCCTGTTGCACGTCGCAAACTGCGTTTTTCGCAGTTTGCGACATGCAAAAGGCTTCCTACATCTGGCCCTATGTCCCTAAATGTATAACCCAAAATGCTCGTCATAAATAAAAAATGGCATGCTGACTGCACAGGGTCTCTTTTGTTGTTGGTGGAAGTGGTTGGTATGAGTTTATAGAAGGGGCAGTTTTATCTTGAGTGGTCAGCCTCCCACATGTAGTTGAAAAGCATTTGCCTGTCGTTACCTCAAATAAGTTGTCAAAGACCTCATAAACCAACTTATTTAGAATTCTTAATAGGACAATAGAAACCTCGTTTTGCTTTCAGTTTGCGCTTTTCAGAAGGGAATTGTGGTCAGAACTTTTGGGCCCATATTTTAACTTCGCAAGAGAAGTAGAAATGTACTCCTTCATAATCAACTGATATTGCTTGTTATAAATCTCCACATTACCGCCTTTGATCCATCTAGTGCTGTTAAAAAGGCAGTCACCCACTCCTCCCAGTTTGAAGGTGACTACATGGGCCTGGGCCTGACTTTCGAAGGTAAAATATTTCAGGGTTTCTTAACCCGTTAACAAAAGCTCTTTTAGTTTTAATATAATGTGGTCTGTGCATGCTTCAAATAAAGTATAACATCCCTTCCCGCTGCAGGGAAGTGTCGGAAAATCACCGTCTTTAATGGTCAACTGCTATCAGGTTCACAGAACAGCCTAACTCGGGCGATTCCGCCAACATACGTGGGTGCCGTGTCCTACTGTGACTTGGGTTCCATCTCTGCAAGCTCTGATCAAGAGCCCACAAAACCATTCGCTTTTCTTAGGCCAGTGTTAGATATTTTGTAAAAAAAAATAAAAAAAAATCAGCTTTCCATTCTTGTTCGGCAACCTTTTATTGCTGAAATTCCCTTTCTTCTTCTCTTTTTTCCATTTCTAGCATCTTGGCATCCGCTTTATTGAAAAAAACCTAAATCCAGAAATGCTGCTTCGTACTCTGGGCAGCTCAGAGGCAAAAGGACAGGACAGATTTCCATCTTCAAGGGCCTCATGTTCTACTTCTTCATTAACTGAAGTGTTCTTAAGTGCATTCATTCTTCCCAAGCTCTGCAATATTTCCCCCAGCTCATATTTCTTTGTGCTCCTGCCCAGGAGGATTACTGTTTCCATGCACTATAACGAGAAGCTGGGTAATACAGTCCGATCAATCGCATGAAATGGCTGCGTGACAGACCGTCAACAAAGATGCGCGCTTGTTAGAGTGGCGCCTCTGATTTCCATTTTGCATCCCCTTCATCCGACATTATTTTCGCACCTGTCTGCCCCAGATTGCGAAGTTGCTAGCCGGGGATGAGTCAATACCAAGTACTGTGACCTGACGTCTGTTCAACACTGAGGCTGTGGGATAAGTGATGGCCTGTGCACAGACAGCTGAGACCACAAGAGTGTTGTCGGACCGGTGATACAGGGCACTCACCAAAACTGGGAGTTTGTCCTCCTCCGCTCTGTGCCACAGGAACAATTTATTAGACTATCTGGGAGAAAACCAACAAGGCCGCAGGTTGAGTGGGACAGGATGTGTCCCCCGGCTGGAGATGGTGACTACCTTGGTAGTCCCCCAAGCAGAAGGGGAACCACCTACCTTGAGGAAATGACCAGGGGGTGAGGAGCACAGGCAGGACAGCAAAACAAGGCCCTGATTTATACTTTTTGACGCAAACCTGCACTAATGCAGGTTTGTGTGAAAAAGTATAGCACCGGCTTGCACCATTCCAGGACGCCAGCTGGGCGCCACATTAATGGAATGGCGGAATCCGGCACAAAGGGTGGGCTAGCATAAAAAAAACTGATGTTAGTCAGGTGGGAGTGGAGGTATGGGAGATGGCTATTTAGCACCTAAAAATGACGCTAGGCTGGTTAGAGTAAAAAGAATTACTCTAACCAGATTAGCGTCATTTTATGGTGTTAAACCTACCATGCAACATGACTCCTGCCTTAGAAAAGGGTCCCCTGGGCATGGCCAATGCACCCTGTGCCACGTATGGGGGCCCATATCTGGGCCCCCTATGGCATTTAAAAAAAAGGTAAATACTTACATTTACTTACCTGTTCTTACCTGGGGTGGGGTCCCCCATCCTCCGCTGCCCCTCTAGTGTGGGTGGGGGTGTCCCTGGGAGGGCACCTGTGGACTCATTCTATGATGTTCTACCATGGAAATGAGCTCACAGGTCCCCTAACACCTGCCCTGACCCAAGCGTTAAATAATGGCTGTAGGAGGCTGGCCTGGTTTGTAGTGGGTACCTTGGGTACTTACACCTTCTACCAGGTCCAGTTATCCCTTATTAGTGAAATGTAGTAGTGTTCTAGCAGCTTAGGCTGATAGAGGTAGCTGTAGCAGAGCAGCTTAGGCTGTACTTGAAGACATGCAAAGCTCCCACAATACCACTATAGTTACACAGTACTTATACACAATAAAATACAATACGCAGTGTTACCAAAAATAAAGGTGCTCCGTCACTCCACGGGAGATTTCTTCGGTCCTTCTGGTGCAGGGTGAAGACATAGAGTCCCCAGAGAGTGAACACCGTGGAGGCTGTTGCAGTTGCTGGCTGGAGCTGAAGTTGCAGAGTCAAAGTAGCACTTCTGGATACTTTGTTGCAGTTACAGCGGTTCCTGGAGCAGTCTGCGGTTGATCCGAGGTCAGAGGATGAAGCAGTAGTTGCAGAGGATTCCTGATGGAAACTTGCAAGCAGAATCTGAAGAGGAACCCACAGGAGAGACCCTAAATAGCCCTGAGAGGGGGATTGGCTACCTAACCAGGTATGGACATATCAGGAGGGGTCTCTGATGTCACCTGCTGGCACTTGCCATTCAGAGGCCTCCAGAGTTTCCCCACACCTTGGAAAACAAGATCGTTGAAGTCTGGGACACACTAGAGGAGCTCTGGGCACCACCCCTGGGGTGGTGATGGACAGGGGAGTGCTCACTCCCCTTTCCTTTGTCCATTTTCACGCTAGAGCAGGGACTGTGAGTCCCTGAAACGGTGAAGACTGGCTTATGCAAGGAGGGCACCATCTGTGCCCTTCAAAGCATTTCCAGAGGTTCTGGGAGGCTACACATCCCAAGCCTGTAACACCTATTTCCACAGGGGGAGGGTGTAACACCCTCCTTCGAGAGGAAATGCTTTATTCTGCCTTTCTTGAACTGAGCTGCTCAGACCCCAGGAGGGCATAGCCCTGTCTGTGAGGTGGCAGCAGCTATAGCTGCAGTGCAAGCCTCAGAGAACTGGTTTGGCAGTACTGGGGGCCCATGGTGGAGCCCCCAGAATACATGGAAGTGGCTTCCCAATACCAGATTTGGAATGGGTAGACAATATCATGATCTTAGACACCTTACATGGCCATATTCGGAGTTACCATCGTGAAGCTACATATAGGTATTGACCTAAATGTAGTGCACATGTGTAATGGCATCCCTGCACTCACAAAGTCCTGGGAATTGGACCTGGACTGCGTGAGGGCACCTTTGCTAGTGCAAGGGTGCCCTCACACTTAGTAACTTTGCACCTAGCCTTCAGTAAATGAAGGTTAGACATATAGGTGACTTATAAGTTACTTAAGTGCAGTGAAAATGGCTGTGAAATAGTGTGTGCACTATTTCATGCAGGCTGCAGTGGCAAACCTGTGAAGGGGTTGTCTGAGCTCCTTATGGGTGGCAAAAGAAATGCTGCAGCCCATAACGATCTCCTGGAACCCCAATGCCCTGGGTACCTAGGTACCATATACTAGGGACTTATAAGTGGGGTCCAGTGTGCCAATTGGGATTGGTAAATGAAGTCACTAGCCTATAGTGACAAATTTAGAAGCAGAGAGAGCATAAGCTCTAAGGTTCTGGTTAGCAGAGCCTTAGTGACACAGTTAAGCACTACTGATAACACACACATTAGGCCGCAAACTATGAGCACTGGGGTCCTGATCAGCAGGATCCCAGTGAGACAGGCAAAACACACTGACATATATGGTTTTCACTATGAGCACTGGGGTCCTTGCTAGCAAGATCCCAGTGGCACAGTAAAAACACACTGACCCACACTCACAAACAGGCCAAAAGTATGGGTAACCATGCTAGAAAGAGGCTACTTTCTCACAGTGGCGCTAAGCAAACTAAGCGCCATTATTTAGGCCTGCCTCCCTTCCATGCACAATTTTTGCATGGGAGGATAAATAAGGCGCCCATGCCTTAGAGTCATTTGTTGCCTGGGAACGCCTACCTTTCATCTCATTGACACAAGGTAGTTTTCCGCACTCAAAAAATGACTTTAACTCCAATATTTTGACTTTAGACGGGTCTAGCGTCAAAATATAAATATGGAGTTAAGTTTGCATTGAAATAGCGTCAAAAAATGATGCTATTTCAGCGCAAACGTAGTATAAATATGCCCCCAAGTTACAGAAATAGAATCGCCCCGAGAGGAAGCACGCAAACCTGCCATGGATGTTGCATGGGGCAAGGTAAACCAAACCGCACAAGAAAGGGATGCACTCACGCTCAAAGATATTACGGCAGCTATACAGGGAGTCCGAGCATCCCTGGAAACCAAAATTGATACAGTCACTACAGAATTGACCCTACTGAGAGCTGACCTGCATAACATGGGCGTACAAATGAAAAAGGCAGAGGACTCTCTAGCAACATTGAAAACTGAAACTTTCTCTCTGAAGAAGCAGGTCAAAGAGGTGTGCACAACAGAAAAGCTTGCAGCCAAACTGGAGGATTTCGAGGGTCACTCGAGATGCAACAATATTCAACTGGTTGGGGTGTCTGAACGAACAGAAGTTCTGGCGGTGGATTTGTTTGTAGAAGATATTCTCAATGTACTACAATGCACAGACTCTCAAAATACTTCTCAGTGGAGAGAGCACACAGGATCCCGGGAGCCCCTCCAGAATTGGGTGCACCCCCTGGCACAAAAATAACCTGGATCTTCAACTATAGAGACCAGGACGACACACTCCAGATGGCCCACCGAGCACCTCCAGCTAGGATTGAAAATGGAGCCATACATTTTTATCCGAACTACACTTTTAGAGGTATATAAATACTTTTTTTGTGCAAAACCACACTAACTTAGTTTTGTATCAACAAGTTGTGCACCGGCTTGCACCATTCTTGAGCGCCAGCCGGGCACCTTATTTATGAATGGTGCAAGCGGGCACAAAGGGTAGGCTAGCGTAAAAACAAATGACGTTAGCCGGGTGGGGGTTGCAATAAGGGGGAAGTGTTTTCGCACCAACAAATGACATTAGGCAGGTTAGAGTAAAAATAAAATGACTCTAACCAGCCTAGCATCATTTTCTGATGCAAAACCGTCCATACCAGATGACTCCTGTCTTAGAAAGGACAGGAGTCATGCCCACCACCTCAATGGCAAGCACAGGGGACCAGGGTCCCCTGGGCATGGCCATTGCACTCAGTGCCATTTAGGGGGACCCATTCCAGAACCAGAACAAATACTTACCTGTACATACCTATACTTACCTGGGATGGGGTCCCTCATCCTCCGCTGCCCCTCTGTTGTGGGTGGGGGTGTCCCTGGGGCCTCGGAAAGGCACCTGTGGGCTTATTCCATGGTGTTCCACCATGGAAATAGGCCCACAGGTCACCTAACGCCTGCCATGACTCAGGCGTTAAGTTATGGTGCAAAGCAAGCTTTGCACCATTAATTGATCCCTCCTACCCCCAGTGCGTGATTTTAGCATGGGAGATAAATATGGCACTAAGGCCATAGAGTAATTTTTTGCACTGGAACACCTACCTTGCATCTCATTGACGCAAAGTAGGTTTCCATATCCAAAAAATGACTTGAACTCCATAACTTTGATGCCTGGTGGGTCTAGCACCAAAGTATAAATATGTAGTTAGCTTTGCACCAAATTTGCGTTAAAAAAAATGATGCGAGTTTGATGCAAAACAAGTAGAAATATGCACCTTAGAATATAGAGACTGCACTGCAGAATCACTGACGAAAAACAAGCTCTCAGAGAGAAGGAAGTGAAATACTCTATGCTGTTGCCAGTGCAACTTAGTGTGCAGGCAGAAGGAAAGACCTGGCATTTTACAACAGGACGTGGACTGACTGGAGGGTCACTGTGGATCACCAGGAGAAAACGGATGAACCCAGTGATGAATTGGAGCCACCGCAACAACAGGCCTTGTGGGATATGGAGTCAGAGGACCACCACCTGCACTGGTTCGATGGACCAGACTGACATGCCAGGTGATAAAAAAAGCTTTACTCTTCCAACGCAGAATGCCGAATAAAAAAGCTGCTGTAGATGCTCCTCTGGGATGTGAGGGAGCCACAGGGATGAATCTTGTATTGCTGCAGAGACCAGATAACTTTTGGTATTTCACATATGTTTCTTAGGGGGGGTGACAGGTGGGTCTTTAGGACAAGTTATGGGCAAAGGGCAGTCTGCAAGGATGAGGTGGTTGACAGCTCAAAGTCCGGAGTGCAGGAAGGGGGGCGAGTTTGGTATTTGTGATTACTCTATTGTTTGGTTCTACTTTAGGGGGCAGTTTACCTCAGGTACACTGACACCACAATGCAATGAGGACTCAGTAAAGACTCCCCCTGACACTCTCCCACTACATTCTGTGGGCATTCATACTGACAACTCAGACACTTTTGACCACTTCAATGGCAGCACCGCCTAATGCCTTGACTATGACATTCCTATTATTGAATGTTAATGGCCTGGGTGAGAAAATCAGACGGGGTACCATATTAAATAATCTCAAATAGCGCACCCCTAATGTAGTCCTGCTGCAAGAGACCCACATGAAAGGTGGCAACTACAAGACACTGGACAGAAGGGGGTACAATTTAGTGGTACATGCAAGCTACACAACCGGCTCCAGAGGAGCTTGATCAGGAAGACTCTACCACTCACTATCCGCCAGACACTCATGGCCACTTTGTGGCACTCATGGGATGCTGGGAGGGGCAGACTGTCAATCTATGCTCAGTGTATGTTCCACTGTGACTCCACAAGCAGACACTGCCCGAACTGGGCACCTTACTCCTCCAGGGACCTGAAGGTAAACTAGTAATAAGGGGCAACTTTCATCTAGCGTTGTATGAAGAATATGACCGCTGGCCCCCTAAACACACGGCCTCGCAAAAACGCCCATTGTCAGACTTTCTCTTAGCCATGGGTTTGACGGACATATGGCGAGCCCACAACCCTCATGAGTGCATGGAAGTGTCTCCCACATTGACTACCTCATCACTCATATGCACAATATACACCTATTTACACATACTCATAACCTAGTCCAGGGCATAACAAACCACTCCCCCATGTAGACAAGTTTGAGAATGAGGGGGAGCACACCTTCATTGCATCACTTCTATTAGCTCATGGTACCTTAAACAACTAAAGATACAAAAGGGGCTACAAACAGCAACCAATCAGTACTTTACTGCGAATGAAAAATCAAGAGAATCAACACAAACCCTATGGGATGCCTACAAGGCAGTTATTCAGGGTCAAGCACTAGCCTTAGTTACGGGACATAAAAAAGACAAAAGAGCCCAACTTGATTCACTAGCTCCAGGGGCAGGGAAATGCTTTCACAAAACAGGACAGTGCCGATATTAGACACGCCCTTAAGCTAAAAAAGCGGGAGTACAGGGACGTAATGACAGAAGTTGCCCGCACAAACCACAAAGCAACTCAATATCAAGTATATGAAGTCCGAGACAAAGCTGCAAATTGCTAGCAAGGGTGGACAATCTAGTTAGGGAGTCACTGGGTTTTGGGGCGCAGTCAAGAGAGGGAGACTTACGCCCTCATTATGGCATTGGCGGCAAATGCCATCTACCCCCACGGCGACGGTCGCCAACATACCGTTGCCGTGGCTACCGACCCTCCATGGAATTATGGCCATAGCTGGAATTCCGCCAGAAGGCTGGCAGAATTCCAGCGACAGTCATGGCGGCGGACGGCGGTAATATAGCGCTGCTGCCAGTAGCAGCGCCACACCAGCAAAACACCGCCTACCCTATCATGTTCCATGATACTGCCTGGTGGGTTTTGCTGGCGGACGCTGCTGCTGGCAGCAGCGCTGCGTCCCGTCTCCTGCCGGAGGACCCCCTGCAAGCAGGTAAGTTGGGTTCTCCGACAGGAGAGGGGGTTGGGGGGTGTTATGTGTGTGTGTGTGTGACTGTGTTTGAATGCGTGCATGCGTGTGTAATGCATGTGTGCATGAGTGGGTGTGTGTGTACATGCATGTTGTGTTGTGTGATTGCGTGTGTGCCTGGACGTATGTTCATGAGTGTTGCTGTGAGTGTGTATGAATGTATGCATGCGTGAGTGAATGTGAGTGTGCGTGTGTGTATGGGTGTGTATGTATGTGCGTGTATGTGTGTATATGTGAGGGTGTGGGAGGGGGGAGGGTGTGGGAGGACTCTGAGGAGGGGCAAGGGGCTGGGGGAGACCCCTATCAGTGCCAGGGTAGGAATTCCCTGGCACTGCTAGTGCCTACCGCCATGGTTTCAGTGGCGGTACAGAAACCATGGAAACCATGGCGGTGGGCGGGGTCAAAATGCCATGGGTGGACTATTGATGGCCGCTGTGCTGGAGACTGTAGCCTCCAGCCCGGCGCTTATTACCACCGTGGAGGTCGGTGTGTTAACTTGACAGTTTGGCTTTGGCCAAACCGTCAATGTCATAATAGTGGAGGTATGTACCACCAGCCTGTTGGCGGCAACAACCGCCGGGGTCGTAATGACCCCCTCTGTGAGAGACACGCAGATGCTTTTGCTGCTTACTATGCCCAACTATACACCCTGCAATTTCTGCCACTACAGAGGACTCACACAGGTTCTTAGCAGACATTCGACTGCTGACCCTGTCTGCTTAGAAAAAATCAGTCCTTGATGAAGACATTACAGAAGAGGTAATAGTGTTGGTGATGGATGCATTGTCTTCATAAAAGTGATCGGCCCTAATGGGTTGTTGATTTAACTATACAAGTTACTAAGTCAGAAACTGGCACCACATCTTCTGAAGATGTTTGCAGAAAGACACCGGGTTGGGGCACTACCGAGGAACCAACACTTAGCAACCATAGTGGTCATCCCCAACAAGGAGAACCGACCGAGGATTGTGCATCCTATAGGCCAATATCTCTCTTAAGTGCAGAATTTAAGAGATACTGGCTTAAGTTCTGGCCACGTGGCTCATCAAGGTGATTTTGAGTCTGCTACATCCACACCAGTCAGGCTTTATGCCCCATCACAGCACTGCTTTAAACCTGATGTGCCTCCACAGCATCCTGAGCAGGGTTCCCCACTTATGAGAATGAGCACTAGTATTTTCACTAGACACATGAATGGCGTTCGACTCATTTGAGTGGACATACTTGTTCAAGGTTCTGGCTAAGCTGTTTCATCAAATGGATGCGACTGCTACACACAGGTCAGAGTCAATGGAGGGATGTCCCGGGTATTTTCACCACTACAAGTCACAGGACAGGGCTGCCGCCTATCGCCCTTAATCTTTTCAATTGCATTGGAACCACTAGCAGCTTGGATAAGACAGGAACCAGTGTTCCGGGGATCAAAATTAACTGAAAGTTTTGAGGACAAAGTCTCTTTATATACAAATGATATCCTGCTCTACATGGGCGATCCCAAACTTACATTAGCCAGGTTAATGCAGATGTTTCAGATCTTTGGCCACCATTCAGGGTACGTGATTACGTTGAAGAAATCCCAGATTTGCACCCTATGCAGGAAGCCACAGCAACTGCCACCAGTTGCTCACAAGAGCTGGTTGCCGAGGAGTTTCGTTATCTGGAAATCTATGAAACAATGAATCCAATGTTTGTTAGACCTGACAGCCATCCTTAGGGTGGTCACCCCCAAAGTTTTGCCTGCCTCCCTCCACTTGTTGACACTCTTTTTACTGGTTTTAGTCTTTACCACTGCTAACCAGTGCTAAAGTGCATATGCTCTCTTCCTTAAAACATGGTGTCATTGGCTCATACCCAAATGGATTATTTATTTTACTTCTAAGTCCCTAGTAAAAGGGCCCTACCTGTGCCCAGGGCCTGTAGACTAAACTCTACTCGTGGTACTGCAGCACTGATTGTGCCATGCACATAAGTAGCCCCCTAACCATGTCTCAGGCCTGCCATTGCAAGGACTGTGTGTGCAGTTTCACTGCCAATTCGACTTGGCATTTAAAAGTACTTGCTAAGCCTTAAACTCCTTTTTTCTACATAAAAGTCACCCCTAAGGTAGGCCCTAGGTAACCCAAAGGGCAGGGTGCTATGTAGGGAAAAGGCAGGACATGTACCTGTGTAGTTTATAGGTCCTGGTATTGTAAAACTCCTAAATTCGTTTTACACTGCTGTGAGGCCTGCTCCTTTCATAGGCTAACATTAGGGCTACCCTCCTATACTGTTTGAGTGATAGATTCTGATCTGAAAGGAGAAACAAGGTCATATTTAGTATGGCCAGAATAGTAACACAAAATCCTGCTAACTGGTGAAGTTGGATTTAATATTACTATTTTAGAAATGCCACTTTTAGAAAGTGAGTATTTCTCTGCACTAAATCCTTCTGTGTCTTACAATCAACGTCTGGCTGGGTTAGTTGACAGCTCCCTTGTGCATTTCACTCAGACAACCCCAAACACAGGATGCTCAGTCACACCTGCACACATCTGCATACTGAATGGGTTTTCCTGGGCTAGGAAAATGGAGGGCCTGACACTTACATGCCAAAAGACAGTGGCCTGTCCTCACACAATGGACTGTCAAACCCCCTACTGGGACCTTGGCAGACAGGATGGAACTGAAAGGGGACCTTGTACACTTTTAAGCCACTCTTTGAAGTCTCCCCCACTTCAAAGGCACATTTGGGTATTTAAACAGGGCCTCTGACCCTACCAACTCAGACACTTCTTGACAAGATACCACTGGGGAAGAAACTCTGAACAAGAAACAGCAACCTGCCAAGAGAAGATGCCTGGCTGCCCAAAGGATTCACCTGACTGCTTTGCTGAAAAGGACTGCTGCCTTGCTGTTCCCCTGCTGCCTTGCTGCCCTCTGGCTATGCTGAGAAGTGCTCTCCAAGGGTTTGGATTGAGCTTGCCTCCTGTTTTCTGAAGTCTCAGGGCCAAAAAGACTTAGGGGGTTATTACAACTTTGGAGGAGGTGTTAATCTGTCCCAAAAGTGACGGTAAAGTGACGGATTTACCACCAGCCGTATTACGAGTTCCATACGATATAATGGACTCGTAATGCGGCTGGTGGTATATCCGTCACTTTACCGTCACTTTTGGGACGGATAAACACCTCCTCCAAAGTTGTAATAACCCCCATAATCTCTGCGAAGAACTCCTTGTGGGGTGAAAAATGTACGCCTAGCCTGCCGGAATTGAAGCACAGCCTGCACCGCAATGAGACACCGAACCGGAACGACTCAGCCTGGCTCCCCAAGTGGAGATTGATGCAGTGCCAGTGTTGCGACCGGAACTTTGACGCACAGCCCACTGGATCGGCGCATTGCCAAGCCAGAATGACACAGACCGACTTTCTGCAAAGAGGAATCGATGCAGCACCTGCTGTGTGACAGAAATTTCCCTGCATCTCACACCAGATCGACGCAGCTCCTGTGACTTTGTCTAGGACACCCAGGAATTCTCCGCATTGTCCCCGGGGTGCCCAAATACCCCACAACCGAAAGAGGATCCATGTCCGTGCGCCGGAAATTGAGGCAAGGCCCGTGCTGCATCGAAAATATCATCGCATTATCTGTGTGTGCCTGGAGAAACCGACGCACATCTCCCAGTTTACCTCGCATCTCCTCATCTGCGGTCCCTTGCGGATAAGCTAGGCACCTTGTGCTTGCAGGAGGCGCTCATTTCTTTCAAGAACTTAAAGACTCTTTTTTATCATTTTCTAAAGTGATATTTCAACGTGTACTTATCAAATCTTGATTGTTTTGATCTGCATTTAATCAGATAAATATTCTATATTTTTCTAAACCTGTGTGGTGTATTTTTGTTTTGTTTTACTAGGTTATTGCATGATTTATTTCACAAATACTTTACACATTCCCTTCTAAATTAAGCCTGACTGCTCAATGCCAAGCTACCAGAGGGCGGGCACAGGATAATTTGGATTGTGTGTGACTTACCCTGACTAAAGTGAGGGTCCTTGCTTGGACAGGGGCCAACCAAAGACCCCATTTCTACCAATGTTATTCATTGATAGCAAATCTAGTGCCACCCACTGGTAAGAGTGAGGCAGGACATCAAACAATGGAGAACCATTGTGCTGTCTCTCCTCAACAGGGCATCCCTATTTAAGATGATGACCCTCCCCCAGTTTCTCTACATTTTACAAAACACTCCCAATCCAGTCAACAAATCTTACTTCAAAGCCATAGAGGGTGAAACCGTCACACTACTGTGGGATGACAACCCAGCCATAATAGCACAGCAGAAATTAACAAGAGGCTGGAATGATGGGGGAAGGGCACCACCAGACATCCAGAAGTATTACTGGGTGACACAACATTCCACTATCAGTGGTTGGCTCTTCCGACCCCCTGGCGAGCCTGCTTATCAGATGTACAAGCTTATATTGCAACCAATGGAATATCTTGGGGCACTTTATGGGCCCCCGCAGATGCTTAGCTAATACAGGGCCAGTGGTGATAGTGTTTGACATCAGGCACACAGCCACTCGTTTCTTGGACTGGAAGGGGAAGATCACGCAGGCTACGCCATTGTGGGAAACAGGTGCATTGGATACATTTAGACGCCTCTCCGGCTTTGATAAGTGGAACCTAATTAATATCTCTAGGGTGGATGACATATGCAGCAAGAGGATGCCATCCCTTTTGCTGCACTTCAACAAGACCATCAGATAATGCCCGCTGAAATATTTTGTTACCTGCCAGTCAAACAAGCCCTCCAAGTGGCACTGCCTAAAGCAACAGTACTGTCAGAGTCGACACTGCTAGATGATAGACTACTTGTTGAGCACATGCCTCGTAAAGCCATCTCACTGACGCATAAGAAACTACTACACAATGCCCCCGACACCCTAAGACTCCTGTGTGTGTGACAGGCCTAGGACATGAGGGATCTTGAAGATGATGAATAGCAAGAAGCTCCTGCATTCCCTAGGGAGATAGCTATATGATCCGGTTTCTGCCTCATACAATTATAGGTCCTCCACCGCTTGTACTATTCCCTGCCACCCTATTCAAGGTAGAACAGCAGCCACCAGTTGCAGAAGGGGGTGGGGTACATTCTATCACACAATTTGGGAGTAGCCACAACTTCAGGGCTTCTGGGAGGCAACAACTGGGTGTCAGTGAGGGGTCTATTAAGCTTTTCAGACCCCAAAAGTGAAATGGTGCCTTCTGAATGTGTGGGAGGTAATAGACTTTCCCTGTATGGACCGCATATGGTTGACCCTAGGGCTGGCTATCAAGAAGCATAACAATGCCAAGGCATGGGGAGCAGAACAAGTACACCAGCTAAATAGGTGGAAATACGATATGGACTGGTGTATGTTGGCTGAAAAGGTTGTCTTTGAGGGCAACAGCTGCCCCCGGAAATAGGGTAAAATGTTTGGGTGATGGAATGAATACAGAGGACAAATCCACAGTACCCCAGACATGATGGCTGCCTGCAGACAACGGGCCATGGGGGTCTCGCCAAACATCGTTGGAGACTCACTTGGGGAGAGGGAGCGGTATTGATCATTATTTGGTGTGGGAAACTGTATCTGTTACAGTGCTCGATTCATACCTTGTTTTTGATGTTGAAATCAATAAAAATATTTATTAAAAACACTCTTGTGAAAATATAATCTTGCGTTCCTGTTGCTTTAACGTAAATGACTCTGCACATGCCCATGTAAACGAGCACTAATATTTTCATACTCAGATATGAATATTGTTTTCTTATTAAATTGAAGTGCTCTTCAGCTTAAAAATGCCTGCTAAGTTTCATGGCTCTAGTAGGCATAGAAGCCATTTTTCAGGTGGTACATATGCACATTTCCTGCATCTCATAGTAAATTGTAGCTTTGCTTTCAATACTGGTTACCAGAAGGGCGATTTGGAGAAATTAATGAAATCAGTAATGTGTTTATGTATCCCTACTTCAAGAACGTCTCACAATTTTTCAGTAATAAAAAGAATATAGAAAAGTATTGTGGGTCGGGTAAGGATCTTAAGCAGGTAAGCATATAAAAATGTAAGAATCCCAATTTATTTCATGCTTCTTTTATTGAGTTGTGTTTACAATAATAAAGCAATTTCTCAACTGTCCATCACTCCTAACCCCCACCCACTGTCGTGAGAAGGAGCTTGCCACCACAATCAAACATTGGTCTCTAGTGATACATTGCATCTAAGCAGCAGAATCATATTAATGAGTACAGTAAGGGTATGATCCCCACTTTGAAGATTCCATTTCAGTAATATGTAACTACTGTTCCTGTGTACACTAATTTGTGTTGCACCTCACATTCAGCACACATCCATCTCGCATAATCCCATAACCATTGTTTACGAGTGGGTAGTTGGTTTAATATACATCCTTTAGCTATGCATTTCTTTGCAACAGTCAGCCCCAATTATATAATCTTTTTCACATATTTAATGTGTTTGGCACAGTTCACCAAATCTAGTAAGCAGAGCTGGATTGTCAACCGGAGTGGTAGTTCGTTTAAAGCCCCCAGTGTCTTAATCACTGCCCTCTACATCGTGCGGGGGTGGGGGGCTCGAGGGGGGGCACAGTTTTCAGTAGTAATAGTGCATATGGGCGGTTGACCAGTTTACCTTCTCCTCCCATATCCAGTAAAGTTTGACTCAGTATGTGAGTGCCTGGTTCCTGTAGGAACCTCACCCAGCCTGTGCAAATAGCCGCAGCAAGGCTGGCATAAGCTAAGAAGCAGCCCCCAGTCATCTCCCATCGAGTCCACATAATCCATCAAACAACTATCCTCGTATAGGTCCTCTAGTATTTACGGAACATCCCCTCCCTCTCTGCGTCGCAAAAAAGAGGGGTAGCATGGGAATAATTCCTGTATACCAGGGAATCAATTATATATATATATATATATATATATATATATATATATATATATAGAGAGAGAGAGAGACAGAGAGACAGAGAGACATCACGAACTCTTCTGGAGCCCTGTTCCAATATTAGTATAGTCTTTACCTGCAGTGGTAAGATCGCCCTCTTCTTTCTATGGACTGGAGATAGAGCCAGTAGCTCATGCGGTCTGGTCAATCGCATCAAGAGTTCAGTCCCTGGATTGGAGTCCCTCTCCAGGAACCACTTTTCCACATGTTGGAAATGGGATGCCCAATAAACGATGCAGAAGTTCGGAGCCTTTAGCCGTCTACCATCCCCTGTAATTTCAGGACATCCTGGCTAATGCATGCCCTCCTAATTCCCCATTAAAGCAACCTAAGTAGTTAATTTAGTTGATGGAAAGATGCTTCTGGCACAAGCATTGGCCTATGCTGCAATACATTCAGGACCCTGAGTAACATAATAATTTTGCTTATCGCTATGCAACCCTTTAGCGACATCGGGAACCGTAGCCACTTGGGGACACTCTGCTCAAGATCATTGAATAGGCCACTCACATTGGAGTCATAAGTTTCAACCATGTCAGAGCTTAGATATACCCCCAAGTATTTAACTGGGGGTGTTTGGATCCATGTGTTAGGAAGGCTCCTACCCACGATCTTGTCTGTCCACATGGGATGAAGTACTGACTTGTCCGCGTTCAACCTATACCCAGTGTCCTTACCTCAACAATCATGCCATTAACTGCTCACCAGGTTATCTCCCGATTACGTTGGGTCAATAGAATGTTATCAGCATATAAGGACATGACCTCCCACTTGTTCTCCACCTTTGCACTGCCACCATCATGCTTGGTTCGATGACCAGACCAGTGCAAAACTCAGTGGCGAGAGAGGGCACCCCTGTTGGGTCCCCCTCTCAACCTCCAGCTGTCGGGCACTCTACTACCCGCGACATGGCTGACATCACTGTCAATATATAGTAGTCGCAGTCATTTCAAGTAGTCAGCACCTAAGTCATAGAGTCATAGCATTTGGCTCATAAACACTCAGTAAACAGTGTCAAAAGCCTTATGGTCGTTCAAACTAGCAAGTGCACAGGACTCCTCCCCTTTCATAATCTGCTCCATTATTGGAAAGACCTTACTGAGATTGGTGGTGGTGGTACGACCACCTACAAACCCTGCCTGATCTGGGTGCACAAGCTCCACCATCGCTAAGCGGTGGGCCAGTATCTTCCCCAAAATTTTAGCATCAACATTATTCATCAACATTCTTCAATATGATTCGCAGTCAGAGGGGTCTCTCCTTGGCTTAGGAAGGAACACTATGGCCCTCATTATGATCTTGTTTTTTTTTTCTGAACTCCGCCGTGGTGATGGCCCCCAACAGACTGCTGCAGAGGCGGCAATCTGCCTGCCACATTATGACACACAAGCACAAAACTGACAGAAAGCAGCCACAACCACAATTCCTCCAGACCCAACGGAGGCAAAAAACTGTCAGACCCACCACCCTCCCTGCTACGCCTGCAACACACCGCCCTCCAAATTATAAACCACCAATCACCACAGTGGACACACCAATGCGGTCAGCCATTGGCAGTGTGGACCGCCACAGTCAAGTTGGCCACTCCACACCAACAGAAGGCAACATTGGCCTGATTGAAAAACCCACACCTGACACTGATACGCACACCGTACACACCCAGCAACAGGACTGTAAAACACACCCCACTCACACCACAGTTCTTTCCAAACTCAAAAAGACTGCTACACGTTGCCAGCTAACATATCCCTAGAAGTATACACACAAACCACAGCCACCTATACACTCATGACGAATCGCACACTACACACCATACCTCAACACCTAACACCCTCTGCACAACACACACACTACACAATAGGCATGTCCCCGCAAAAGAACCCCCGTTTCACTGAGGAGGAGTTGCAGGTGATGGTGGAAGAAATCGTCAGGGTAGAGCCACAGCTGTTAGGTGCACTGGTCCAGCAGAAATCCATTGCCAGGTAGATGGAGCCATGGCGGAGGATCGTGGACAAATGAACTCCGTGGGAACCTATCTATGCACCAGGGAAGATATTTGCAAAGAGGTGGAATGACCTACGGGGAAAGGTGCGTGCAGTGTCCCCCAGGCACCATGTTGCCATCATGAAGACAGGCAGTGGACTCCCACCTCTTCCCTCACAGTTGACAGCATGGGAGGAGAAAGTTTTGGCTATCTTGCATCCAAAGGGCTTCACTTGAATCACTAGAGGGCTGGATACTGGTAAGTCACCTTTACTACCCCACCACCACCGATAGCTGCATGGCATGTCACCCCCTCACCCTTACTCCCTTCACCTCACTCCATCTTATACAGAGAATCATCCTCATTACCACCCTCAACTGTGTACCCCTGCATGCCCTACCCACTGCAAGCACACCCCTCTCAGCTCTGCATGCACACACAACAGTAACGCATGGGCAGCATGTGGCACTATCAATCCCACAATCCATCACCAGACACTAGCCAAAGGACAGAAGGATAATACCCATCCCATAGGGAAAGCCAGAAATGCTGAATATATAACTGACAATGACTGTAACAAATCTTTTAGATGTCCACAGGTACCTTAGCTGATGTCAGCGGCGACCATGTGCCACGGCAACCCAGTCCTCCACCAGAAGAAGCCGTCAGTGATGCAACTCTGGATGTCTCGATTTGGATTCTCCCCCTGGCCCATCTGGACCACTGGTAAGTCGGGTACCACAGCCAACACCCAGTCCACAACAGAGCCCCCCCTCTGACTCCAATACCACAGCAGCCACCCAACATCCCCAAACCTCTGTCCCCAGGACACGTAGATCAACAGTGTGCCCATCTGTACAGGGACCCGAGTTGACACCACATAGGCAAGACGATGAAGGTCCTGGTGTTAGTGGGAGTGTGCACACTGCTTAGGGGACACAGGCACAGGGGGCCAAGGCCAGTGGGAGGTTAGCTGTGTGCCAAGACGAGGCCCAACCCAGGGAACCGACTGCCCAGGAGGCACTCACACTTGTCCTAGGAGCCTACTCGAAATCCCAGGACAGGATGGGCCAGGTACTTACCATCTTGCAGGAGAACCAAAGTCTGCAGGGTGAACACCACCAGGAGGCCATGCAGCAGTTGCAGGGCTTAAATGCCAACCTGGCCTCCTATGCAGGGGTGCTGGATAACAGGGCGAACATCATGTGTGAGTACACAACACACCAGCGGGCCCCTTCCACTAGCCAGTGTACCCACCAGCCTTCCATATTTGCTGCAGCTAGTGGACAGGAGGACCTGCCACAAGACTCACAGGCCACCAGCACCCCTTCCTCTGCAGCAGAAGAACTACCCTGCAAACATACCCTGCAACCCAGACAGACACCAGAGACTGTAGCCAAAACCCAAACCACCGCCAGGAAATAAGCCCCTTCTGGATCTCTCCCTTGTGTGCCACTGAGACACCTTGTTCACTTTGGACTACTATTGCTCCTTTTCCTATGGCCCCATGGATACTGGACCTGTGCTACAAACCAACTGGGCCACTACACTGAAGATTTCGTCCACCATCACCCCACTCTATTACACTATCCCTTCCTTTTTGACACTTCAATAAACAGCCTTGAACACAACTGAAGTTTCTGTGCTTTATTTACAACAATTCTGAAATGTCTTGACCTGTATTATCCTGTGTAAATGTAATGTAAAGAGTGAATCCATCCACCAAATGTGTGAAAGCAGTCTGTGGTCATCACTTTAGTTCTCAGTTGTGACCACACCAACATCTGCAAAAAGGGAAAGCATTAGACAGTCAATTGAGAAGTAAAGGTATGAAAGCAACATGAGCCCCTGTAACATAACAGCCTACATTCAGCTGATCACTTCTACTCAATAATTTGCACAGCAATCGACTCCAAACACCATCAGTGAGGCGAAACAACCCATTTCCGGCCCTCACACAAGATGCCACAGTATTAGCCATGCCATGTTGTCAGCTCTGGACCACCTAGTCTGGTCAACACTGTCAGGGAAATAGAAGTCACAGATCGTTTGCGTAAGCACATTGTAAGTCACATGACATTCCTAGTAACATATGCTAAGTACTATTTGGGATGAGGACAGAGTTTGCAGTGGCCATGTATTTGAGAAAGCTAAACTACTGACACATTGCATGGGCAGAATACGTTTGTACAACATCACCATAATACTGGAACAACCGAGCACAGATGGAACAGTGTCAGCTAATATAATGCACACATTTTTGCTTGCCACAACACAGCAGCCACACAGCGCTTAACTGTAATGGAAGTAGAAACACAAGTTCAGTGTTACCTGAGTGTCATTGGAAGTACTGCTGTATCAGATGTGTCTTGTTGTCCACATCCTCCTCCTCCTCATCCTATCACTGTCTTCAGTGCTTTGCTGCCACAGGTGCATTGTCTTCCCCCTCCTCCTGTAGGAATGGTTCAATTTCCGATTTATGTGGGCAACGTAGATCGGTTGCCAAGCTGATGTAATCATGAGGAAAGGTTCTAATATAGAGAGCATTAAACGCTTTGTTCACAATAATGAACATCTCCTGGATATGGCTTATCTATAGGAATTGAATTAAAGGCCCTGAAGAAGTCCTGCTGTATGGACGAAATGCGTTGACTGTTTCTGCTTTGGATATGTGTCTATTTCAAAAAGAAAAACAAGAATAAAGAGAATATTTAAAAAGGATTTATACTATGAATTGGAATTTTGTACTTGTTTAGGGTGGTGCACCATTGGCAAATTATCGGGCTCCTATGTTATTATATGGTGGATGGGGAATGGTGTTCCACCAGCCTGAAGATGTCAATCGCTGTGGTCGGTGGCTGGACCGCACTGGCGGTTCAGGTGGTACTTTGGCTGTCAATAGGAGGGATCACCGTCATGGTCATAATTTGGCGGTCTTCACCACCAGCCTTGCGACTGAACTACCACCATTGCCAGCGTGGCGGCCTGCTGACTGCCAATGTCGTGAGGGCCTATGTAGGTCTCCCTCGATGATACAGGCAACACCCCTGAGTCAAAATGTGTCCTAAATATAGACAGAAGTGGTGCACACAATAGATCCACATACTCTTGGTAAAATTCAATTGACAGTTTATCCCTCTGGGTGCCTTCCCTTCATTCATCTGTTTTATAGCCCATCTAGTATCTGATTTGGCAATTGGTGCATTCAAGGCTACTCTCCTAGCATCATCTGCTTCAGGAAGTTGTGCTTCATCTAGAAGTGCAGTTATGCCCGCCATATCGCTCCAGCCTTGTTACGCCTATAATGCCGGGTAAAATTCCACAAGACGGTGTAGGATGTCCATCTTGGGCTGTGAGAGTCACAACTGCATTTCTTCCCTTCTCTCTCTATTAACCAGCCACACAAGCAGTCTGTCCGGTGTTTCACCCTTTTCATGCTAGAACTCCGTGTATGTTTTATAGACATGTTTACCTCCTGGGTCCCTAGCCTCATTCAGTTCTCCTTGCAACCTATCTTTCCTCCAATATCACATCTGTGTGTATCAGCGATTTACATACCCCATAGGTGGTAGCTATGCACTTCCTCCGTACGGTCACCTTAAATGCCTCCCATAGTATCCCAGGAGATTCGACTGACCCTGCGCTGTTAGCATCAAGCAGTGCCCGTGACTGAAAGCTCCACTGCAATATCAGTGTCACATAGGCATGTCCTCACAGCTCCACCACTAATGGGGCATGATCAGATAGTGTGCAGTTAGATATTGGAGCACCCTGAAGTTCACAGCTTGTACCGGGTGCACCAGTAAGTAATCTATCATAGAGAATGTGCCATGGGGGTGAGTAAAAAGAGTAGCCTCTAGTCTGGCCATGTGTTGCCCACCATAGTTCCAGTAGGTTTGAAGTATCCATAGCATCCAGCAAAACCCTGGAGGCCCTGCCAATTTGACTGGCCATGAGTCTAGAGCTATCCAACTGTCTCCCCCAAAACACAGTTGCAGTCCCCCATCCAGGTGATATCGTAATGTGCGTAAGGCACCACATGGTGCACCATTCCTTCAAGGAAATCCATATTTAGTAACACCATAGCTGTGCCTCCAATCTCCCCCACCTCCCTGATATAGTGTTCATCAGCTGCCCTTAGTTCAGTATCCACTTATAAGGGGACTTTGGCATTCACCCACAGTAATACCCCATGCATCGAGGAGGTGAAACTGCCATACCACAACCTGCCTCCAAAGTTTTGCTAGCTTTTTCTCATTTTCTTGCGGTAGAAGGAGTGCTTCTTGCAGCATAACTATCTTTGCCTGCTACTGATGGGCATATTACCAGATCCTTTGCCGCTTAATGGGATTCTGCATCCCTTTAATGGTCCAGTATAGTATTGTTACCCCCATGAATGTGGAGTGTTTACTTCCCTTTGGTCATGTACTGTCTTGCTAATAAGTAGTTATGTTGTTGATAGCTTCCACTCCATCCTGTCAAAGTCAAAAATGGTAACATCCCCTTTTAGACCTTACAGCCTTAGGGTGGTCTTTCCCCAACGTTTTACCTGCCTCTTTCTGTTTTTCTGATGTTGTTTTTGCTGGTTTTAGGACTGCTGCAGTTTATAATTTAAATAGTGGCATTCGTTTAAAATGGGATAAAATTGACCCTAAAAAGTTTAACCAAGAAACTGTAAGAAGTAGGTCTGATACGATTTATACGTGTTTGTCTCAGCAATCAGACTCTGACTGTATTGTGCGAGAATTCGAATCCTTAAGTAGTGATATTTCACGCGCCCTGGTGATGGACAGGCCCGGGAAGGGGCCGGTGGTCCATAGATGGTTTGATTCTGCGTGTTCTTTAGCCCATAAAAAACTTAAAGAAGCTCTTAAAGCAGTTCCTCCCGCACGTCAATTAGTAAAATCAGCGAGGACTGACTATAAGGTTGCCCTTGATAAACGGAAATCCGAAATTAGGTCCAGGGCTTGGAGCGATCTTTTGGCCGCATCTGAATTTAAGGACACTTCCAAATTCTGGAAAGTGATAAATCACCCTTACTTTTCTGATAAGAACTCTTTGGCCAATGAATGTTTTATTACTGAGGATGTCTGGATAAATCATTTTAGGAAAGTTTTCTGCTCTGAAACTTATGAGAATTCGCATGTGGCAGTTACTCCTGCTACACATTTTACTCCAGATTTTAACTTTAAGGCCCTAAATATTATTTTTGATCTCCATGAGGTCAAAGGTGCCATTGATAGATCAAGGCAGGGAAAGGCCCCTGGACCCGATGGGGTTCCTGTCGACCTTTTTAAATCAGAAATTGAGCTCTGGGGCCCTTTGGTTACAAATGTGTTGAACAACGTGGTAACTAGTAATGTGCCCTCTTCATGGAAATCGGCTATTATTGTTCCCATCTTTAAAAAAGGTAATAGACAAGACCCCTCTTGTTACAGACCAATCTCCCTTATTGATTCAACGGCAAAGATTTTAGGTAGTGTGATCTTGTCCCGTTTAGAAGATTGGGTAACAGATGCCCAGATTTTATCTCCCATCCAATTTGGTTTTAGACCCGGTGTGGGCACAGTTGAGCAAGTTTTAAACTTACAATTGATACTTAATAAATATGTGTCTGTTAAGAAAGAGTCCATCCACATGGCTTTTATCGATCTAACCAGTGCCTTTGATTTGGTTAACAGATCCAAGTTATGGCAAATCCTAGAAGTTCTAGGGTGTGACCCGGCTCTATTGGAGCTTATTAAACGTCTACATACAGACCTAACGGTCTCTGTTCAGGTCGGCTCATCTGGGCAGAGAACCCCTCCTATTCCGTCAACCAGGGGCGTAAGGCAAGGATGTATTTTAGCCCCTTTTCTTTTCTTGATTTATATAAATGGGCTCTATGATTTTTTGGTTAAACAAGCAAAGGATGTACCGAAGATGGGCCAAAGATTACTTCCAGTTTTATTATATGCGGATGATGCAGTTTTAATTGCTCGTACTGCAAATGGCTTACAGGGCTTATTGGACATGTTTTATGAGTTTATGTCGAGCCTCGATTTGAAGGTCAATTACCCCAAGACTTTTGTCATGACCTGTGGCCCACGTAACACAAAATCCAAACAATTTACTATGGGAGGGCATTCTCTTATTAAGGTCAAAGATTTTTGTTACCTAGGCATGCATTTGAGTTCCTCTCTGTCCTGGAAGACTCATATTAATTTTAAGCTCCAACAGCTGATAAGGAACACCGAAGCGATCTTTCGCTTCTCTAATAAACTAGGCCATAGACCCCCCGCACATATGAAAACTCTGTATAATTCTAAGTGTACCGCAGCTGTGCTCTACGGAGCAGGCGTCTGGGGCTGTGTAAAGGTACCATCTCTCCAGAGGGTCGAAAATAAATTTTTGCGAAGATTACTGTTGGTTCCAAAATGTACTGCAAATATCATCTGCCACGAAGAACTTGGTCAGTGTTTTTTGGAGGATAGGGTTTTTTTGGCGCCATTATTGCTTTGGATTAGATGTTGGCTAAACCCAATGGCAAAATTGGTCCAAGATTGTATTTCCGAATGCTTACAATTGGAAAATTCAAATAGGATCCCCTGGCTTATGTTTCTACGAAACTCTTTTGAGAATTTAGGTCTTAGATATATGTTTGATGAACCTCACCTATTAACTATAAATTCTAGGTCCGTTCTGAAGGCTACTTACTCCGAGTACATATCAGACCTGAGATTTTACAGTTCTCTGAAATTAAAATCCTTTGATTCCTATTCTCAGGTTGTGACAGCCCCATGCCTTGAACCTTATCTGACCTGGTTTTCCAGTTTTAAGATACTTTCTTTTTTAACACTTTTTAGACTTAATTTAATTCATTTTAAAGTAGCGTTTCCTGAACCATGTTTTTGGAAAAGGGATTTACCTCTTTGTCCCTGTGATTCTAGATCAACCCAGAGTACTTTGCACTTTTTTCTCTTTTGCCCTTTTTATGCTGCTCCTAGAGGGGTTTGCATTTTACCCACTTTACGTTCTGTTAGACCCATCCATTACAAGGAAGCTTTAATATATTTTCAGAGATTGCCAGATAGACAAATTTGTCATTTTGTATTAGATTTTGTTACAGCTTCTTTAAGCATTAGGAAAAGGCTCATTTCATTTTAAATGTATATGTATGTATAGTTTAATATTGTAAGTTAATCTTTGTATTCTGTTATTGTGATTTTTCTTATGTTATGAGTTTTATTTGTTTCTTTTATGAGATTTTAGACCGGATGTTTACGTAATGTTTTAGATATGGTACTATTTTATTCTTCTATCTATTTACTGTAACGTAATTATTGTGTGGTATTTGTGTTTTTGTCTGTACTTTTATGGCATTTGCCGAATAAAGTTTTGTGACTGACTGACTGACTGACTGCTGGCCAGTGCTAAAGTGCATGTGCTCTCTCCCTTAACGTTGGCTTCTACCCATTTGGCATATTTAATATACCTATAAATCCCTAGTAAAGTGCCCAGCTCTTGTAAATTAAGGCCCATATTTATACTTTTTGACGCTAAACTGCGCTAACGCAGTTTAGCGTCAAAAAATTTTGCGCCGTCTAACGCCATTCTGAAGCGCCATGCGGGCGCCGTATTTATGGAATGGCGTTAGCCGGCGCAAGCAGACCGGCGCTGCCTGGTTTGCGTGGAAAAAAGCCACGTACACCAGACAGCGCCGGCGTAGGGGGAAAATGGCGTATGGGCGTCTTAAAATGGGGCAAGTCAGGTTACGTCGAAAAAATCGTCGTAACCCGACTTGCGCCATTTTTTTTCGACGCCCATCCCCCATCAACATGACTCCTATCATTGTAAAGATAGGAGTCATGCCCCCTTGCCCAATGGCCATGCCCAGGGGACTTCTGTCCCCTGGGCATGGTCATTGGGCATAGTGGCATGTAGGGGGGCACAAATCAGGCCCCCCTATGCCACAAAAAAAAAAAAAGAACAAAACTTACCTGAACTTACCTTAATGTCCATGGGATGGGTCCCTCCATCCTTGGGTGTCCTCCTGGGGTGGCCAAGGGTGGCAGGGGGGGTCCCTGGGGGCAGGGGAGGGCACTCTGGGCTAATTTTGAGCCCACTTGTCCCTTAACGCCATGCCTGACCCAGGCGTTAAAAAGCGGCGCAAATGCGCCGTTTTTGGCCACGCCCACTCCCGGGCGTAATTTTTGCCCAGGAGTATAAATACCACGTAAAGGCCTGGGAGTCATTTTTTAAGACGGGAACGCCTCCCTTGCATATCATTAACGCAAGGAAGGGGTTCACGCTAAAAAATGACGCACACTCCGGGCACTTTGGCGCCCGAAGCGTCTAACGCCATAGTATAAATATGGCGTTAGTTGGCGTTAGTTTAGCGTCGAATTTGCGTCGAAAAAAACGACGCAAATTCGGCGCAACCAGAGTATAAATACGGCCCTAAATGCTACTAGTAGGACTGCAGCACTGATTGTGATACACAAATAAGTACCCCATTAACCATGTCTCAGGCCTGCCGTTGTGAGGCCTGTGTGTGCAGTTTCACTGTCACTTCGACTTGGCTTTTAAAACTACTTGGCAAGCCTTAAATTCCCCTTTTGTTACCTGTAAGTCACCTCTGTGGTAGGCCCTACGTAACCCATAGAGCAGGGTGCTATGTAAGTAGAAGGCAGGAAACGCACTTGTACAATTTACATGTCCTGGTAGTGAAAAACACACAAATTTGTTTTTCACTATTGTGAAGCCTGCTCCTATCATAGGCCAGCACTGGAAATTCCCCTTTATACTTTTAAGTGGCAATTTCTGATCTGAAAGGAGTAGCATTGTCAGGTTTGGTATGGTTGGAGTGGTAGTGAGAAATCCTGCTTACTGGTGAGGTTGGATAAAACATTACTATTTTAGAAATGACACTGCTAGAAAGTAGACATTTATCTGCACTTACTGCTAATTTGTGTCTTACAACTTGTCTCCAATCCACATCTGGTCTGTGCTGGTTGACAACTCCCCTTGTGCATTCCACCCAGACAGCCATAAACACAGGACACTCAGATGCATCTGCATTCATCTGCATACTGATGGGTCTTCCTGGGCAGGAAGGGTGGAGGGGCTCACACTCACACTTCAAAGGCTAGTGGCCTGACCTCACACAAAGACTAATTATCCCCCACAGATCTCCTGACAGTCAGAACTGGGTTAAAAAGGGAATTAGTGCATTTCAAAACTACTCTTTGAAGACTCCACTTCATAGGTACATTTGGGTATTTATACTCAGACTGTGACCCCCCTCAAATCAGACACTTCTGGATCCGCAAATGGACAAGACTGTCATGCTGTCAAAGGACTCATCTGGACTGCTTTTCTGGAAGGATTGCTCTCCTGTTTGTTGCCCTGCTGCTCCCTGACTCTCCTGGAAGGACTTTGTTTTCCCCCAGAAGTGATCTCCAAGGGCTTAGATTGAGCTTGCCTCCTGTTAAAAAGTCTCAGGGTTATCAAAGACTTCATCAAAGAGAGAGAAAATTCACTGCACCAGAAAACCAGTGCAAAGCCCGCAAAACTGATGCAATGCCTGCAAAATCAACTCAGCGCCTGTCTTGCGGCTGAAAAATCACCGCACCACCTCCCAAATCAACACAGCGCCTGTTTCATCATCAAATTGCATTTTGGATTTCCCACGCATCATCCCGCGTGTCAAAATATCCTAGCACCACAGTAAGGAGGCAAGGCTGGGCATCACCTTGCCCACGAGGAAAGACCTCTGCCGCGCCTGAAAAAATGACACATCACTTTACTTTCCGATGCATCACCTCCTTTGAAGCCCTCTGTGTCATTAATTTTGATGCATCCCAGGTACTTTGTGCTATAAAGATACACCCATTGATTGCTACCGTTTAAGACTTACCTACACTTCTAAAAAGTGATATCTTGACTTGTGCATATTGGATTCTTGTCAGTTTGGTTTTATTTTGTTTAGATAAATATTATCTATTTTTCTAAACTGGTGTGGAATACTTTTTGTCATGTTTTCGCTGTGTTACTGTATGAGTTACCACACAAATACATTATTCATTGCCTTCTAGGGCAAGCCTGCATTCTTTCTGCTAAGCTACCCAAGGGTAAGCGCAGGATAATTTAGGTTATGTTTTGCGTTATAATTGGGGTCTCTAGTTGGCAGAGGTATACACCCTTGTCCAAGTAGGGACCACAATCCTAGTCAGAGTAAGTCACACACAATCCAAATTATCCTGTGCCCACCCTCTGGTAGCTTGGCACTGAACAGTCAGGCTTACCTTAGAAGGCAATGTGTGAAGTATTGCAGTAAATCATACAGTAACACAGTGAAAACAACACAAAAATACACTGCACAGGTTTAGAAAAATATAGGATATTTATTTGGTTAAATGAAGGTAAAAATGATAAAGATTCAATAAACACAAGTTGAGATATCACTTTTGCAAGATTAAAAGAGTCTCAAATCTTAGAAATCAACAGTTGTCTCTTGTTCACACTAAGTACGTGGTTTGCGTCAAAAATAAAATGCACGGAGACCGCAGAGGAGATTCGTGGATAAAATAGGTGTGCATCGAAATTTCCGGCGAGGCACAGATGATGCTTCATTCCTTTCCACGCTGCAAGGGGCTTTGCTTCGATTTCTGGCATGGAGTCTTGGTTCCTCATTGCGATGTGGGGATCTTTATGATGCCCAGGGATGATGCAGAGAAATTCTGGGCTTGCGGGATGAAGTTGCAGGTGATGCGCCGATCCGATATGGCGATGGGTCGAATTTTTTCTTGCATGGCAGGCGCTACGTCAATTCTTCACTCGGGAAGAAGGGGTGTGTCATTCCACTTTGGCTGTGCATCGATCCAATAAGGCTGTGTGTCAAATTTCCAGTCACAAGGCAGGTGCTTCGTCAAATCTTCACTCAGGAAGTCGGGTTGCACTGTTCCGGTTTGGCTGTGCAGCAACTTTCTCAACGCAAGGCAGTCCGTGTGTCATTTCCAGCAGGCTGTGCGTTGATTTTTAGCTCACAAGGAGTTTCCTGAAGAGATAAAGGGGGTCATTCCCCGCCAGGCGGGAACCGCCATTTGCCCGCTACGCGGTCAAAAGACCGCTGCCGGCATTCCAACCTTCCCGCTGGGCCGGCGGGCGCTAACCATGTTAGCGCCCGCCGGCCCAGCGGGAAGGAGGCCTGCAACACAGAAGCCGGCTCCGAATGGAGCCGGCGGTGTTGCGGGCGTGAGACTGGTGCAGTTGCACCCGTCGCACTTTTCACTGTCTGCTAAGCAGACAGTGAAAAGCTTCATGGGGCCCTGTTAAGGGGCCCCTGCACTGCCCATGCCAGTGGCATGGGCAGTGCAGGGGCCCCCAGGGGCCCCAGGACACCCGTTCCCACTAGCCTCTTCCTGGCGGTGAAAACCGCCAGAAACAGGCTGGCGGGAAGGGGGTCAGAATCCCAGGGCAGCGCTGATTGCAGCGCTGCCCTGGCGGATTCGCCCAGCCGGGGGAAAAACGGCGGGAAACCGCCGGCCCCGGTTTTCTGACCGCGGCTTTACCGCTGCGGTCAGAATGGGCTTGGAAGCACCGCCAGCCTGTTGGCGGTGCTTCCGTCATTCAAAGACCGCCAGGGTCAGAATGACCCCCAAAGTCTTTTTGGCCCTGAGACATCAGAAAACAGAAGGCAAGCTCAATCCAAGCCCTTGGAGAGCACTTCTCAGACAAGTCAGAGGGCAGCAAGACAGCAGGGCAACAGCAGGGCAGCAGTCCTTCTCAGCAAAGCAGTCCAGATGAGTCCTTTGGGCAGCCAGGCAGTTCCTCTTGACAGGTTGCAGGTTTAGGTCCAGAAGTGTCTGAGTTGGTGGGGTCAGAGACCCAGTTTACATACCCACAAATACATTTAAAGTGGGGGAGACTTCAAAGAGTGGCTTTGAAGTGCACAAGGTCCCCTTTCAGTGCAAGTCTGTCTGCCAGGGTCCCAGTAGGGGGTCTGGCAGTCCATTGTGTGAGGGCAGGCCAATAGCCTTTGAAGTGTAAGTGTCAGGCCCTCCACCCTTGCAGCCCAGTAAAGACCCATTCAGTATGCAGATGAGTGCAGGTGTGACTGAGTATCTTGTGTTTGTCGTTGTCTGGGTGAAATGCACAAAAAAACTGTCAACCAGCCCGGTCCAGACATTCATTAGAGACAAGCTGTTCGGCATAGATGGATTTAAAATGCACAGAAAATGCTCACTTTCTAATAGTGGCATTTCTGAAATAGTAATATAAAACTCAACCTCACTAATAAGCAGGATTTATTTTTACCATTCTGGCCATACTAAATATGATCTGGTTACCCCTTTCTGATCAGAAGCTATCATTCAGACAGCATGTGAGGGTAACCCCAAGCCAGCCTGTGAAAGGAGCAGGCCTCACATTAGTGGAAAACGAAATTAGGAGTTTTCCAATACTAGGACATATAAGACACACATGTACATGTCCTGCCTTTTACCTACATAGCACCCTGTCCTATGGGTTACCTAGGGCCCACCTTAAGGGTGACCTACATGCAGAAAAAAGGATGTTTAAGGCTTGGCAAGTACTTTTAAATGCCAAGTCGAAGTGGCAGTGAAACTGCACACATAGGCCTTGTAATGACAGGCCTGAGAAATTATTAAGGGGCTACTTATGTGGGTGGCACAACCAATGCTGCAGGCCCACGAGTAGCATTCAATTCACATGCCCTGGGCACATGTAGTGCACTTTACTAGGGTCTTATAACTAAATTAAATATGCCAGTTGGATATGAGCCAATGTTACCATGTTTTTAGGGAGAGTGCACATGCACTTTAGCTCTGGTTAGCAGTGGTAAAGTGTCCAGAGTCCTAAAGCCAGCAAAAATGAGGTGAGAGAAAGAAGAGGAGGAAGGCAAAAGATTTGGGGGTGACCTTGCAGAGAGGCCATTTCCAACAATATGACTTACCCTGACTGGGATTGTGATCCTTACTTGGATATGGTGCATACCTCTGCCAACTAGAGACCCAGATTCAAACATCCCCCCTCCTGTGTGGCTTGCCCCAACCTGGCCTCCACAAATAACACACATGGTGTCATTTCTCCCCTTCCGGAAAAAAAAAAAAAATTCCCTGTTACAGCACGTTGCTCTCTAGGTTCCCTGGTGTTGAGTGCCCCAGGAACAGCATCACACACATACCAAAGCAATAACATACTCAAACCTCACCCCCCGTCCGAGCTGCATAGTATACTCAGTCATCTGCAGTGTACCCCACTTGGTACCATGAAATAGCATGAGCACTCCCACCCGCTCCCAGTAACTAGAAATCTATATTCTCAGGTGCGCCACCCACCCTCACAAAGTGTTCAATTACTCTCAAGAAACTGCATGGCCTCTTCAGCATGATTGAAGAAATATATTTTCCCCTGCCCAGGCGTGCTGAAGGCAATAAAGCATAAGCCAACCCACTGTCTCTAAGGTTCTTCTGTACTTACACAGATGATTTACACCTCTTTTGAGTGGCCACACCATAGTCTGGGTGGAAAGAGAGTCTGTTTCCGTTAATTACTACATCACCTGTTGGCGAGCTGCTGCCAATATGCCCATCCTATCTTTGTATATCAACATGCAGGCAAACAAAATGTGGGGCGCTGCACAAAGCTTGGCCCGACACCTGGGCTTCTGTGCGTTCTGTTCATGTGTACGTCTCCTTTCATCTTGAGGAAATTCGATTTTTAATACGATCGTATCGACCCGCCATTTTGTGGCCCGCCGCCATTTTATGTTGCCTTCACTCAGGCAGCACAGCGAACGAAGTCCATTCTGCCTTTTCTGCTTATTCTGCAACATGGTGTTCAAAACAGCCTTCTGCCTCTATCTTTACAAGGCTGGTATTAAGGTCTGACCGAGTACACTAATCCCTGTCTGGTTTTCTAATCCTTGTTTCAACTATCTGTAGGCTCACACTATTCTCCGCCGATCTTATCTTATCGTCTGGCCTTCGCTGTCCTTTGCTAGTATTCTCTCATTTCACAACTGTCCTCCAACGCACACAAACTTATCGCACCACATGCAACTTCGTTGTGGACCGGTTAATGAATTAGTTCAAGGGAGGGGTGACAAACACAGCTGGAGGGGAGGCAACCTTAAGTCACTTGATACTTTGTTTTCCAATTCCTTCTATTGGTGCTGTCTTGTTTTCCGACATTTCTATTGGCTCTGTTCTATCTTTACATTATTCTTACTGGCTCCTTTCTATGTGTTCTGGGAGTGTATGTAGTTAATAAATGGTTTTTATACGGTATATAAGATTGTGCGCCACAAAGTAAAGTGGCAGTCTCCTGAGAACATACCTTGTGTACTTCTTGGACAACTGTACTAGCTGCAGCTAATAAAATCTGATCTTTTACGCCTGACAGAGTGTCCCGTGTCTCTGTTAGTTGAGGCAGGTGAATCCAAGGAGATTTCAGGCGTACCCTGCGCCGCCAGGCCCATAAGGTTCTGGTTCTTCAACTGGCGCCCAACGTGGGGCGGCTTCAGCGGTACCGGTTCTGCCTGAAGGTCGTGAGGAACCCCGCAAGAAAATTCTGGAGGAATCGCGAGCCACGTCAAGCGACCCCTGTATGTCGAAGTGGTCCGAAGGTCTTTTTCAGCGCGGTTACTCCTTCCTGACGGCTACTGACGACTGCTGCCCTGACTGCCGCCCTGCCTTGGCCCTTTCTTTGATGATGTATGGTAAAGCGAGACGATAGACGGGCCTCTGTTGGTGTAAGAAGACATCCTTAGTTAAGTATTTGGTGGGTCGCGCCCACAAAATTAGGTCTTTGTTTTGTCCTTAGGTCCTTAGATTTGGCCATTGCAGTGGCCAAAGCCGAGGGGTAAGTGCATTTGTGCTGTGTAAACTGAAAGTTTTACCCCCTTGATGTTTGTGAACAGCCAGTAAAAATCGTGAGATGTCTGGTCTGACTAAGTTTGGAAAACTTTGTTGCTTTGGTTGTAATAGGGACTCCCAGCTTGAGGACTCCTGTCCGATTCCTTCGGTTGGAACTCCCACATATGAGCTCTATTCTAAACATGGTGTTGGTCCTATTGCCTTTAATAAGACATGGACCCGATATACAAAGAAAGATGGTGTTTTAAAATGGCCAGAAAATGGTAGTTTCGAAACTGATGTGCTAGATAATTTAGAAGCAACGTTATTTAAAAGAAAAGCCCGGCCGGCAATGTTTGACTCTTTTCGCCTTTGGCGTAAGAAAGCCAAACAGAGAGAAATTAAACAAGCGAAACGAGATAGGAAAACACAGGGAATGACGATTATACAGGCTGCTCAGCAATTCAAAGATGATGAAATAGATAATGCAATGGAAATTTCAGACAGACAGCGTCGAATGGCAATAGATAAATGCTATCCGACGTTGCCTGTCTCTTCCCTTGATAAGAGAAAAGATTTTGAGGAAGATTCCTTAATGTCCCACTTATTGAAATTGCCTCCGCCCTATGTACAAGGTGCTAATGCACCCCCGATGTTACAGCCTGTTCAGCCGCCAGTTGTGCTTCCGCCTGCTCCAGCTTTTCCACATTTGCCTCCTCAAGTATTGCCTATGCCAGCTTTGCCTTTAACTCCTTTGCCTTCTGCTCCTTTGGCAATTCCTAATGCTCCTTTAGTTAATTCACCTAATACCTTGTCCCCTATCATTATGTCAAATTCTCCATCTATGCGTAAGCGATTTGCCGATACTGTCTCTGGTCTCTTATCACCTTTCTTTGAAGCTTTAAACGTGTCTCCAGCTTTTTCTCGAAGACAGTCTCGTAGTCAATTCCCAGACTCCGAAGAGCGAGAAAAATTGGACTCACTTGCTTGTAGATGGATCAAGAAGGGTCCCCAATATAGTACGTCTGATATTATGTCCACCTTTCTGCAATGGAATGCACCTACGCAGAGATATGTTTTTAAAGTTATGTGCGATACTCTCGCTAAAGAATGGGAGGATATGAATTTGGGTTCGGTCCCACAGGATCTGTTAGATGTTCAGGCTGACTTTGACAAAGGACTTATTGTGGGTCCTAAGGTTGAAAACGCTGTCAGAACACTTATTTCTTTCAGATCCCAATTGTTCTCACAGACTTTTTCTGATTCTGATCCTTCAGTTAGGACAGCACTGAAAAACTATCCCATGAGAGAGGTTTCTCCAATATGGAAGGAAGAAGTTGCAGCAGCAGGTGCTAATCCAGCTATTCCTGCGCATTTTCAGCGCATATGGATACATGTCCCCTGGAAAAGGTCTGAAGTTTTAGCACTTAAACAGTCACTACCAGATCCACACAAAAATCCTGCTGGTTACTGTAAAGAGTTGTCGCAAACAGTTGATGCATGTACTATGAATCTAGCAGATATTGACATGTTGATGGGAAATGTAGTTCCACAGACAATATGGGCTAAAATTCGTAGAGAGGATCACGCTCAAGAATTAGGCGGCGATTGGAACGCTATTATTGCCGCAGATAGAGGTCAAGTAGGTGGTGCAAAGCCCGACGCTTTGATCTCAGAACTCCCTGGTAGGATTATTACATTAATGAAAACAATGATGCCTGCTTTGAGAGTTAATTGGGATAAGCTAGCAGCATGTAAACAAAAGAAAGATGAAAGTGTTTCCGATTTCTTTACCCGATTCGAGGAGACATTCATTGATCACAGTGGTCAAGATATGGCTACAGAAGGGGGACAGCGATTATTTGTGGATAAGTTCGTATATAACTTGCTTCCTGAACTATCACACAAGCTAAAAGACTCCGAGAGTTCATGGGCAGTTTCTTCTTCCGCCCAGATATTGGCTACTGCACAATATTATGAAAATAGAGACAAAGAAGAAAGGGAAAAACAAGAGAAAAAGACGAAAGAATTAAAAACTAAAGTTCTCTTGCAACAGGCTTATCCTCCTCGTTATGTTCAGCCTCAGTTTCAACAGCCTCCGCAGTTTCAGAGGTTGTATCAAAAGCCTGAACCATTCATTCCAAGACCTTTGCTAGGTCCCAATCAATGTGCTTATTGTAGGGAGGAAGGTCATTTTAAGAACAGTTGTCCGGCATTGTTGCAGCGTAATGGAGCAACATCTGCTTCACGAGGTCGTGGTGGTCCTCAGTCAGCAAATAGAGGTAGAGGTCGAGGTGTGTTAACCCAAGAGCAGCGTTCTTTTGTTCCTCCAAATTCCGGAAATTACTTTGACCAGCAAAATGTTAGGTCTACACAGTATTACAGTGAGGATCAGTATATTGAAGGAGGGAATGAAAGTCTTCATTTTGAATAGGACAGCCATGGACAAAGTAAGGGGGTTACGTCAATTCCAGTGGATCAGAATGGACCTTATGTTAATGTCACTACAATGGGTGTTTCAGAGCCATTTCTTTTAGATACTGGTGCCATGAGAAGCTCTATCATTCATTCTAAACTCCCTGGCGCACCTTTGTCTGGCTTAACGAATGTATCTGTAGGATTTTCTGGCGCCCCTGTTCGCAATCCAGTTTCTTGCCCTTTGCCTGTTTCAATAGGCCCTTATGATTTAGAAGCTCCGCTTCTTCTGACGAATGGTTGTGGTGAAAATCTGTTGGGTTTAGATCTATTAAAAAGAATGCATGCTACGATATATTGTTCACCTTCTCGTGTATACCTCACTCTAGGACAGAAAATGACTAGTCCAATGTACTTATCAAAAGATCAATTCCCACCTGAATTGCTTTCTCTTCCCGAAACGCTTTGGGCTACGGGTCCGAATGACGTTGGTTGTCTTGAGATCCCACCTTATGTTGTTACTCTTAAGCCCAATGCTGAAATGCCACGTATTCCGCAATACAGAATCTCTACTGAAGGTGAGAAAGCACTTCTGGAAATTGTCCATGATTTGATTCAGAAGGGTGTGGTTGAGGAAACGAGAGGAAATACATGTAACAGTCCTGTTCTTCCGGTTCTTAAACGCACTGATCCTTCTCAGCCTCCTGTTTATCGTTTTGTAATTGATCTTCGGGAGGTAAACAAGATTGTCGTACCGCAGTTTCCTGTAGTCCCAGATATCACTGCTCTGTTGAAGATGATACCTTCTACAGCGACTTGGTTTTCAGTTATTGATCTAAAGAATGCTTTCTTTAGTATTCCCATCGCCGAAGAGAGTAGAGATATTTTTGGTTTTTCCCTCGGAGGCCGAAGCTTCCGGTTTAAACGCGCACCTCAAGGTTATTGTGAAAGTCCCTCTATTTACAGTCAAGCTCTAAAATGTCATCTTGATGCCTTTTCCTTACCGTCCGGTGCCGCTCTCATTCAGTACATGGATGACTTATTAGTTGCCGCTGATTCAGAGGAGATTTGCAAAAACGTGACCGTTGCACTGTTGCGTCATTTGTTTGATCTGAATCACAAGGTTTCTCCTTCTAAATTACAATATGTCTGTCGCGAGGTGACTTATTTGGGTCATCTCTTGTCAAAGGAGGGACGACGATTGACCCCCGAACGAATTCAGGCAATTGCACAAATGTCAGTGCCATCCACACAAAGAGAGGTACGTGCTTTTTTGGGCATTACTTCTTATTGTAGACAGTGCATTCCGAGTTTCTCTTTATTGGCTAAACCGCTGTTGGCGCTAACTTTAAAAGATACGCCTCAGCCTCTTCCGTGGACTGACGAGTGTCAGAAGAGTTTTACTGATTTGCGTATTGCTTTGTGTTCTGCTCCTGTATTGGGTACTCCTGATTACAGTAAGCCCTTTACGCTCTATGTCCACGAAAGAGAGGGTTGTGCATTGTCAGTCTTAACGCAGCGTTTTGGAGATCAACAGCGACCATGCGCATATTTCTCAGCTACGTTAGATCCAGTAGCTAAAGCATTGCCTAGTTGTCTTAAGGCGACAGCGGCAGCAGCAATTTCTATTCGACAGTCTGCTGGAGTAGTGCTAGATAATACTCTCATTGTTATGGTGCCACATGCAGTGGATACTTTACTAAATAGGACAAAAACGCAGCATCTTACGAGTGCTCGGTTGTCCGGATATGAGCTGACGCTTTTGGCTAGTCACATACACATCAAACGATGTAATACCCTGAATCCAGCTACTTTGTTGCCTCTTCCAGAAGAGAGAGATGTCTCTGAACAGCATGATTGTTTTCTCCGTACTGAAGAAGAGACTAAGGGTAGAATTGACCTAAAAGACACGCCATTAGTGAATCCAGATGGAACACTATGGGTAGATGGTTCTTGTTTCAAGCTCCCGAATGGAGATACAGTTTCAGCCTACGCTATTACTACTTTGCATACGATTGTGGAGACAGCACGCATTAGACATAATTCAGCTCAGGCAGCTGAATTGATAGCCTTAACTAGAGCGTGTGTGTTATCCAAAGGAAAAAGAGTAAACGTGTACACTGATAGCCAATACGCTTTTGGTGTAGCGTTTAACTTTGGGCGTTTATGGAAGGAAAGAGGATTCTTTACTTCCCATGGTACTAAGATACAACATGGTCAATTAGTGACTGAACTTCTTGAGTCACTTACAATGCCTACTCAGATAGCGATCGTGAAGTGTAGTGCACACAAAAAGATTGTGGACGATGTTGGTCGAGGAAATGCATTTGCAGATGAGGTAGCAAAAAAGACAGCCAGAGACAACACAAGTCGAATGTATGTTGCAGGTCCCGCAAACTGCGTAAGAGAAAAGGGAATGTGTGAAGATACAGTAGAGAGTGTGAAATCAATTCAAGGAGAGGCTACGGAGAATGAGTTGAGAAAGTGGAAGGAAAGTACAGGAATGTTAGATGAGATGGGATGTTGGGTTGAATTATCAGAACATCAACGTTGGCTGTTACCAGATGCTTATGTACTACCTGTAGTTACTATGGCACATGGTCCAGCTCACCTAAGTGCAAAAGGAATATGTAAACTTCTGGCTCCAGTGTGGCAAAATGAGGGGATCCCAAAGTGTGCAAATAATGTAGTAAAACATTGTATTGTTTGCTTGATGTACAATCCGGGAAAGGGAACCCCAACTCCAGCAGGTCATTTTGCTCCTCCAACATATCCATTTGAGGTGTTGCAGATCGATTATATTCACATGGAACGATGCAACAACCTCAAATATGTTCTGGTGGTAGTATGTGCTTTTTCTAGATGGGTAGAAGCCTACCCTCTGAAGGACAATACTGCTTTATCAACTGCCAAAATACTTTTGAAAGAATTCTTCCCTAGGTTTGGTTTGCCGCGCATTGTCTGGAGTGACAATGGGAGCGAATTTGTGGGTCAAGTCATGCAAAAAGTTTGTGCAGGTCTTGGCATAAAACAGAAGTTCCACGCGGCGAATCACCCACAGTCGGCTGGTTTAGTAGAATGCTACAATGGAACCTTGAAGCTTAAAATTGCTAAGGTGCAAGCTAGCACAGGACTTAATTGGCCTGATGCTTTACCATTGGCTCTTCTGTCCACCAGAACAGCAGTACACTCTCGTTTGGGGCTTAGCCCTTACGAAGTGATATTTGGTCGCCCAGCTAATGTATGGGGAGTTCCTCGCCCTAAGAAATACTCAGACTTGCCATACCCGATGTTGATTGACTACTTGCATGACCTTACAACTAAATTGCGTGTTCTTCATCAACAGGTTCAGAGTGCTCTACCAGAGGCTTCCACAGACCCAGGTCATTCCATCCGACCAGGTGACTGGGTTTGCACGAAAAATTTCCAACGACAGAGAAATTTGGAGCCCAGATGGAGAGAGCCACGCCTGGTTCTTTTGACCACAAGAACAGCAGTTAAAGTCGAAGGAAAGAAAAACTGGGTGCATGCCGTGCACTGCAAGAAAGTGCCTTTGCCCTTGCCTTTCGATCAGTGGGTCCGTAGAGGCATCAGTGACTCTGAAAGTGAGAAAGTTCCGCAATTTGTACCATTCAGTGATGCGCGTCTAATTGGAACACTTTCTGAGAAAGAGGACGACGACATCCTTCAAGAAGCAATACCATCGCATCGTCGCTTGAACACGACAAATCCAGGAACATTGTTTCAAAACCAGACTGCCTCTGGACAGGAACGCTATAATTTGAGACCAAGACCAAAGAACTTGTAAATTTCTCTCCTATGTAGTACTCTATCCCGGTTGCAGGGTCACGGTAGGAGTCTTAGTTACGACCTGAGTAAGTGGCAATAGGCCTGCAGGACCTCACAGTGTCATAGGACGGTAGATAATCGTGACTACAGTGATTGAGGAAGATTGCCGTGAGCATCCACTTAGAAAGATGGAGGCTACATTAGATAAAAGAGAAAGTAAAAATGTAAAGAATAATTGTAAAGAAATATATAGTCGTTGTAGTATTGCTCTATGCGTCATTATATTGTCGTGTATTCTTTTGGCATCTGTAAACTGGATCATTATTACTCTGCAGCAAAAAGTTGTCTCTTCTCCTACCTCTACATCTTCTTCTACTATCTCTCCGCACCTATTTCACACTCTTCCCCAGCATGAACTCATCAGAAGAACTGAATACTTTAACAATTCCTTCGTCCAGTTGTTACATCAACATCAGTTAGTGATCAATACAACTGACTGTTGGGTGTGTGGACTCATACCACATACGGTAGAAAAAGGAATGCCATATTTAGTTCTTCCATTCTCCTATGAAGGTTCCGCTTGGGCTTATTTTGTCATTTTCAATAATGCATATCAAAGTAAAATTAAACAACCTGTCAGTTCACATAGTGTTGGTTCAGATTTCAGTCATAGTTTATTGATAAAGGGAATGGTAGCTATGGCTAAAATCATGGAAAAAAGTGAAGCTTCCATAGATGAAAGAAAAGCATATACCAATTGGAACATAACTAATTACATTTCCAGCCTCAATGATAAGGTTGAGCAAGGAAAATCTCCTCCGATACGGGTCATACCCCAACAAGGAAATTTCTGTCTGCAAATAAATGGTAGAACTCCAAACACCGGACAAAGAGAAAGTTTATGTTCCCATACATATGTTTATTCAGCCCTGAATTCACTGCCGTTAGTACCATCTCAAGGTACATACTTCGTTTGCCACGATAGGGCTTATACATGGTTGCCAGCTGATTTCTCTGGTACTTGTTATATAGCCTTTCTTCTTCCCCCTACATACACCGCTCCTGCGAACCATCATAAAAATAGATATGGCAGAGGGATTGTGGATTCGAAAGACACAGCAGGACAAGAGGGAGGAGATTTCCTCAAAGGATTTCTTCCCTTCTGGGGTCCAATGGCCAACAGCAGAAATATAAGGCAATTGGTTCGTGTCGTAGAAACCACCATAGACATCACTGTAGGAGCTTTAAGTAACATTACAGCTGAACTACAGGCTGATCGTCTTATGACCTTGCAGAACCGTGTTGCCTTAGACTTTGTTCTTGCGGACCGTGGTGGAGTATTCAAATTGATCGGATCAAGTTGCTGTATTTTCATACCTAATGACGCTCCGACAGTATACCAAGCTATCTCTAAGTTACACATAATCTCCGAGTCGATTCATCAGGACGAAGGAGATTGGTCCTTTTCAGAGTGGTTTTGGGGATTACTGTCCAAATGGGGTTGGAAGGTATTGACATTCTTTGGAGTAATTTTAGCTTTTATATTCTCTTGTTGTCTTTGTATGCACTGCGGTCCTGCCATCTGCAACCTATGTGCTACTGCATGTATTCCCAAACCCAAGTCACAAAGAGCAGAGAATATCAAAATGATGGTACAGCAACAGCTTGATGACCTCATGGCCATAGACATCGACTCAGATTAACATGAGTTTGTGTATCTTGCCTGAGTTCTGGCAAAAGGAGGGTCTGAGGAAATTCGATTTTTAATACGATCGTATCGACCCGCCATTTTGTGGCCCGCCGCCATTTTATGTTGCCTTCACTCAGGCAGCACAGCGAACGAAGTCCATTCTGCCTTTTCTGCTTATTCTGCAACATGGTGTTCAAAACAGCCTTCTGCCTCTATCTTTACAAGGCTGGTATTAAGGTCTGACCGAGTACACTAATCCCTGTCTGGTTTTCTAATCCTTGTTTCAACTATCTGTAGGCTCACACTATTCTCCGCCGATCTTATCTTATCGTCTGGCCTTCGCTGTCCTTTGCTAGTATTCTCTCATTTCACAACTGTCCTCCAAACGCACACAAACTTATCGCACCACATGCAACTTCGTTGTGGACCGGTTAATGAATTAGTTCAAGGGAGGGGTGACAAACACAGCTGGAGGGGAGGCAACCTTAAGTCACTTGATACTTTGTTTTCCAATTCCTTCTATTGGTGCTGTCTTGTTTTCCGACATTTCTATTGGCTCTGTTCTATCTTTACATTATTCTTACTGGCTCCTTTCTATGTGTTCTGGGAGTGTATGTAGTTAATAAATGGTTTTTATACGGTATATAAGATTGTGCGCCACAAAGTAAAGTGGCAGTCTCCTGAGAACATACCTTGTGTACTTCTTGGACAACTGTACTAGCTGCAGCTAATAAAATCTGATCTTTTACGCCTGACAGAGTGTCCCGTGTCTCTGTTAGTTGAGGCAGGTGAATCCAAGGAGATTTCAGGCGTACCCTGCGCCGCCAGGCCCATAAGGTTCTGGTTCTTCAATCTCTAAACCCGGCTGTCCCATAGGGAGCCAGGTCTCCTGAAATTGCTCCACTGGTGTAGACTCAGGGGGTTATTCTAACTTTGGAGGAGTGTTAATCCGTCCCAAAAGTGACGGTAAAGTGACGGATATACCACCAGCCGAATTACGAGTTCCATAGGATATAATGGACTCGTAATACGGCTGGTGGTAAATCCGTCACTTTTCCGTCACTTTTGGGACGGATTAACACCTCCTCCAAAGTTAGAATAACCCCCTCAGTCTCCTCCTGCAACCACAGTATATGCATATTGTTGCATCTGGATTTGTCTTCTAAGTCAGCCAGCTTGGCCTCCTACTGCTTCAGACACATCTCCTGGTCTGCTAGCTGGCTAATCTGATCCTCCAAGAGTCCCTCTGTCCCATCAGCCCTGTTGTCCAAGACCTTCACTTGTTCTCTCTTTTTGTCCATATCTAGGTGCAGTAATTGCCTTGTTACCCTCAAATATCAAGTTTTTAAGTTCCAGGGCAGATGGTGGTGGAGCCTCTTCTAGCATGTGCTCCTCGCCATCAACACCCCACCCCTCCCAAACCAATTCTGGCAATGCCTTCCTCAATCGTATGAGTTTGGGGGCCATTCTCGGACCCCTTTGTGTTTATTTAGCAATTGTGCTCAGTTATATTGCACTGCACATTTCTCAGCTGAGTTCCTCGATAAGTTTACCCCACAGTATATGAGCATGTGAAAATCAGTCAGGCCCTCTCTGTCCATGCAGCAGAGTCAAACACAGGCTACCACCAAGCGTACACAATATGCACAGGTATTTTGTAACTATCATTGTTCCCCCAGTCCATTAATTGCCAGCAGGATCAGATTCCTCTGTGACTACTCCATGAGAGGGCGTGGCGGGGTGAAAACACCAATGTTACCTGCAGCCCTTACAATAATGAGGCTTTGCTCCTCCCCAACTTTGGGGGCTCTCATCTCCCACCAAATCTCCTCATGCCATGTGCTCCCCTCTGCCTCTTTGTGTAATCACTCTCAGTGAGTACCTTAGCGTTCTTGGGTCATTAATTACTCTGGGTTGATGCTGCAATTTAGATACTGCCACCTGTTTAGGCCCATAGTTCATTGTGGAGCAGAGGAGGAGGCACGCCCCTGTCCCCACATGGCCAGGACATGGGTAGAGCTCAATGATGGGGAGCACACCACTTCCACCACCCACATTGTATGAAGATGGCTCCCGGGCCCCGCTCACGTGGTTCTCACTAGCTCTGATGAGTCACTAGGCCACACCTCTCAGCACTTCTGGAGCCATCTCTCTGTTTTCCGGCAGTCCAGCACCACTCTTTGGATTTCACCTACTGTGTCGTGGCCTGCGGTGTGCATCGCAATGCAGTTGCCCTCCACTCACCTCCTCTGGTGTTAGGCACTGCACCTCTCCGATCTAAATGGGGGCCTGCCTCTGCTTTATGTAGCTTCAGTTCTGCTCACAGTCACCACTGTACCTGTTCAACCAGGAAGGCATGTCCAGGACCCCCACAGTGGACTCCACTGGGAGGGGGCCATGTTCACAGGCACTTGGGGGGCCTTTGATTACAACGGATGGTGCTGAGGGATGTTCCCATAGGTGGAAATCTGTCGGAGCTCTGAGCAGAGGTATCTGCCTAGTCGGTCATCTTGGCTCCACCCACCATAATGCCAAATTTTTTACTTTGTAGGAGGGATGTCAAAGTCTTTATATGACTTGTGGTTGTGGTACAACAAAGACTAAGCAATCTGGCACATACTACTTAAACTTTGAGTTCCATTTTGTTCGACCTTGGTAGCTTGATACAGGAACATAGACTTCCCTGACCAAAAATGCAAGTGGCACAGTTGAAAGGAATAGCGTAAAACATTGCCCTTAATAACTAATGAGTTGTTTAAAGTTTGGCAAAAAGGGTGTTATGACACAAACATTATAGGCTACACTGTCCACCAAAGTTTGGGGTCCCGGCTTTCTTCAGAGTCAGGGGAATTGCCATATTCCATCTGACTGAGCCTCCACTGTCTCCACCATTGGAAACGTTTGATAACTGGTCAATGGACTACAGAAAGCCCACCCTTTTATGGGCAGATATTCTGATTTTTTTTGTTTTCCTGTTTTGGACTGCAACATGGAGGTCATGAACCGGGAATATCATTAATAACAACCTCTTAGTCACTGGGAAAAATACCAGCACTTCAAGGTCATTCAATTATTGTCTTTTAACAATAAAATCTGCTTTGGAAGCTTGTTTTAGAGGAAACAAAAAGGTTTGCTATGAAGGATCACAGACTATAGCTCTGGAAAACAAATTTTCTATGACTTCAGATGACTTCTATGCTTTGTGGTGCCTGGTGGATGCCTTCTATGCCTGGTGCAGCATTCCAAAGTCCGTATTTATAGGCCCCTAGCGCCACAGAAGTGTCACTATTTGTGACGCTCATGGGCACTAAGCACAACGCAGTATTTACAAGGTGGGGTTAAGCCACTTTTTGTGGCTCAACACCACTTTGTAAATATGGCCCCTTCCCACGCAGCACTGTGCGTGGAAGGGGCGCGCAATGGGTGCCACAGCAACACCCACTGCATTTTGACGCTGCCTCAGAGTTATGAAATTTCCTAAACCTGAGGCAGCGCCAAAATCTAACGCCACCCCCAGGGGTGTCATTAGCAAGGCGCAACGAGGAGGATCGTTTTTTGCTTTTTCTATGCGTGCTGCATTCTGCTGCATGCATAGAAAAAGTGAAATGCCAGACATGATTGTTTATGTGCGTGAAGGTGTCCTTTCCTGCACATAAACAATCATTTGAAAATTACCCTTTGGCACTTCTGTGTGTGCTTCATTGTACAGCACACACAGAAGTGCCAAAGCGCCTTTAGTGATTGTTTATGTGCAGGAAGGGACACCTTCCCACACATAAACAATCACACCCCTCAACACAGACATCCTTGCACAATGATGCAAGGATGCCTGTGTTGGCGCTGGCAGCTAAATTTAGCGCCAGCACAGGGGGAAACTCAGGGGTGCAACGCATTCCCTTAAATGCGGCGCATCTCGCGTTTCTAAAGTGATGCAGTGCAGCGCTGGCAATTTTGCAGCAGCACCTTGCTGTGCCACATTTCTTTAAATCTGGCCCTAAATATGGTGTGTTGACATCCTGTAGGGCTGCGAGTGCATCCCTCTAATGACATGGTGGAATGGTGTGCAGAATGGAAAGTTCAAAATTAGCCCTTAAATGATTTAACAGTTCCTTTCAATTTAGCATCTAAAAAGTGAAAGGTACTTTGAAAATGTATTTACAAATGAATGAAAATGCATGTTCTTTATAAGTACTGTAAAAAGAAATATATATTTCTGAGGAAATAATGGGAAAATGGAAAAGAATGTGGGCATACGGGTGTGGTTGACTGGTGTGTAGGAACTCTTTCTTGGTGAAATGTCAGTTAAGTTTGGCCGAGGAATAGTTTGGAGTTCTCCATGTTCAAACGATAAAAAGTTTTAACTTCCAACTAAAATAAATTATGGAGGTGGACCATCTTCAGCAGCCTAGACTGGAAGCTATAGTTGAGCAGGGCTCCAAATGGTCAGATGATAGTTCTTTCTAGCAGAAGCTTCAAACTAGGCACTTAAATTATCAGAGTGGCACATCACTATGTAAAAGCCACAAAGGCAGCATCTTTTTTGGGTAATGGTGACACCTTGTTTGACCTGCTCCTTCAGAATAAAATGCTTAAAAAAATTAAATCTCAGATTTTACCTGTCTTCATGGCTACAGAGAGTTGTTGAGGATGACAAACAGAAGAGAACATCTTGGATTGCCAATAGACTCCTGCCACTACTACAGACTCCTAGCCCTCAGGAATTAGGACTATCCAATCCTGACTCATATCCTAGCCAACAGGCCCCTGCCACTTACAGGGGGAGACAGCAATATCAGCCTCCCTGGACATCAAAACAGTATTTCAAAAACTAGACTGGCCTTCTCTTCAGACAGTATTGGAGAAGTTAGCATTTGGCTGGAGTTCTTACAGTTGGTAAAGCAGAAGGCCACTGGCTAGCGTGTGCATTGGACAGGTCATCTCAGAAGGATTTGAGAGTACCAGCAGCAAATGGCAGGGATTTCCTTTCTCTCCCATCATATTTGCCTTGGCGATGGAGTCGCTGGTGTGCCTGTTGAGTCAGAGAGGAGCTGAAAGGGGTATAACTTTTGTGGGTGTGTGGCATGTGATCTTATTTTATGCAGATGATGTTCTTATCCGCGAGGGTCATTGATATGTCAATGGTAGCGCTGGGCAGGGTTGGCGTATTATCTGGGCTCGGGGTGAATTGGGTCAAATCGTATCTACTCCCACTGAAAAAAAACAATAAACTCTGAAGAGGGCCGTTCTCCTTCGCACCAGGCTGACACTTTCAAATACCTAGTGATGAACGTGTATCACGACGAAGATGACCTGGTAAGGGGAAACTTAAGAAGGGGAGGGTGCTGGCAAAAACGAAACACTCAATGGCCTTCTGGCGCGCTCTCCATTGTTTCGGGCTGGTTGGGAGGCCATTGCAAAAATACTGATCCTGCAACAACTGCTTTATGTGCTCTCAGCGATCCCGGTACTGCTTAAATGGCATAGAACTATACACCACGATTTTAGAAATAATCTGGGGAGGAAAGTGGAAAAGAGTAGTGTTCTCTAAAACGCAAATCCCATTGGGGGAGGGTGACCTGGGCGCCCAAAATTATGAGTGGTACTATGCAGCGGTGCAACCTCAATGCCTATGAGATGGTTGGGGTGTGAAAGTGGACGGCAGTGATACTTGCAGTAGGACACAGCGTGATCCTTGAGTGGCTTTTTTCACCCGAGCCGCTGAACTCGGGGCTGTCGATAACTTACAAAATTGCCAAGGTACGTTCGGCTAAATGTGTACAGCCAAAAGGTGGCCTGCGCCCTTAGGCTGCACAAAAACTGCTGTGGGCGTGATGAAGCAGAAAATGAAGGTTTTGATTTATTAATGCATAAACGTAGTGTGAAATAATCATGTGTGACTTTAACCGAACTAATAAAGATTGTACGGGGGACAAAATGTGCCCTCAGAGTAGTTTGCCAACATTTATAAGCGTGCTTTATATAACGTGGTGTATTAGAATTGCACTAATCCGGCATAATCATAAACGTGTGCTATGATTTGCTTGTTTGAAATGCTTTAGCTTAGCATAACTTTAGTGGAGGCTTTGGCCTAGTTGCCTGGTCTCACGGTTTAGATGCCCGTATTTTTCCAATGTGCTATTAAACGTGTATTTTGCTTGAAGCTGTACTTTTCCACTGAAACCGTTCACATGCTTATCTTGAAGTTTCGTGCCAGCCTGGCATATTTTCTCTTTGCTCCAAGGTCGATTTGCAGGTGCGGACAATGGAGGCTCTGAAAGTGAGCTAATTGGTATACTATGTTGCAACTTGCGTACCCATCTCCAAGGATAATGTGTGCTTAAGTAAAGGCTTGGGAGCTGTTGTTTTTGATTGGACAGTTTGGGGCTAGCCTGTGGGCCCTCCAATGGAAGACCCTACTGGATTCGAACTGTTGTCTATAAAAACCAGGTGCACGAGAAGAAATTACGGCCATTATTGGACATCCCGCCATTTTGCAGACTTCGTAGCTATTATGGCCCACTTCGCTGCGACGCCATTTTGAGAGATACTTTGATGCTTTCTCTAATCGAGAGAAAGAGACTTTAATGATTCTTGCCCTAGAGACTTTAACTTTGATCCCTTGCATGAAGTAGTAGTTTTACCTTGCCGCCGTGAGGCAACTGCCCCGTCCACCCCTGCCCCTTTTGCCCCGTCCCATGCTGACCGAAACGGTACCAATGCTGATCGAGAAACGGTACCTGTGAGACGAAGACTTCCTTGTATGCTGATCGTAATTGGTAAATATGAAAGGAAATTGTACAATTGCATTGTGTTTCTTTTAGGTAACCAACTGCTGATTTTTGATAAGAGCCCTAGTTAGGAGTTTTCTAAATTTATGTTGCTAAATTGTTTTTGCATGAAGTCCCACATGCCGATGCTAATTTGAGGTTAGACGAGGGTTCCATATGTCGCACGATGCAATTTGAGATCTTGTTATGCTGACTAAATGTACGCAATTAGCTCATTACAGATTATCGTATTAGTGATTTGCATTGCTATTATCGAATGCCTTGTGATTCAAATACTACATAGATTACACTTGTTTCGCCGTTATGGACAGCTATTAATGTTCATTTATGTTTATCATTTGGTATTGAGACACATCTATATCGTGCTAGCTTTGTTAATATAGGGAAATAAATTCACTAACTTTGCAATAAACTGGTGTGGTTATTCCTGACTGAAAGGTCAGGGTTCGCCGAAATGTATTCTGGACTAATTGTTAAGTGTTATGTTGATCAGGGTATTGCTTATGTACGTTATTGATAATTGATTCGATGCAATTGATCGATATAAGAGTACAGAGAGTTCCCACTCAGTCAAAAGATTCATCGGCCTAAAGAGCGTCCGAACACAGGTAAATTATTACTACGGACCGCTCTATCAGTAGATGGTAGCAGAGGACGGTTACGTCTTTTGGGACCCTGTACTCTTAAAGTACATGGTGTTGAATTAACGGTTACGCATTTTGAGACCCCACTCGAGAAGTTGAATTAGATTTTTCTTGGATAAAATAGATTGACAGAATGATGATGGGCTAGGTCCACCGCGACTTTCCCGGGATCTCGGAGCTTGCGAATGGAGAGAATGGAGGTGTGGATTCGGCGTTGGCGGTACTAGTGAGGGTATGAGTGAAGTTAGGGTTTTGCGCTTGCACAGCTTATTGCCGCATGGTGTGTGAAAAGGTTGCGAGGATTTTTTTTCTTTTTAGAAGATAGCGGAGGTGCGACTCCGAGTGTAGAAGTAGAGAAGTCGTCGAACTTCATAGAAATAGCGGAGGTGCGACTCCGAGTGTGAGAGTAGGGAAGTCGTCGAACTTCATGTGCATGTGGCGCTTTGTGCATAAAAAGGTCCACGTGGTTGTTGTTGTTGAGACGGGCCCTGCGAGGTCAAGAGACTCCGGAGTATGTTGATCCATGTTGTGGTCTGGGCGGTTTAGTAGGTTGATCGGGCGTGGTCAACAAGTCGGTACGTGTGTTAGGGAGTGAAAGGAACTTCGACTTCGGGCTTTGACAAGATTCTAAGTGCACTAGAACAGATCATTGACAAGTTGAGAGTAGGTCTGGGGGTCAGATTTGCTTGCGAACGTGGGGACCGAGAAAGACGGAATAGCGGCCGAGGCTAGTGAAAGGTCCCTAAGGTCCCGAAGCGACTGTGTTACCCTTCCTGTAGTAAACCGACAGATCTGTTTTATTTTTTGGTAGCTCGCGATACATGCAAAAAGTTGTCACGAAAAGAGGTGAGTGAAGGAGGACTAGCCGCGAGGCTTTGTCAGCCGCAGTGTGTGTGAGTGTGACGTCACTAGGAACCGCGCTGGGATAGGTTGGTTGGAGAGAAGGGTCGCACACGGATTGGACGCAGTCCGTGGGGCTCGATTGGAAGGGGAAAGGCAGGCGAAGAGTATTCCGGGAATTAAAGTCACCTATTGATTACAAACTTTGTGAAATAAAAGACGAGAAAATGAAATTCTTTAAAGCATTTAGGAGTGCGATGAAGGGGGAGTCATACATTAAAGCGAGCGTAGGAGAGGAGACGCCGCCCGAAGGTACACCAGCTTACATTGTAATGGAGGAAAAAGGGGTAGCTCCGTGTCTTTGGCTAAAGCAATGGCACAAACTGACAGAGAAACATGGGAGCGTAGCGTTCCCGATACATGGGACATTCAATATAAGGATCCTAGAGAATTTGAGATTCACGATGTACGACATGAAGGTACCTCCAAGGCCAGCACAGTTTGAGGCTCTAGCAATTTGGGAACTGATGGCTAGACAGCAACAGCAAAATAAGTTCGAGAACAGGATAAGGAAGGTAGAAAAGACACTAGCGGACGCTAGGTGGGATAATGCACAGAAGGTGTGGAGGTCTGATGTATTGCAGGGAATAAAATTGTTTCCCGCAATTACTAAGGAGGAAGAGGAGACAGGTAAGAAAGCTACCTGTAAGACAGACAGGAAGTGTTCCAAGGATAGAGAGGACGAGGAAAAGTTGAGAAGAGAAGAAGAGTTAGAGGATGAGGAGTTAATAATGCAATTGCTGAACGACCGTCCACCACCTTATGCGGAGAATGGACAAGGTCCAAGTACCAGTTCTGCCCCTCCGGCATCGGTACGGAACAGTGAAACTCAGAGTTCAGGAGCGTCATCGGGATCTAAGGACCCGAGTTTACTGTTTACCCCGCAGATACCGCAGGTTAGGAGAATATATCCAGACGTGCCCATGTTGAAACCAGCAGAAAATTATCAGCCGCAGATCCCAGGGTACTACAGCAGTGACAACGGTGCAGGAATGATTCTAGATCCAACCGTAAGGGGAGTACAGAATGGTCACAACCCGACATTGGCACAAGTTGAATCAACTCAGTTTTTGATGCCTCAGAAACAGATGCAGGGGGGAACAGCACATGCTCAGATGACGGGGAGTCAGATGGGCATGCCAGCAATGATGACCCATAGTGTGGGAATGAACGTGCCTCAGAACATGGGAAATGGACAGAACCCAGATGCGATATCGCTACCCATTACTGTAGGTCCACCGGTACCTTTGTATAGTCAGCCTAATTTAGGTATGAGCGGTCAGGGATCAATGCTGCAGAATGGGACAGAGAGGAGGTGCAGAGAAAACACTCCAGGGATAACTCCTATAGCGGCTCAGCCAAATGGATCTGGGACCCTGATGGAGTTTAGTCCCATATGTGCTCAGTCGACACTGGTGAGGTCGAGCCCCCCACTGATAATACCTCTAACATCGAACACTGAAAAGTTGCCGCAACCATCAATGGCAGTCGATGTGAATGCTACACTGATGGGGGTAAATGCGCAACAACTGACACAGTGGTTCAACAGTTTGAATTCCACACAAAGTTCAGACAGTGGGAAAGGAGAAGATTACCTGAATAGGATGAGGCTGAACATGGAAGCACAAGAATTGGTGGAAGGGACTATGGGTGTGAATAGGTTAGAGTCCTACACGGAAGAAGAGCTGAGATACCTATGTCCAAAGATTACGAAAGAAGTGAACAAGGTACATAAAAGTTTGCAGGAAGTAGCGGACAGAAACGGGATTGACATAGACAAGATGAAACACTTGAGCAGAAGCTACAGGTTGGATTTTGGGGCCACAGATTTTGAACACATGAGGTCAGCAGGCATGAAGGCGCACCTTAGAGAATTGCTGCAGAGTGCACAAGTGTGGAGGTGCTTAGACAAGTGGGAAAGCAGGTGGGTAAAGAGGAAGGAAAAGAGGAGGGACAGTGCTACAGAGCATAATGAGAAAAGACCACAAAGCAGCGAGACAGTAACCATGTTACCAATGAGGGAGACAGCAGGGGGAAAATTAATACATGTACCATGGCACAGAAGCGATATTCAGTCTTTTACGGACGATTTTCCCAAACTGAGAGAGAAGCCGATTGAATGGTATCAACAGACTGATAGGTTTGTGAAGCTTGCAAAATGTCTCTGGGAAGACCTGAACACTCTCTTTGAGATTGTGGTTCCAGCAGATTTGTGGGAGGATTGCAAAAGAGCTGTAGGTTGGCCGACAAGTAAACCAGAAAGAGACAGGGAGACGGGTGCACCATCACCCATGGTGATGAGCTTGTACTACAAGGTGATTGAGCATTTGAAGACGAAGGTTGCCGCAAAAAATGTGGATTGGCAGAAGATTGATAGAACGGCCCAAGAGGCTAAAGAGTCGATTCATAGTTACTATGAGAGGTTGTTGAAGGCGTTTAAGAACTACAGTGGCACAGAAACAATAGAGGCGAAGGACATGCTTCATTTTGTGTTCAGATTTGTGGAAGGGCTGAGACCAGAAATAAGTCAAATGATAAAGTCGCATTTGATTTGTTGGCAGTCTAAACCGATTGACGAGGTCTTGACTTATGCGAAATACTGTAGCGACGAAATTGAAGTGAAACAGAAAAGGTTGAAAGAGAAGGTGATGATGATGCAACTTAAAGCAGCTCAGACAGGTCTGCAAGGTTTGCAAGGGATGCAAGGGTTCCAACAGCAGGTACCGCAACCGCAGCCGCAGTTGCAGGGAAACATGGCGTTTCAGTCACAGCCTAGAGGCAGAGGCAGAGGAGGTTTTGTGAAGAATGGTCCGGATTTGAACACGGTTGTGACGGGTGTGCAGGCAACGAAGAAGGTGATGCCGTGTCATGTGTGCGGAATTTTCGGTCATTGGAAACGCGAGTGCCCAATGGTGGTGCAGGAAGGTGCAGGTGCAGGTGTAGGTGTTGGTCAGCAAAACAATGATGTCAATGCATTTCAGACAATGAGGGGACCGAAAATGAGAGGTCCAAACCCAAATTTTCAGACCATAAATCAGTTGCAGGGATTGCAACCTATGCAGCCGCAGCAGATGCAGATGCCCCGTATGCAGATGACGCAAATGCAGCCGATGCAACAGCAGTTACCCATGGTACCTAATCAGCAAATGCAAATACCTTTGGCACCAATGAGTCAGCAGCAAGTGATGGTTCCTCCACAGGTCTCGGGTCAGGTAATGAGTACAAATGGCACCGTACAACAGTTCCCACTACACAGTGAGAGTGGAATAAACAATGTATGGGAGAGTGAAAGCTCAGAAGAAGAAGGAGATTGTGTGCTTGCTGCATCTTTGGAAGTTGATCAAAAGGGTCCGTACGTAGAGGGAAGAGTAATGGGTCATCGTGTCTCGTTCTTGGTTGACACAGGAGCCACACGTTCAACTGTTAAGAGCAGTGAAGTACCGAATTTGCCACTCTCAGGGAGGACAGTTCAAGTGGTGGGAGTAGCAAACAGACACCTGACGAACCCAATAACAGATCCGGTACCAGTCAGCATCGGTAACTATCAAGGGGTACATCAGTTTGTGATATGTGACTCAAGCCCGATAGCACTGTTAGGGAGAGACCTATTGTGCAAATTGGGTTGTTCGATCATGTGTTCGAACGAAGGAATAACAATCCAGACGAGCAGTGACGGGGAAGAAGAGGACAGTGTAGAGGGGGATGAGATGGAAACTGTCGATGAAGAATATCCTCTGATTTGTCTTTTCCCGATGATAACTGAAGAAGATATTCCAGCTGAATTACGGGAAACAGTCGGAAAGGAAGTGTGGGATATGACAGGGAAAGAGGTGGGATTGATGAAAGGAGTGGAACCAGTGAAAGTGACTGTAAAGCCCAATGCAATCTTTCCCCAGACCCCACAATACCACATGGCACAAGATACCCTCATGAAAGTTGCCCAACTTATTGATGAATTTGTAAAGCAGGGAGTACTGAAAGAAGTGTTAAGCAGTCCATGTAATTCACCAATAATGGGACTAATAAAGCCGAGTGGAAAGGTCCGACTTGTGCAGGACTTGAGGAAAATAAATGACATCATAGTCAAATGTTGCCCAGTAGTACCGAATCCAGCTGTGATAACGTTTCAAGTCCCTTGCGATGCTGAGTGGTTCTCAGTCATCGATTTGTCACAAGCGTTCTTCTCGGTGCCTCTTCATGAGGACAGCCAATTTCTCTTTTGTTTCAAGTTCCTAGACAGAGTGTACAGTTGGTGTCGAATCCCTCAAGGGTTCTCTGAGTCACCGTCAATCTTCAATCAGATTCTAAAGAAAGATTTGGAAGCATTAGAATTGCCATTCGAGTCAACCCTAGTACAGTACATTGACGACTTACTGGTTGCATCAAAGACAGAAAGTGGCTGCACGGCCGATACCATTGCTCTGTTGAACCATTTGGGAAGGAATGGACACAAGGTGTCTCCTTCCAAATTGCAGTTCTGTCAGAAGAAAGTGAAATACTTGGGTCACCAGATAGAGAAGGGGTCACGGAGAATAATGAAGGAAAGAATAACGAGTGTACTTCAAATGAGTCCACCCAAGACAAGAAAGGAGGTGAGGAAGTTTTTGGGAATGGTGGGCTACTGTCGCCAGTGGATTCCCAACTTCTCGACTCTAGCAAAGCCTTTACTGAAACTGACCCAGAAGGATGCCTTGGATCAAATTGAACTGAAAGGAGATGAGATGGATGCTTTTGTTGAATTGAAAGAGTGCATGTGTAGGGCTCCAGCTTTAGGTATGCCTGATTACACAAAGCCTTTCACATTGTTTTGCCACAAACGTGATGCATGTTCTTTGTCTGTCTTGACTCAAGCCCATGGTGGCGTAAACAGACCAGTAGCGTATTTTTCAGCTACTTTGGATCCGGTCGCAGCAGCACTCCCAGGGTGTTTGCGCGCCGTAGCAGCAGTTGGTATCAGTCTCACTCAGAGTGAAGGAATAGTGATGGGACACCCAGTAACAGTCATGGTCCCTCACTCAGTTGAGATACTTTTGACCCGCTCCCGAACGCAGCACATGACTGGAGCTAGACTCACAAGGTATGAAACGATTATTCTGGGCTCACCGAATGTGCAGCTGAAAAGGTGCACTACGTTGAATCCAGCAACCTTGCTTCCTGGAGAAAATGCTGAAATTGAGAACGCTGAAGACGTCGAGCATGACTGCCTTCAGGTGACTGAATTTTGCACAAAACCTCGACCGGACATTAAGGATACTAAGCTTGATGAAAATGACCAAATTCTTTTTGTTGATGGTTCATGTCTAAGAGACGGGATGGGGATTTTGAAAGCAGGATACGCTGTATGTATTGTAACAGGTGTCTTGGAAGCGGGATGGCTTCAAGGAGTCTATTCTGCACAAGTAGCAGAACTTGTAGCCCTTACCAGAGCATGTCAACTGTCTGCATTGATGAAAGTCACCATTTACACTGATAGTCAATATGGGTTTGGGATTGTGCATGACTTTGGACAACTATGGTCACAGAGAGGTTTCCTGACTTCTTCAGGATCCCCAGTGAAGAACGGGGAGAGAATAAGGGAATTGTTACACGCCATTCAAGTGCCAGCCGAAGTTGCAGTGGTGAAGTGCAGTGCTCACACGAAAGGACAGGACTATGTTTCTCTGGGAAATGCATATGCGGATCAAGTCGCAAGATTTTGTGCCTTGAACTGTATATTACTCAGGGATGAATGGAATTCAATAAGTGAGCCAGAACTAGAACCAGCTGAAGCATTTGCCTTGAAGGTCGTAGATACAATAGATGAATTAAAAGCATTGCAGAATAACGTCAGGGAGGATGAAAGAGATTCCTGGATTAAATTACAATGTATAAAGAGACCAGACGAGTTATGGGTTTCAAATGAGGGAAAATTTGTTTTGCCAAACAGTCTCTTATCACAGCTTGCGCGGTTCTATCATGGGCAAGCTCACCTAGGGAGAGATGCCATGATAAGATTGTTCAAAACTGATTGGTTTAACCCCAGATTTCGTCAAGCTGCAGAAGCAGTTTGCCATCGATGTGTCACTTGCCAGCAGATGAACCCAGGAAAGGGAACAGTTGTGAACGCGAGCCACATTGGTAGGGCAAGCGGGCCTTTTAGCCGAATGCAGATAGACTTCATTGAGATGCCTGTGCATGGAGGTCTAAAGTATGTGTTGGTGATTGTGTGCATTTTTAGTCACTGGATTGAGGCATACCCCACACGTAGAAATGACAGCCTTACAGTTGCAAAGCTACTGTTGAGAGAATTAATACCACGTTTCGGATTCCCGATCTCTTTAGAATCAGATAGGGGAAGTCACTTCAATAACGAGGTGATAAAGTTACTTTGCGAAGCGCTGAACATTGAGCAAAAACTGCATTGTAGCTATCGCCCTGAAGCATCAGGACTGGTGGAGCAGATGAATGGTACACTGAAATCAAGAATGGCGAAAATATGTGCATCAACAAATTTGAAATGGCCTGACGCATTGCCCTTAGTGCTAATGTCAATGAGAAACACCCCTGATAGAAAGACTGGACTGTCTCCGCACGAAGTTCTCATGGGCAGGGCTATGAGACTTCCTGCAGTTCCCGCAAACGCGCTTTTGAATATTACAGATGATATGGTGTTAGACTACTGCAAGGGTCTGGCTGACGTGGTTCGCTCTTTCTCTCACCAGGTGGAAGCAACCACCTTGCCACCGATACAAGGTCCAGGACACGCACTGAAAGCAGGTGACTGGGTCGTGGTAAAGAAGCACGTGAGGAAGTCGTGTCTGGAACCCCGTTGGAAAGGCCCTTTCCAAGTGATCCTGACGACAACTACCGCTGTGAAGTGTGCGGGGGTTCCCAACTGGATTCACGCCAGTCACACAAAGAAGGTGTTGTGTCCCACAGATGATGAAGTTGAAGCGCTGAAACTGCCAGTGCCTGATAAAGCAGTGCTGAGTGCTGAGACAGAACAAAACCGAACTGAAAGCGGACAGGCAGAAGCAGGAGAGAGAGAGATATTATTGGAGAACGAAGAGTCCGACTCACTTGGGGAAGACCAAGGAGAAAGTTCAGACAGTGACGAAGAAGCTGAAGGTCACAGAGAACCTGAAGCAGCTGAGGGTAGCAAAAAGCCTGAAGCAGCTGAGGGTAGCAAAAAGCCTGAAGAAGCTGAGGGTAGCAAAAAGCCTGAAGCAGCCGAAGGTGACAAAGAACCTGAAGCAGCTGAAAGTGATACAGAGCCTGACGAAAGTAACGGTGACGAAGGGCTCGAAAAAGGTGAAAAAGCAGGAGAGCCTGATCAGAGGAGGGCTTTCCCAGAAGCAGACGATACAGAAAAAGAAAAAGAGAACGTGATCGATTCCCCAGAAGAAGGGGACAAGGCAGAACAGAACGAAACAGTTCAAACCTCTACAGTAAAGGTCGCGGGTCCATCAAATGGACATGGTGCAAAGAGGAGACTAAGTATATCACCAGTAAAACAAAGGACTGGAGAAGGTTTGAACGACGGAGAAAGGCCAAAAGTGAAAGAGAAAAGAAAAGAAGTGTCTGTCGTGCACTAGAACAGATCATTGACAAGTTGAGAGTAGGTCTGGGGGTCAGATTTGCTTGCGAACGTGGGGACCGAGAAAGACGGAATAGCGGCCGAGGCTAGTTTTACCTTGCCGCCGCAGAATGTCCTCCGTCCCTTAGTCCAGAAGGATTCTAACTCTGTGGTGTCAGAGGTCCAGTACTTATAGCCATTTCTGTCTTTGAAGTAGGCAAACTCAAAGGGAATTTGTAGTAGTGCACAAGACCCTGTCTTTTCCTGCCTTGGCCCAGACACACTCCAGGGGGTTGGGGACTGCTTTGTGTGAGGACAGGAACAGCCCTATTCAGATGCACGTGTCAGCTCCTCGCACCACTCTAGATGAGGAAGGCACACCTCAGCTCCCTTTGTGTGACTGCCCAGAGTGATTCAAAAACAGGCCAACTGTCATCCTGACCCAGACATGTATTCCACTGACAGGCAGAGGGACAGAATGGTTAAGCAAGAAAATGCCCACTTTCTAAAAGTGGCATTTTCAAACCTACAATTCCAAAACCAACATCGACAAAAGATGTATTCTTAAATTGTAAGTTCAGAGACCCCAAACTCCATATATCCATTGTTTCCCAATGGGAAACTAAACTTACAAGATAATTCAAGGTAATTCATATGTTTCTCGATGGGAGTGATAGTCTTGCAATAGTGAAAAACAAATTTAGCAGTATATCACTATCAGAACATGTAAAACACACCAGTACGTCTCACCTGTTAAATGCACTGCACCCTGCACACAGGGATGCCTTGTGCCTAATTTAGGTGTGACTTACATGTAGTAAAAGGGAAGGTTGTCACCTGGCAAGTAGGCAGACTTGCCAGGTCAAACCGGCAGTTCACAACTGCCCGCAGTGGAAGGTCTGAGACATGTTTACAGGACTACTCATTTGGGTGGCACAATCGTTGTTGCAGGCCCAATAGTAGTATTGGATTTACAGGCCCTGGGCACACATAGTACACTTTACTAGGGACTTACTAGTAAATCAAATATGCCAATCATGGATAGACATGGAACAATTTAGCACTGTTCAGCAGTGATAAAGTGCCCAGAGTCCTGAAGCCAGCAACAACAAAATTCAGCAGAGAGGCAAAACATTTGGGGATAACCCTGCAAAAAGGACCATTTTCAACAGTCCTGCATGAATACCTTACACACTGCTTCTAGGTTAAGCCTGCCTGCTTTTGTGCCAAGCTACCAGAGCATCGTCCGTGGTACGCAATTATATCTTCATGCTACTGTGACAACTGTTCTCAATGCTCGGCCTTCTCTTGGCCCTACAGCAACAACCATCCACAATGATCTCCCTGTTCCTTGTAGCCTCCTCCACGGCAAACGGAGGTTTTCACGATGGACTTTTAGAAGGTAACCATTTAAGCTAGACTAACCCGGTCCCTCTATCCAGACCGCGCTCCATCGTGGGCAGCCTGAATTCGTGGGTTTCCCCTGGACTAGCATGACCATTTAACCTTGAGTGGCGCTTTGTGCTTTTAGGTAGTATATCTACTTAATACTTTCTCCGGTTCTACTGATTGAATTTTTGTTGTTCTATTATAATTTTATTTATTGAAATTTACTCTCATTTTCTACATTGGGGTGGGCTGTTTATTGTGTGGGCTTTTCACTTTATCACTGTTTGTTTGCTGCATAAAAAAGTTTGCTTTTGCCTCTAAGGTAAGCCTGGCTGGTTTTGAGCCAAGCTGCCAGGGAGTTAAGCATAGGTTAATTGAAGTTATGGTGTCAGTATATTGTGCTCCGAATATCATCAGATGCAAATATTCCTAGATGTTGTTTACAAAATATTACTTCATCGTGGTTTTTATTAGTAACGCTTAACCCAATGGGAAGGACAGAGTATTTATGCCAGATGACATCTTTAGGTAGCATATTCTGACCAAAGCTGTATATCTAAATTAAGTTTAAAGTTTAAAAACACATGGTATACTTTCCATAAGGAGATGAGACAGTCATTGCCTGGTGTAACCTCACCAACACAGACCTAACACTGCTTGTCAGGTACATTATTTGCACCCTGCAACCTAACATCACTATGCTTTTATTGTAGTTACTGTATTTGCCTACATTATCATTTTTTTTTATAAACCATCTCTGGCCAGGCCTTCATTTCGAGGACTATGTAATTCATGATTAAACTGGTAAAAGAGTAAGTGGCAACATCGAGAATTACAAGGAATGATGCATTTCGGGTTTCTACTCGGACATTTTGGCAGCTGAAAGCTGGTGAATTTCCAGGTGGGGAAATCCTGAAAATGGTGAACTACAATGGGAATTTTGTATGGTAATTTCCTGCAGAAACTCTCTATTTCTAAGGGTATCCTCAAGGTACAGTCAGAAAACCATGGCATTCCCACTTCCTGAAAGTTCCCCAAATTACCCACCTTACCAATGCCCTGAGTATTGGTGATTTTGGTAGTGAAAATGCCTCACAAGTATTCCTGAGCCTATTGAAACGGAGCCCATAGTATTGTCTTTTATCTATTTATTTTCTCTTCTCTCTACGCATACTCACTCTATTGACTGGGACACTGTTCCCATGCACTTGTTCCACTTACTATAAGCTATGTGTTTTTTGGTTTGTAGGTTCACCGAAGTTAGGTTCTGTAATGGCTTTTTTGGCACAGTGTAAATAAGTACAATTACCTGGAGTAGGTACAGACTGGATATGAATTCACTGTGCATAAGCTTATTTATTTTGTCTCTGAATGGAACCGGTATACAGTATTATCAAATGGCATTCCCTGTCAAATCATCCACTTTAGTATGTGAATGTGAATCAAAGTTGATGCGGTGTGGGCAATCAAACCTAAAAGTTTGAGGGGCTTATTTACAAGCCTGGTGCGCCGCCGGTGTGTCACTTTTTGTAACGCATCAGCAGCGGATGGTGCAGGCTCATATCTACAAGTCCACGCAAAGCCTTGTTGCATGGCTTTTCATGGTCTTGTAGATATGGTGCAAGGCAGCGCATCGCAAGTCGCTGCGCTGTCTTACACTGTGTTAGGGTGGTGTTCCATGGGCATTGCATTGGCTTTTCCCACACAACACTCATGAATTTTGGCGCTTTCCCAGTTTGAAAAGACATTGTAAACCAAGGAAGGTGTCAAAATCTTACATCTCCCCAAGAGGGGTGCAACAAGAACTATCTTTATTTTGCCGCGTTTTTACTCTTTCTATGTGTGCTGCAGAATGCACACATAGGAAGAGGAGAAAGCTCCATGGATTATTTTTGTGCGGGAAGATGCATTTTGAATCCCCATAGAAAGAGGAAAAAGCATCCATGGATTGTTTTTGTGTGGAAAGGTGCCCCATCCTGCACAGAAACAATCCTGTCTGCAACTCAGGCATCCTTGCACCATGGTGCAAGGGTGCCTGCTTCAGCCAGTGTAGGGGGAGAGGACAGAAATTCACCATATCTTGTAGATACAGCACATTTCTGCCCTTTTCCTGTGGTGCAGGGCAGCACAGCAAGGTCACTTTCTGTGCTACCCAGCGCCACAGGCTAGTAAATAAGCCCTGGAGTGTCAATGAAAGACACAGTTTGCACATGCACCGTTACTAGAGGCTGATGTTGGAGTGTATGTTCCCATAAAAAAATGAATTTTGATATTTATACTGATGTCAACATGGATGGATTCATGTGATGTTTCATATGCAAATCACATTGTTGCTACCAATGATGTCATTGGGATGTCATCCGTGATTTCATCAGTGATGTCATAATTCATTTCAATTCAAATGTCATCAGTGTTGGACCTGTCACCATTAGGATGGTCTTCCCCCCAACTTTTAGCTTTCTTCCTCAATTTTTTCTGATCTCGCCTTTGCTGGCAATAAGACTCTGCACTTTATCACTGCTAACCACTTCTATAATACACATGCTCACTCCTCAAAACATGGCATTATTAGCTTCTTCACTATTGCCATATATAATTTACTTAAAAGTCCCTAGTAAAGTGGCACTACATGTGCCCAGCGCCTGTGAATTTAATGCTACTAATGGGTCTGCAGCACTGATTGTGCCATCTATGTAAGTAGCTCTTTAAACTTTCACTTTAAACATGTTTCGAGCCTGCCATTGCAGAGCCTGTGTGTGCAGTTTAACCTGTCATTTCAACCTGGCAAAGTAAACCATTTGCTAGGCCCAAACCTTCCTTTCTAATACAGATGTCCAAGGGAAGGCCTTGGACAGCCTGGAGGGCTGGGTGCAATGTATTAAAAAGTGAGACGTACTTTTCAGTAGCTCTTGAATTCATTTTTCACTACTGCTAGGACTATCTATCCTATAGGATAACATTAGAGTTGCCTTATTACATTTTATAGGTGTAACTGATAAACAGGAAGAGATAACTGACTCCTATTTGTTGTCTCTGGAATCACGATTTAAATTCCTAACTTATGGTGATGAGGTATTTTAAATTTGAATTCTGAAAATACAATTTTTAGAAAGTTAAAAAAGAACAGATGATGGACGGAATGCTGAACAACCTCAAACGTTAACGCCCAATTGGAGATCTGGGCCTAAATCCTTAGTTTGTTTGCCCATCATGCCACCCCAGTTTGGACCAAGCCTTATACAAATCAGTTTTGACCCTGCTCCCCATAAGAGCAGACCAGCCCAGACTGCCAGGCCAGATCCTCCTTCGACCAGAAATAAACATACTGGGACTGATTTTGGGGTATCACAACTCATCAACCAGGTTAGTTTGAATCTAGTGGCACAGTGTGCATGTGACCAACATCTGGGCATACCCACCGCACTGAGGGCGACAAATAAAAAAAGAATAGATGATGGATGGAATGCTGAACAATGTCAAACATTAACCCCCAGTCAGAGATCTGGGCCTAAATCCATTGTTTGTTTGCCCACCATGCCTCCCCAGCTTGGACCCAGCTATATGCAAATCATTTGACCCTGCTCCCTGTCACGACTTACACGTTGCTTGAACCTGGAGTCCGCTGAACGAGTGGCGAGGTTCTTGTTCCTGAATGTTTGGCTTTGGCCCAGGTAGGGGCGACTCTTTCTGGTAGCCACGGTGCTGCAGGCGATAGAAACGCCAAGGGCAGTCCGTGTCCTTCAGAAGTAGTGCCAGAGGGAAAAAAAAACCTAAAAAGAGGAAAAAAAACTCAAAAAGGAAATTTCCTGGAACAGGAGCAAAAATCAATAAGTAAATATAAGATAAAAAAATTAACCGGAAAACACTGGAACAGATGAGTAACCAGTATCTGACACAAAGAAGAAGGAGCGAAGACACCATCCAAACAGAAAGTGTTGCAGCGCAAGGAGGGAAAGAATCACAGCCCTTAAATACCCCAAAACAGGAAGCGACCAACAGGAGGTGCAAGGACACCATATTAGATAGGGAAAAACACATAGAAAGTAATGGACAAGGAGCCATAGAGAGTAGGGAACCAATGCATGCTGGGAAGAAAGGGGAATAATGGGAAAGTAGGAAAAACATAAAGGGAAGCACAATTGAGGGCGACAGAAAGAAAGGCCAACAATAGCAGGTGAGCGGGGGAGAGGTTAAATATGCCAGAAAGCATGCATCGCTAGAAAGAAACGAGGCCCCATGCCCAATTTGGGGCCTCAGATGCTGCAAGAGATACTGGGGGCGCGGCATGTCTCAGCACTGCGCGCCGTGGCCCAAGCCGAGTGTTCAGCTCACGCCGCTCGCCTCGGCGTGACAGTAGGTCCTCCCCCTGAAGCCCCAGGTTTGGGGGGAAACAAGCAGTGAAAGTGACGAATCAGAAGAGGGGCGTGAACAGAAAACGCATCTTCCCAAGAGTATTCGCTAAGAGGGTAACCCTTCCAATGAATCAGACATTGAAGACGGTTGCGAAAGACACGAGAGTCACAAATTTCCTGTACCTCATATTCTGGTTCATCATTCACCAACAAGGGAGGAGGACAAGGAAACTGTCGGGGTAAAGGATCAGGCATGTAGGGTTTGAGCTGGGAAACATGAAAGACTGGATGGATTTTCCAGGTACGAGGTAAGTGAAGACGGACAGTGACAGGATTAATCAGCTGAAGAATACGGAAAGGACCGTGGTAACGAGGTGTAAACTTGTTCTGAGAGAGTCTCAAAGGCAGAAATGTTGATGAAAGCCAGACTTTATCCTGGATGTGATATACTGGAGCAACCCTGCACTTCTTATCTGCCATTCTCTTCATGTATCTCTTAGACGCAAAACTGCGCTAACGCAGTTTTGCGTCAAAAAAATTAGCGTGGCTAACGCCATTCTGAAGCGCCATGCGGGCGCCGTATTTATTGAATGACGTTAGCCGGCGTTAGCCGCCGGCGCCGTCTGGTGTGCGTTAAAAAAAACGACGTACACCAGGCAGCGCCGGCGAAGGGGGATATGGGGCTTGGGCGTCAAGAAATGGGGCAAGTCAGGTTGAGGCAATTTTTTCGCCTCAACCCGATTTGCGCCATTTTTTTTTCACTCCCAACCCCCATAGAAATGACTCCTGTCTTAGCAAAGACAGGAGTCATGCCCCCTTGCCCAATGGCCATGCCCAGGGGACTTCTGTCCCCTGGGCATGGTCATTGGGCATAGTGGCATGTAGGGGGGCACAAATCAGGCCCCCCTATGCCACAATTATTTTTTAAAAAAAAACTTACCTTAATGTCCCTGGGATGGGTCCCTCCAGCCTTGGGTGTCCTCCTGGGGTGGGCAAGGGTGACAGGGGGAGTCCCTGGGGGCATGGGAGGGCACCTTTGGGCTCCTTCAGAGCCCACAGGTCCCTTAACGCCTGCCTTTTGCAGGCGCTAAAAAACGGCGCAAAAGCGGGCGTACGTCATTTTTTTTGACCCGCTCACTCCCGGGCGTGAATTTTGCCCGGGAGTATAAATCCGACGCACATGCCTCGGAGTCGATTTTTTAGACGGGAACGCCTACCTTGCATATAATTAACGCAAAGTAGGTGTCCACGCTAAAAAATGACGCTAACTCCATGGACTTTGGCGCTAGACGCGTCTAACGCCAAAGTATAAATATGGAGTTAGTTTTGCGTCGGAATTGCGTCAAAAAAACGATGCAATTCCGGCGCAAACGGAGTATAAATATGCCCCATAGTGTCCAGTAAGTTAGATCGAATCAATCTGTGGATCTTTCGAAGTCGTTTGGAAAAGGAGGTGACAGCAGGAGGAGAAGAGGTAGACTGAGGAGTAGTAGGAAAAGAGGTAAGATGATAGCCATAGGAACAGAAAAAGGGGGTGACCTTGGAGGCACTATGGACAGTGTTGTTGTAAGAGAATTCAGCGATAGGAAGGTAAGTGTTCCAGTTACTCTGAGTAGAATTACAAAAGAAGCGAAGGTACTGCTCCAGTCCTTGGTTGAGACGTTCGGTTTGCCCATTGGTTTGGGGATGGAAACCAGATGACAATGCTATCTTGATATTCAGGATCTTACAGAAATGTTTCCAAAACCGGGAGATGTACTGAGGTCCCCTGTCTGATACAATGCTGTGTGGGAGTCCATGTAGATGAAAAATATGATGGATGAATATCTGACTTAGTTCTTGAGAGGTAGGACATTTCTTCAGGGCAGTGAAGTGAGCCATTTTCGTAAAGGAATCTATTGTCACCATGATAACCCGATTTCCTGCTGATGGAGGTAGTGAACACATGAAATCGGTAGAAATGGTGTGCCAGGGAGCAGGTGGAACAGGTAATGGTTGCAGTAATCCCGCTGGTCTGGTACGGGGTATCTTTACTTGGGCACATATGGGACAGGCCTGTACATAATTTTCGACATCCAATTTCCAAGTAGGCCACCAGAAAGATCGCAAGAGTAATTCCTGCGTGGCCTTGATGCCTCTATGACCAGCAACCGGAGAATCATGGCACATCTGCAGCACCTTTTCTCATACTCCTCTTGTAGGGAGGAACAACAGGTTCCTATAATAATAATAATACTCCTTCTGTTTACGTATTAGGGGGTTTAAGTTCTCCAGGTCTTGTTCACAGAGGTTGGAATATTCCAGTTGTACCTCATCCAGGAATGATTGAGCTACACCAATGATCTTGCTGGGCTCAAGTAGATATTGTGATGGGGTCGGAGTACAATCTGGATAACGGCGAGACAGAGCATTGGCCAGTATGTTTTGGGATCCAGGAATGTAGGTGACATAGAAGTCGTACTGACTAAAGAAAAAGGCCCAACGAGCCTGACGACTGTTCTGGCATTGAAAGTTACGTAAACATTGTAAATTACGACAGTCCGTTCTCACCTCGAAGGGGTCTTTGGAACCCATAAGGAATTGTCTCCACTCTTGGCAGGCAGTCTTCAGGGCTAATAACTCCCTTTCCAATACTGAGTAATGTTGTTCAAACACAGAGAGTACATGATACATGTTAGAAATGTTTTTTTTGGTTGGCAGTCAGGTTACCCTCTGTCCAAGCAAGAACCCTCACTCTAGTCAGGGTAAGTCACAGACAATCCAAATTATCCTGTGCCCACCCTCTGGTAGCTTGGCACTGAGCAGTCAGGCTTAACTTAGAAGGCAATGTGTAAAGTATTTGCGCAATAAATCATACAATAACACAATATAGCACCATAAAAATACACCACACAGTGTTTAGAAAAATATATAATATTTATCTGGATATTTGCAGGTCAAAACGATCAAAGATGCAATATGAATTTGTAAAGATATCACTGAAAAGTGATATAAAGGCCCTCATTCTGACCTTGGCGGTCGGCGGAGAGGCGGCGGTCGGACCGCGAACAGACCGGCGGTCAAAAAAATGGCATTCTGACCGCGGCGGTCACCGCCGCGATCGACCGCCACTTCCCCACTCCGACAGCCACGGCGGTCATGACCGACGGGCTGGAGTCTGCGCACTCCGGTCCGGCGGTCGACCCAAGACCGCCAACGGTATCATGACCCTGCTTACCGCCGCGGTTTCTGGCGGTCGGGAACCGCCATGCGAACCATGGCGGTAGGCACTATCGGGGACAGGGAATTCCTTCCCTGGCACTGATAGGGGTCTCCCCCACCCCCCACTGCCCCCCCGAGTCCTCCCCCCACACCCTCCACCCCCCTGCCACCCCCCAGAGGTGGTACGAACCCCCTCCCCACCCCCACCCCGACATGCACATACACGCACCCCGACATGCACACACCCCCAACATGCACATATACACACCCCCTACACACACACATACACAACGGGGACACATACCCGCACACATACATGCCGACATGCGCACCCGCCGAACTACACACATTGCCCATAGGCACAGCAGCACTCCCCGCCCGCATGCACGCACTCACACACCCCCTCTACACACTCACACGCACACCCCCATGCACGCACACATCACACAACACCCCCCCACCCCCTCCCCTCACGGACGATCAACTTACCTTGTGCGTTGGTCCTCCGGGAGGCGACAGGAGCCATGGGGAGGTGACCGCCAACAGAAGACCGCCAACAGAAGACCGCCACACAGAAATGTGGGTCGTAATTCTGTGGGCGGTGTTCTGCTGGCGTGGCGGTGGAGGTTGACCAGTCTCCACTTTCCCGCCGACCGCCAGTGTGGCTGCTGGCGGTTTTCCGGCGGAACGCTCCCAGCGGTCGGAATGCGCACAGCGGCATACCGCCGCGGTCGGCGGTCTTCACCGCGGCGGTAACTCGGCGGTCTTGCGAAAAGACCGCCAAGGTCAGAATGACCCCCAAAGTGTCTTAAGTCTTTAAAAAGCAAACAAAGTCTCTTTCAAGCACAAAGTACCTGGTTTGGAGTGGAAAATCTCTGCAGAGGGCCGCAGAGGAGGATATGCGTGGAAAAATGGTGTGTGCGTCAGTTTCGCACCTTCACACACGGACTTGCACCGTTATTTTTCACTCGGGGAAGACGTGCGTTGTTTTCCGGCACGCGGACCGTCTCCTTCTGTGGGTTGCGGGATTACCAGATGTCCCAGGGTCTATGCGTGGAATCCTAGGCTTGTTATCCGGCTGCACGTCGTTCCGGTGGGCTGTGCGTGGAATTTTCTTCCTCATGGCAGGCGTTGCGTTGATTTCCTCTCTGGAAGTCGAACAGCATTGTCCAGGCGGGGCTGTACGTCGAAGTTCCGGTTGCACTGCAGGCGTTGCGTCAAGCGGCGTCTTTCCGGATCGGCGTGCAGTGAATTTTTCACCGCATAGCAAGCTGTGCGTAAACTTTTTTGGGCGCACAAGGAGTCCAGTTGAATAAGAGAAGTCTTTTTGGTCCTGAGACTTCAGGGAACAGGAGGCAAGCCCTATCCAAGCCCTTGGAGAGCACCTTTGCAGCAAGACAAGAGTTCAGCAAGACAGCAGGCCAACAGCAAGGCAGCAGTCCTTTGTAGAAAGTAGTCAGGTGAGTCCTTTGAGTAGCCAGGCAGTTCTTCTTGGCAGGATGTAGGTTCTGGTTCTGGTTTCTTCTCCAGCAAGTTTCTGAGGTGGTAGGGCAGAGGCCCTGTTTTACACTAAAATGTGCCTTTGAAGTGGGGGTGTCTTCAAAGAGTGGCTAAGAAGTGCACCAGGTCCCCTTTCAGTTCAATCCTGTCTACCAGGGTCCCAGTAGGGGGTGTGGCAGTCCTTTGTGTGAGGGCAGGCCCTCCACCCTCCCAGCCCAGGAAGACCCATTGAAAATGCAGATGTATGCAAGTGAGGCTGAGTACCCTGTGTTTGGGGTGTGTCTGAGTGAATGCACAAGGAGCTGTCAACTAAACCTAGCCAGACGTGGATTGTAAGGCACAGAAAGATTCAAGTGCAGAGAAATGCTCAATTTCTAAAAGTGCCATTTCTAAAATAGTAATATTAAATCCAACTTCACCAGTCAGCAGGATTTTGTATTACTATTCTGGCCATACTAAATATGACCTTCCTACTCCTTTCAGATCAGCAGCCACCACTTCAACAATGTATGAGGGCAGCCCCAATGTTAGCCTATGAAGGGAGCAGGCCTCACAGTAGTGGAAAAACGAATTTAGGAGTTTTACACTACCAGGACATATAAACTACACAGGTACATGTCCTGCCTTTTACCCACACATCACCCTGCTCTAGGGGTTACCTAGGGCACACATTAGGGGTGACTTATATGTAGAAAAAGGGGAGTTTTAGACTTGGCAGGTACTTTTAAATGCCAAGTCGAAGTGGCAGTGAAACTGCACCCACATGCCTTGCAATGGCAGGCCTGAGACAAGGTTAAGGGGCTACTTAAGTGGGTGGCACAACCAGTGCTGCAGGCCCACTGGTAGCATTTAATCTACAGGCCCTGGGCACATATAGTGCACTCTACTAGGGTCTTACAAGTAAATCAAATAGCCAATCATGGATAAACCAATCAACAGTACAATTTACACAGAGAGCATATGCACTTTAGCACTGGTTAGCAGTGGTAAAGTGCCCAGAGTTCAAAAGCTAACAACATCAGGTCAGAAAAAATAGGAGGAAGGAGGCAAAAAGTTTGGGGATGACCCTGTAAAAAGGCCAGGTCCAACAAGACAGATAAAGCACAGGATGTTCTAGACCATCATCATCTTGTTGTTGGAGTAAGACTGCTCCGATGGCTCTTTCAGAAGCATCAGTGACAACCACCAATTGTTTGTTGGTATCTGGATGTCTCAGTATCGGTGCTTGAGTGAAGGCCTTTTTTAGACTTTGAAAAGCTGTTTCAGCCGCCTTTGTCGAGACAAATCCATTGCATAAATTCTCCTTCTTTAATGTTTGAATCTTGTGACTGGTCTGTTCCGCAAAGTCTAAAATAAACTGTCGATAAAAGTTGGCCAGTCCTAGAAAACATTGAGTCTCCTTGATGGAGGAAGGGGAAGGCCAGTCTAGGATGGCTTGTACCTTTTCCGGATCCATAGCTATTCCAGTGGGGCTAAGGTGATAACCCAAATATTTGACTTTGGTCTTATCAAACTCACATTTCTCTGGTTTACAGGACAGTTGATGTTGCCTGAATCTTTGGAGGACTTGTTTAACGTGTGTAGAATGAAGTTCAGGACGTCTAGAATATATAATGATATCGTCTAAGTAGATTACTGCTGTATGGTTCAAGAGATCAGAAAACAGAGTCCATAAATCTTTGGAAAATTGAGCGGGCATTAGTGAGGCCAAAAGGCATAACTCTGTATTCATAATGACCAAATGGAGTTCGAAAGGCAGTCTTCCACTCATCTCCTTCTTTGATGCGCAAAAGGTGGTAAGCGCCACGAAGATCTAATTTGTTAAATCGTTGAGCCCCTCTGACTGCCTCCAGAATATCTTTGATGAGGGGTAAAGGATAACGGTCTTTTATGGTGATCTTATTTAAACCACGAAAATCCAGGGAGGAACGAAGATCTTTAGTCTTCTTGGGTACAAAAAAGAGAGGAGCCCCCGACGGAAAGGAAGATGGTACAATAAGACCGCTGTGCAGATTTTCTTGGAGATAATCTTTGAGAACTTCCTTTTCGGGTTCCGTGAGAGAATACATTCTCTCAAAGGGAACAATCGCCCCAGGTTCCAGGGGAATCGTACAGTCATAATCTCGATGTGGAGGCAAAATAGTTCTGGATGGTTTTTGGAATACATCTTGAAATTCTAGATAGTGATCGGGGACTCCTTGGACTGTATTGATGGAACAACCTGTAGTGAGTTCAGTAGACATCAATTTCTTGGGTGACCAGTATGTGTCTGAGGCAAAACAATTTTCATGACAAAATTGTGTGGATAAGGAAATAGTTCTGTTTTCCCAATTTATATAAGGATTATGTCTTATGAACAATGGAATCCCTAAGATTATAGTACGATTGGGAGATGATATTAAGTCAAAGGAGACGTGTTCTTGGTGGTTCCCAAATTGTAAACTTAGAATCAGGGTAGTAGTATCGACTGGACCAGAGGATGTTAAGGACCCATCCACAGTGTGTACTTGTTCCGGAACTTCCTTGGGTCGTGTTGGTATTTGTTGTGTTGTGGCCCAAGACTTATCCATATAAATGCCACTAGCACCACAATCAAGTAAGGCCATTGTTCTCTCCTCACAACCGTCAGGTAACTGCAGAGTTACAGGAAGCATAAACAAAGTAGTGGCATTGTCCTTGAAAGAACTGATGGAAGGTATAGTGGATTTTCCCGTCCCCTCCCTTCTTACAGAGGACAGGAAGTAGCGTTTCCCGATGGCCTTAGAGGACGAACGGGGCGTGTACGAAGCATATGACCGGCAGCACCACAATACAGGCACAATCCTTTTTTACGTCTTTCTTCCCGCTGACTGACAGAAAGTGAGCCACGAGTAGTATCCACCTGCATAGGTTCACCTTCGGTTTCTCTGACGTGAGGGCGAGGTTCCTCCGGACGGTGTAAAAAGACACGTGAGGTACTTGGCTGGGAAGGTCCTCTGTTTCTTCTTTTTTCTAATCGTCGTTCTTGGAGACGATATCGATGGAAAGAGCTAAATCCATCAGACCGCGAAGATCTTTAACTCGGGTGGAGTGCACTAACTCGTCTTTGATCTCCTCCTTTAGCCCTGTACAAAATAGAGTAACCAGAGTTCGCTCCACCCAGGTTGTCTCAGCCGCAAGCTGTAGAAAGCATGTAATATATTGGAGGACATCTTGAGAGCCTTGTTGGATGTCACACAGTGCTTCTTCAGCCGAGGCCTCCAATCCTGGACGACTAAACATCTGTTTAAACCGATTCACGAAGGCTGGATAATCAGACTATACTGGGTCATTGGACGATCCCATCGGAGTCACCCAGGCCAAGGCAGGATCGGTTAGGGCACTGATAAGATAACCCACCTTTGTCCTGTCGTGATAAAATTGTGTGGGTCCTAAGGCAAAGTAAACAGTCAATGCATCTAAGAACTCTCGCAGTGTTGTTGGTTCACCGGAGTAGCGAGGAGTTGAGGTGGAAACGGTAGGAACATCTGTACTGCGGAAGGCCAAAGCTTGTCGTAAGGCAGCATTCTCGTTGCGTAATTGTTGCAGTTTCTGAGCCTGTTGCTGAATGGTTGCCAGAAGGGACTGATCAGGATCTGCAGCAGCCACCACTGTATCTTCCATGGTGCTAGACGAAGTCAGGTGTATTGGGCGCTGCAATCTGTCACGACTTACGCTTGAACCTGGAGTCAGCTGAACGAGTGGCGAGGTTCTTGTTCCTGTATGTTCGGCCTTGGCCCAGGTAGGGGCGACTCTTTCTGGTAGCCACGGTGCTGCAGGCGATAGAAACGCCAAGGGCAGTCTGTGTCCTTCAGAAGTAGTGCCAGAGGGAAAAACACCCTAAAAAGGGGAAAAAACCTCAAAAAGGAAATTTCCTGGAAGAGGAGCAAAAATCAATACGTAAATATAAGATCAAAACATGAACAGGAAAACACTGGAACAGACTAGTAACCAGTATCTGACACAAGGAAGAAGGAGCGAAGACACCATCCAAACAGAAAGTGTTGCAGCGCAAGGAGAGAAAGAATCACAGCCCTTAAATACCCAAAAACAGGAAGCGACCAACAGGAAGTGCAAGGACACCATTTTAGATAGGGAAAAACACATGGAAAGTAATGGACAAGGAGCCATAGAGAGTAGGGAACCAATGCATGCTGGCAGGAGAGGGTAATAATGGGAAAGAAGGAAAAACATAAAGGGAAGCACAATTGACGGCGACAGAAAGAAAGGACAACAATAGCAGGTGAGTGGTGGAGAGGTTAGATATGCCAGAAAGCGTGCCGCACTAGAAAGAAACGAGGCCCCATGCCCAATTTGGGGCCTCGGATGCTGCAAGAGAGACTGGGGGTGCGGCGTGTCTCAGCACTGCGCGCCGCGGCCCGAGCCGAGTGTTCGACTTGCGCCACACGCCGCGGCGCAACGGCTCCCCATTGGAACAGTCCAGCCCGTACTACCAGGCCAGGTCATCTCTGGACCTGAAAAGGGCTTTCTGGGACTGGCTCTTTTTGCGTTTGTCGCCCTAAGTGAAAGAGTATGCCAAGACATGGGCTTCATGCTCGCTATGCCACAGGATTCAATCTAGCCCGGCTGATGAGGGATGATACCCTGAAACTGGTCCCAGAATGCATGCTTCAGGTCCTGTCCTGGCAGTTTGGGCTGGACTGCTCCTGTGGGGAACAAGGTCAAGAGTGATTTCCATATTGCTTGGTCCAAACTGGAATGGCCTGGTGAGCAAAAAATGATGGATTTAGACCCAGATCTCTAATAGGGTGTGAATGTTTGACATTGTTCAGCATTCTTTCCATCATCTGTTCTTTTTGCACTTTTAGAAAGTTATCATTTTCTTGCATTAGCCATTAGGTGCCACCTGCATGCTGTCTATAGTCACATGACTGGATGCATTTAGCAGTTAGGCGTTGTGTATTCCTCCTAGACAGTCACACACAATTGAAGATTAGGTGTGACTAGGTGGCCACCACTAGCAGGATGGGAGGGTGGAGCTGGACACAGCCTCACTTCCAACTTAATAGCCTGTGTCCTGTCCACACACAGCTAAAAGCCCTGCATTGTCACTCCAACCATCTTGTAGCCAGGGCAGGGGAGGCAAGGAATTCCTTGCACTGCAAGGCAACTATCTATAAGCTGATCCATCCTTTCAGGGCCACGGCACTAGGTTACAAAACCTAGAACTCAGATATCACCACTTCAGTACACTTTTGGACCTGTGGGTACTCTGCCAGGAAGACGAACTGCTTGTGCTGCTGAAGGACAGCATTTCCTGTGGACTGCACTTTGCTGGACTCCTGCTTTGCTGTGCTGACCTGCTGCCCTCTTGCCTGGGTGAGAAGGACTGTATATGCATCTCTTAAAACCAGAACCCGAGCAACTCTAAGAGCTAGTTGGCTAGACTGTTGATCTGAGGCCTTAAGGACATAACAGGCTTGCAACAACATTGCATCTGCACCTGGACTCTGCCATCTGTAAATCTGCCTTGGCAAGTGGTGCCAAGTCCTGGACCTTTAAGGTGCTCTGTCAGTCTGTGGATCCAGTGGAAACGACGCATCTCCTTTGTGGAGTGGCGCAAACCTAAAAAGAACTGAAGCATTACCAGCACTGTGTGGATTGGACCCATTGCAAATACTTACACCTCTGCTGCAACCTGCATAACCTTCCGAACTGCCACTCTGCGACGAATGTGAGTCACATTTCCAAAATTGGACTTCGCATTGCAAGCCTTGTCAACAGAATCCTCGACATTGAGGCAACAGGACCTCGCACCACAGTCTTGCTGTATCTTAGAACTGAGGCATTGCTTCTGGTGAGCGATGCATCTTCAAAATGGATCCACGCAATGCTCCATGAACCAGGATTGAAGGTACTTTTGTCCAGCAGGCTTAACTGGGTCACTGTAGCTGACCTGTGATCCATAGCCTGAACTTGTTACTTTGTCCGGGTCTGTTGTTACCAGATATCGCCAGTTGGCACTTTACACATTTTGGCGCTATTTTCTTTAAAAGCTTTAAAATTCAATATCTCCAGTTCTACCAATTGATGGATTGATTGAAACCAATGGTGGTAGGAGGAACAAACAAAATGTCACAGTCCTTTGTCAAATGACCCTGTGCATAAACAACACAACAAAGGTACCTAGCAGAATTCGACATGCCATATCACTAAACCAGTACAAACTAAGAGCAACCACTAATTTAAACTGATCTATCTTAATTTACCAACACAATGACAACAGAATAGTATGACCATTGTCACTGTCAAATATTAGGACGATGCAGAAAGGGCATAACATAACACAACATAGCACAACCCAATGTGGCATAACTGAAGGTCAAGGTGGAGACCACACATCATCTTTGTGGTCATAGAAGACATGGGATTGAAAAGGTGAATATGGTTGACAAGTTCTGTGAGTTCCGAAAATATGCTGAACCAGTAAATGTTAAAAAGAAAGTGAAATCTGCTTTATGTAGGTGGGGAACTGTTAAAATGGCGAGCACTCCTGCACCAGATGATGAGGGTGATGGGGCGGTCAGAGTCTCTACTGTCTACTAGAATTTAAATTACCCCATAAATCAACTAAACCTTATCTGGCTCTTTCCTCTCTACACCTGCCCATTCTTACACTGAATCAACTGAAATAAATAGCCAACAAGGGTTTCATTTACAATATTTATTCAACTTAACAAATTATATTTATGTGTCTATTGAATATGATACACCCAATAAATCTGGAGGAGAAATCCAAATCAATTATTATAAAGACAGAACAAAACAGAAATAAAGGAACAAATAAAAGAACAGGGGTGCAAAAACAATGATGTTACTTTCAGTTTGTATACATTATGTTTCAAGTAAGATTATTTGGACCTTCATAAGGGGTACAAAAAAGCAATGAACACTCATCTGTTAGGTGTGCAGGTTGTACATAATGTTTTACAGACCACTGTTTGACAGATGATAAATCCAATCTTGGTTAGGGAACAGCCCATATAACACATCGTTAGGACATTGAATATGTTCCCCTACTGGTTAATTTATGAAGAAGTTGTTAAAATTGCATCGTTGTTTCGGTCTCCCAGTGTACTAAACAGGCAAGGTAATAACCAGGACCAATTGTGTATGAAGTTGGTTGAAGACTCCTACTTATGTTCATCCTTCTAAGAGAGAGTTGGTCATGGATTGTTTCCTTTTATTGATTGGGGGGCCAAACAGTTTAAATAGTCCTTGATTGCTTTTAAGTCCAGGTAAATGCTTCAAAAGGTGTCTTGCTTAGTAAGTGGTTTGCCACGAAAATGTAAGTCAAATATGGTGTCACAGAGTTCTTGTTGCAATAGAATGTGCTCCAAGTCCACAATGAGCTCCACCTTGCTCCTAAATACCACTAAGTTCCTCCCTGTAACTATATGTGGAACAACCACCGTACATCACCTGAGCTGTATTTGCATTTTTTCCTGTTTTTCTCATAAACATGGAGAATACATTATTATACATAGCTTATATTTTGCATAGATGGATGCTAACAGGCATGCTTCCAAAGCACTGATGGCCAGATTTTACTAAGATTTTCCATTTGCTCAGCCTCAATGTAAAATCCATGTCGGACTATACGAAGACATGCAATTCAAGATTTGTGTGCAATTTTATTGTAGAAAGCAACACAAGTCAACACATAGCATTGTTTTTGAGTTCCCTTGTGTCAGGGAGGCATTACATGGGTAGAGAATGGGCATTACCACGCATCCACCCAGGTATTTTGAGATAAACTCATAATGACTAAAGTCAATAAACGTGTTTGCACCAAAATGGTGTGCCTACCTGAGGTTTGCAGAACAAGGAGAAATATCTTTATTTTTCCTCATTACCTATTCTTTACATGTGCACTGCATTCTGCAGCACACGTACAAAAAAATAGGCCTCTAAGAAATGTTTTTGTGTAGGAAATCATTCCTTCCTCCATCAAAACTATTCTGACCACCACACAGGCACCCTTGCATCATGACGCAAGTATATCTGTATTGGTGCTAGGCACCCAGAAGTGAGGCAGTGTTAAGAGAGAGCTGACATGCACCAAATCTATCTAGATATGGCACATTTCTGCTCTCTCCTTGTAAGGAAATGTCTCTTTTTATATGGTCACGTATAAGTTCTCTGAGTGATGCTACTGTTTTTTTGACTCTTAGAGTGCAACAAGGCCTGCTAATCAGACCTCAGTACCTGTTCCCTGACTCAGTGGGTGATAGGTCGGAGTTTCTGTCTCACTGCAGGCGCTGTGTCGATTCCTCCCGCAGGAAGTCGGGCTGCATCGTTCCGGCTCAGTGATGCGTCAATCCAGTGCGCTGCGTTGAACTCCACCCAGGGAGCCGGGCTGCATCATTCTGGTTCTCTTTAACTGCTAGCCAGGCTGTACATCGATTCTGGCAGGCTATGCGTTGATTTTCACCGCACAAGGAATTCCTTTACAGAGATGAAGGGGCATATTTATACTCCGTTTGCGCCGAATTTGCGTTGTTTTTTTCGACACAAATTCGGCGCAAAACTAACGCCATATTTATACTTTGGCGTTAGACGCGTCTAGCGCCAAAGTATGAGGAAAGAGCGTCATTTTTTTGCGTGAACGCCTTCCTTGCGTTAATGAGATGCAAGGTAGGCGTTCCCGTCTAAAAAAATGACTGCGACGCAAATGCGTCGTATTTATACTCCCGGGCAAAAATCACGCCCAGGAGTGGGCGGGGCAAAAAACCCTGCATTTGCGCCAGATTTTAGCGCCTGGGTCAGGGCAGGCGTTAAGGGACCTGTGGGCTCAAAATGAGCCAACAGCTGCCCTCCCATGCCCCCAGGGACCCCCCCTGCCACCCTTGCCCACCCCAGGAGGACACCCAAGGATGGAGGGACCCATCCCAGGGACATTCAGGTAAGTTCAGGTAAGTATAATTTTTTATTTTTTTAATATTTTTTTTTGGCATAGGGGGGCCTGATTTGTGCCCCCCTACATGCCTCAATGCCCAATGACCATGCCCAGGGGACAAAAGTCCCCTGGGCATGGCCACTGGGCAAGGGGGCATGACTCCTGTCTTTACTAAGACAGGCGTCATGTAAATGGCATCTGGGCGTCGTTAAAAATGGCGCAAATTGGGTGGAGGCGATTTTTTGGCGTCAACCTGACTTGCACCATTTTAAGACGCCCTAACGCCATTTTCCCCAACGCCGGCGCTGCCTGGTGTACGTGGTTTTTTTCCACGCACACCAGGCAGCGCCGGTCTGCTAGCGCCGGCTAACGCCATTCAATAAATACGGCGCCCGCATGGCGCTTCAGAATGGTGTTAGCCGGCGCAAAACTTTTTGACGCTAAACTGCGTTAGCGCAGTTTAGCGTCAAAAAGTATAAATACGGGCCGAAGTCTTTTTTTGCCATGAAACTTCAGGAAACAGGAGGCAAGCTCAATCCAAGCCCTTGGACAGCACTTCTCAGCAGAGCCAGAGGCCAGCATGGCAGCAGGGCAACAGCAGGGCAGCAGTCCTTCACAGCAAAGCAGTCAAGGTGAGTCCTTTGGGCAGCCAGGCAGCTCCTCTTGGCAGGTCGCAGGATCTGGTTCAAAGTGTCTGTTCCAGGAACTGTCTAAGTTGGTAGGGTCTGGGACCCAGTTTATATACCCAAAAGTGCCTTTAAAGTGGGGGAGACTTCAAAGAGTGGTTTTGAAGTGCACAAGTTCCCCTTTCCGTACAGCCATGTCTGCCAGGGTCCAAGTAGGGGGTTTGGCAGTCCCTTGTGTGAGGGCAGGCCACTGTCCTTTGAAATGTAAGTGTCAGGCCCTCCACTCTTTCAGCCCAGGAAGACCTATTCAGTATGCAGATGTGTGTAGGTGTGACTGAGCATCCTGTGTTTTGTGGTTGCATGTTGAAATGCACAAGGGAGCTGTCAACCAGCCCAGCCCAGACATGGATTGGAGACAGGCTGTAAGGCACAGAAGGATTTTAAATGCAGAGAGAGGCCCACTTTCTAAAAGTGACATTTCTAAAATAGTAATGTAAAATCCAACCTCACCAGTCAGCAGGATTTTGTATTACCATTCTAGCCATGCGAAATATAACCTATCTACCCCTTTCTGATCAGAACCCACCACACAAACAGTATATGAGGGTAGCCCTAATGTTAGCTTATTAAAGGAGCAGGCCTTACAGCAGCATAAAACGAATTTAGGAGTTTTCCACTACCAGGACACATAAAACACACAGGTATATGTCCTACGTTTTATCTACATAGAACCCTGCCCTGTGGGTTATCCAGGCCCTACCTTAGGGGTGACTCATATGTATAAAAAGGGGAGTTTCAGGTTTGGCAAATACTTTTAAATGCCAAGGTAAAGTGGTAGTGACGCTGCACATACAGGCCTTGCAATGGCAGGCCTGACACACAATTAAGGGGCTACTTATGTGGGTGGCACAATCAGTGCTGCAGGCCCATTAGTAGCATTTAAGTAACAGGCTCTGGGCACAAACTGTGCATTTTACTAGGGACTTACAAGTACATAAAAATGGCAATTGGGTATGAGCCAATATCACCATGTTTTAAGGGTGAGAGCATATGCACTTCGGCACTAGTTAGCAGTGGTAAAGTGCACAGAGTCCTAAAACCAGCAAAAACAGTGTCAAAAAGTGGAGGGAGGCAAGCAAAATGTTGGGGGTGACCACCCTAAGGATGGCGGGTCTAACAGCAGGTTTCAACATATGACACAGGTGTACAAGTATTTTACACGTCCTGATAGTAAAACACGAGAACTGACCATTTTACTGTGAAGAGACTTGGGGCCAGATGTAGGAAGGTCCGAATCGCAAATTTGGATGCAGAACGGTGTCTCAGACACCGTCTGCGACTCGCTATGGGGTCACAAAGACCCACCTCATCAATATTAATGAGGTGGGTCGCATTTTGCGACCCAATAGCGAGTCCCTGCACTCACAGGGATGGTGGCCTGCTGAAGTCAGCAGACCTCCATGTCTGTGACTGCTTTTTCAATAAAGCAGTTTTTTTTTCATTTTGCAGCCCGTTTTCCTTAAAGGAAAACGAGTTGCAAAATGAAATAAATTACGAAACCATTTGGTTTCCTTTTTTCAGTGTAGGCAGTGGTCCATTGGACCACTGCCTGCTCTGAAAAAACCTTTATGCCCACATTCACAAAGGGGAAGGGGTCCCATGGGGACCCCTTCCCTTTTGCGAATGAGTTACCACCAGTGTGACACTGGTGGTAACTGCGAGTTGCTTTGCGACCGCATTCGCGGTCACAAAGCAATTCTGCATTGCGATGCGAGTCGCAAATAGGAAGGGAACACCCCTTCCTATTTGCGAGTCGCATTCACAAATTGCGAGTCGGTACCGACTCACAATTTGTGAATGAGCATCGCGTTAGGCTGCTTGCATGGCGCAAACTGCGATTTTCGCAGTTTGCACCATGCAAAGGGCTTCCTACATCTGGCCCCTAGTCGCTAAATTGATGAATACAGGGTTACATGCTGAACTCCTGAGCTCTGCTAACTCCGGAATGGTGCAACCAAAGTGGGCACACCAAGGTGTCAAACAACTTGTTACAATAAACCTAACTTGTATCTCAAGTTGAAGTTAATGTAACCTGCTGCATTGTGCAGCTTCAGCGAAGCTGCCACTTTCTTGTCTTTGAAACTCCTGTCCCTTCCCAGGCACACATGGAGCTTGCTCCAAGAGACTGCTTTCTGCCCCTCCTGGAGACACATGCCAATAACTCTCAGGAAGGAGAACAAGGAGGGATTGCAAGGCAGGGAGGTGTCACCTCCCTGCTGTGTGAAGCCACGTAGGTGTTAGCCCCAAAAGGCAGGTCTCAATGAGGAAGCCACCTTTGAAGAGCAGATACAGGACAATAGGGAGGAGCTCTGCCCCTTTGTTGAGTTAGGCAGCCTGGCAGGGGAAACAGAGAGGGGAAATCAGTTGCCAAAATGGTTTCCCCAGGGGCTTGTAGCTCTGAGGTAGACATACCCTGGCGGGGGACCAGGGAGGTCTGAACACTGAGAAAGGGGTCTCGCCATCTTGGGAGTGGGCTGAATGGTGCATCCTGGGATAACCACAAGCCTGCAAACAGGACTATAGTGTCTAAATTCTTATAGAAATACAACCTATTTTTATTGGATTTCTTAAGTTTTGTCTCATGTTCTTTTAAATTATTGTTGTGCTGTTTAAATGTTTAACACCTGTCCCTTTGACTACACCTTGCTGCTCAGTGCTACAGCTACCCAGGTTTGAGCTGAGGGTTTGCAAATGAAACCTTCTGGACCTGAAGGGGTTGGTAAGTGTATTACATGGTGAAGTCACACAAGCACAACATATAATGCACTCCATTTCCCCGCATTGGTGCCTTACAATAGGATCCATAACTTGTGTTTAGCAGTCCCATACAGTTGCTAAAGTTAAGACTTCTGGGAATCTGCATAGTTGGACACCAGAAAAAAAGTTCTTTGCTCCCAAAAAGTATTTTTCTGTGGACTTTGTCGAACTCCAAAGTATTGTCTTCAAAGAGTTACAAAACGTTTCCCTAGGAGTGGTGGAGAGTTTGAAAAAGTTTGAGAAAGTTAACAAAGTTTGCTTCAAATGCAAATAAAGGAGGAAAAGTTTTCCACATGTTTTTGAACCACCGCAGGAGCCACTTTTCGACATAGAAGACATGGAGCTCGACTTGACAAATCTGTCTGTAGTAATCAGAGGAGTCACTTGAGGCTTGAATATTTTATTCTGGTAAATGTAGATCAAATCAATACAGGTAACTCCCAGCTGCTTCTTCCTTCAACCCTGCTCCAGTCCCTTCTCCTCAATCTTCCAATCCCTCATCCCGGAATGTGTCCTAGTTCCACATTCCATTCCACCTTTATTGACATATCACTACACATCTTCCCCCTTACAAATTTTCAATTGCAAATTCACAAAAGAAGAGTTTTATCAACTATATACATCTTTTATACATGACCACTATAAACTACATAGGGGGTCATTCTGACCTCGGCGGTAAAAGCCGCTTACCGCTGGTCAGAAGACCGCCACAATACCGCCGCGGCCGCGGTCAGCCGCCACGGTCATTCTGACCCACAACTGCCAAACCTCCAAAAATCCGACCTCCATTGCAGTCCGCCACATCAGCGGCCAGCGATAAACTGGAGATGACCAAACCTCCACCGCCACGCCAACAGAAATACGCCCATGACATTACGATCCACAAATCCACGCGGCGGTCTTTCAAACACGGTAGTCTATTGGCGGTACACACCGCCGCGGTCAAAATACACACACCTTTACAAAACACTACCACATTGGACAATTTGAAATACACACACCTGATACACATACAAACAACACTCCCACACATCCAATCAACTCTAAAACACACACCCACATCACCCACAAACCCCTACAACCAAAAATCAGAGACGAAGGAGAGAGAGACACATCAGAGAATAGAGAGCCAGACACACAGAGGCACACTACAACATCACACACACCACATAGTAGCACAAAGCACCACACACCAACACACTCATCACCACATACACCACCCCACACCTCATCCACACCACCCCATGGCACCACAAAGACACCGACGCTTTACAGACCAAGCACTCAGGGTGATGGTGGAGGAAATCATAAGAGTGGAACCCCAGCTCTTCGGCTCACAGGTTCAGCACACCACCATAGCAAGGAAGGCGGAGCTATGGCAGCGGATCGTGGACAGGGTCAACGCGGTGGGACAGCACCCCAGAAATAGGGACGACATCCGCAAACGATGGAACGACCTACGGGGGAAGGTGCGCTCGATGGTGTCGCAACACAACATCGCGGTGCAGAAGACTGGCGGAGGACCCCCACCCACCCCACCAGAATTCACAGCATGGGAGCAAGAAGTATTAAACATCCTGCATCCTGAGGGCCTCGCTGGAGTACCCGGAGGAATGGACTCAGGTAAGTCCTATCTCATATACTTCATCCCCCCCACCCCACCAGCATGCCAACCCACACCCCCACCCTCACCCCCAACCCACCATCACACATCAATTCTGAGAATGTTTCCCTAGCACAACCCACCCAACCCCTCACCAACCCTTGCATGCCACCACAAACATTGGACACCCATTACCTAAGCATGACCACTGCACATACCCATCCCCCCCCACAAACCACCCTCACAACACCACCCACAAGGGAATGCCTGCACTGGGGGACAAGGGCACCCATAAATTGCACGCTATTTCACACACAGAAACAATAACCATACCCTCTCACCCCATGCAGGACCTGAACACACCGGTCAGGAGGGTCCTCAAATGTCCATCCCACCCCCGGAACAGGCCCCCAGTGAGGACAGCAGCTCGGTCGACCTGGAACCTGATGACCAGCCCGGACCATCGGGGACCTCTGGGCAGTGGGTTCCCCAAACACAGACACAGGCCACAGCAGACCCGAACCCCCCTGGGAACAACAGCACAGCTCCCACCCAGCGGGCCCATGCCTCTGTCTCTAGGACAGGTCAAGCAGCGGTGTGTCTGCCACTACAGGGCACCCAGGCTAATCCAACACCCCAACAACAACAGGGACCTGGGGGCAGTGGGAGTGGGCACACCGTCCAGGGGACAGAGGCCCAGGCAAACAGGGCAACTCGGAGGGCTGCCGTGCGACAGGGGGGGGAGGAGAGGCCCAGGGAACCCACTCTCCAAGAGGCCCTCACTACCATCATGGGAGCATACCACCACTCCCAAGAGACGATGGCGACGGTACTGGCCAGGTTCACCGAGATACAGGCACAGCAGGAAGAACGCTACATGGGGTTCAGCAACCAACTCACCACCATCGCTACCGCCATGGGGAGCATGGTCCAGGCCCTCAACAGGATAGAAGACACGTTGCGGGACCATGTGGCACTACACAGGGCCCCTGTCACTAGCCAGGAACAGCCTACCACCTCCGCCGGTGCTAGTGGACAGGAGGCCCACACACAACGACAGGCCACAAGAACCCCACCTCCTGCTGAAGAACAACCACCCCGCAAGAGGAGCCTAAGACCCAAAAAAAAACCAGAGTAGCATGCCAAGACCACCGCCAGCATGAGATACCCCCAGAAATCATCCCACTGTCCCACCTTGCCACCCTGTCCAAACTCAAACAGCCCCTGCTCCATCCTTCCACAGGCATATGGACAATAGACCTGTCAGACTGAGAACTGGACTCTGCCATGGACATCACTCCACCCCCACCCATCACCGTTTTCATATAATGTACCATTATCTAAGCACACAAAATAAAACAATTATTGCACCGAAAACCGTTTGGAGTCATGCTGTATTCTCAAAAAATCGTACAACCCATAACAGTTCACAATATGTGATGTCAGTTAGTGATGACAACATACCAATGTCAATACGCTGTAGTACATGGCCAAACCAAGCAGAAGTCGGGCTATGAGTCATTAAGCACTGAGAAGGGAAGGGAAAAATAAATGTTATTTAAAAGAGCTGGGGGGAAATACATAAAGTTGAGATGCATGAGGCTCTAAGTAAATGGGAAATGGCGTGGCTGAACCTTACCTGTGTGCTACTGAAAATACTGTTGTATGACAGCTTCCCTGTTGTCTGTTTCCTCACCGTCGTCTTCCTCCTCTTCACTCTCCACAGGCTCCACGGCTTCTACGACACCACCATCTGGACCATCCTCCTGCAGGAAAGGCACCTGGAGTCGCAAAGCCAGGTTGTGAAGCATACAGCAGGCCACGATGATGTGGCACACCTTCTTTGGTGAGTACATTAGGGATCCACCTGTCATATGCAGGCACCTAAACCTGGCCTTCAGGAGGCCGAAGGTCCTTTCTATGACCCTCCTAGTACGCCCATGGGCCTCATTGTACCGTTCCTCTGCCCTGGTCCTGGGATTCCTCACTGGGGTCAATAGCCACGGCAGGTTGGGGTAACCAGAGTCACCTATTAGCCACACACACTGTCTCTGTAGCTGTTCCATCACATAGGGGACGCTGCTATTACGCATAACATACGCGTCATGCACTGACCCAGGGAACATGGCATTCACATGGGAGATGTACTGGTCTGCCAAACACACAACCTGCACATTCATAGAATGGTAATTTTTCCTATTTCTGTACACCTGTTCATCGTCATTTGGGGGTACTAATGCCACATGAGTCCCATCAATGGCACCAATGATGTTGGGGATATGTCCAAGGGCATAGAAATCACCCTTCACTGTGGCCAAATCAGCCTCTTCTGGGAATATGATGTAGCTCCTCATGAGTTTCAACAGGGCAGACAACACTCTGGACAGAATCTTTGAAAACATAGGCTCAGACATTCCAGATGACATGGCCACTGTTGTCTGGAATGAGCCACTCGCAAAAAAAATGGAGGACTGATAGAACCTGCACTAGAGGGGGAATTCCTGTGGGTTGGCGGATGGGTGACATCAGGTCTGGCTCCAGCTGGGCACACAGTTCATGTATAGTGGCTCGGTCAAGTCGGTATCGGAGTATTATATGGCGTTCTTCCATTGTCGACAGGTCAACCAGCGGCCGGTACACGGGAGGATTCCTCCTTCTCCTCGCAAGTCCCTGCGGACGGTGCCTAGGAAGGACAACATGGAGCACTGAGTCAATCAACTCACAGGTACGTACAATACAGCTTGCACAGTACATGAAAATGTATTGACTGCTATGTTTGTATGTGTGCAAATGCAAGGCCTAGGCCTGTGTGACGCAGTAGAATTTAAGCCATGTGGGCCCTTGAAACGGCGGCTGCCTGACCTCTAAACTGGGACAATGGGATGTGAGGTCAATGCGCTGGCATGGCACACCGTGGCGGTAGGCGGTCGAAGACCGCTGTACGAAGTCGCATTGGTTAACATTGAACCCTATGGGATTCAGGAGCCAATGACGATGTGCGCCGGCGGTCGCGGTACGCACCGCCGCGGTACGCACCGCCGCGGGCGTGACCGCCATTTTCTATCTGCTTAATCACTCGAGACCTGATCATCCACAGGAGAGGACCTATACTGCAAGTGCTGCTGTGAACTCGGTCTGGAAGTGACAATGGCTGCTGCGACTGGGGAAAGGGCTTCTGCCTTCACGTCTGAAGAGTTGGAGAAACTTGTGGACGGGGTCCTCCCCCAGTATGCGCTACTCTACGGTCCTCCAGACCAACAGGTGAGTACACTGAGTGCACATTGAATGGGTAATGCCTGTGTGGAGTGGGGTGGCTGTCAGTTGGTGGGGTGGGGAGAAAATGAGGAATGCAACGCACGACTGATGAGAGTATGGGCCACATGGCAAGGGTGGGGAGGGGGGGCATGTACTCCAAACATGCAGAAATTTGACGTTTTCTCTTTCCCACCCTGTACATGTCAAACAGGTGAGCGCCCATCAGAAAATCGATATTTGGCGTGCCATCGCCAAGGAAGTCCGGGCCCTGGGGGTTTACACCAGACGGGGCACCCACTGTCGGAAGAGGTGGGAGGACATCCGCCGTGGAATCCGAAAGACCGCCGAGTCACTGCTGGGGATGGCCTCCCAACCTAGGAGGGGTGCCAGTCGTACCCTGACCCCCCTGATGTCCCGGATCCTGGCGGTGGCCTACCCTGATTTGGATGGGCGCTTGAGGACATCACAGCAGACACAAGGGGGTGAGTATCAGCACATTCTCCTATCTATACGCGCAGTGGAGGCGTCTGGGTGGGGGAGGAGGGCTGTGGGTGACAGTAGGCCAGGGCGCTTTCTGTGGTGTAGTCCCCTCCCTTAGACATGGCCCTGTGCCCCCGCCCACCACCTCTGTAGGGTGCCAAGTGCAGCTATCCATGGTCCAACATCACCCATGAGCGCGTCTGTTGTCCCTAGACCTGTTGGCCTAGTCAGAAGTACAGAGTAGTGTACCCCAAGTTCGCGGCTTAGTGCATGAGGCACCTGTGTCTGTCCTCTCCGCCAAGGCTATTGACAAGGCATGCACTCAAATTTGTTTTATTTCTCCCCCCACCCTTATTCTTTGTTTCTTGTGCATTAGCATCATCAGGCGGAGGAGAATTGGCGTCGGAGCACGAGGGAGCTGCAGGTCACCAGGCCCCGGTGGGCACTGACACAGACACCGAGGGCACCGATGATCCGGAGGGCGAGGGGAGCACCACAACGGGGGCCGGTGGAGACACCAGCGACACAGACACGTCCTCGTTTGGGAGCTCCCTAGCGGGGGCGGCAACATCTGTGCCCCCCGCAACAACAGGTACAGCCGCCACCCAGCGCACCAGCACCGCCCTCCCAGCAGCCCCTCAGTCTTCGCTCCGTGCCCGTTCGCCCAGGAAGGCGCGTGTCTCTTTCGCCCCAGGCACCTCAGCCCCTGCCTCTGTTACCCCTGCTGCCCTCAGTGCGGAGCTCATTGACCTCGTGAGGACGCTCATTGTTGGGCAGACTACCCTTTTGAATGCCATCCAGGGGGTGCAAAGGGAGGTGCAACAGAGCAATGCCTACCTGGAGGGCATTCATTCGGGTCAGGCTGCCCATCAACGAGCGTTCACTTCTCTGGCCTCAGCACTGACGGCAGCCATTGTCTCTGTCTCCAGTCTCCCTCTTCTAACTGCCTCCAGCCTTTCTCTGTCTCCTGTTCCTCAGCCTATCCCATCCACACCATCTGACCAGCCTGCACACACCTCAACACCCAAGGCCAGCTCATCCAAACATAAGCACCACAGAACACACAAGCATTCACCCAAGCAACACCCAGTTGCAGACATACCAACAGTCACTACCACCTCTGTGTCCCCCTCCTCCTCGTCTCCCTCCTCCCTCCCTGTGATGTCTACACTCACACCTGCATGCACACCAACATCAGCCAGTTCTTCCATCACCAGCACACCCTCCACTACAGTCCTCACACGTGCAGTCACCACCCCCACTGCCATGTACACGTCCCCTGTGTCCTCTTCCACTGTGTCTGTCACCCCCTCTTCCAAGACACATAAACGCAGGCAGACAGCCAAACAACAGCCAACCACCTCACGACAGCCTACGTCTCAGTCACCTGCACCCAAGGACAGCACACCTGACTCTCCTACAACCACATCCTCTTCCTCCACTTCTATCTCCACTACTCCTACACTTTACCCTGGTCCAAAGAAATATTACCTCTCAAATGTTGACCTCTTTCCCTCCCCTGACCCACCCCCTCCATCTGGGAAAAGTCCCAAAGGCACCTCAGCCACCACCAGCCCAGCTTCCAAGGTACAAGTGGTGCATGGAATATGGAGTCCACCCTTTGGCGGCAGTGACACTTCACTGAGCAACAAGGGGACTGGCAGCCCCCCCCAGGCAAGAGGACCCGGAAAGTGAAGGGCCGCCGTGAGCGGACTGAGACGGATGCCCCCAAGGAGGTGACTCCGGCCACTTCACCTGCCACAACAGCCAGGGGAGGCAAGGGCCCGAGAGCCCCATCTAAGGAGCGGAAGGGCAGCAGGGCGGAGAGGCCAGCCAGCAGGAGCGCGGAGCAGGAGGGCCCCACACGCCCCATCCCGGCTGCAAGGGATGACACCAAAGGGCCCAGGACTCCGTCTCCGAAGGGGCCTGACACTGCACGTTCGGAGGGCGAGTGAGCAGGTTGTCCAGGCCAGGTCTGACTCCCTACACTGACTGGAAGAGCACCGCTGAAGAGGGCCCCGCCGTGCAGAAGAGCACCGCTGAACAGGGCCCCGCCGTGAAGACAAGCACCGCTGAACAGGGCCCCGCCGTGAAGACAAGCACCGCTGAAGAGGGCCCCGCCGTGCAGAACAGCACCGCTGAAGAGGGCCCCGCCGTGAAGACAAGCACCGCTGAAGAGGGCCCCGCTGTGCAGAAGAGCACCGCTGAAGAGGGCCCCGCCGTGAAGACAAGCACCGCTGAAGAGGGCCCCGCCGTGCAGAAGAGCACCGCTGAAGAGGGCCCCGCCGTGAAGACAAGCACCGCTGAACAGGGCCCCGCCGTGCAGAAGAGCACCGCTGAAGAGGGCCCCGCTGTGAAGACAAGCACCGCTGAAGAGGGCCCTGCCGTGCAGAAGAGCACCGCTGAAGAGGGCCCCGCCGTGAAGACAAGCACCGCTGAACAGGGCCCCGCCATGAAGACAAGCACCGCTGAAGAGGGCCCTGCCGTGCAGAAGAGCACCGCTGAAGAGGGCCCCGCCGTGAAGACAAGCACCGCTGAACAGGGCCCCGCCGTGAAGACAAGCACTGCTGAAGAGGGCCCCGCCGTGCAGAAGAGCACCGCTGAAGAGGGCCCCGCCGTGAAGACAAGCACCGCTGAACAGGGCCCCGCCGTGCAGAAGAGCACCGCTGAAGAGGGCCCCACCATGAAGACAAGCACCGCTGAAGAGGGCCCCGCCGTGCAGAAGAGCACCGCTGAAGAGGGCCCCGCCGTGAAGACAAGCACCGCTGAAGAGGGCCCCGCCGTGAAGACAAGCACCGCTGAAGAGGGCCCCGCCGTGCAGAAGAGCACCGCTGAAGAGGGCCCCGCCGTGAAGACAAGCACCGCTGAAGAGGGCCCTGCCGTGCAGAAGAGCACCGCTGAAGAGGGCCCCGCCGTGAAGACAAGCACCGCTGAAGAGGGCCCCGCCGTGAAGACAAGCACCGCTGAAGAGGGCCCCGCCGTGCAGAAGAGCACCGCTGAAGAGGGCCCCGCCGTGAAGACAAGCACCGCTGAAGAGGGCCCCGCCGTGCAGAAGAGCACCGCTGAAGAGGGCCCCGCCGTGAAGACAAGCACCGCTGAACAGGGCCCCGCCGTGAAGACAAGCACCGCTGAAGAGGGCCCCGCCGTGCAGAAGAGCACCGCTGAAGAGGGCCCCGCCGTGAAGACAAGCACCGCTGAACAGGGCCCCGCCGTGAAGACAAGCACCGCTGAAGAGGGCCCCGCCGTGCAGAAGAGCACCGCTGAAGAGGGCCCCGCCGTGAAGACAAGCACCGCTGAAGAGGGCCCCGCCGTGCAGAAGAGCACCGCTGAAGAGGGCCCCGCTGTGCAGAAGAGCACCGCTAAAGAGGGCCCGCCGTCTCAAGCACCGCTCCGCTGGGCACCGCCGTCTCAAGCACCGCTCCGCTGGGCACCGCCGTCTCAAGCACCGCTCCGCTGGGCCCCGCCGTCTCAAGCACCGCTCCGCTGGGCCCTTCCTGTCAAGCACCGCTCCGCTGGGCCCCGCTGTCTCAAGCACCGCTCCGCTGGGCCCTTCCTGTCAAGCACCGCTCCGCTGGGCACCGCCGTCTCAAGCACCGCTCCGCTGGGCACCGCCGTCTCAAGCACCGCTCCGCTGGGCCCTTCCTGTCAAGCACCGCTCCGCTGGGCACCGCCGTCTCAAGCACCGCTCCGCTGGGCACCGCCGTCTCAAGCACCGCTCCGCTGGGCCCTTCCTGTCAAGCACCGCTCCGCTGGGCCCTTCCTGTCAAGCACCGCTCCGCTGGGCACCGCCGTCTCAAGCACCGCTCCGCTGGGCACCGCCGTCTCAAGCACCGCTCCGCTGGGCCCTTCCTGTCAAGCACCGCTCCGCTGGGCCCTTCCTGTCAAGCACCGCTCCGCTGGGCACCGCCGTCTCAAGCACCGCTCCGCTGGGCCCCGCCGTCTCAAGCACCGCTCCGCTGGGCCCTTCCTGTCAAGCACCGCTCCGCTGGGCACCGCCGTCTCAAGCACCGCTCCGCTGGGCACCGCCGTCTCAAGCACCGCTCCGCTGGGCCCTTCCTGTCAAGCACCGCTCCGCTGGGCCCTTCCTGTCAAGCACCGCTCCGCTGGGCACCACTGTCTCAAGCACCGCTCCGCTGGGCCCTTCCTGTCAAGCACCGCTCCGCTGGGCACCGCCGTCTCAAGCACCGCTCCGCTGGGCACTGCCGTCTCAAGCACCGCTCCGCTGGGCCCTTCCTGTCAAGCACCGCTCCGCTGGGCCCTTCCTGTCAAGCACCGCTCCGCTGGGCACCGCCGTCTCAAGCACCGCTCCGCTGGGCCCTTCCTGTCAAGCACCGCTCCGCTGGGCCCCGCCGTCTCAAGCACCGCTCCGCTGGGCCCTTCCTGTCAAGCACCGCTCCGCTGGGCACCGCCGTCTCAAGCACCGCTCCGCTGGGCCCTTCCTGTCACGCACCGCTCCGCTGGGCACCGCCGTCTCAAGCACCGCTCCGCTGGGCCCTTCCTGTCACGCACCGCTCCGCTGGGCACCGCCGTCTCAAGCACCGCTCCGCTGGGCCCTTCCTGTCAGGCACTGTTCAGGGTTCACTGTGCCCACCATGCATCCTCCTTGTCCAGTGGCGACATTTATCCACCTGATGGACTGTGGCTTTGCACACCCCAGGATGGCACAGTGGGCAATCCACCCACTGTAGAGACTTTGCGAGACTGTGGCTTTGCACTCCCCAGGATGGCACAGTGGGCAATCCACCCACTGTAGAGACTTGAGAGACTGTGGCTTTGCACTCCCCAGGATGGCACAGTGGGCAATCCACCCACTGTAGTGACTTGAGAGACTGTGGCTTTGCACTCCCCAGGATGGCACAGTGGGCAATCCACCCACTGTAGAGACTTGTGAGACTGTGGCTTTGCACTCCCCAGGATGGCAGGGTGGGCAACCCACCCACTGTAGAGACTTGAGAGACTGTGGCTTTGCACTCCCCAGGATGGCACAGTGGGCATGGTGGGCCCTTCGTGGATCTGGCGTCGTGGACTCATGTGGCTGTGGTGCCCCCCCCTTCCCTTCCCCTGAGGTGCCTGTGGTTTTGTCACCAGATGCCCCTGCAGTGTTCTCTCCAAAGGACTCAGGTCTCCTGTGTGGGCTTTGCCCTTGTTTCGCTACACTTTGGCCCACAGACATGATGGATTCGTAAGATGTGCAGGACTACTTGCTTCAGTTATCCACTGCTGTGTAAATAATTTGTTTATCAGAAGAAAGTTTTGATGGTTGATAAATACTTTTCTGAGACTATTTTGTTCATAAATATTTATTGTCAATTTGGTTATGTGATTGTATTTTTTACGGGTGTTTGGGTGGTGTCACTGTGACTTGTTGCTCTGCATTGGTGTGTACATCTTGGGGGGGTGGTGGGGGTCGCATATGTGTGTGCCCGTAACCTTTCCTCCTCCCCCCTCCCGTGTGTCGTAGGTGCAGTACTCACCGTTGACGTCTGCGGCGGAGTTCGTACTCGTGGTAGATGAGCAGGTAGACGAGTGCAGGTATGATGTTCAATTCGGGTTCCATGCTGTCCTCCGTCCTCGTGGAGTGTGTAGAGGTGAGCGTTTTCCCGTTCGTAGTCTGTTTCCGCCGTGTTTTTATCGGCGGTGCTCCCGCCCCGGAAAAGGTGGCGGATTGGAGAGTTGTGATAGGGTGGGCGGTACATTGTCTGCCGCCTGCCTGTTGGCGGTGACCGCCGCGCTGTTTGTTTGTCCCGCCGTGGCGGTCGGAGTGTTAAAGTGGCGGTCTCTGTTGGCGGTTCCCGCCAGGGTCAGAATTCCATTTTTCGGACCGCCAGCCTGTTGGCGGGTTGGCCGCCGCTTTATCACCGACCGCCAGGGTCAGAATCACCCCCATAGACTTTGCTCAAATAACTATATACAATTTATAAACGTGGACAACTTAAACCACATTTACCTTACACAAATGTCCCACACTCCATTCATTTCCATTCTCTAATTTGACAATTGAATTGGTTACCTTCACCACTCGTTGAGGTTCACTAAATTTGCTGTCACCTTTCTTTATGATACCACCTTTCTTCACCACCACCCAATCACCTTTCTCCGCACTGACATCCTTCACACCTTTCCTATTATCATAACGTGACTTATTACGTTCTTGTGAACTCATAACTCTCACCTTCATGCCTTCACGATCAACCCACACCTATTTCTTCTCTTGCAACCACCACGGGGACTCCTTCGTCGCCGGTTCCCTTCCCTTAAGAGCTACGAAAGGTGACACACCAGTTACGGAATGAGGAGTTATCCTATGTGCCCACAGCATCTTGTTTAATTCTTCACTCCAATTTAATCCATTTGCCAACGATAGTTGAATATTCTCCATAACAATCCTATTCACTCTCTCCACTAAACCATTCGCTTGTGGTCGGTACAGTGCCACCTTCTCATGCTTGATCCCTAGTCTGGTAAGGAAATTCGTCATAGCCACAGACACTAGCTGTACCCCATGATCCGTAATTATGATGTTAGGTACTCCCTCTTCTAGAAATACCTCCTTGAGAAACTCAATGACCTTAACAGTTGTGATCTGCTCCACACCCTTGACTACGAACCACTTACAGTGATAATCCACCAGAGTTATAAGAAACCGATTTCTCCTACCAAGTCTTTCCACTGGACCAAGGAAATCTAAGGCTAATTTTTCCCACGGCTTAACAGGAAATTGCACATTCCCCAAAGGTGGTTGCCTAACAATTTTTGTTTTATCACCATTACTACAAGCCTGACAATCGCTTACAACTGTTTCAACCTCCTTGTCCATTCCAGGCCACCAATAGAATTGCCGCAGTCTTCTCTTAGTTAAACTCCTCCCCAGATGTCCTTCATGCACAATTTTTATCAACCTCGCCCTCAATTTCACAGGAGGAATAATCCTATCACGCCTCAATATTTTTTTTCCATGCACACTCAATTAATTCTTAACTTCTGTGTCCTGTCTCGAGATTCCTTGCCATGCTCCATCATCTGAACCACTTATTACTTTCTTCAGTTCACTATATTCTACATCCTCTTTTATAGCCTCATCCCATTCATCCTGTCCCAGGGCCGGTTCACCCATCACTAGCAACTTCTCTCCCTCCATTTCATATACTCCCACCTGGTCACCCTCAATTGGCATTCGTGACAAACAATCAGCCAATACGTTCCTATTACCTTTCACATATTCTATTGCAAAATTAAACTCTATGATTGATATTAACCATCTTGAAATACGAGGCGTTATGCTTCCTTCCAGTCCTTGTCCACATTTAAAAATCTGTATCAAGTTTTGTGATCAGTGCGAAGCACAAATGGCAATCCCCAGAGATAGTATCTATAGTTGCTTATACCCCAGCAACAGGCCAGTGCTTCTTTTTCTATAGCAGAATATGATCGTTCAGCACCTTGCAATCTCCTGGACGCAAACCCAATAATTATCTCCTAATCACCTTCCATTTGCAATAATACTGCACCCAGTCCCACACTGCTTGCATCTGTCATTACAATAGTTTTCCTTTTTACATCAAAATGCCCTAGTGTGGGAGCCTTAGCAATTGACTCCTTAATTTTTGTAAATGCCATTCTGCACTCGTCCCCCCATTCAAATACTGTAGTTTTCTTCAATATCATCCTTAAGGGCTCAACCAGATCCGCAAAGTTATGTACAAACTTGGAGCAATATTCCGCTAGCCCTAGAAATGATCTGAGTTGCTCCTTAGTATTAGGCTCGGGAGCCTCACTGATAGCTCTTACCATGCTTTTCTTTGGTTTGATCCCGTCCGCCGATATTTCATGTCCCAAATAATTTACACAATCTTTCCTCCATTGGCATTTTTCTTTTTTCACCGTTAGTCCATATTTTCCAATCCTCTTCACGACTTCCATCAATAAGTTATCATGTTCATCAAACGACTTCCCAACCACCATGATGTCGTCTTAGAAACATACCACATTGTTTAAACCCTGGAAAATATTTTGCATTATGCGTTGAAACACGGCAGATGCAGATGCTAGACCAAATGGCATCCTGCAATTACGATAAGCCCCTAAAGGCGTCACAAAAGAAGTCAGATGGCGAGACTCAGTATGCAAGTTGACTTGGTGATATGCCGCCGACACGTCTAATACACTGAAAACTTTGCCACCACCCATCATACTCAACCTTTCATTGATATTGGGTAAAGGTTGCCTATCTACCTAAATGTTTTTGTTAAGGTCTCCTTAGTCAATACACAAACAATTTTTTTTACCATCTTTAGGTGCTACAACAATTGGTGCCAACCATTCTGATAATTCAATCGGCTCAATTATGCCTTCACTTGTGAGTACAATTTCTTCGCTAATCTCCCTTATATCGTCCACAGATTTACAGTGTTGGTCAACATTTTACTTTTCGACCTGCATACTTTAGCTATGTGACCTTTTCTACCACACAGTCTACATGTTAGGGTTCGTGCTGTGCATGTTGGACTCGAAGCTATGTGCCCAGGACACCCACACCTAAAACATGCAATACTTGTATTTTTCCTCTCTGCGGGTCTTTCAGCATTTTCTACCCGCTTCTTCAATTTGAATTCATTCACTTCAACAGCTGTTTCCTTGTTGAAGTCCTTCAGACAGTTCTTTGTCATGTCAATTTCTCTCATCCACTCTTCTGTGTGCTCCATGCTTCTAGCAATTTGTATTGATTCCTCCAATGATGGATCAATTGATAATAATTTCTCTCTAACCTTCTTATTATTTGTACAGCGTTCTATTTGATCTCGTATTAAGGAATCGCCTAAGTCACGGAAATCACATGTTACTGCTAAGCCTCTTAGAGCTGCAACAAAAGACATTATGGTGGTCATTCTGACCCTGGCGGTCTTTGACCGCCAGGGCGGAGGACCGCGGGAGCACCGCCGACAGGCCGGCGGTGCTCCAATGGGGATTCCGACCGCGGCGGTAAAGCCGCGGTCGGACCCGCACCACTGGCGGGGTCCCGCCAGTGTACCGCGGCCCCATTGAATCCTCCGCGGCGGCGCAGCTTGCTGCACCGCCGCGGGGATTCCGACCCCCCCTACCGCCATCCAGATCCCGGCGGTCGGACCGCCGAGATCCGGATGGCGGTAGGGGGGGTCGCGGGGCCCCTGGGGGCCCCTGCAGTGCCCATGCCACTGGCATGGGCATTGCAGGGGCCCCCGTAAGAGGGCCCCTACATGTATTTCACTGTCTGCTGCGCAGACAGTGAAATACGCGACGGGTGCAACTGCACCCGTCGCACAGCTTCCACTCCGCCGGCTCGATTCCGAGCCGGCTTCATCGTGGAAGCCTCTTTCCCGCTGGGCTGGCTGGCGGTCTGAAGGCGACCGCCCGCCAGCCCAGCGGGAAAGTCAGAATTACCGCCGCGGTCTTTCGACCGCGGAACGGTAACCTGACGGCGGGACTTTGGCGGGCGGCCTCCGCCGCCCGCCAAGGTCAGAATGAGGGCCTATATCCTCGTCATGACCTTGAATGCGGGAGAAGAATTTATGACGTTCAAATACAGTATTCATTTTTGGAGTGAAATGTTTTTCTAACATCTGTAATGACATTTCGTAGACATTTGCAGGCTGACCATCCCCCATGCCCAGAGGTATCTCTGGCAAATTGTCATAAATTCTTCTTCCTTCTGCTCCCAAGTGGTGCAATAAAATTGCTTGTTTTCTAACTGGATTGTATTTGTCCCCTGCTATAGCTAATAGGTACGTTGTGAATATGTTCTTCCATCTTTTCCATGTTACTGTTGGCTCCCCAGGTAAGGGTAAAAAGCACGGTGGTGACGAGATACCTTGTTCTGCCATGCGTGTGAAAAGAAGCTAAAATAACAATCTAAAGTAATAATTTAAAGTAAGAAACTAAAATAATGAACTACCATAATTTACTAAAATAAAAATCTAAAATAATAATCTAAAGTATTATTATTACTGTGAAATAACTTTTCATCACAGTCCAATAGAAGTCTTTTTTCTTGTCCTATGCAGTCTTCTCACTTCCTTAGTCCTTTTTCAGTTTCTTCAGTGTTAGCAGGATGTCCCCAGGATCAAGACTTATGAGTTCGTTCTCAAAAATGGTACAATCTTCCTTTTCCTTTAAATGCCTCGAGCTCTGAATCATAAATTGTGCCTTATAGGAATTTAGTACCAAAAATCGTATGCGTCGTAAGACGCGCTGCAGAGAGGTTAGAAGACATATGAACGACACGTGCAGAGTTTTCAGCACGCTCCATACATGCGTTGCAGAACGCGCTAGAAGAGTTCAGTGCAGCGCGTGGACGGCGCTTAGGCAAGTTTCTCTCCTTCACACTGCACAATCTGCCGCACGAGACTCACGCTCCTTTGTTTTATTTTGAAAGTTCACACGCTGCGCATTTTGTTTACTTTCGACGATCGGTTGCAACGGCAACACAGTCCACGATTGCTTTCCTCGGAAGAAAGCTAAATATTCTCTCAAATCCCACAAAAAACAATTAAAGCTAAGATTAATGCTATGCGCTAATACTTATGGCTAATTAAAGAGTTGAAAAGGAGGAACATAAGATGATGCCAGTCATATTATAACGAAATGGCAAACTCACGATCAGATTCTGTTGCTCAGGTTGTTGTTCTTTAATTTTCCCCTCTTGTCTTTCCTTTTCTTTCCCTTTGTTTATCTTCTGCTCTTCCTTTGTTCACTTCCACAGTCAGGGGTTGGGAGTTACAACGTCTACTCTGCCCCCTGTGCAGAGATCCCACTCGTCGCCAGTTTTGTAGTAATCAGAGGAGTCACTGGAGGCTTGAATACTTTATTCTGGTAAATGTAGATCAAATCAATACAGGTAACTCCCAGCTGCTTCTTCCTTCCACCCCACTCCAGTCCCTTCTCCTCAATCTTCCAATCCCTCATCCCGGAATGTGTCCTAGTTCCACATTCCATTCCACCTTTATTGACATATCACTACACTGTCCTCATACAAAATAAATGATCTGAGGGCATTTTGTGCTAAAAAGACAATCCTCACTGGAGCTAAAGCCAAGAAACGTGCTTTGATTAAGGCACTGAGAGCCTGAGAGGAGGCCCTATGGGTATATCCACTCCTGAGGAAGGAGTTACTTCAAGATAGTGGGGATAAAGAGGAGGTGGAGGGCATACACATCACGTTGAGCGAAGCCAGTGGAGCAGGCAGGATCGTACCCACCTCCTTGCCCCGGGGCACACAAACTGGCTGACTCTAAACACATCCAGAGAGACGTACAGGATAGCATGGCAGCCCTGAACTTGGAGGAAGGGGCCATAGCTTTGGCTGAGAGAAAGCTGGTACCAGAGTAAAAGAGGGCCAGGTTGGACTTGAAGCCCAAAGAAGATGGTGGCAGCAGATTTGGAACTGCTACTAGAGTGCCCCTGATGTAAGGCTGCCCAAAGGGGTTGTCCCTAGTTATTTCCAGGGGATGACATTGACAAGTGGCTGCCCTCATATAAGAGCTCTTAAGATGAGGAAGGTGGGGACACAATGCTTGGGAACACTTCTGTTTGAGTTAGACCCAGGTTTTGGTATAGATAGGCTACTCACACTAGAGGACAAGGTAGCTGAATCTTAAACCCACATGAAAGCAACCCTTTTGTAACCTGGAAAGGTAACACACAGACATTGGTGGACCTCATTGACAGCTCATTTAAGGTACTGGATGGATGGATTAAAGGCAAAAAATGGGTACATTTAAAGGGCTTTGCAATCTGTTGGTTAAGGGGCACATTGTAACAAATTGTCATTCACGGAAGTTGCACCAGCATCTGGTGTACTCTAAGCTGTCTAGCCCCAGGGAAATAGGCAGGATAGCAGATCAGTTGGTAAGGACCAGGATCCTTAAAAGGAGCCTGTGTGGTGATGGGAAGAAAAGTGGGCAGGCCCCTTCTCAGGGAAAAGAGAAGAGAAAGGATAAAATGAAAGATAGCTCCAAAGAGTCCTCAAAACAGCCCAATGGGGGGGGAGTCCTGAGTCACATACCAGCCAAAGGGGAATAGGTATCAGGGAAAGAAGTATGACCCCTTGAAGGCAGGGGTGTGCTTTGACTGTAACCAGCCAGAGCACAACAAAATGGGATGCAATATGCACCAAAAAGGCACCCACTGGTGACCAGTCGAAAAGGTTGGCAGTTGCCCATGGAGATCCCAAAGGGTACACAGAGGACTCCTTAATGTCCCTGGGTAGGGAGAACACTGAGCCTTTGGTACACTAGTCTCCTAGCACACAGAAGTATAGGCAATGGCCACAACTCAATAAGGTGTTATGCACTTGTTGCCCTCTTAAAGGTCTTGGCAGGTTTAAATAGTCAAGGATTTCGTTGTATGCCTCTAAATAAATTTGCAACAGTACTTTGAAAGTAGTATTCCTCTTCTCTTGTTTTCTTTACCTTATGTGCAACTGAAAATACATTTGTACATCACTTAGGGCTGAGGTTAGAAATGAGCCACTTGTGTTGGTGCTTGGGGACTGAGAGCACAAAGGAGGAAGGAGAAGAGAAAGAAGGAGAGTGAAGGAGATTAAGAAATAGGACTAGACAAGGAACAAGGCCCATAGGCGCTAGGCCAATCAGAAAAAGTACCCTCCTCCCAAAATGGCCCCTAGTATAGGCCAAAGCAGCTGAGGCTTGGCAGAATTGCAAGCATGAAAGGACTGCAGTAAACGAGGGGCATGATGAACAGTGTATGTTGAATTGGCCTTACCCAAGTGGAAATGGCTAACTTATGTATAAGTCCCTAGAAAATGGTACCCTGGTACCCAGTCAATGTAAGTTAGAGGAGTACCCCAGGGCTTGCAGCACTGATTGTGCCACCCTCCCCCAAGTAAAGCAAGTCCACAAGTTTGCAGACCAGTAGAGCAGCTGTGCACTGCTAACCCAACTTAGCCACCACTTCCTCTGGACATGTGTGTAAGTTGCCCATCTGGCAGGCCTGACAAGCCCTAAAGGCAGGGTACAACATATGACCCAGTCAGGATATGTGCTTTACATGTCCTAGTGGTAAAACACAGAAACTAACCATTTTCCTGTATGATGGCTTGGTCCCCCAATTGGCGAGTATAGGGTTACAAGCTGAACCCCCCAGCTGTGCTAGCTTTCGAACAGTGCGACCAAAGTGGGCACTCAAAGGTATCAAACTACTCTTTAAATTAAGCCTGACTTGTATCTTGAGTCAAAATGAATTTAACGTTGTGTGCAGCTTTAGTGAAGCTGCCACTTTGTTGCTTTTTAAACTCCTGTGCCTTTCCAGGCATACATGGAGCCTGCTCCATGAGACAGCTTTCTACCCTCCTAGAGAGATGTGTCAACAATTCCCAGGAAGGAAAACAATGAGGGATTGCAGGTCAAGGAGGTGTCACTTCCTTCCTGCAGAAAGCCACTTATGTGCTAGCCCCGAAAAGGTAGGTTTCAATCATGAAGACGCCTTTCAAGAGCAGATATGGGACACCAGGGGGAAGAGCTGCCAAATTTCTGAAGTAGAGAGACTGGCATGAGAAGCAGAGCGGGGAAACCAGTTGTCAAACCAATTTCCCCAGGGGCGTGTAGCCCTTAGGTAGCCACACCCCAGGGTTGGGCTAAGAAAGTCTAACACAGATAAAGTTGTGTCACTATCTTGGGAGTGGGCAGAATGGTGCATCTTGGTATACCCAGATGATACACTCCACAGGAAGTGGTCACTAGGTGGGAGGGAACCTGGTAGCCCATTGGCTACTAACTGCATTCTGTCCTGAGGGCATTTCCCGAGCATAAGAGGGGCACCACTAGCACCTAGACCTCAGATCCAGACCGTCTCAGAAGAAGGACCGAAGAAGGACAGCCCTGCATTACCAAAGGACCTGCACAGAGAGGCTGCATCACAAGGAGTGCACATGCTGCACCTGGTGGCTAGTGAGGAGAGGGACTGTTCCTGCTGTATCCTGCGAAGGGAGAAGCTGTCTCCAGAGCCCAGTCAAGCCAAGAGAACTCCAAGAGGCATCTGACTGGCCTCCTGTTTGCAGCACAGGGACACAACAGCTGAAGAAGCCTGCTGCCGCAAATTGGTAGTCCAAAAACTTCAAACCACTACCTCTGCTGCTGCGCAGCACTGAGGACCAAGACTCGATGCACAGAGTTGCACCTGAGTTCGCTGAGCCTGGCAGTGCTATGGGAGAGTTGCTAAGACCCTCAGAAGGTAAGTTATTGACTCAGGAAGGATTGCCCTGTGACTGCAAGAATGGGAGAGAAGTAGTTCAGTGGCAAGAGGGTTTTGTCAAACGTCGACCCTGCAAACAGGGCACGCCACCATGTTTTTTGACTGAGGAATCACTGTAGGATGAACCCCATCAACCACGTCGCATCCACTGCATTCCTGGAGTATCTTCAGCATCAATCATCCCTTGCATCAGGTCCACTCCATAGGAATCTATTGCAACACAGATAAAGTGTTTTGAACTGCGGAAGGACTGCTTCACCTGTGAACGTAACTGTTATTGGGGCCTTGCTGGTCTCCCTGACTAGCTTCCTTCTGGAGTAGGTCACCCCAAGTACTTCTAACCGACCTCAGTGACACTTACTTAAGTTTTCATGAAAAAAGTGTCCAAGTGTTCAATCTTGACTTTGCCAAGGCTTGTTCGCTGGTGAGTGGAATTGCACTGATTAATTATTTCTTGTAAAATGTATATCCTTCGAACCCGCCGGTGGATCGTTTCTAGTTCCAGTGTCTAAGGGCCAGATGTACAAAGCATTTTTCAAGTCGCAGAGAGGCCAATTCGCTGAATCGGCCCGTTTGCGACTTGAGAAATACTTTTTGGGATGTACAAAGCCCAAACTACGATTCGTTAACTTTTGCAGTTTGGTTTTTGCGATTCGGTATTAGGAAGGGGCATGTCAAGGGCATCCCTCCCTAATACTAAATCAAAATGGTATATGATTGTTTTGTGACCGCAAATGCGGTCTTAAAACTATCACAGTTAGCACCAGTTTCAAACTGGTGACAGCCCATTCGCAAACGGAAGGGGTGCCTAGGGGACACCTTTCCCTTTGTGAATGGCAGCGAAAATATTTTTTCAGAGCAGGCAGTGGTCCCACTCTGAAAAAATGAAAAGAAAACTTTTCATTTTTGTTTTTGAAATGCATCTCGTTTTCCTTTAACCGCTTCTGTGCCTTGGACGAGATCATCTCGTCCAAGGCTACAGTTCCCCTGTGCCTTGGACGAGATCATCTCGTCCATGGCACAGGGGAACTTGGGGGCGCGCGCGCTGATGTGTCACAGGGGCCTCCCTCGTCGCGCTGGAAGCTCTGCTTCCAGCGCGATTGAAAAAGAAATGCAAAAGCATTTCTTTTTCAATCACTTGGGAGGCCCGGAGGGGCTTCAAAGGGAAGGAAAAGTATTTCCTTCCCTTTGAAGTCCCTCCGAGGGTTTCAAAAGCCGGATTGCTTGCAATCCGGCTTTTGAAACACCACTAGACACCAGGGATTTTTTTTTTTTTCTTTGAAACTGACAAAAGGGAGCGACCCCTTGGGCAAGGGTCGCTCCCAGGGGGGGCATTTTTTTGAAAAGGCCTTTTCTGCCCCCAGGGGGGGCAGAAACCTCTAGGCACCAGGGACCATTTTTTTTTTGTTTCATTTTTTTTTATTGAGGTGGGGAGCGACCCCTTAGGCAAGGGTCGTTCCCCTTGGAGGAAAATTATATTTTGGCCATTTCTGCCCCCCTTGGGGGCAGATTGGCCTATTTTGATGAGGCCAATCTGCCCCCAAGGGGGGTAGAAACCACTAGACACCAGGGATTTTTTTTTTTTTTTATTGTTATTGACAAAAGGGAGCGACACCTTGGGCAAGGGTCGCTCCCAGGGGGGCATATTTTTGGGAAGGCCTTTTCTGCCCCCCCTGGGGGCAGATCGGCCTACTATTAGGCCGATCTGCCCCCAGGGGGGGCAGAAACCTCTAGGCACCAGGGACCATTTTTTTTTTTTTTTTTTCATTTTTTTTTTTTGGGTGGGGAGCGACCCCTTAGGCAAGGGTCGCTCCCCTTGGGGGAAAATTATATTTTGCCCATTTCTGCCCCCCTTGGGGGCAGATTGGCCTATTTTGATGAGGCCAATCTGCCCCCAAGGGGGGTAGAAACCACTAGACACCAGGGAGTTTTTTCTTTGCGTGAATTTCACGCAAAGGGAGCGACCACTTAGGCAAGGGTCGCTCCCTGGGGGGGAGGGCAATTTATTTTAGGCCATTTCTGCCCCCCCTGGGGGCAGATCGCCCTATTATTAGGCCGATCTGCCCCCAGGGGGGGAAGAAACCTCTAGGCGCCAGGGCAAATTTTTTTTTTGTGGTTTTTTTTTTTGTTCTTTTTTTTTTTTTAGAGATGGGGAGCGACCCATCAGGCAAGGGTCGCTCCCCTGGGGGGCAAATTGTATTTAGACCATTTCTGCCCCCCTGGGGGCAGATTGGCCGATTTTAGGTCAATCTGCCCCCAAGGGGGCAGAAGCCACTAGGCACCGGGGATTTGTTTTTTGGCGCCAATGTCACGCAGGGGGAGCGACCCCGTAGTCAAGGGTTGCTCCCGGGGGGGGGGGGGGTGGGGTTGGGGGGGCACATTTATTTTAGGCCATTTCTGCCCCCCCGGGGGACAGATCGGCCTATTATTAGGCCGAACTGCCCCCGGGGGGGTGGGCAGAACACTCTAGGCGCCAGGGCAATTTTTTTTTTGTGTTTTTTTTTTTTTTTTTTTTTCTTTTTTTAGAGATGGGGAGCGACCCATCAGGCAAGGGTCGCTCCCCTGGGGGGGCAAATTGTATTTAGACCATTTCTGCCCCCCTGGGGGCAGATTGGCCAATTTTAGGTCAATCTGCCCCCAAGGGGGCAGAAACCACTAGGCACCGGGGATTTGTTTTTTGGCGCCAATGTCACGCAGGGGGAGCGACCCCGTAGGCAAGGGTCGCTCCCGGCGGGGGAGGGTAGGGGTTGGGGGGGAAAATTTATTTTAGGGCATTTCTGCCCCCCCCCCTGGGGCCGGCTGAGCTACAGGCCAAACACCACAGGTAGGCACCTTGCAAAAAACACCTCTGTTTTCTGTGAAAAAATATGTTGTGTCCACGTTGTGTTTTGGGCCATTTCCTTTTGTGGGCGCTAGGCCTACCCACAGAAGTGATGTACCATTTTTATCGAGAGACTTAGGGGAACGCTGGGTGGAAGGAAATTTGTGGCTCCTCTCAGATTCCAGAACTTTCTGTCACCGAAATGATAGGAAAAAGTGTTTTTTGGGCCAAATTTTGATGTTTGCAAAGGATTCTGGGTAACATAACCTGGTCAGAGCCCCGCAAGTCACCCCATCTTGGATTCCCCTGGGTTTCTAGTTTTCAAAAATTCACTGGTTTGCTAGGTTTCCTCAGGTGTCGGCTGAGCTACAGGCCAAAATCCACAGGTAGGCACTGCTTTTTATAAAAAAATGTGATGTGTCCACGTTGTGTTTTGGGCCCTTTCCTTTCGTGGGCGCTAGTCCTACCCACACAAGTGAGGTATCATTTTTATCGGGAGACTTGGGGGAACGCTGGGTAGAAGGAAATTTGTGGCTCCTCTCAGATTCCAGAACTTTCTGCCACAGAAATGTGAGTAACATGTGTATTTTTAGCCAAATTTTGAGGTTTGCAAAGGATTCTGGGTAACAGAACCTGGTCCGAGCCCCGCAAGTCACCCCTCCTTGGATTCCCCTAGGTCTCTAGTTTTCAGAAATGCACAGGTTTGGTAGGTTTCCCTAGGTGCCGGCTGAGCTAGAGGCCAAAATCTACAGGTAGGCACTTCGCAAAAAACACCTCTGTTTTTTTCCAAAATTTAGTATGTGTCCACGTTGCGCTTTGGGGTGTTTCCTGTCGCCGGCGCTAGGCCTACCCACGCAAGTGAGGTATCATTTTTATCGGGAGACTTGGGGGAACGCTGGGTGGAAGGAAATTTGTAGCTCCTCTCAGATTCCAGAACTTTCTGCCACAGAAATGTGAGGGACATGTGTTTTTTTATCCAAATGTTGAGGTTTGCAAAGGATTCTGGGTAACAGAACCTGGTCCGAGCCCCGCAAGTCACCCCTCCTTGGATTCCCCTAGGTCTCTAGTTTTCAGGAAATGCACAGGTTTGGTAGGTTTCCCTAGGTGGCGGCTGAGCTAGAGGCCAAAATCTACAGGTAGTCACTTTGCTAAAAACAGCTCTGTTTTCTGTGATATGTCCACGTTGTGTTTTGGGGCATATCCTGTCGGGGGCGCTAGGCCTACCCACACAAGTGAGGTATCATTTTTATCGGGAGACGTGGGGGAACGCTGGGTGGAAGGAAATTTGTGTCTCCTCTCAGATTCCAGAACTTTCTGCCACAGAAATGTGAGGAACATGTGTTTTTTAGCCAAATTTTGAGATTTGCAAAGGATTCTGGGTAACAGAACCTGGTCCGAGCCACACAAGTCACCCCTCCTTGGATTCCCCTAGGTCTCTAGTTTTCAGAAATGCACAGGTTTGGTAGGTTTCCCTAGGTGGCGGCTGAGCTAGAGGCCAAAATCTACAGGTAGTCACTTTGCTAAAAACAGCTCTGTTTTCTGTGATATGTCCACGTTGTGTTTTGGGGCATATCCTGTCACGGACGCTAGGCCTACCCACACAAGTGAGGTATCATTTTTATCGGGAGACGTGGGGGAACGCTGGGTGGAAGGAAATTTGTGGCTCCTCTCAGATTCCAGAACTTTCTGCCACAGAAATGTGAGGAACATGTGTTTTTTTAGCCAAATTTTGAGGTTTGCAAAGGATTCTGGGTAACAGAACCTGGTCCGAGCCACACAAGTCACCCCTCCTTGGATTCCCCTAGGTCTCTAGTTTTCAGAAATGCATAGGTTTGGTAGGTTTCCCTAGGTGGCGGCTGAGCTAGAGGCCAAAATCTACAGGTAGTCACTTTGATAAAAACAGCTCTGTTTTCTGTGACATGTCCACGTTGTGTTTTGGGGCATATCCTGTCGCGGGCGCTAGGCCTACCCACACAAGTGAGGTCTCATTTTTATCGGGAGACGTGGAGGAACGCTGGGTGGAAGGAAATTTGTGGCTCCTCTCAGATTCCAGAACTTTCTGCCACAGAAATGTGAGGAACATGTGTTTTTTTAGCCAAATTTTGAGGTTTGCAAAGGATTCTGGGTAACCGAACCTGGTCCGAGCCACACAAGTCACCCCTCCTTGGATTCCCCTAGGTCTCTAGTTTTCAGAAATGCACAGGTTTGGTAGGTTTCCCTAGGTGGCGGCTGAGCTAGAGGCCAAAATCTACAGGTAGTCACTTTGCTAAAAACAGCTCTGTTTTCTGTGATGTGTCCACGTTGTGTTTTGGGGCATATCCTGTCGCGGGCGCTAGGCCTACCCACACAAGTGAGGTATCATTTTTATTGGGAGACGTGGGGGAATGCTGGGTGGAAGGAAATTTGTGGCTCCTCTCAGATTCCAGAACTTTCTGCCACAGAAATGTGAGGAACATGTGTTTATTTAGCCAAATTTTGAGGTTTGCAAAGGATTCTGGGTAACAGAACCTGGTCCGAGCCACACAAGTCACCCCTCCTTGGATTCCCCTAGGTCTCTAGTTTTCAGAAATGCACAGGTTTGGTAGGTTTACCTAGGTGGCGGCTGAGCTAGAGGCCAAAATCTACAGGTAGTCACTTTGCTAAAAACAGCTCTGTTTTCTGTGATGTGTCCAGGTTGTGTTTTGGGGCATATCCTGTCGCGGGCGCTAGGCCTACCCACACAAGTGAGGTATCATTTTTATCGGGAGACGTGGGGGAATGCTGGGTGGAAGGAAATTTGTCACTCCTCTCAGATTCCAGAACTTTCTGCCACAGAAAGGTGAGGAACATGTGTTTTTTTAGCCAAATTTTGAGGTTTGCAAAGGATTCTGGGTAACAGAACCTGGTCCGAGCCACACAAGTCACCCCTCCTTTGATTCCCCTAGGTCTCTAGTTTTCAGAAATGCACAGGTTTGGTAGGTTTCCCTAGGTGGCGGCTGAGCTAGAGGCCAAAATCTACAGGTAGTCACTTTGCTAAAAACAGCTCTGTTTTCTGTGATATGTCCACGTTGTGTTTTGGGGCATATCCTGTCGCGGGCGCTAGGCCTACCCACACAAGTGAGGTATCATTTTTATCGGGAGACGTGGGGGAACGCTGGGTGGAAGGAAATTTGTGGCTCCTCTCAGATTCCAGAACTTTCTGCCACAGAAATGTGAGGAACATGTGTTTTTTTAGCCAAATTTTGAGGTTTGCAAAGGATTCTGGGTAACAGAACCTGGTCCGAGCCACACAAGTCACCCCTCCTTGGATTCCCCTAGGTCTCTAGTTTTCAGAAATGCATAGGTTTGGTAGGTTTCCCTAGGTGGCGGCTGAGCTAGAGGCCAAAATCTACAGGTAGTCACTTTGCTAAAAACAGCTTTGTTTTCTGTGATATGTCCACGTTGTGTTTTGGGGCATATCCTGTCGCGGGCGCTAGGCCTACCCACACAAGTGAGGTCTCATTTTTATCGGGAGACGTGGAGGAACGCTTGGTGGAAGGAAATTTGTGGCTCCTCTCAGATTCCAGAACTTTCTGCCACAGAAATGTGAGGAACATGTGTTTTTTTAGCCAAATTTTGAGGTTTGCAAAGGATTCTGGGTAACCGAACCTGGTCCGAGCCACACAAGTCACCCCTCCTTGGATTCCCCTAGGTCTCTAGTTTTCAGAAATGCACAGGTTTGGTAGGTTTCCCTAGGTGGCGGCTGAGCTAGAGGCCAAAATCTACAGGTAGTCACTTTGCTAAAAACAGTTCTGTTTTCTGTGATGTGTCCACGTTGTGTTTTGGGGCATATCCTGTCGCGGGCGCTAGGCCTACCCACACAAGTGAGGTATCATTTTTATCGGGAGACGTGGGGGAATGCTGGGTGGAAGGAAATTTGTGGCTCCTCTCAGATTCCAGAACTTTCTGCCACAGAAATGTGAGGAACATGTGTTTTTTTAGCCAAATTTTGAGGTTTGCAAAGGATTCTGGGTAACAGAACCTGGCCCGAGCCACACAAGTCACCCCTCCTTGGATTCCCCTAGGTCTCTAGTTTTCAGAAATGCACAGGTTTGGTAGGTTTACCTAGGTGGCGGCTGAGCTAGAGGCCAAAATCTACAGGTAGTCACTTTGCTAAATACAGCTCTGTTTTCTGTGATGTGTCCAGGTTGTGTTTTGGGGCATATCCTGTCGCGGGCGCTAGGCCTACCCACACAAGTGAGGTATCATTTTTATCGGGAGACGTGGGGGAATGCTGGGTGGAAGGAAATTTGTCGCTCCTCTCAGATTCCAGAACTTTCTGCCACAGAAATGTGAGGAACATGTGTTTTTTTAGCCAAATTTTGAGGTTTGCAAAGGATTCTGGGTAACAGAACCTGGTCCGAGCCACACAAGTCACCCCTCCTTGGATTCCCCTAGGTCTCTAGTTTTCAGAAATGCACAGGTTTGGTAGGTTTCCCTAGGTGGCGGCTGAGCTAGAGGCCAAAATCTACAGGTAGTCACTTTGCTAAAAACAGCTCTGTTTTCTGTGATGTGTCCACGTTGTGTTTTGGGGCATATCCTGTCGCGGGCGCTAGGCCTACCCAAACAAGTGAGGTATCATTTTTATCGGGAGACTTGGGGGAACATAGAATAGCAAAACAAGTGTTATTGCCCCTTGTCTTTCTCTACATTTATTCCTTCCAAATATAGGGGTGTGTGTAAAAAAGACATCTATTTGAGAAATTCCATGTAATTCACGTGCTACTATGGTCACCCCGGAATTCAGAGATGTGCAAATAACCACTGCTCCTCAACACCTTATCTTGTGCCCTTTTTGGAAATGCAAAGGTTTTCTTGATAGCTATTTTTTACTCCTTATATTTCAGCAAATGAATTACTGTATACCCGGTATAGAATGAAAACGCACTGCAGGGTGCAGCTCATTTATTGGCTCTGGGTTCCTCGGGTTCTTGATGAACCTACAAACCCTATATATCCCCGCAACCAGAGGAGTCCAGCAGACGTAACGGTATATTGCTTTCGATAATCTGACATTGCAGGGAAAAGTTACAGAGTAAAAAGTAGAGAAAAATTGATGTTTTTTTCACCTCAATTTCAATATTTTTCTTTTTCAGCTGTTATTTTCTGTAGGAAACCCTTGTAGGATCTACACAAATGACCCCTTGCTGAATTCAGAATTTTGTCTACTTTTCAGAAATTTTTAGGTTCCTGGGATCCAGCATTGGTTTCATGACCATTCCGGTCACTGACTGGAAGGAGGCTGAAAGCACAAAAAATTGCACAAATGGGGTATGCCCCAGTAAAATGCCAAAATTGTGTTGAAAAATTGGGTTTTCGGATTCAAGTCTGCCTGTTCCTGAAACCTGGGAAGCTGCTGAGTTTAGCACCGCAAACCCTTTGTTGATGCCATTTTCAGGGGAAAAACCACAAGCCTTCTTCTGCAGCCCCTTTTTCCAATTTTTTTGAAAAAAACGAAATTTTCACTGTATTTTGGCCAATTTCTTGGCCTCCTTCAGGGGAACCCACAAAGTCTGGGTACCTTTAGAATCCCTAGGATGTTGGAAAAAAAGGACGCAAATTTGGCTTGGTTAGCTTATGTGGACAAAAAGTTATGAGGGCCTAAGCGCGAACTGCCCCAAATAGGCAAAAAAAGGCCTGGCACAGGAGGGGGAAAAGGCCTGGCAGCGAAGGGGTTAAGGAAAACGGCCTGCATTTAAAAAAAAACTGCTTTATTTAAAAGCAGTCACAGACATGGTGGTCTGCTGTCTCCAGCAGGCCACCATCCCTGTGAGGGTGGCCATTCCCAATGGGGTGGTAAATTACGACCTACCTCATGAATATTCATGAGGTAGGTCATTTGCGATCCCAATTGGAATCACAAAAACAGTGTAAAGTACACTTTTGTACATCCGGTTTTGCGACTCGCAAATTGCGAGTCTCTAAGACTCGCAAGTCGCAAAACCGGATCTTTGTACATGTGGCCCTAAATTCTTATAAAAATACAACCTATTTTTAGGAATTGGTGTCGGATTTCTTGAGTGTGGTGTCAATTTCTTCTTAATTTGTTTGGGTGCTGTTTAAATGCTTAACACTTATATCTCTGACTAAGCCTTGACGTTCAGTGCCACAGCCACCTAGTGTTGAGCTGAGGGTTTTGCAGACAAAACCTACTGGCCTAAAAGGGTAGGTAAGTGAATTAGAGGTGAGGTTGCACAACAACACTCTATAATGCACCCCATTTTCTCACGCTCCCTTTGACTAAACGCAACGAAGCAACTTCCTTTGCTGCGACGCGTTGTGTCAAAGTTTAGTAAACCTGGCCCAGAGTTTTGAACTAGAGCATCAAAATAGATACAATAACAATACACACAATTGGACTTAAAAAGACACGAAATAACTCCCCTTCCTTCGCCTAGGAACAAAGCGGATGAATGTATATTATTGAATGCTGCAAAGGAACAGTGACAAAAGAAGCTGCACACGTGCCCCTGGAGCACAACAAGGTGTGTTAATCACCCGAGGTTGCACAATAAACCATCCTCGATGAAAGGACCAGGGACATGGAGCTGATGTGCGCCGAGTGTTCAGACGGTGGATGGTTGTCACGTCAGGCGTCACAGCTCAGACAAGGCAATTTTTCAAGCAGTGATGCTCTCGCAAGGCATCCATTAGCGCCAGCAGGCACAACAAGAAGGGACGCGCATCAGTATTCCAGTCGCAGGCCTGCCATGACTCACAAAACACATGCTGAGCTAATTGCAGTCTCTGGCGGAGAGGCATAAGGAAGGAATGTAGAATGAGGGAGATTTCAGTCGGATAATCCTGCACTAATAGTTGAAAAAGCACCATGGCCAGAAATGAGAGGGAATCAACACAGAGTAGTGCCTTCACTTCAAATGTCTGACGGATTCCTTTGTGCTGCCAGATTTCTGAGCACTGAACTTAAATGATGAATGTCTCAACAAGAGTCTTAAGCTGTAGATGTTTGATTTGAATGATCTTACTGACATAGACAGCATATTGTTCATGAATTACTATGTAATGTTCAGGTTTGTTGAGTCTCGGTTTAGGGGTGGGTTATTTTTAGTGTTAGAGAATGTCAGGAGGACTCCACACCAAAATAAATAATGATGCAGCCCTTTTTTTCTGAAACGTATTTTTTCTTTTAAGTTTGTACCTGGTCTTCTAGGGTCTTTTATAAGATTTATGATTAAGAATGTTGTTTTTGTATTATAAATGGTGTGTTTTTGTCTGAAATTAGCATTTCTGTGAAATATATTAGTTGTTAAAATCAGCCACTTAATTGGCATGGACGTCCATTCACAAACGTGCCAAGGGTAGCGAAATTGATATCACATGCCCTTTGACCACCCCTTTCACTCACACAGACATTCTTACACATACACACAAAATCCCACTTGCATACTCTCTCACATAAAAACACTCTCACCCGCAAGCCGGCACACAACATACACTTAAAAGCACTGTTTATTTGCCTCTACTGCCATGGAAGGGCATATTCCAGCTAACTGTACCCCATCTGTCATACACTATTAGTGATGAATATTTTATTCACTATTAGTGTAATAAAAATTGACAGTAAGCAAAGAGAGTGGAGCCCCAACTGACGTCCATAAGGTCGAGCAGTCATTGTTTTCCTGTCACTGATTTTGCCACCTCTGAGGCAGGGGTCACAAAGGCAGTGACAGGGGTCACAAAAGGAAACCAGGGGTCACAATGGTGACCCCTGTCAACCCCTACATGATTTCCATGCTTATTGGCTCTCAATTTATCATCACTGAAAAGGTGAAAGGATGAGATGAGGGCGCCAGAATTGAGAAGCACGAGCTGCAAGTCACACCTGTTGTCAGCAGCTAACTTTCAGTTACATCTTGCCAGTATCTTAAATGAAAATGAAACACCAAGAGCCAGATTTAATAAAAGAGGCACTACATTACATGTAGTGCCACCTTTCCTCCAGCCCTTTGCGCCTCCGTACCTCCACCACATGTGCACCGTATTTAAAATACTGCACACAATGGGTCAGGGTAGGGGCAATAGCATCAGACTTTCTGACGCTGTTGCTGTACTGTTCAGGGTTAGCACCAAAATGTTGGTGATAACCCTGAACAGTACATAGGAGCCCCTTTAAACAATGGCATGCCCCCTTTTAATGCCTGCTCTGAACAGGTGTTAAAAATGCTGAAAAAAATGATGCAAAAAAAGAAATCTTTTATATTTCTTTATGCCGTACTTTAGCTCTTCCCTAATGGGGGAACACCCCCCTTGCATACATTATGCCTGGCGCAGGCATAATGTAGCGCAAGGGGTTACAAAGTGGGCCATTGTGTGCATTGCACCCCTTTGTAAACATGGCGCAGTGATTTTGGCCTCGTTGGACCACATTAGTGTTAAAAAAATGATGCTAATGTGGCGCAAGGAGGCATTAGGGGCTCTTAAATATGTATTCTGCTGTGCTAGCCAACGTTTCCGAACAAAGAATATTGTGATATTTTTGTCTGTCTTTTCTGTCTTTGAATGATCTGATCCATTGTATTTTAAGTTCTGAGAAGAGCCCGCTGTGGAACAAACTTTATGCAGCTACCAGGCACAGTAGTGAAGTATTACTCACACAATAGTGTCCCAGAACTTGAGCGAGGAACATGAGTAGAAGAAATAACATTTATGGATTGAAGTGTTTTGAATCTCAGTAGACCAATTGACTGTCAACTAAGGGGAGGCTTAGGAGATCCTATATCATATAGTGGGTGGCCCAGCAGGTTGACAATGGCCTGGCTTGATCTTCCCAGTGAAGGACCACCAGAAGTACACAAGATCTATGTGCCAAAACAGCATTTAGCGACCACAGCAGCTGACTTTGTAACTGGGGAATAAGGTTTGAATGCTTGTGGCAGCTTAACATTCTGTGACTTAGAGTAAATCAACTGCTCTCCCCACACCTTAAAATAAAAAATGAATTTACCCTTGTGTAATAGAAGCTTATGCGCATATTAAGCTCCAGTACCCTAGGAGGGAGTTTGCACTATATAAAACATAAAGCCATGTTTTTTATCACTTGCTGACATCACTGTTTGGCAGGTGTAGGAAGGAGGTATCACATATAAAGTCAATATAAGGCAAGGGAAGAATTCATTCTTTAAAGACAAATGGGGTCATTTTGAACCCTGGCAGAAGGTTCTCCAGTCTGCCTGATGGGGGTACCTAAGCTGTGAAAGAAACCCCAAACAGAATGGCTTTATTCACAGAATTAAAGGTTTGCCACGTGGGCGCCATGCTTACTTTTTTGTTCAGATAAAACAAAGTCCCAAAGCAGGCAGTTGTTTTCTCTGAACTAAACGTAAATGCTCCTCAACATACATTGACCTGGTTCCCTGTGCATGAGACCTATTTAACATTTCACTGCCTATTTGCATTACGTCTCGCTTGGTGGACACGAGCAGTGTCAGTAGTCTTGCCAGTGCTTAATTTGAACTGGTGGTTTCCGGTGCTCGGCACCAGCACTTAATTGGCAACATTGACTCTTATGACAGTCTGCCACATGGTGGTGCTATCTGCTTAATTCAGAAATTAGCACAACAACAGTTGTTTATTAATTCAATATACATTAAAAGGGATTAATACCTGCAGCCCAAGCTATTTTTTTAGTGTTGGGTACCCGGAGTAGTCTGAATTGTAAGGAGAGTGATATTTAGGAGTTGTGTTGACACTGTCATTTGCAGGGCTGGCAGGGGAAATTGTTGGTACAAGTGGCAGTGACCTTCTGAAAACGGCGCCAACACTTTACTTTTTTTTTTTTTTACAAATTAAGCACTGTGTTTCGCCATCAATAGGGTTGGATGACATCACTAAGGCTAAGCGGTCCTGTAGTGCTGTACAGCAAGGTCAGAGGTTACCATCAGTAGACCTGGGGAAGCTCCACTGATTAACCCAGTGGTTTCCATGACCCTCTACAAAGCTAGGATCCTTCCGTCCCCTCACCACCAGTCTGCAACAGCTCATCCCCATTCTTCAACCATTTGACACTCTGCAACAGCGATCACTGTGCTTGGCCGTTCTGTCTGCTACTACAAGTATTTTATGGAGTTTCCCTACTGACTAACAGGAGCTGTTCAGAAGTGTCCATGGTGTCTGAAACCTAGCTCTGCCTTCTAGGTATTGCCTCTTAAAGTAAAGAATAGAATGAAATTCATCTAGAAGCTTGCAAATAAGCAGATATGTTATTTTTTAACAGGCCACTCTTCAAGCTCATTCTGATTTGGTGCTGCCAAAGCTCATCACTCCTAAATGTCCTAAATATCTTTTGTATTCTGTGTCTGTACGGTAGACACAGTTGTCCAGGTTCACCATTTAATCCAGTGCTGTCATTTATGCATGCAAGAACACAGATCTGACTCCACCAGTAGCTTGGACAGACTACCACCTTGTTATAACATACTGCTGGTGTGTCCCTCCACTCCTCAGGTTACAATTATTCTCTCCAGCTCGGTATTCCCTGAGAGGAAACCCCACCGGGAGAATATTTGGATCAGTTAAACATATTTAAATAAATATGGCTGCCTCTTTGTTTGTTGTTTCAGTACTGACACCATGAGATACACATAGTTAGAGTATCAAGTACTTCATATTTGGTGGATGAGTTCCATGGAGATCACAATTTCCAATGGAATTAAGGTAGAGCTGTTGATGAAGTTGTGTTTTAGCACAGGGTTGCTGAGAATGTTTTAAAGTTTGGGGAGTCAGAAAGTAGAGAAAGATGAATTGTTTCATCAGGGCTTTATCTCAGACATGAGTTGTCAAATCTGACTTGACTCTGACCAAGTAATTAAACTTTAAAATGTTATATTGTGTGCCACTGCATCATGTTGATAAATTGGTTCAGCATACACAGGACAGTAAGTGTATGCATTCATCTATACTGTTCCAGAAGTGGCCAGTAAGGGCGTCACTTAGAGTTGAGCAGCCAGGTACTCCAACCCGAACTTGACAGATATCCCTTTTATCTTATTACAAGTGCATTAGGATATAAGGTACTTGTAATAAAGCAGGCGGACAGCTGTTGGAGTATCCATCCACCAAATTCTAAATTAGGCTTCAAGAGTAGATGAGCTCATATCCTTTGCACCCTTTCCTGGGTGTTTTCCAACAATATAAATGTCAAACGTCTTCCAATCTAATCACAGCCACATCTTTTTCTGTCTTCCTGAAAGAATTCCAAACACCTTTGTAAATGTTTCCACCCACCGAAGCCAAATCAATCTCTTTATTTGACAGTAGCGATTGAGTTGACCCTAACCTTGTATAAATCTAAGAGATTTCCTTGCGTCATTATTTTCAGCACTTTTTAATGCCTGCTCAGAGTAGGAGTTAAAAGGGGCATACCATTATCTATAATGGGCCCCTATGTACTCTTCAGGAGTAGCGCCAAAAATTATGCTATTGTCCCCTACCCTGTGCCATGGTGCATCGTATTTTAAATACGGCGCAAACATGGTGGCGGTGGGAGGGTGCTAAGGGGCGCAAAGAAAGTGGCGCTGCACTATGTGCAGTGGCATTTTTCTTAAATCTGCCCCCAAGTGCTTTATCATCCATGCAGAAGATATAAACAACTACTCGTCCACCACCTTCTCAACTCAGAAACTGTCACTCACCATAGACCAGCTGAATCATTTACCATTCTTTGTCTGATGCCCTTCTCTATGACATTTGCCTGTTCACACCCCCAGGCTCACTCTTCAGTAGTAGACACAATTATGGAAGTTCTACAACCCACATTTTATCTCTAGATAATGCTTTACAGCATTAATCCAATTTACAGCTGGCTCTTCACCATATATGATGGCTTAAACTTAATGCACTCAAAAGGATGACAGACAGAGTGTTGAAACATTTCAAACACTCACCGCCAGTCACAGATCTAGGTTTAATCCACCGTTCTTTTGCTCACCGTGACACCCCAGTTTCGACCCAGCCATATACAAATCAGTTTTGACCCTGTTTCCCATAGGAACAGTCCAGCCCAAACTGCCAGGCCAGGTCGTCCCTGGACGGGAAACAATCATCCTGGGACCGGTTTCAGGGTATCACCCTTCATCAGCCATGCTAGCTTGAATCCAATGGCATGGTGAGCATGGGACCCATGTCTGGGCATGCCCTTCCCATTAAGGGCAACTTTAGCAACACAAAAGGATGATGGACAGAGTGCTGAAACTTTTGAAACACTCACCCCCAGCAACGGATCTGGGTTTAATCTACTGTTCTTTTGCTGGCCATGCCATCCCAGTTTGGACCCAGACACACGCAAATCGATCTTGACCTTGATCCCCATGGGTAGCAAAAAACGATGGATTTAGGCCCAGATCTCTGTACTGGGGGTGAATGTTTGACATTGTTCAGCATTCCATCCATCGTTTGTTGTTGTCCTAAGTTGGACGGGTATCTCCAGACTTGGGTCCCATACTCCCCACACCACTGGTGTCAAGCTAGCCTGGTTGAGGAGGGGTGATACCCCGAAACCGGTCCTAGGATGCTTCTTTCCAGTCCAGGGAAGACCTGGCCTGACAGTTCAGGCTGGACTGTTCCTATGTGAAACAGGGTAAAGACTGATTTGTAAATGGCTGGGTACGAACTGGAATGGCAGGGGTTACAACAAAACGATGGATTTAGGCCCAGATCTCTGTCCTGGGGGAAATGTGTGACATCGTTCAGCATTCCGTCCAACGGTTGTTCTTTTTGCAATTAAATTGTATGAATCCTGTGCTTCTGTGCACCTGCTCAGTAATCATTCTGCATCAATCTATTTGTCTTTAGACCTACAACTATTTTATCCCACTTCTACCGTGATTTGTCACCTCACACTCACTATCTGCCTACAAAATTCTGTTATTCCATCTTTTTTGTGCATACATGCATTAGCGGTACACAACCTGACCTTATTTAATCTTTGATCTCCAACAGTAGACCTTTTTTACTCTTCTCTGATATAAGTGAATGCCTGTTTTCTGTAGAAATAGTCACAAAAAATAACCTCACATGCAATAATACAGAAAATTCTGAGTTTTTGCAATAAGGATTATTGGTTGTTGTTCTTAATCTTGCACGCAAGTGCTTTGACCTGTTGTGAGTATTGAGGGCTTTTAACCACGCCAACTGCAAGCCTATCACTTTCATTCGTTCGTGGGATTGCCTTTCAAAAATCCCTTGTTATCACTGGTAAATGCTCTACGTTTGTCTCTTTTTGGGGAGGTTTTGTTACCGCCTTGCAGACTGCCCCTGTTACATGGATAATTGCACGATTGCTGATACGTTTTGACTGCAAGTGAACTTCTTTTTCTTTTTATGTCCCTCCTTCACACTCATGCTCATGGTGGCCGTGGCGCTTTGAATTGGCTCGCTTATGTCAACTGTTTTACTTTTCATTTTCAATATATGTGGCAAGAAAAGTCTAGTTAGGAATTGTTGTACCTTGACCTTTTTGCAGGTTCATCCCCAGACTTTGTGTCTCCTTCTTCCTATTTTTTCTGAGCTCTTGTTGTTGGCTCTAGGACCCTGAGCACTTTATCACTGCTGATCAGTGCTAAAGTGCTGGTGCTCTCCCTACTAAAGTTGATATGATTGGCTTATACCTAATTGGCACATTTAATTTACTTGTAAGTCCCTTGTACAGTGGCATCTCTATACCAAGGGCCTGTAAATTAAATGCTACTAGTGGGCCTGCAGCGCTGCTTGCACCACCCACAGAAGTAGCCTTTCAAACCTGTCTCAGGCGTGCTAGCTCAGGGCCTGCGTGCACAGTTTGTGCCACAGGGACCTGGCATCTTAATTTACTTGCCAGGCCCAGAACTCCCCTTTTACTACATGTAAAGCTAGCTAGCCCTATGGCAGGATGTTCTGTATGTAGAAGACAGGACATGTGCCTGCTTGCGTGGCATGTCCTGGTAGTGACAAACAGCCTATTTGGTTTCTCACTGCTGTGAGTGCTGCCTTCTTATAGGATTGCACTGGAAATGTTCTGCCTTACGTCCAGAATGCTGCTTACTGGTGTAGGTGGATTTTTTATTATCATTACAGAAATGCCACTTCTAGAAAGTGATAATTTCTCTGTGCTTATGACTCTGCTGTTTTGCAGCTTGACTCCAATCCACTTCTGGGCAAAGTGACAGTTGGGCTTTGGGCATACTTTTCAGATGGCCTGTACATAGGGAGGGTGGAGGTGTCACAGAGGTGCATCTGCATATTGAATGGTCTTCCTGGGCTGAGAGAAGGGGAAGTGGACACACATTAATTTGTAAAGGCTATGCCCTGGCTTCACACAAAGGGCTTGTTTACCCTCAACCGATGTCTGGAACCTGTGCTGGAGGAGAGAGGGAACACTCCCAGAACCAGTTGTAACTGGTTGGAACCTCCTCTCCCCCTCTTTGTTAAACCTTTGCAAAACTGAGTATAAGTACACAGGGTTTTCCCCATGAAAAGGAGACACTGAAGCACAAGAAACAGACTTGGAACTGAACACAGAATGATGCTGGACGGACTCACCAGGAATCGCCTTGGACTGCTGCTTCTGTGCTGACCTGTGACCTGCTGGGTCACTAGAAGGGACCGCTACTGACTGCAACTCTCTCTGCTGGCCTGTTTCTTCTGGGCCCTGCCACCCTGTGCTCCACCTTTTGTCCTCCAGGGGCTGGGTGCCTTGAGTACATAGCACCTGAGGAACATTTTTCTTTATTTCATTGGAGCGCCTTGAGAGCACTTTGTTTCATTTTCTACAGTGCCCAGATAGTGCTTTCCTCAGCTTCTAGGAGGAGAAAATCACTGCTGTGACCTGGGCATCTGTGGTTTCCGAGCGCATCGAAAGCGTGTTGTGTATCGTGGCCCTGGGGCACGAGAAAATGAAGGCGGGAGTGAATATGCTCCTGACGGTGCCCCAGGGTGGAGCGTGCTACAAGGAGTGTCCCCGGGACACAATCAGGAACTGTTTTTAGGGAAAAGTCACCGCCACGACCTAGGACTGGAAGTGTTGCTGTGGGGCTGAGGAGCCTGAGATCACCGCCGCGACCCTGACCGCTGGAGCAGCTGTCCTCCATGAGGAGGAACTGCCATGCTGCTGCAGGAAGGGCAGCGGCCCCAGAGGCTGCCACAGAGGTGTCCAGGAGAGATCGGTATGCTCCCAGGAAGGGAGTCCGCCGAGACCTGGTGCTTACCTTTTTCCCAGTGGGAGAGATCAGGGGAGATCTCACCACCACCTGTGAGGGGTGTGTGCCTCCCTGTTCCCTATTTATGGGCCCCACCCCCGTGTGGGGGCCTACGGAGTCCTGATTAGGATGAGGTGCATGTCTTCACCAGAAGACTCCTTCCTGCTGGGCTGTCCCCTTCAGGAATTGCAGCCATCGAGGCAGAGGAGTACCTGTGCCCCACGGGGGGATGCCTGTACTGGGAGTATGTGAGCTCCTACATTTCATCTATGGGGCTGGGGTTTTTGTCGTCGCCTCGGTATAGTGTTGATAATCGTGCCTTATGATAATGACTGGGCCACTGAATGTGCCCGCTGCACCCTGTGTATCTTTGTGTGGTTGATATTCTCACCAGAGGGGCAGCTGGGATAGAATGTTACAGTGATGATGATGCCAGGAGCTGTCATGATGTTTCATTTTTAATGGGCATTTATTGTGGTATGTTTCCATGACATATATGGTACGATCTTGCTGATACCCCATATAATTTCTGATGTCCCTTTTATTGGCAGTTAGGATGAGTTTATGATATGGGCATTATGTTTGATGTTGCATGACTTGCCATATGTTTTCTAATGTTCCTGGATTGGGCATTCATGATGTGTTTTATAAGATTTGCCATGCATTTGCTAATCTTCCTTTTATGGGCATTCTATGCAAATATGTTTTTATGACTTGCGATATATATTTCCTAATGTTCCTAGTATGGTCATTTATGAGGATCTTATGACATGTGCATTATTGTAGTAATGTTTTTCCTGACTACTGCTTATGTTGCAGAATAATGAGTATGTTATATGTGACTACTGCTAGTTTCTGCAGAATAACAGTACAGTGTTATGTTCTGACAATTGCCTGGGTTACAGTGTATTACTGACATGTTGTGTTTGGTCTAATGATGTGTACAATACAGTTTATTTTTATATAACTTGGTGTTGTGTTTACTTTGAGGTGGGGATAGTGGGGATAGAGGGGATAGTGTGTTGTGTGTGTTTTATGTGTTGCGCAAATGCTTTACACATTGCCCCTGGGATCAGCCTGACTGCTCGTGCCAAGCTACCAAGGGGGTGAGCAGGGATTATCTTGGGTTTGTAACTCACTTGTCCTGCCTAGAGTGGGTGGGTTCTGCCTGGCTTAGGTGCATACCCTAGCCAACCAGAAACCCCATTTCTAACAGACATTTACAACCCTAATAGCTCTTACTCAAGAAAATGCGAGACCCATTGCATTGTAAATACGTGTTTCAAATGTAACTTTTTGGGCTTCAATGGATATTATTTCATCATTCATGGGATAATCCCTTTAATACATAAAGTAGGACAATCAGTTGCTCATTGAATCAAAGTGATATTTACTACTGAACTTTCACTAGGTCAGTCCCTTAAGAAGGCCTCGATTCCGAGTACCTCTCTAATTTAAAACCTCTGCTTAACCACATGTTTGGTGTTGCCAATACAAGTTGGTCAGAGTTTAAGGCACGCAATAATTAACAGCTGTGGTAAAGTCCAAATCTCCTGCTAAATTTCGGCAAGTCAAACGTACAGAAATTTACATGAGGCTAAAATGCCTGGTAAATACCAGGACAAACAGATTTTAGATCAGAAAGCACCAAAACCCATGTTTTATCTTCCAGTTTAGGCTTAAGCTCGTAAAAGGTGTGTAGGAACGCATCTGCTGAACTTCCCAGCCCAAGAATATTGTTTTATGACCTGTGTGATAAATATTGCCTACGCCCAGGGACAGGCACATGTAATCCAGGCCTAAATTGCATTCTCTCTTAAACCAAAAGATTATATGAGACCGTTAAGGGTGATGAATGTGCATTTATGTTGACATACGGATACATATATACTGAAGGAGCAGGTGTGCAGTACGGAGAGAAGGGCCACATCATCTAGACGGGGCAAGAAAGTTGAGTCGAGTGTAAAAGGGAATATTATACGAGGGGGAGGGAGCAAGGAGACTGAGGTACAGTGTCAGCATTGGTGGGGTGAATGTTGGGGGAAGGAGACATTTCATGTTGGCTTGACAATTTCAATACCCAGTCCTTGTGCTATTGGGTGTTATAGTGTGACATCAGCAATGCGTAAGGCTCTTCCTCTGCTTAGAAGTCCAATGCATGAAAGTGGCAGCGATACTGAAACGTACAAACGCATAGAGGTGAGCGACCCACTGAAGGCTCTAGCCAGGCTTAAGACAGAGTCCCGGCTCTGCCTCAGCTCGAGGTCCTCTCCCGACCCTGGGCCGAGCTCCCATCTGGCTTCTGCCTCCCAAAACATTTGAAAATCATACTCTAAGAATTATACATTAAGCATAAACCTTTGCTGTACCCAAAGGAAAAAGAATAGCCATTCACTGTCTGAAAATCATAATGCAAAAGCAGAAAGCCCAAAATCAATCCGGGCTTCCCTGCTTCATTAAATTGTGTGATCCCAGGCAAGTATTTGATTTCACTGAGCCTCCTTTTAATTACACAAGCGAGCACACTGATATAGGTGAGTTCAGGATGCGCAATGAACAAAAATCTTGTGTTTGATTTTAAAAGATTGAGGGGGTCATTCTGACCATGGCGGTAATTACCGCCATTGCGGAGGTCGGCGGTAGCACCGCCAACAGGCTGGCGGTGCACCGCTGGGCATTCTGACCGCGGCGGTTCAGCCGCGGCCAGAAACGGAAAGTCGGCGGTGTACCGCCGACTTTCCGCTGCCCGTCTGAATCCTCCATGGCGGCGGAGCGCGCTCCGCCACCATGGGGATTCTGACACCCCCTACCGCCATCCTGTTCATGGCGGCTCTCCCGCCATGAACAGGATGGCGGTAGGGGGTGCCGCGGGGCCCCTGGGGGCCCCTGCCGTGCCCATGCCAATGGCATGGGCACGGCAGGGGCCCCCGTAAGTGGGCCCCAAAAAGTATTTCAGTGTCTGCCCAGCAGACACTGAAATACGCGACGGGTGCAACTGCACCCGTCGCACCTTCCCACTCCGCCGGCTCAATTCTGAGCCGGCATCCTAGTGGGAAGGTTGATTTGCCCTGGGCTGGCGGGCGGTCTTTTGGCGGCCGCCCGCCAGCACAGGGCAAATGTCAGAATCACCGCCGCGGTCTTTCGACCGCGGTGCGGTGTTCTGACGCCGGTACCTTGGCGGACGGCCTCCGCCGTCCGCCAAGGTCAGAATGACCCCCTGAATGTTTCTCCATAAACAATATGAATCTAGACCACTCATAAGGTACAAACGACAACTGTACTGCCTCTTAGTTCACTAATGATATTATCTTAAGGTGAGGGGGGCATAAATGTTTCTTAGTTAATGTTAAAAGATGATCGCTTTTAATAATTATCTCTCGGTGCAGTGATATGTTATGGTGTACTATGGTGAAATGCTTCTCCATGTTCAACAAATGCACTTTTGAAATTTGAAGATTTTAAAAAAAATTGTAAATGATGTGTGTTGTATAATTTACCTGCCTCTGCTTGTGCACGGGCTCTTAGGGCCACGTCAGACGCTTGGCTCGGCTCTGGATGGGCTCTCCCTGTTAATTTTTTGGCTTGTTCACCTCTACAAATGTAAGCCCAAGGTGGCGATACCAGTGTGTAAAAACATACGCCCCATGGTGGCGGAACAACCGGAGCATACCTATGTAAGCCCCATTATGGCTGTGATACCAAAGCATACAAACGTAAGCCACATGGCGGCTACAGTTCGAGAGTGTACAAACGTAAATCCCATTACAGCAATACCAGAGCCAGACATGCCAACCCTCTGGATTCAGGCAGGAGACTACCGATTTCAAGGCTAGTCTCCCTCCTCCCAATTCCTGCGTTTAAAAACCTGGGGCCAGATGTAGCAAAGCTTCTTGCATTCGCAAACAGTGCGAATGCCCGTTTGCGAATGCAAAAAGCTATTTCAGAATGTATCAAAGGCATTCTGAATGCAATTTTAAGGAATCCCAAAAATAGAAATTCCTTAAAATTGCGACTCTGTTTAGAGAGTCGCAAATTGCGACTCTCTAAATTAGAAATCACAAATAAGGAATCCTTATTTGCGAGTTCTAAAGCACATGTATGAAGCAATTCCTTAATGTGAATTGGGCATTAAGGAATCGCTATTACCACCAAGTTGAGCTTGGTGGTAACCATGTGCAAATTTTAAAAATGCATTTAAAATGCATTTTTAAAATGTACATGTAAAGCACACATGCCCTTTTGGCATGTGTGCACCTTACATGTTGTAAAACAATGTTTTGGGGTGCAGCAGAGGGGGCCTTAGGCCCCCAGCACCCTGGACTTTGCATTTCCCAAAATTGCAAATTCCAGTTAGGAATTCGCAATTTGGGACATGCATAATATTCGCAAATATGGGCCAACAGGCCCATAGATGCGAATGGGGCCGGTATCGCAATTTGCGATTCGGTAGTATCATTTACGATTTTTAAGAAATCGCTATTACCGAATCGCAACTATGATACATACCATTTTGCAACTCAGAAATCGCGATTTCTTAAAAATCGCTATTACCGAATCGCAAAAGAGTTTTTTGATACGTCTGGCCCCTGATTCCTCTGTGGGCTTCAGCTGAGAGGGCCTGGTCTTGTGTAACTGGGAGTATGGACTGCCAGTAACCTGTTTCACCAGGCCAGTACACAGCACTTGCATCACCCTCACTCTGCCGGCCATGGTGCTTTCTCCCTGCTCTTAACAGGTAAGGAGGACATTTTTTTACATTTGCGTATCTAATATCCAATCCTGCAGCAGCAGACTTGGAAAACCCATTCATAACTGTAACCCGATACAGGCTTCAATAGAAGTCAGTGGAGGAAAATATATTCTCTTGTTTTTTTTCTAGAAATCTCCCACTTTTCTCTTCTAAAATGTTGGCATGTAGCCAGAGTGTACAATGACCCCCGGTGGCCCTGATACTGGAGCATACAAATGTAAGGTCCAAGGCTGCTACTATGAGAGTACAAACGCAGGCCCCATGGAGGCTGCAGTATCAGAGCGTACAAACCTAAACCCCATGACACAAGCCACACCGGAGCATAAAAACATAAGCACCATGGCGTCGGTAATACCAGGGATGACACACATAAACTCCATTGAACTGAAGCATACATGCCAACATTTCAAAACTGGAAAGTGGGAAATTTCGGGAAAAAGGGAAATATAATTTCCACATATATTTATGTTGAATCAGATGCAATTTCAGGAGGAAGGCCTATAGAAGAATCCATTTTTGACTTAAAAAATCAGGAGTTTCCCGCCTGAATTGGGTCTATTGGCATGACGTATGAAGCAGTCTATCATAGATTAAACCACATAACGTTTGACTTGAATGTGCGTTTTTTTGTTTGCAGAATGTATTTTTCCCCAGCGCTGCCTGGGATTTCCTGTCGAAGGGCTGATGAATTAAAGGAGACATTGCATGTGAGTAAGATGGATGACAAGCTTCCGCTTCATCTACTTAACAAGCACATGATCTGTGTATTTTTTACTCAGAGGATCCTCGCGCGAGATCGTTACTCATGGCCCAGCCCGCTTCCTTTATTCGGGATTAAGTGGTGAACATTGTCAATAGCCGGGCGCGCGGGGCCGGCCTTCGATTTCTTGTTGTTACAAACTGGACTGTTTTTCACGCGAGCAAGCAGTGCTTTCACGCCGGGTCAGGCGGGTGTTTCCTGCGCTGAAGTCACACGACGCTCGCTCGGATTCATTATTTAGGGAACGCATCTGGTGAGGAATATTGCACAGAACGAGACAATATGAGAAATCGAGGTGGTTATTACATATTTTAATTATGTGATTCCTTCTGCTGCACCCAAAGAAAGCTGTATTAAAGTATAACATGTTGTAGGAGGCTGGACTGGCTTGTAGTGAGTACCAAGGGGTACTTGCACCTTGCACCAGGCCCAGTTATCCCTTATTAGTGTATAGGGTGTCTAGCAGCTTAGGCTGATAGATAATGGTAGCTTAGCAGAGCAGCTTAGGCTGAACTAGGAGACGTGTGAAGCTACTACAGTACCACTTAGTGTCATATGCACAATATCATAAGAAAACACCATACACAGTTATACTAAAAATAAAGGTACTTTATTTTTATGACAATATGCCAAAGTATCTTAGAGTGTACCCTCAGTGAGAGGATAGGAAATATACACAAGATCTATATACACAATAGCAAAAATATGCAGTATAGTCTTAGAAAACAGTGCAAACAATGTATAGTTACAATAGGATGCAATGGGGAAACATAGGGATAGGGGCAACACAAACCATATACTCCAAAAGTGGAATGCAAACCACGAATGGACCCCAAACCTATGTGACCTTGTAGAGGGTCGCTGGGACTATTAGAAAATAGTGAGAGTTAGAAAAATAACCCTCCCCAAGACCCTGAAAAGTGAGTGCAAAGTGCACTAAAGTTCCCCTAAGGACAAAGAAGTCGTGTTAGAGGAATAATGCAGGAAAGACACAAACCAACAATGCAACAACTGTGGATTTCCAATCTAGGGTACCTGTGGAACAAGGGGACCAAGTCCAAAAGTCACAAGCAAGTCGGAGATGGGCAGATGCCCAGGAAATGCCAGCTGCGGGTGCAAAGAAGCTTCTACTGGACAGAAGAAGCTGCGGTTTCTGCAGGAACGAAAAGGGCTAGAGACTTCCCCTTTGGTGGACGGATCCCACTCGCCGTGGAGAGTCGTGCAGAAGTGTTTTACCGCCGAAAGAACGCCAACAAGCCTTGCTAGCTGCAAATCGTGCGGTTAGCGTTTTTGGACGCTGCTGTGGCCCTGGAGGGACCAGGAGGTCGCAAATTGGACCAGGAGAGAGAGGGGACGTCGAGCAAGACAAGGAGCCCTCTCAGCAGCAGGTAGCACTCAGAGAAGTGCCAGAAACAGGCACTACGAGGATGCGTGAAATGATGCTCACCCGAAGTCGCACAAAGAAGTCCCACGTCGCCGGAGAACAATTTAGGAGGTCGTGCAATGCAGGTTAGAGTGCCGTGGACCCAGGCTGGACTGTGCACAAAGGATTTCCGCCGGAAGTGCACGGAGGCCGGAGTAGCTGCAAAAGTCGCGGTTCCCAGCAATGCAGTCTAGCGAGGTGAGGCAAGGACTTACCTCCACCAAACTTGGACTGAAGAGTCACTGGACTGTGGGGGCCACTTGGACAGAGTTGCTGGATTCGAGGGACCTCGCTCGTCGTGCTGAGAGGAGACCCAAGGGACCGGTAATGCAGCTTTTTGGTGCCTGCGGTTGCAGGGGGAAGATTCCGTCGACCCACGGGAGATTTCTTCGGAGCTTCTGGTGCAGAGAGGAGGCAGACTACCCCCACAGCATGCACAAACAGGAAAACAGTCGAGAAGGCGGTAGGATCAGCGTTACAGAGTTGCAGTAGTCGTCTTAGCTACTTTGTTGCAGTTTTGCAGGCTTCCAGCGCGGTCAGCAGTCGATTCCTTATCAGAAGGTGAAGAGAGAGATGCAGAGGAACTCGGCTGAGCTCTTGCATTCGTTATCTAAAGTTTCCCCAGAGACAGAGGCCCTAAATAGCCAGAAAAGAGGGTTTGGCTACTTAGGAGAGAGGATAGGCTAGCAACACCTGAAGGAGCCTATCACAAGGAGTCTCTGACGTCACCTGGTGGCACTGGCCACTCAGAGCAGTCCAGTGTGCCAGCAGCACCTCTGTTTCCAAGATGGCAGAGGTCTGGAGCACACTGGAGGAGCTCTGGACACCTCCCAGGGGAGGTGCAGGTCAGGGGAGTGGTCACTCCCCTTTCCTTTGTCCAGTTTCGTGCCAGAGCAGGGCTAATGGGTCCCCTGAACCGGTGTAGACTGGCTTATGCAGAATTGGGCACATCTGTGCCCAACAAAGCATTTCCAGAGGCTGGGGAGGCTACTCCTCCCCTGCCTTCACACCATTTTCCAAAGGGAGAGGGTGTAACACCCTCTCTCAGAGGAAGTTCTTTGTTCTGCCATCCTGGGCCAGGCCTGGCTGGACCCCAGGAGGGCAGATGCCTGTCTGAGGGGTTGGCAGCAGCAGCAGCTGCAGTGAAACCCCAGGAAGGGCAGTTTGGCAGTACCAGGGTCTGTGCTACAGACCACTGGGATCATGGGATTGTGCCAACTATGCCAGGATGGCATAGAGGGGGCAATTCCATGATCATAGACATGTTACATGGCCATATTCGGAGTTACCATTGTGAAGCTACATATAGGTAGTGACCTATATGTAGTACACGCGTGTAATGGTGTCCCCGCACTCACAAAGTTCAGGGAATTGGCCCTGAACAATGTGGGGGCACCTTGGCTAGTGCCAGGGTGCCCTCACACTAAGTAACTTTGCACCTAACCTTTACCAGGTAAAGGTTAGACATATAGGTGACTTATAAGTTACTTAAGTGCAGTGTAAAATGGCTGTGAAATAACGTGGACGTTATTTCACTCAGGCTGCAGTGGCAGGCCTGTGTAAGAATTGTCAGAGCTCCCTATGGGTGGCAAAAGAATTGCTGCAGCCCATAGGGATCTCCTGGAACCCCAATACCCTGGGTACCTCAGTACCATATACTAGGGAATTATAAGGGTGTTCCAGTAAGCCAATGTAAATTGGTAAAATTGGTCACTAGCCTGTTAGTGACAATTTGAAAGAAATGAGAGAGCATAACCACTGAGGTTCTGATTAGCAGAGCCTCAGTGAGACAGTTAGGCACTACACAGGGAACACATACATATAGGCCACAAACTTATGAGCACTGGGGTCCTGACTAGCAGGGTCCCAGTGACACATAACAAACATACTGAAAACATAGGGTTTTCACTATGAGCACTGGGCCCTGGCTAGCAGGATCCCAGTGAGACAGTGAAAACACCCTGACATACACTCACAAACAGGCCAAAAGTGGGGGTAACAAGGCTAGAAAGAGGCTACTTTCTCACACAACCCCCCCCCAAACGAAGGACAATAAGGCTAACCTTGGCCAGTTGAGACTTTATTGTCTAAGTGGTGATAAGTAGAGAGTAGCTCTGCAATAGACTGGTTACTCCCTTTATCATCCACTATATGGTTACTTCCCTGTGGGGATGTAAACCACCCTGTTTGAAGTTTTTTAGCTAAGCAACAATGTGAAGATGTATTTTCAGAGTTTCTATCAGTAAGTTTTAGTTTAGAGCAGTGGGAATTGTCCACTGAACCTATTTGTAGTGATGGAAATGCCAGACAGGGATGCTGTCTCAGAAAAGCCATAGCTGGGCAAAAACTTTGTCCATATGGCTGGAAGAGAGAACAGGGATGCTGTTTCTCTTGAGTTGGAGCAGGGCAGGGATGCTGTCCTATGAGCTCCACACTAGGGCAGGGATGCTGTCCTAAGTGTTGTGAGGCAGTGCAGGGTTTCTGCACTAAAGTTTCTCTGGGAGGGTTGGAGGGATGCTCCATGTTAACTAAAATGGTGCTCTTTTTCTCACCAATGTTAGTTATCCCACAGAGAGGTACTTCTACCTCAGGGAGTCCAGCTTTGCCAGCTGATGATTCCCTTGGAACAGGTGCCACCCCAGGAGAGGTTTCTCCCACCACAGGAATGCTATCCTGAATGGTAGGGTGGTTAGGGGATACTGTGATACCCTTTTTACCTGTTGATGGAGAGGGATCCTGAGTTTTCAGGCCTTCTCTCCTTTGCTTTTTCATTTCAGTAGAAATGAGAGGGAACAATTCCTCTGGGATGCCCAGCATGGCTGCATGGGCATAAAACTCTACATCAGCCCAACTTGAGGCCTCTAGGTCATTACCTAAGAGACAATCTACAGGTAAGCTAGGTGATACCACCACCTGCTTAGGGCCAGTGACTCCACCCCAACTAAACTGAATTATAGCTAAGGGAAGAAACTTAGTGGAGTTATGGACATCAATAATCTTATACTGTTGTCCAATGATGTGTTGATCAGGGTGCACTAGGTTTTCAGTCACCAAAGTGATACTGGCACCTGTGTCCCTGTAGGCCAAGGCCTCAACACCATTTATTGAAACTGTCTGCCTGTACTTATCCATTGTAAGGGGACAAGCAGCCAGTGTGGCAAGGCCAATGCCAGTAGGTGTGACAGAAACTGTCTTGGGAGTGACTACCCCAGTTTCTACTATGGACCCAAAAGTGAACCCAACTACACCCTTAACTTGACTGTTGCCAGCAGTCCCACCACTAGTACCACTACTGCTAGGGGCACTAGAGCTTGATGTATTAGTGGTGGTAGGCTCAGGGGGTTTACCTGGACAGGACTTATCCCCTGGCCTATGGCCTCTGTTTTTACACACAAAGCACCAAGGCTTTTTAATGTGTGCAGGTTGAGAAGAAGAGGAAGAATTAGTTTTATCCCCACCCTCTGAAGAGTGTTTAAGATTTGAAGTGGGATCTTTGGTTTTACCCTTATCCCCATGCTTATCTTGAGATTTTTCACCATCTTTCTTCTTATTGCCATCTTTGTCACCCCCTGTATGAACTTTTCTGTTCACCCTTGTTCTGACCCATTTGTCTGCCTTCTTTCCCAATTCTTGGGGAGAGGTCAGATCAGAGTCTACCAGGTACTGGTGCAACAAATCAGACACACAATTATTAAGTATATGCTCTCTCAGGATTAAGTTATACAGGCTGTCATAATCAGTAACTTTACTGCCTTGTAACCACCCCTCCAAGGCCTTCACTGAATGGTCAATGAAATCAACCCAGTCTTGTGAAGACTCCTTTTTGGTCTCTCTGAACTTTATCCTGTACTGTTCAGTGGTTAAGCCATAACCATCCAGGAGTGCATTCTTAAGAACTGTGAAATTATTGGCATCACTTTCTTTCACAGTAAGGAGCCTATCCCTACCTTTTCCACTAAATGATAGCCATAGGATAGCAGCCCACTGCCTTTGAGGGACATCCTGTACAACACAGGCCCTCTCAAGTGCAGCAAACCACTTGTTAATGTCATCCCCCTCCTTATAAGGGGGAACTATCTTGTGCAGATTCCTGGAATCATGCTCTTTTGCAGGATGACTATGGGGAATACTGCTGCTGCCACCATGGGTTTCTAAACCCAACTTCTGTCTTTCCTTCTCTAATTCTAAAGACTGTCTATCCAAATCCAGCTGTTGCTTTTTAAGCTTCAGTCTGGTTTCTTCCACCCTCAACTTATTGAGTTCCCTCTCTAACAATCTGTCATCAGGGTTGGTGGGAGGGACATTTCTAGATACTGAGGTATGATGGGAATGAACAGAAGGAGACCTGTCTCTTACAGAGGGCACCCTAACAGCTTGGCTAACAGAAACATTACTACCAGTATGGTGAGAATAAATGCTTTTGCTATGATGTGAGACAACACTATTTGTATGGTGTGGCTCATCATCATTACCAACTATGCTAGACTGTCTAGTAATGGGCAGGCTAGGAAGTTTCTTTCCTGAATCTTTTCCTGGGGGAGTCCCTGAATCAGATTGGGAACTATTAGGTACTTTTTCAACAGATGGGGCACCTATAGCCTTATCTTGTTCTCTAAGCATGTTAAGCAATAATTCCAAAGAAGGATTCTTCCCTACACTCAAACCTCTCTCTATGCAGAGACTCCTTGCTCCTTTCCAGCTAAGGTGATCATATGCAAGTTTGGACAGATCAACATTTTGGCCTGTGCCAGACATTTTTAGAGAGAGTTAAAGTGATAGAAAAAGAGAAAAAAGTTTTCAGAACTTTTTAGAAAGACAGAAAAAAAACTTTTTAAACTTTTAAGAACTTTTTGAAAGTTTAGAAGTACTTTTCAGCACTTAGAAAAGAGTGAAAAGAGGAAATGCAAAACCTTTTGGCTATGTGTATATACACTGACCTTGTTTTGTATATTTTTCTCTTATGAAAAGTACAATGACAAGAGTGGTAAGTAGTCTCAAAGCACTTATCCCACCGCTGCACAACCAATGTAGGAGGCTGGACTGGCTTGTAGTGAGTACCAAGGGGTACTTGCACCTTGCACCAGGCCCAGTTATCCCTTATTAGTGTATAGGGTGTCTAGCAGCTTAGGCTGATAGATAATGGTAGCTTAGCAGAGCAGCTTAGGCTGAACTAGGAGACGTGTGAAGCTACTACAGTACCACTTAGTGTCATATGCAAAATATCATAAGAAAACACCATACACAGTTATACTAAAAATAAAGGTACTTTATTTTTATGACAATATGCCAAAGTATCTTAGAGTGTACCCTCAGTGAGAGGATAGGAAATATGCACAAGATATATATACACAATAGCAAAAATATGCAGTATAGTCTTAGAAAACAGTGCAAACAATGTATAGTTACAATAGGATGCAATGGGGAAACATAGGGATAGGGGCAACACAAACCATATACTCCAAAAGTGGAATGCGAACCACGAATGGACCCCAAACCTATGTGACCTTGTAGAGGGTCACTGGGACTATTAGAAAATAGTGAGAGTTAGAAAAATAACCCTCCCCAAGACCCTGAAAAGTGAGTGCAAAGTGCACTAAAGTTCCCCTAAGGACAAAGAAGTCGTGTTAGAGGAATAATGCAGGAAAGACACAAACCAACAATGCAACAACTGTGGATTTCCAATCTAGGGTACCTGTGGAACAAGGGGACCAAGTCCAAAAGTCACAAGCAAGTCGGAGATGGGCAGATGCCCAGGAAATGCCAGCTGCGGGTACAAAGAAGCTTCTACTGGACAGAAGAAGCTGCGGTTTCTGCAGGAACGAAAAGGGCTAGAGACTTCCCCTTTGGTGGAAGGATCCCACTCGCCGTGGAGAGTCGTGCAGAAGTGTTTTCCCGCCGAAAGAACGCCAACAAGCCTTGCTAGCTGCAAATCATGCGGTTAGCGTTTTTGGACGCTGCTGTGGCCCTGGAGTGACCAGGAGGTCTCAAATTGAACCAGGAGAGAGAGGGGACGTCGAGCAAGACAAGGAGCCCTCTCAGCAGCAGGTAGCACCCGGAGAAGTGCCAGAAACAGGCACTACGAGGATGCGTGAAACAGTGCTCACCCGAAGTCGCACAAAGAAGTCCCACGTCGCCGGAGAACAACTTAGGAGGTCGTGCAATGCAGGTTAGAGTGCCGTGGACCCAGGCTGGACTGTGCATAAAGGATTTCCGCCGGAAGTGCACGGAGGCTGGAGTAGCTGCAAAAGTCGCGGTTCCCAGCAATGCAGTCTAGCGAGGTGAGGCAAGGACTTACCTCCACCAAACTTGGACTGAAGAGTCACTGGACTGTGGGGGCCACTTGGACAGAGTTGCTGGATTCGAGGGACCTCGCTCGTCGTGCTGAGAGGAGACCCAAGGGACCGGTAATGCAGCTTTTTGGTGCCTGCGGTTGCAGGGGGAAGATTCCGTCGACCCACGGGAGATTTCTTCGGAGCTTCTGGTGCAGAGAGGAGGCAGACTACCCCCACAGCATGCACACACAGGAAAACAGTCGAGAAGGCGGTAGGATCAGCGTTACAGAGTTGCAGTAGTCGTCTTAGCTACTTTGTTGCAGTTTTGCAGGCTTCCAGCGCGGTCAGCAGTCGATTCCTTATCAGAAGGTGAAGAGAGAGATGCAGAGGAACTCGGCTGAGCTCTTGCATTCGTTATCTAAAGTTTCCCCAGAGACAGAGACCCTAAATAGCCAGAAAAGAGGGTTTAGCTACTTAGGAGAGAGGATAGGCTAGCAACACCTGAAGGAGCCTATCACAAGGAGTCTCTGACGTCACCTGGTGGCACTGGCCACTCAGAGCAGTCCAGTGTGCCAGCAGCACCTCTGTTTCCAAGATGGCAGAGGTCTGGAGCACACTGGAGGAGCTCTGGACACCTCCCAGGGGAGGTGCAGGTCAGGGGAGTGGTCACTCCCCTTTCCTTTGTCCAGTTTCGCGCCAGAGCAGGGCTAAGGGGTCCCCTGAACCGGTGTAGACTGGCTTATGCAGAATTGGGCACATCTGTGCCCAACAAAGCATTTCCAGAGGCTGGGGGAGGCTACTCCTCCCCTGCCTTCACACCATTTTCCAAAGGGAGAGGGTGTAACACCCTCTCTCAGAGGAAGTTCTTTGTTCTGCCATCCTGGGCCAGGCCTGGCTGGACCCCAGGAGGGCAGATGCCTGTCTGAGGGGTTGGCAGCAGCAGCAGCTGCAGTGAAACCCCAGGAAGGGCAGTTTGGCAGTACCAGGGTCTGTGCTACAGACCACTGGGATCATGGGATTGTGCCAACTATGCCAGGATGGCATAGAGGGGGCAATTCCATGATCATAGACATGTTACATGGCCATATTCGGAGTTACCATTGTGAAGCTACATATAGGTAGTGACCTATATGTAGTACACGCGTGTAATGGTGTCCCCGCACTCACAAAGTTCAGGGAATTGGCCCTGAATAATGTGGGGGCACCTTGGCTAGTGCCAGGGTGCCCTCACACTAAGTAACTTTGCACCTAACCTTTACCAGGTAAAGGTTAGACATATAGGTGACTTATAAGTTACTTAAGTGCAGTGTAAAATGGCTGTGAAATAACGTGGACGTTATTTCACTCAGGCTGCAGTGGCAGGCCTGTGTAAGAATTGTCAGAGCTCCCTATGGGTGGCAAAAGAATTGCTGCAGCCCATAGGGATCTCCTGGAACCCCAATACCCTGGGTACCTCAGTACCATATACTAGGGAATTATAAGGGTGTTCCAGTAAGCCAATGTAAATTGGTAAAATTGGTCACTAGCCTGTTAGTGACAATTTGAAAGAAATGAGAGAGCATAACCACTGAGGTTCTGATTAGCAGAGCCTCAGTGAGACAGTTAGGCACTACACAGGGAACACATACATATAGGCCACAAACTTATGAGCACTGGGGTCCTGACTAGCAGGGTCCCAGTGACACATAACAAACATACTGAAAACATAGGGTTTTCACTATGAGCACTGGGCCCTGGCTAGCAGGATCCCAGTGAGACAGTGAAAACACCCTGACATACACTCACAAACAGGCCAAAAGTGTGGGTAACAAGGCTACAAAGAGGCTACTTTCTCACACATGTATACAGCTTTTTTACTCACAGAAACCAACAAACGACGTATAGGAAACATTCCAAAGAGGTGTAGGGCCTCACTGTTGTTTTTATCAATTCCTTCACCTCACGTTGAATACTTTTCCTATGAAACACTGGAGCATGATAAATTGGCCGGCCCCTCGTAACAGACGTTCATGGAAAATAAGCATCTTTGGCAAAGCTGCCTTCAAGAGTGTGTCTTTTATATTTCAACCAGATCTTTCAAGAATTGCCCTTGATACAAGATTGGAAAGGCATAAACTACAAGTCCCTTGCATCCGCCGCACCACAGCAGGTGGGAAATCCTTCTCCTACCTGGCGGCCAAGACATGGAATTCCCTCCCCACCAACCTCAGGACCACCAAGGACCACCTCGCATTCCGGAGGCAACTCAAAACCTGGCTCTTCGAGCAGCAGTAACCCCCTCCCCCTAGCACCTTGAGACCCTCACGGGTGAGTAGCGCGCTTTATAAATGTTTTTGATTTGATTCGATTTGATGCGCTTGTGATCTCTATAGGCTATCAGTGAACTGCATTAACACTGAGGACCTCATTTTTAAGGGCATTGACCCATCAGAACGTTACTTTTTCCTACGTTCTGGTGGAGCAAAGCCCTGCTCCATATTTAATAAGCAGCGTTAAGCCACTTTTTGTATCTTGACACTGCCTTGTAAATATGACCCCTTTACATGCATCACTCTTGAAAGGGACGTGAAATGGGTGTTGCTGTGGACGTTCCACCGTAACACCCACTGCCCTTTTGACGCTGCCCCAGATTTACAAGAAATTGAGGCAGTTCCAAAAACTATCACCCCAGGGGTGACCTTAGAGTGGCACAAGGAGAAGTACTTTTATTTCTCATCGTTTTTGCTGTTTCTATGTGTGCTGCATTCTGCAGTACACATAGAGCAGGAAGCCATTAGTGATTGTTTATGTGCAGAAAAGTGTGCCTTCCTGCACATTAACAATAATTAAATAACGACGATTTGTTCCTACTATGTGTGCTGTATTATGCAGCACACATAGAAGTAACAAATCACTATGATTATTGCAGTTCCATCCCTGGAGTCTTTTCTGTAAGCTGACGATGCCAGAGTCAGGTGCATTTATTGTTGATGGTGAGAATAATCGTGAGCCCTATATCACTTATGTTCTTCAAGCTGGTGGGGGTCTATTGTAGGAAAGTCCCCTCTTTCTTGCATGCTTATTCCCACTTTTTGCCTGATGTCAGCATGCTTAGACTATTTTCACTGGGATCCTGCTAATCAGGACCCCGTGATTGTGCTCTCTCCTCTAAATTTGGTTGTTTTTGTACTTCATACACCCCACCATTGGCATACTGGTGTAACTCCCTGGTAGATGGTACTTAAGTACCCAGGGCATTGTGTTAGAAATGGGATCTCTAGTTAGCAGTCGGTTTGCACCTTGTTCAAGTAGGGACCCTCACTCTAGTCAGGATGAGGGAGATACCCAGCTCAGATAACCCCTGCTCACCCCCTTGGTAGCTTGGCGCGAGCAGTCAGGCTTATCTTAGCAGCAATGTGTGAAGCTTTTGCACATAACACACAGTAATATGGTGAACACACTATAAAAGGACTCCACGCCAGTTTTAGACTAATAAAGACATGATTTTTGCAAGAATTGCTTAAAAATACAGTTCCTTGAAGTTGATATCTCCGTCTGGGGCTATCACAGTGTCATGAACAACAAATCCAATAGATCAGGCCGGCTGCAGCTTTGCGGGCCAGCTACGGAGTCAGAAAGACCCACAAACAGTACCTTGGAAATGTAGGGCGTTGTGATCCTCGCAATGAGCTCTGGAGTGCGGCATCACTGGCGCCTCAGTTGTCGGTTCTGGAGGTCGGTCCAGGGGTCATCGAGCCCTTGAAGTTACACGTGTTGCAGATTGAACTCCGGACTGATGACGAAGTCAGGAACACTGGCGTGGATGGCATCGGGTCAGCAGTGCAAAGTGGGAAAATGCGACATGGGTTGCCCACAGGTCTTGCTGCAGGCAGCGGCTTGGTGACGGTGTACTGCAGCATCGGTGAGACCAGGGCTGCGGTGTGAAGTGGGGCGGTGTGATATGGGGTATCTCCAGGTCATGGTGCAGGCAGCGGCGTTGTTTCTGAAACGCTGTTGTCGGTAACCCCAAGGCGGCGGTGCGTCGCGGGGCGGTATGAGAAAGTAGACTCTTTCTAGCATGGTTACCCCCACTTTTGGCCTGTTTGTGAGTGTGTGTCAGTGTGTTTTTATTGTGTCACTGGGATCCTGCTAGCCAGGACCCCAGTGCTCATAGATAAAAACCTATATGTCAGTGTGTTCTGCCTGTCTCACTGGGATCCTGCTAGCCAGGACCCCAGTGCTCATAGTTTGTGGCCTAATGTGTATGCCTGTGTAGTGCCTAACTGTGTCACTGAGGCTCTGCTATTCAGAACCTCAGTGGTTATGCTCTCTCTGCTTTTAAATTTGTCACTGTAGGCCAGTGACTTCATTTACCAATTTCTATTGGCATAATGGACCCCCCTTATAAGTCCCTGGTAAATGGTACCTAGGAAACCAGGGCATTGGGGTTCCAGGAGATCTAAATGGGCTGCAGCATTCCTTTTGCCACCCATAGGGAGCTCAGACAAACCCATACACAGGACTGCCACTGCAGCCTGTGTGAAATAGTGCCCATACTATTTCACAGCCATTTTCACTGCACTTAAGTAACTTATAAGTCACCTATATGTCTAACCTTCACTTGCTGAAGGTTAGGTGCAAAGTTACTCATTGTGAGGGCACCCTTGCACTAGCAAAGGTGCCCCCACATAGTTCAGGGCCATTTCCCCAGACTTTGTGAGTGCAGAGACACCATTACATGCATTCACTACATATAAGTCAATAGCTATATGTAGCTTCACAATGGTAACTCCGAATATGGCCATGTAACATGTCTAAGATCATGGAATTGTCCCCTAGTCCCCTAGTATTGGGGAGCCAAGTCCATGCATCCTGGGGGCTCCACCATGGACCCCCAGTACTGCCAAACCAGCTCTCTGAGGCTTGCACTGCAGCTACAGCTGCTGCCACCTCACAGACAGGGTTCTGCCCTCCTGGGGTCTGGGCAGCCCAGTCCCAGGAAGGCAGAACAAAGTATTTCCTCTGAGAGCAGGGTGTTACACCCTCTCCCTTTGGAAATAGGTGTTACAGGCTGGGGAGGGTTAGCCTCCCCAGCCTCTAGAAATGCTTTGAAGGGCACAGATGGTGCCCTCCTTGCATAAACCAGTCTACATCAGTTCAGGGACCTCTTCTCCCCGGCTCTGGTGGGAAACTGGACAAAGGAAAGGGGAGTGACCACTCCCCTGTCCATCACCGCCCCAAAGGTGGTGCCCAGAGCTCCTCCAGTGTGTCCCAGACTTCAGCCATCTTGCTTTGCAAGGTGTGGGGGCATTCTGGAGGGCTCTGAGTGGCCAGTGCCAGCAGGTGACATCAGGGACCCCTCCTGATAGGTCCATACCTGATAAGGTAGCCAATCCCCCTCTCAGGGCTATTTAGGGTCTCTCCTCTGGGTTGTCTTCAGATTCTGCTTGCAAGTTTCCTTCAGGAATCCTCTGCAACAACTTCAGACTCTTCTGACCTCGGATCAACCACAGCCTGCTCCAAGAAACGCTGTAACTGCAACAAAGTATCCACAAGAGACACTTTTCTTCAGCAACCTCAGCTTCAAGTCAGCAACTGCAACAGTTTCCACTGTGTGCATGCTCTGGGGACTCCCTGTCTTCATCCTGCACTAGAAGAACCAAAGAAATCTCCCGTGGAGTGATGGAGTGCCTCCCCTGCTCCAAGCAGGCACCTTCCAAGGCAACAACCGGTACCCTGGGACTCCTCACGGCGACAAGCATGCTCCTAAGACCACAGAGGGTGGACATCATTGACATAGACTGTCCTGAGGTCCTGCTGGTGCAATTTGGAGGAGGTAAGACCTTGCCTTCCCTGCGAAGGATGGTACCCTGTGTATTGATGTATTTTGATGAAAAACACACTTTTGTCGTAGCCAAAGCTTGTTGGTGCCTTACAAGATGAAATCTCATCTGCAAAAATCTTCATGCCGTGGGACATCTTTTTCAACGTCTTCTGGTTTGCCAGGGGCTCCTGTCCTTCCTGGAAATTCTTTCGACTTCTTGACTTGGTCCCCTTCCTTTGCAGGTCTTCAGATCCAATAATCCAGCAGTTGTTCTTTGCAGATGTGGTTGGCTGCTGCAAAATGCCCAAAAGGAGGTGTAGTGTGTCCCAAGGAAACTTGCAGTATTTTACTCCTGCTTTTCTGGGCTCTGGGGGGGATGGGGGTAATTTACTTACCTTTACTGTAGTCTTACTCTCCTAGCGATTCTGCACCCACCACACTTGTCTAGGGGGGAATTCATGATTCACATTCCACTTATTTAATATATGGTTTGTGTTGCCCCTAGACCTATTTTCTCCCATTGCATTCTATAGGATTTCCTACTGTTTGCATTGTTCTATGACTATTTACTTGTCTAATTTTGGTGTCTAGTGTATATATTGTGTCTAATACTTACCTCCAGAAGGAGTATTATCTCTAAGATATTTTTGGTACTGTGTCACCCAAATAACTACCTTCATTTTTGGTAACACTGAGTATTGTCTTTACTTGTGTATAAGTACTGTGTATCTATAAGTGGTATTGCAGGAGATTTGCATGTCTCCTAGTTCAGCCTAAGCTGCTCTGTTATAGCTACCTCTATCAGTCTAAGCTGCTAGAACACTACTACTTCACTAATAAGGGATACCTGGACCTGGTATAAGGTGTAAGTACCCAAGGTTCCCACTACAAACCAGACCAGCCTCCTACAGGCGGGCTCTGTGCGGAACCCACAGGTCGTGATGCAGACAAGGTCATCTGTTGACGAGACTGGAGTTGATGGTGTCGTAGTTTGGACTCTTGCTCTGGGCAAGACTGCTGGTTCAAGGATGACAGTACTTATGTTTGTCGGTGACCTTGCCTATCCTACAACAAGTTGCAACTGTAGTCGCAACCCTTCCGGCTCACTAACAGTACCTCACCAACACCCCAAACAGTTAAAGGTGATTTGTGGCACTCTTTACGCATGGACTCAGAAGTATGACATCTCAGGGAACGTCGTGGTTAAACGGACATTACCCCTTTCTCACAGATATATCATGTCTCAACCAAATATAGGTAATGACTCAAGGCCTCCCACATAGCCACATTGTTTCAGCAACCAAAAAGCTGCTTGAAGCAGCAGCTTCGTGGCTGCTAAAGCAAACCTTTTATCTCTGTCACCTATACACATGCCTGCGTGCAACGGACAGAGATGAAGGGTCAGATTTTTGACAGCGGGACCTGCTTGACAGGTCTGACTGTAAAAAAACTGAGTGTTTGCTGTGACTTGGCTGCAGCTTCAAAATTGCAGCTAAGCCACACTAAACAGCTATGTCCTGGGGTGGGCACCCGGGGACATAGCAGGAGCCAGCCCTGGGGGGTGGTGGCTCCTCGGCCCCCTCCAACTTACAGGAAGCCCTGGGGAGGTGGTGGTCCCCACGGTTAATGGGGGTCCCCCCACACCCTATTGCTTAATTTCTCCAGGGAGGTGGTGGTCCCCGGGGCTGCAGGGGGGACAGAGCAGCCCCACACCTAATTTCATAAATGCCCCAGGGATGGCGGTCCCCAACATGCGAGGGGGGCTGCACCACCCCGCTCATATTTCAATATTCTCCCCAGGTGGTGGTGGTCCCTGACCCCTGGTCACATTACTCCAACCACCCTGTGCAGGGTGGCCTGCAGGGCTTATTAATACATAGGGAAGGGGTTCCAAGTGCCCCCGGGAGCTGGCCCACCCAGAGACAAAAATCAATAAAAGGCGTGTGAGCCCGTGTTTTTTTTTTAAGTCTGAGAAAAATCAGTGGATCCATCTGTGGATTTTTCTGATGTTTAAAAAAAAAAGTTTTTAGCCATGACGGGGGTCCTCAGGGATCCAACCACCAGGGCTAAGGGGTCTCGGTGACTCTACCCTGGCACCTTTTTTTTTTTTTTTGTCTCAAATGTCTGGGTCTCGGCTGAAGTTCCAAGATGGTGACCAACACTTTCTTATTGATGTGTTGGCAGCCAATCAGATATAAGTACAGGGACACATGGATCCACAGAGGATCTGTGTTCCTAGATATCTATACTTTTTGGCCTTAAACTACTCCAAAACTACTGAACAGATTCACAACAAACCACAAAAAGCATAATCTGTGGAACAGAGTCTAGCTGTGTGCCAAATTTGTTGTAATTCCTTTCAGTGGTTTGGACTGTAGGCATGTCTCAAGGTTCTATGGAGAAATAAATGGGGAAAATGCGTTTTGGGACCCCCCTTCTTCTCAGCCCCCGCTTGACGGGTCACTCTGAAACTTTGAAGACACAAACTGAACTGCCCAAATTATACGTTTTGTAAACTTCATAAAGCTTCATGAAGTGGCACCAAAGTTATAGGCAAAACAAATAACACTCCATCAATGGAAACTAGGTCCTAACTATAACTACCTAGTGGTATATATGTAGATTTAGAAATTGGGTCTCTGGTTGGCAGTCAGTTTGCACTCTGTCCAAGCAGGGACCCTCAGACTAGTTAGGGCAATGGAGATACACACTTAGATAAGTCCTGCTCACCCCCTTAGTAGGTTGGCACAAACAATCAGGCTTATCTCAGAATCAATGTGTAAAGTATTTTTACCAACACACACAGTAATACAGTGAAATACTACAAAGTGGACACCATACCAACTTACAAAAATAAGCAATATTTACCTAAATCAAATAAGACCAAAATGACAAAAATCCAACATACACAAATTAAGATATGATTTTTCAAAAGAATAAGAGTCTTCCTCCATAGAAAACAATGGAAACATGGATTTTACACTAAGGACCTGGTTTGTGTAAAAAATAAAGCCGCACAGGGGATTGTGCGTCGGAAAAGTCAGCGATGTGTCGATTCCTTACTCACAAGTGAGGCTGAGCGTCGTTTCTTCTCCGGTTGGGTAGGCGATGCGCCATTTTTCTCCATCGCAAGAGAGCGATGCGGATAGGGCACCTCGAATCCACACAATGATTTTGACGCCCAGCGACGATGCGTGAGAAATCCGGTAACATGGTGTTAGAAAACTGCTCTGTGTGGGGTTTGCGTTGTTATCAGCAGCCGCAAGAAGGTGTTGCGTCATTTCTCTAGCTGCAATGCATTGATCTCCCAGCCGCAATGCAGGTGGAGCATCAGTTATAGCCACGAATCAGGTGGCATGTACTTTATCAGCCGCGTTGCAGATGGTGCATTGAAAAGTTCCTCTGCACGGTGTACTGTGCGTGGATTTCAGCTCTTGTTCTGCCAACTTCACCTTTCAAGGGCCCAGGGACTAGATAGGGCACCACTTGGCAGGGCAGAAGTCTCAGCAGAGAGTCCAGGTGCTGGCAGAGGAAGTCTTTGATGGCCCTGAGACTTCAAAACAAGAGGCATGCTCAGTCAAAGCCCTTGGAGATTCTTTTCAAGCAGGAACACACAACAAAGTCCAGTATTTGTCCCATTTTGCAGGCAAAAGCAGCAACTGCAGGATAGCCCAACAAAGCACAGTCACAGGCCGGGGCAGCACTTTTCCTCAGCTCTTCAGCTCTTCTCCTTGACAGAGGTTCCTCTTGGTTCCAGAAGTGATCTAAAGTCTGGGGTTTTGGGTCCACTACTTATACCCCTTTCTGCCTTTGAAGTAGGCAAACTTAAAAGGAGAGTCTCTGTTGTTCACAAGATTCTGCCTTGCCCAGGCCAGGCCCCAGACACACACCAGGGAGTTGGAGACTGCATTGTATAATATAATATATATATAATATTGCATTACTTATGGAAATATATGCTCACTTTTTCTCCTCGTACAAAAATGACAGGGACTCCATCAAGCAGGTGCAAAACTCCTTTATTACACACAATACAACACGCAAGTGAACAGGACATGTTTCGGTACTCGCTGCCTTTCTGAACTTGTTGAACACCATTTTGTCATGGCTTTTAAGCCCACACAGGGTTAACCCTCACCTTAACAGTGTTGCTTTAAAAATAATTCTTTTTTATTTTGTTGATTTTTCGCTTGCTGGAAAGCATCCTATTTTATAATATATCACACATTCAATGGCATCAAAATTATGCCCAAGTGGGCTAACCAAACTGTCTTACTCCAACGCCTCGCAATCCAAATAGTCCTTCTTTATTAGATATAAGAGCTCCTTTGTGTCTCCAGTTTTTCTGATTTATCCAGCCCTGCAAAGACAATTAAACAATATTAGCAACTAGGTACAATTTCCCTTATTTACAATCTTCAATAAAGCAGAGAAAGCACCATTATTTATACATTATGCATGTCAATGCATTTCTTCACTGCATTTCAACCCACTGGGCTCTTTTGTACTGAACACTATTAAGTACCTGAATTCCAAGATCCCCAGTTTTCTTCCCCTGTTGCTCCCTCTCGCATCCTTGACAACACTGCCAATCACACTGTATTTCAAGCTGTCCACCTTACCCACAAGTACCTTTCAGATGTGTCACGCACCAGGATTGGCAACATCATTATTCTCTACGGCCTTCAGATGTTGTAAAATCCTTTTATGTACTTATAGTATAGTGCTCCCTATGTACATTTTAGGACAACTACACTTTAACATATAACAAATCACTCTTGTAGTTATATTGACAGTTAATTATATGTGCTACTCTCCCTCCAGTCTCCACCAACTTGATATTCTCTCCATTTTTACATGCTTTGCATTTTGCACACTTAACAAATCCATCTCTTTATTGTAATCACATACTGTTGTTCTTTTTGTATCTCACATCACTTCTCACCAACATATCTCTCATAGATTTACCTCTAGGAATTCAATTTCTTCCTCACTGATATTACTGGAGGACCATAGATTCAAGTGTGCACTCTTTATAAATTGTTTAGCACTCTCCGTGCTCCCTTTTCAGAAGACAAAAATGTAATCTATAAAATGCATCCAAATCATGATGTGTGCATTCCATATATCCAAAGAAGAATTATTGAGGACCTGCTCTTTCCACCAGCCCATATGTAAATTAGGCTTAGGCGGAGTGCGGGGAGCCATGCTATGTGGAATTCCACTAAGTGGCCAAAAAATTATGCTGCGCTACGTGAAGTTCCGCTAGCAGGCGTAGTTCTCTGATGCACCCTTTCACGTTGCGTTTGATGCCAAACGCAACATGAACTACATACTCGCGTTCAAAATTGCAAGCGAACCTCACCATTCACATCTGTGCAGCCATCTTGTTTTTCACTGTTTATAGTGCTGGGCCTTCAACTTCAATCTGTCCCCAGTCTTTGTAATCCTCCACCCCACACTTGATCCACCCCTATTTTTTTACTTAATGTATTAGTATATCTTTTGCGCCATTGTTTTATGGTGTTTTACATATTTTTGTGTCTTTTATGACTTTTTGTATTTTTTTTTTTTTTATCCTTATTTCTTCCTTCCTTTTCCTTATGTTTTTTTGCTTCTATCCCAGTACCACATCCAGCACCATGGCAGAGCAGTGGGGCAACAGTGGCCACCTGGCTTGTGGGTGGCACCGCCATCAAGGGGTGCAGCCTCAGCCGATCTTCAGCGAGGAGGAAGTGGCAGTACTGGTTTTTATGTACAGTGCCACCTCCCCTCCATGCTAGAAGCAGGCCTGAAAGTGGTTACCCCCTGCAGGAGCATCAGCAGCACTAGGCTAAGGTACTCTGGTTGGTCAGGGCTGCCTCCCAGGCCCAACGCACCACCCAGCATCTGACGCACCACTGTTTAGATATCATCAACCGCGAGCAGGACCTGCTTGACCTGCTAGGTGTCAATGTCCTGGGGCTTGGTGTGTATTATATTTTTATTGTGTTTGTGTTCTACAATGCTAACTTTTTTTCCGAATAGCATGCAGCTTCCACTCAGAGGTAAATTACATTTAGTTTACATTAAGAATATTATTTATTATGTGATGCACTTAGACCTAGGCAGGTGCTCAGCGCTACATCCTTATACTCATAGATAGGCACTCGCTTTGGCTATTTAAGAAGCCATTGCAATGCAGACTCCTCTGTCCAATGTGAATTAGTGATATCAGTGAGTTAGCGTTCTCTGTGACTTTCAGTAGCCTGTACAGTCCCAAACAATTTCACAGTGATGCAAATATAGATGCATTGCAAAAAAGGGAGACTGAGTTGGTCCATCAAGTGGCTTGAGAAAGGAGAATAGAATGAAAGATCATCCATTGTAAATGTAATGCATTAGTTCCAAATATAGTTTTTGTTCAGGAAATTTAGAATATGGATTTTAGGAGTGTAGCCAACTTAGCGAGAGTCGATCATACTCATATAGTACCATAGGCAATCTTATTTAAGTATAATGTTATTGCATTTGCCTGCTATATAATAATTTTGTGGAGATTAACAGTACCACTGGTATATTTTTTTATCCTTTTTCTAATATTACATCAGCAACCAAGGACAAGAAGAGTGGCACTGTACCAGTGGGTCTGGAAGGAGCTGGGTAGGCATCGAACAACAGCATCAATGCTAATGGCTCTGCTCATCCCAGTAAGTCCTTTTATTTGATATCATAATTATTATTTCCCTAACTTATACCTCTCCCCAATTTTATGCTATTTTAAATGTGCCTTGTTTACTTTTTTATACGGTCTCCATTTGTTTCCAACTCCCCTATCCAAGTTTTCTAAAATTCCTGTGATCCTTGCATTATCTTTTTTTTCTGTCTTTTATTGACCATTTTGTATTCCACCCCTTCATTGCTCTTTAATGATTCAGAGTCATTTTCAATCACAGGCTATAGCTCTGCCCCTCTATTACGCAAGTGTGTGGTTGGCTTGACTACCTGGCTTTTCTAACATTCCAGCAAAATGCCCAGAGTAATATTTTTGACAGAAGATACTGCAGTGCTAACCAAAATTTAATGATTGTGGTTGCATTTTTTGATTAAAAAAATTAAGTGGGGACCTGGTGTCAAAGCCCAGCTCACCTGAGTTCTTGTTCAGTTCTGATGGAGGTTGAAGACAATCCGACCCCACCCTGAAACTGCTTGTTCCAGCACACTAGTTTGTAAAACAGTGCACTAAGAACAGAAGCTCAAGGGAAGGGGGGAAGTGGATAAAATAAAAAAAGAGACAACACCGTTCTTGCGTTTCCACTGTTGAAGTGCTGCACAAATCTGCGGCCCTTTCTGACTTCTCTAGAAACTGGTGCCTAATGAAACATAAACAAAGGACAGATAAGTGCAACCTATTCCTAAATGGGTTCCTGACTATCCCTTTATTTATTAGAAATTCTCTTCTAAAAGTACCTCTTGGATCCTGGTCTCTAGTTTCCAGGTTTGGAATGTGTTACTGCTCTGGGATGTGTTTTCTATTACTGTAAAGCTTCTAAAACATTAAACAAATACCGTTATCAGAATTACCAATATCAAACATTCATCATAATATAACTAAAGCCTAAATTCCCAATAGCAGACTCACTTTTCCCATATTTCCAGAATCTTTTATAAAACAAATACTGTACTTTTACATCAAAATACAGCATGTAATTTGTGCAAGTCCTTGATTTACTGTTTGCCTTGCTGTTAAAGGTTTCCACTGTTCGATTCTTAAAAGTTCCATGAGAAAAAACAATGTTTGCTTCACAAAGTTCTGCAAAATATTCTTGTAACAAAGAGTTTGAATCACAATGTTCGTGGAAGGTATTTCGTTTCAAATTGTCTATACACAAATCCAGAAATTGTTGTCAAAGTTCTTTCAGGTAATAAAAGGTTTTGCACTTACTTGTTGCTGGCAAGAGATACTGATCAGTCTAACCTTGTCTTCTTTCTCTTTTGCAGGTTACTCATAGGAGAGAGGCTGAAGCAAGGAGGAACCGGAAACCGGAAGAAGGAAGAGCCAGAAGCTGCGCCCATTGAAGTCAATGAAAGTCTGTAAAGAGCAGGAGTGCCAGCGCCGAGGGATCTGTTCTCAGGTAAGCGGGAGGTAGACGAGCACAAGCACTGGGTGAGGCTCGGAGGATGCCTTTTATAGACAGGGCTGGGTGTGGTTTGAAGGGCTGGGTGTGGTCCTCACATGCTGCACATGTTCTTGGAAGGTGTGCAGAGCTGGGTGTGGTTTGAAGAGCTGGGTGTGGTCCTCACATGCTGCACATGTTCTTGAAAGGTGTGCAGAGTTTCAGTTATTATACAAATGAGTTGGATTAACACATGGCCTAGGGAGGAGTATTTTAAAGAAGCCTTGGTAAAAGCAAGGCCCAATGTGTAAACAAAACAGCACATTAAACAACATACACAGAAGCCTAGGGGGACGGGGGGAAGGTGAGATAACAAGAAAGGCTTTCAATAGTAAGTTTAAAAGGGAGCTATTACAGAACCCACTAGTGCAGTGAGAGGGGACATGCTCTTTGCTGTGTACAAACTCTAACAGTTGCCCCCCTCAAAGGCCCTCCTACAGGACGGGGTTTTCCTGGATTTTTTAAATAAAACCGTCTAATCAGCTGTGGGGCATGTACATATGATGCTGGTTCCCATGAATTCTCAGATTCATCATATCCTTTCCATTCTACTAAATAAAACAGACGTCCACTAATTCTTTTTGAGTCTTTTATGCTTTTCAATTCATATTCCAGATTTCCCTTAATTGGTATGGGTGGAGGTGGTGGTTCAGGTCGGGTTTTTGAGTTGTACGGCTTAAGCAAGGACACATGGAATGTAGTATGTACTGGATATTCTTTTGGTAAATCTAATTTTACTGTTACCGGGTTTACTATGGCAGTTATACTAAAGGGTCCAATGAAACGTGGTTGCAGCTTTAGGGATCCCTCTATGTTTAGGTTCTTTGTGGAGAGCCATACCTTGTCACCAATTTTATACATTGGGGCCTCAGACCTGTGTTTGTCTGCTTGTCTTTTCATGCTTTCCTTGTACTTTAATAAATGTTTCCTGGCTTTGTCTTGTATGTCACCTAACCTCGTTAGTCTATCCATTACTGTAGGCAACAGGGAATCTTCTAACAAAATGGGTATAGCTCTTGGATGATACCCCTGCAAGAAATAGAATGGTGAGCAAAGTAGAGCTGAATGCTCAGTATTATTATAAACAAACTCTGCTACAGGGAGAGCTTCCAACCATTCACTAGAATAATCAGCCAATAAACAACGTAGCGTTTGAAGTAAGGTTTGGTTCAGTCGTTCAGTCTGTCCATCTGTCTCTGGGTGGAAAGCAGTGGATAAGGCCACATCTATTTTCAGTTTTTCACATAATTTTTTCCAAAATCTGGAGTTGAACTGGCTCCCTCGGTCTGACACCACTTTGCTTGGCAAACCATGTAAACGCACAATTTCCCTTATAAAAATATCGGCAAATTCTGCCGCCGTGGGTAATTTCCGTAATGGTACAAAATGTGCCATTTTAGATAAAAAATCCACTATAACCAACACTGTTGTGAAGCATTTTACAGGTGGTAAACCTACAATAAAATCTACGCTCACAGTGTGCCAAGGTTGTTTGGGTGTTGGCATTGGTATTAACAAGCCGTCAGGAGCCTTATGAGAAGATTTATGTCTTGCACAAATTGGACAGGTAGTGACAAATTGCTTAATGTCCTTTCTTATGGTGTCCCACCAAAAGTGTTTTTGCACATTTTCCAGGGTTTTTACCCAACCAGGATGACCTGCCAACGGTGAGGCGTGATGCCAAATTATCACCTGTGTTTGTAATTCATAGGTGGGCACTAACAGCATGTTGTCGTGATGCAATAAACCTCGTTGTATTGTGTTATGGGAATCCTTTAACCAATCCTGAGGTGCTATTTGCATGTGTGCATTATATAGATCTGTGATGAAATCCTTCTGTTGTACTGGTGCCAACAACTTTTGGGGAGGAATAATGGGTTCTCCTATTTTATCTTGTTTCATGTCTGAGGTATGTCCGTATCTAGATAACACATCAGATTGAATTTGTTGTGCACCTGGTCTATAGGTTATAACAAAGTCAAATGTGCTAAAAAAATTTAACCAGCGCATCTGACGTGGTGTTAGTGCTTTAAGTGATCCAAAGAACTGTTGGTTCTTATGGTCAGAAAAGATTGTAACTGGGTACTTGGCTCCCATTAAATGGTGCCTCCATTCTGAAAAGGCTACTTTGATAGCTAGTAGTTCCCTTTCAGCCACAGTGTAATTTTGTTCAGCTGGCAATAACTTTTTAGAATAGAAGGCTATAGGATGTAACTGGCCATCTACTGCATCTCGTTGAGAGAGAACTCCTCCTAAAGCTACTTGTGAAGCATCCGCTTCAACAAAAAAGGGCAAGTCAGGATCAGGATGTTTCAGAATTGGGGCTGAAGTGAACTTTTGTTTTAGGAGTTGAAAGGCGTGTGCCGCCTCATCAGTCCAAAGAAATCGTTGCCCTTTCCGCAACAAGGTGTTTATTGGGGCCGCAATGTCTGCAAAATGTGCAATAAACCTCCTATAAAAATTGGCGAAACCCAGAAATTTCTGAATATCTTTTACAGAGGATGGTTCTGGCCAATCAGCAATAGCACTGATTTTCTTTACATCCATAGTTATTCCTTGAGGTGACAGGCAGTATCCTAAAAAGTCCACCTTGTTGACATTAAAAGTACACTTTTCTAACTTAGCAAAAAGATGATTTTCTTTTAACTTTGATAATACTGCACGAACATGTTGGGTATGTTCTTCTGAGTTCTTAGAGTAAATGAGGATGTCGTCTATGTATACTATGACACAAACGTCCAGGAATTCGTGTAGGACCTAATTTATAAAGAACTGAAAGGCCGCAGGGGCATTACATAACCCAAAGGGAATTACTGTGTACTCAAATAAACCAAACTTTGTCTTGAAAGCTGTCTTCCAGTCATCCCCCTCTTTTACTCGGACCAGGTGGTAAGCTCCCCGCAGATCTAGTTTAGTGTATACAGTAGAATGTCTTAATTGATCCAACAACACAGGTATTAGAGGAAGAGGATATTTATTCTTTATTGTAGCCTTATTTAGTCCTCTATAATCGATACACGCGCGCAGGGATTTATCCGGCTTCGGGATAAAAAAGAGTGGAGATGACACCGGAGATGTGGAATGACGGATGAACCCAGACTGTAGTAGGTCATCTAGGTAGGTTCTTAAGTATTTGGTTTCTTCGTCAGTCAAAGCATATTCTCTGTTATTAGGTAAAGGGGCCCCTGGGATAAGATCTATACGGCAGTCATAAGACCGATGTGGGGGCAGCACACTAGCCTTTACTGGATCAAAGACGTCTTTAAAGTCAGAATATTCAGGAGGGAGACTTGGTTCATCTTGTGTAACACTAGCACAGTGTAATACTGTGCTCTGTTCTGTACCTGCGTCTTGATAGCAATTGGTTCTACAGAAAGAGGAATCCAAAGTAACAGTTCTATTCACCCAATCAATTTTTGGGTTATGAGTTGTTAACCAGGGTACCCCGAGAATCAAACCAAAATTAGGAGTATCTATCAGATCAAAGCTAATCACCTCTGTGTGCCCGTTCTGACAGACCATAACAAGTGGACTTGTTTGTTTTGTGATTAATCCAGAGGTCAATTCTGACCCATCCACTGCACATACTGCTTCTGGACAAGGCTTTAGGCACATAGGAAGTCCTACGATTTCAGCTAACTTATTATCCACAAAATTTCCTGTCGCGCCTGAGTCCAGTAGGACAGGGAGAGAATGCCTCACTTGGGTAGTAACAATTAAAACGACCTGAATTATGAAATGTCTAGGTATGTGCGGTACCCTGAAGGCTGCAGCATTAGAGGTTTGATTAAGATGTTTTCTCGAACAAGTAACCTCTCCCCTTGTCGAGCTTAATCGTTTCCCGATTCAGTTGAGGAGGTGGAGGAAACAGCACCCTTTCGTGGAGTTTTAGGCTTTACTGGACATTCTCTGGCAAAGTGACCTGCCCTGCCACAATATAAACATAATTGAAATTTTCTCCTTCTTTCTTTTTCCTCTGATGTGAGTGGACCTCTGAGTGTCCCTATTTGCATAGGCTCTGGTTCAGGGAGTTTATTATCTGTGTCTTTCTTCTCGTGTCTAATAAAAGTTAACCGTGATTCCAGTTTGTATTTATCTCCCTTTCTTTCTCCTAGTCTATGTTCTAATTTCACAACTAAATCTACAAAGTCCGAATAGTCTTTTGGCAAATCAACGATATGAGCCAGCGCGTCTTTTAACTCGTCTCTCAAACCTTTATAAAAAAGGGAGACACGCTTTTCTTCTGGCCAGTGTGTCTCGGTGAGTAAACGATTAAAACTAGTGAGATAGGTCAATAAATCCTTGTTACCTTGTTTAAGATTTAAAAGCTCATTATCACTTGCCTGCATGAAAGTGTGTTTTGCAAAAAGGCTGGTCATGGTACGTTTAAATTGATTCCAATTATGGAGGATGGGATCATCTCTATCCACAAAAGGAATTGACCAGTTGGCTGCTGTGCCACCCAAATAAGACAAGACGAATGCCACTTTCGTATCATCAGTAGGGAACTGTTGTGGCTTACAAATGAAGTGTAATTGACATTGATTGATAAAAACATGGAATTTGTTACTATCTCCATGAAAACGTTCAGGTGCTGCTAAGGGCACAACATTAGGAACATTAACAGTAACCTCAACTGGGGAAGGCAAAGTTGTATGTTTTGCTGGCGCCCCTGTCTCTGAGGAGGTTTTAAACAAAGGCGTAGAAGCTGTGTTCCACTGAGATCCCCTAAATTTATAACTGCTTAAATCCTGTTTTAAAGAGGTATTCTCCATCTTTAATCTCTCTATTTCCTCTTGCATATGTTGCAAGATGCCAGACACTGATTCATTACGAGCCAAGTCCTCATTTAGGGCCTGCGCCATATCCGTGACGTCAATGCCCTCTATTTCTTCCCCGGTATTCATCGTCCACCAGAACTGACATTTTTTAAGGCTTGTGCTTCTGTCAAAGCCCAGCTCACCTGAGTTCTTGTTCAGTTCTGATGGAGGTTGAAGACAATCCGACCCCACCCTGAAACTGCTTGTTCCAGCACACTAGTTTTTAAAACAGTGCACTAAGAACAGAAGCTCAAGGGAAGGGGGGAAGTGGATAAAATAAAAAAAGAGACAACACCGTTCTTGCGTTTCCACTGTTGAAGTGCTGCACAAATCTGCGGCCCTTTCTGACTTCTGTAGAAACTGGTGCCTAATGAAACATAAACAAAGAACAGATAAGTGCAACCTATTCCTAAATGGGTTCCTGACTATCCCTTTATTTATTAGAAATTCTCATTTAAAAGTACCTCTTGGATCCTGGTCTCTAGTTTCCAGGTTTGGAATGTGTTACTGCTCTGGGATGTGTTTTCTATTACTGTAAAGCTTCTAAAACATTAAACAAATACCGTTATCAGAATTACCAATATCAAACATTCATCATAATATAACTAAAGCCTAAATTCCCAATAGCAGACTCACTTTTCCCATATTTCCAGAATCTTTTATAAAACAAATACTGTACTTTTACATCAAAATACAGCATGTAATTTGTGCAAGTCCTTGATTTACTGTTTGCCTTGCTGTTAAAGGTTTCCACTGTTCGATTCTTAAAAGTTCCATGAGAAAAAACAATGTTTGCTTCACAAAGTTCTGCAAAATATTCTTGTAACAAAGAGTTTGAATCACAATGTTCGTGGAAGGTATTTCGTTTCAAATTGTCTATACACGAATCCAGAAATTGTTGTCAAAGTTCTTTCAGGTAATAAAAGGTTTTGCACTTACTTGTTGCTGGCAAGAGATACTGATCAGTCTAACCTTGTCTTCTTTCTCTTTTGCAGGTTACTCATAGGAGAGAGGCTGAAGCAAGGAGGAACCGGAAACCGGAAGAAGGAAGAGCCAGAAGCTGCGCACATTGAAGTCAATGAAAGTCTGTAAAGAGCAGGAGTGCCAGCGCCGAGGGATCTGTTCTCAGGTAAGCGGGAGGCAGACGAGCACAAGCACTGGGTGAGGCTCGGGGGATGCCTTTTATAGACAGGGCTGGGTTTGGTTTGAAGGGCTGGGTGTGGTCCTCACATGCTGCACATGTTCTTGGAAGGTGTGCAGAGCTGGGTGTGGTCCTCACATGCTGCACATGTTCTTGAAAGGTGTGCAGAGTTTCAGTTATTATACAAATGAGTTGGATTAACACATGGCCTAGGGAGGAGTATTTTAAAGAAGCCTTGGTAAAAGCAAGGCCCAATGTGTAAACAAAACAGCACATTAAACAACATACACAGAAGCCTAGGGGGGGGGAAGGTGAGATAACAAGAAAGGCTTTCAATAGTAAGTTTAAAATGGAGCTATTACAGAACCCACTAGTGCAGTGAGAGGGGACATGCTCTTTGCTGTGTACAAACCCTAACACCTGGCATCTAAAAACTGTATACAGGAGCAGATGGAACAGGGGGAGACGTAGCAGCAAGGATATGTGCTGGCATGTCACATTGCTTGCTTATTGGCAATTACTCTTACTCACTAGCTACAAGGGCATTGTCGTGATCAAATTCATGAACCCCCTGCTTTATAGCTACAGTGGTGGTTGGGTTACTTATGGCCTCTTCTATCCGCAACTCAGCAAAAGCACACATAGGGGGTGATTCTGATTCTGGCGGGCGGCGGAGGCCGCCCGCCAGAATTCCGCCCTCCATTATACCGCTCCGCGGTCAGAAGACCGCGGAGGGTATTATGAGTTTTTCCCTGGGCTGGTGGGCGGTCTCCAAAAGACCGCCCGCCAGCCCAGGGAAAAACTCCCTTCCCACGAGGATGCCGGCTCGTAATCGAGCCGGCGGAGTGGGAAGGTGCGACGGGTGCAGTGGCACCCGTCGCGTATTTCAGTGTCTGCAAGGCAGACACTGAAATACTTTGCGGGGCCCTCTTACGGGGGCCCCTGCCGTGCCCATGCCATTGGCATGGGCACAGCAGGGGCCCCCAGGGGCCCTGCGACCCCCCCCTACCGCCATTCCTGTTCATGGCGGCTTTCCCGCCATGAACAGGATGGCGGTAGGGGGGGGTCAGAATCCCCTCGGCGGCGCAGCGAGCTGCGCCGCCTTGGAGGATTCTTAGGGGCAGCGGAAAACCGGCGGGAGACTGCTGGTTTTCCTGCACTGACCGCGGCCAAAGCGCCGCGGTCAGAATGCCCTGCGGGGCACCGCCGGCCTGTCGGCGGTGTTCCCGCCGACCCTGGCCCCGGCGGTCTAAGACCGCCGGGGTCAGAATCACCCCCATAATGTACACTGAAAATGATTAAAAGAAAGGATGGGTGAACAGAATGAAAGGAAAGGATGTATGGGTGGATAAAAAAGGATACATGGGTCTGTACTGTTGTTGGGTAAATGGATGGATGGGTGAAAGGATGATTGAAAGAAAGGGTGAATAATCTGGGTACTGAATGATGAATAAAGGATTGTGAATTTGGGTGAAAAAACTGGATGACAGAAAGTAAAGCTTAAATCATGGTGGCTATGGGTGTATATATAGGCGAAGAATGAAAGGTCGATTGAATATTTGCTTGCATGAATAAAGAAGGGAGCCCTTCTTCTGTAAAGAGACTTGTGATGCCCCTCTATTCTTCTACAGCAAAAGGTCTGCCTACCTACCTGCTTAATCCATATGCCTTACTCTACAGTAGAGTAAGTCAAGTTTCTTTACTTTCCTTACTGCCCAGTGACTCAATTTGTTGGAAAGAATTTGTGATGGTGGGCAAACCATTAAGTAAAGTGGGACTAGTAAGTGCCCAATTTGATTTCAAGTTTGGCGTAGGGGATACTCTTGGACGAATGTGCCAAATACAATCTATACAGCCCATTCCTTTCCCTGTGGTGCAGTGCATCGCCCCCATCTACTTATGGCAGGTAGGATAAAATATATACACATTTTATACATGACATGTGTGACACATCTTATTTATTCATCTGCCTCTTTGGAGTCAGGATAGAAACTAAACTAAGTGAAAGGCATGTGGAGAAGAGCAGGGCCATTGGAATTCAAAATAGATAATTGTCTGCTACAGCTGCCGAGCTGCAGGCCGTAGCAATGTCCTTGAAGTGCTGGTTAGCATGCCTTCAGTTATTTGGCACAGCACTGTGTACTCCATAGTGCATAATGCCTTACAGATCAAAATGAGAGGTAATTCATTTTTATTTTCCACTAAATGTGTCTGTTTAGTTACTATAAAAGCTAGGTTAAAGAAAATTTTTTAAATCGTTTGTTTTTTAAATCTGGTCTTATTTTACCTTAATTCTTTTCTACAGAATGTTAGTGCTTCTTATGTGAGCGGTAAACAAATATTGGTCCTATCACTCTCCTAATCATAAATAATCACATCAAATTCCATTGTCCCTAGGAGACCAGCTATGTAGTGCTACTGTGCAACCCAATATCATTTGAAAAAGTGTGTGTTCAGAGCATTGTTTACAATTTGTCTTTTGTTGTTATTCTTTTTCCAGATATAGCTACTCCTGCCTGACAACCACCACCAACAAGGCAGGAGATAGTGGCCTGTCTGTGGCAGCAGAGGCTGGGGAACATTGAGGCTGAATACTAGCGTCTGGTGATCCTGGAGGAGGAAGAGGCCGAAACAGCTGTCTCAATCCCTGGACCCACCAGACCAGCATACCTGCTCCCAGCCGCCACCATCAGTCAGGCTCCCTGACTACACCTGCTGCTGCACTCTCCTGCTCCACCAGGGCATTGCCCTGACGCATCCTGCAGCGGATTGACCGGATGGAGAGCCGGCTCACCAGCTTTGAGTATAGCCTCGACCAGCTCTGGACCAATGTTGAAAGTGCTCTTTTAAAAAAAATAAAAAAAAATTGGTGGGAGGGACTTGTTTGGGTGGAGAGGATGGGGAGGGATCGGGGATGGACTTTGGACTTTTCGTTGGTCTTTTTGGGGATGGAGTTATTTGTTCAGGGAGAGGGGTGGGGGTATTAAGGGTAGAGAGGTGTCGTTTTCTATTTGTAAATAACAAAGGGGGTTGTTTTTTTACTTCATTTGTGTCTCAAATCTTTATTTGATGTTTTAGACTTTTAGTTTGCACAGCTGTCTTTTAGTGTAGCCTGTACATTTTTTATCTGCTCAAAAAAGTGTATGTCAATTACTTAGACCCTTGCTTTATTGCCCTCTACAACTATTATTGACCACTAGGAGATGTCCTGGCCTATTTTGCCTAAAAAAACCAGTACACACAGACAACATCTTCTTCAGATAAATACTGTTAGCTCTGACAGCCTTAGGGTGGTCACCCCTAACTTTTTGCCTGTCTCCCTCCACTTTTTTACACTGTTTTTGCTTGTTTTAGGACTCTGCACACTTTACCACTGCTAACCAGTTTTAAAGTGCACATGCTTTCTCCCCTCAAACATGGTGACATTTGCTCATATCCAATTGGCTTATTTAATTTACTTATAAATCCCTAGTAAAATGCACTACATGTGACCAGGGCCTGTAGATTAAATGCTACTAGTGGACCTGCAGCACTGATTGTGCCAGCCACATAAGTAGCCCCTTAACCATGTCTCAGGCCTGCCATTGCAAGGTCTGTGTGTGTAGTTTCACTGCCAATTCCACTTGGCATTTAAAAGTGCCTGCCAAGCCTTAAAACTCCCCTTTTTCTACATATAAGTCACCCCTAAGGTAGGCCCTAGTTAACCCATATGGCAGGGTGTTATGTAAGTAAAAGGCAGGACATGAACATATGTGTTCTATATGTCCTGGCACTGTAAAACGCTTAAATTCGTTTTACACTGCTGTGTGGCCTGCTCCTTTCATAGGCTAATACTAAGGCTACCCTCATAAACTGTTTGAGTGGTAGATTCTGATTAGAAAGTGGTAAACCGGTCATATTTAGTATGGCCAGAAAAGTAATACAAAATCCTGCTGACTGGTGAAGTTGGATTTTATATTACTATTTTATAAATGCAAATTTTAGAAAGTGAGCATTTCTCTGCACTTAAAACCTTCTGTGCCTTACAATCCACGTCTGGGTTGGTTGACAGCTCCCTTGTGCATTTCATCCACACAACCACAAACACAGGATGCTCAGTCACACCTGCACACATCTGCACACTGAATGGGTGTTCCTGGGCTGGAAGGCTGGAGGGCCGGACACTAACATTTGAAAGGACAGTGGCCTGCCCTCACACAATGGACTGCCAAACCCCCTACTGGGACCCTGGCAGACAGGATTGTACTGAAAGGGGACCTTGTGCACTTCCAAGCCACTCTTTGAAGTCTCCCCTACTTCAAAAGCACATTTGGGTATAAAAACGTGGTCCCTAACCCTTCCAACTCAGGCACTTCTTGACAAGATACCCCCTAAGAAAGAAACTCTGAAACAGAACATGCAACCTGTCAAGAGAAGTTGCCTGGCTGCCCAAAGGGCTCACCTGGACTGCTTTGCTGTAAAGGACTGTTGCCTTGCCATTGCCCTGTTGCCTTGCTGGCCTCTGGCCCTGCTAAGAAGTGCTCTCCCCGGGCTTGGATAGAGCTTGCCTCCTGTTGCTGAAGTCTCAGGGCCAAAAAGACTTCACTTTCTGCAAATAAATCCTTGTGAACTGAAAATGTGATGCACAGCCTGCTGGAAACAACACACAGTCTACACCAGAATGAGAAAATTGCCACACAGCCGAACTGGAAGGACAAAGCCCGACTTTCCAAGGGAAGAACAATGCAGAGCCACCACTGCGACTACTGGATCGATGCACAGCCGAGCTGGAATGATGCAGCACAACTTCTTGGACGGAGAATCGACACAGCGCCTGCTGTGCAGCAGAAAATCCGACGCAACATACTTCTGGAACGACGCAAGCCTGTGACTTCGCCCCGCACGCCCAGGATTTCCACTCATCGTCCCTGGGTGCAATGAAGATCCCCACACTGCAGTGAGGAACCCAGACCGCATGTTGAAGAAACAAAGCACGTCCTGTGTTACCGGAAAAGAAACAACGCATCGTCTGTGGATGCTAGAAATCTGAGGCACACCCTCTATTTTTCTATGTAACCTCCTCTTCTGCGATCCTCTTGCGTGTAATTTTTGCCAGATACTTTGACAAACACAGCATTAATTGTTCATTTCTTATCTAAAGACTATTTTACAACTCTTGAAATTCCTATTTCAACTTGTACTTATTGCAAATGTTGATCGTTTTGACCTTATTTTAACCAGATAAATATTCTATATTTTTCTAAACCTGTGTGGTGTCTTTTTGTGGTGTTTATACTGTGTTATTGTATGATTTATTGCACAAATACTTTACAGATTGCATTCTAAGTTAAGCCCGACTGCTCAGTGCCAAGCTACCGGGGGGAGGGGGGGGTCACAGGATAATTTGGATTGTGTGTGACTTACCCTGACTAGAGTGAGGGTCTTTGTTTGGACAGGGGGGTAACCTGACTGCCAACCAAAGACCCCATTTCTAACATAGGTGGCAGCGGTGGGATAGGACTTGTATTTGTGCAGTGACATACAATAGCTATGTGTACACTACCTACCCATAGTTGAAGGTCAACTTGATTTTTTTTATACTTTTCTGCAATTTCAGTTTTCTACCTGACATTTTAACTTAATCCTTATTCAACATTTCTCTGGCTGGGTCTCAAGCAGAAGCTGAAGAGTTTGACCTAGCCAAGCTGGAGACATACACTCTTAGCCAGCTGAAGGGGTTCTGCAAGGGGATGGGAGTCCGTACCCGGGGTGCCTCCAGGAAGGAGGAATACCAAAAGGTGCTGAGGTCCTGGGCAGAAGCCCATTCACAAGAGAATGTTGAGGAGGAGGATCCAGAAGATGGCCCTCAGAGGATCTTTTGCTAGCAGTGGGGAATGTTACCCCTGAAATTGTGCCCCCTGCTAAAGCACAGAGCAGTGTCTCTAGCCATGACCTGACTGCAGAGGAAAGGAGCAAGGAGAGAGAATTTCAACTGCAGTTGGCAAGATTAAAATTGGAGGAGAAAAAAACAGAGAGAGAAGCTGAGAGAGCTGAGGCTGCAGCTGAGAGAGCCTTGGCTGAAAATAAACTTTTGTTGGATCATGAACTGAGTCTCAAAGAGCTGGATATTAGGGCAAGGTAGTCTGAGTCCAGTAGTGATGGTGGCAGCATACATGCAGGACCTGCTGGAGAAAGGAAGGTTTGTATACCCAAAAATGTGGTGCCAAGTTATGTGGTGGGAGATGACATTGATAAGTGGTTGGCTGCTTATGAAGTTGCACTAAGGGCTCATGGGGTTTCTGTAGAGCAATGGGGGCAGCCTTGTGGTAGTATGTACCAGTTTTGGGGAGGGACACACTCCTTGCATTGGATCCAAGGGATCAAAACACATATGCACCCATGAAAACCGCTTTACTTGCTAAATTTGGGCTGACACTTGAGAAATACATTCAGAGGTTCAGGGACAGCACTACACTTTCCACACAGAACTGGTTAGAATTTTTTGATTTCTCCAGTAAGTCACTGGATGGATGGGTTTTGGGGTAGTAAAGTAGATGACTATTTGGGGTTACATAATTTGATCCAAAAAGAGCATATGTTCAGTGTTTACTTTACAGAGTTGCGCCAGCACCTAGTTGACAGTAAGCTGACTGATCCTAGGAAGCTTGCTGGGTTAACACCAGAGTGTCCAAAAACGTACCTGGGGACACACCCACAAAGGTGGTCAGGGTTCCTACCAGAAGAAAGGGCAGGACTTAAAAATAAGGAGTTCTCAAAAGGCACCCAAAACAATTCCCAGAGGGGGTGGTAACCAGTCCCCCCCTTAATTTGAGAAGAAGCCAAGGTACTTTGACAAAATGAAAGGGAAATTTATCCCCATATGCTTAGAGTGCTTCAAGCATGGACACTCTAAGGGTGACTCCCAGTGTCCCAAGAGGGCACAGTCCCAAACTGGAGGGCAGACACCTGGGTTGGCTAGTGTAGTGCTCGGGGGGAGACAGTCCCAGCACACTACCTGGAAGGAGGTAAAGCTCAGGACCCACCTGGAGATGTTACGTTTGCATGAGTGGGTCTGCATGACCACATAGTCCATGGATGCCCGGGAAGGGAGTCAAGGGCATCTGGAGCCTGGATCAATGGCATAGACAGCTGCACAGAGGAAGGGCAAGGGGCACGGGGAACCGGTTCCAGAAATTCCCGCGGTGCTTGACTGGTCCCCAGAAGAGGAGGCCCCTGAGCCAACTGGGGAAGAAATTGCCTCCCTGGGTAACCTACCTGAACTTGCTGGCTGGCAAGTAGAGGGTGGGCCAACCAGGGAGAAATTCTGCCAAGCGCAGAAGGAGTGCCCCACTCTTGAGGGTCTGAGGCAACAGGCCTCAGCCCAATTAGGATGTGAAGCCTCTGGCGATCACCACTTATAATGGGAGAATGATCTCCTCTACAGTGAGCCTAGGGTACCGGCCGCTGGGGCAGCACGTGTGCTGGTGGTCCCCCAGTGTTACTGGGCCTGGCTCATGACATTCCCCTGGCAAGACATTTGGGGCAAGACAAAAGCTTTGCCAGGCTTGTCACCCTTTTTTATTGCCCAGGAATGCGGGTAGCCTCAGATGCTTTCTGTAGGTCCTGCCCAACCAGTCAGGCTAGTGGGAAGACAGGGAAAAAGGTTCAAGGCCCCCCGATCCCACTCCCCATTGTCTGCACCCCGTTTGAAAGAGTAGGCATCGAGGTCATTGGTTCCCTGGACCCCAAAAACGCCCTAGGCAACAGGTTTATCCTGGATTTGGTGGACCATGCCACCTGCTACCTAGAGGCAATTCCTCTAAGGACAATAACTGCACCGGTGATGACCAGAGCTCTAATGAGGATATTTACCCATGTGGGGTTCCCAAAGGAGGTTGTGTCTGACAGAGGCACAAACTTTATTTCAGCCTACATGAAGTGCATGTGGGATGAGTGTGAGGTAACCTATCAGATTACTACCCCTTACCATTCTCAAACCAATGGGCTTGTTGAAAGGTTCTCCAAGACCCTGAAAGGCATGATCACTGTCCTTCCTGAGGCCATGAGGCATAAGTGGGTCGTTCACTTGTCATGCTTTCTCTTTGCTTATAGGAAGGTGCCCGAAAGGGGTGGGGTTTAGCCCCTTCGAACTTCTCTATGGATACCCTGTCAGGGGACCACTAAGCATAGTCAAGGATGTATGGGAGAAAGCTCCCAAGAAACCTCCCCAACGATGTGGTCTGTTACATGCTGGGCCTCCGCAACCAGATGCAGCGTTTCTGGAAACACTCCAAGAGCAACCTCGAAGCCAGTCAAGGGGTGATGAAGGAATGGTATGAACAAAAGGCCACCCTGCTAGAATTCTCACCTGGAGACAAAGTATGGGTAATGGAGCCAGTAGAGCCTAGAGCTCTCCAGGACCGCTGGACTGGCCCATTCGAAATAAAGGAGCGAAAGGGGAAGGTCACTTACCTATTCGACCTCAAGACCCCAAGAAAACCCCTAGGGGTACTCCACCACAACAAACTGAAGCCTCATTATGAGAGGTCTGAAGTCAGTATGCTTCTGGTGACAGATGAGGGCACGGAAGACGAGAGTGAACCTCTCCCTGACCTCCTCTCTGCCAAGGAAGAAGGGTCAGTGGAGGGTGTTAATCTCTCTGACTCCTTGACTCTAGATCAGAGAGGAGACTGCTACAAGTTTTTGGAGCAGTTCTCTTCCCTGTTTTTCCTCACTCCCGGGCTCAGAAACTTGTGTGTCCATGATATTGACACAGGAGACAGTCAACCTGTGAAGAATAAAATGTACAGGGTGTCAGATAAGGTGAGGTCCAGCATCAAGGATGAAGTTGCCAAGATGCTGGCTCAAGGGGTGATAGAGAAGTCCAGCAGTCCCTGGTCCAGCCCTGTAGTGTTGGTTCCCAAGGCTGCTGCTCTCGGTGCCAAGCCAGGACTTTGGTTCTGCGTGGACTACCAGGGTCTCAACTCTGTCACAAAGACAGATGCTCACCCCATCCCTCGAGCTGACGAGCTCGTAGACAGGCTAGCAACTGCCAAGTTACTTAGTACTGAGAGAGCGTAATCTATATATTACCTATTTTAGATGTGAAATGCTTATACTTAACAATGCTGCATTAATAGTCATAAAATATTATTCATTTAAATTGTATTCTAACGTACTTATAATAGAAGAGAATTATTGTACACATACTAATGTCGACTATAAGAAAAATTATTTGCATTAATTGAATATGTTAGCACCTACGAAGATTGCATTTATTAGAATCCATAAGCCTTAAGTTAGCGTGAGCCGAAGAATTAGCTGTGTAACTCTCATATTAAAGCATATTTTTTCTGTTTCTCCAGTGTGCTGACTCGCAAAAGGCCATGACCCAGCATGTGTTCTCTTCTTTGTTTTATGTAACAAACTTAGGTTTCTTCCCATCCGCATGCTAGCTGCTTTAGTTTTATAAGTTTTTGCAACATTTACTGAAACATTCAAGGACATTGGACCATGGAAAAGAGAACTTTTGACCCGAAGAACGGGCCAGAAAATGAAGTAACCCCGGATGTGCCACCTACGAAAAACGTCAATTATGAAGTCCAATCAAAGTGTTATAAATTATCGCGGGGTGAAAATTGTATGACCTAATGTATAATTTGATAGGTTAAAGATAGTGGGGTGTAGCGACTATCCAATAGAAGTTTGGGGGAAGGTATTGCGAAAAAGGGATGAAAACCCATGACACAGAAGACTAGAGAGAACTAGGTAGGGAATGATATCAATTGCATCCAGAAACTCTGTCACTCTGTCTGGTGACTGGAGACTTAATAAAACCATCCTCACCCTTAGTTTGCCCATTACACTTTTCCTCCTTATGAGGGAAGTGCCCCAGCCTTTAGACGAGATAGACTGATGATGATCTAACTGATGTCCCGAAGACGAAGACTGATCCTGTATGCTGACTTAACCTGAGGAGGGTAATTATGACAATTGCCATTGTAATTTGTCTATATGCTTTTTCTTTCTAGTACCAACTGCTGTACTTTTGGATAGAGTCCCTAGTCAGATGTTTTCTAAATTAGTGTTCTAAATTGTTTTGCATGACGTCCAACATGCTAATGCTAATTAGTGGTTAGGTTAGGTGTTCACGCTGACTGACGTAAACGGACATGACTGACATCGTGCTATGCTGAACTGAGACGTATATAATGTTCTATGTACTATGATCTGTGTATATCATATATTAGTGTTTTAATGTTTGTCATTTTCGCATTGTCAAAATCTTATCACAGTTGCCATATCGTGACTATGCTCTTTTGCTTCTTGGTTTTGAGATTAATACATTTGCTATTAGATTGTAATCAATAGGGAATAAAATTCATAAAACTTCTAATAAAGGTATGGTTATTCGTGACTAAAGGGTTATGGTTGTGCCGATAGTTTAACCAATGTCTAAGGTGAAGTATATTGTGGTGATATATGTTGATAATATCATTGATATATTGCTTGACATATTGATCAGTTATCTCGTTCTATGGTGTCTCACCACTGGGTCAAATGATTCATCGGCTTAAAACGAGTTCTAATGTGTATAGATTGACATAGAGGGACGCGTTAACAGTTCTGGTAGCAGAGCGACGGTTAGGCCCTTGGGGGCCCTAGGACGGAGATTCATTGTTTAATTTATTTTTCTGTGATAATGCAATCCGGAGGTATGATGGGTTTCTAAGTTCACCATGGCTTTCCCGGGATCTCGGAGCCTGCCTAAATGAGTTGGGAATGTTCTCGGTGCCATAATATGTGTGGTTAGGGTTCTTGCGCTTGCCTAAGCTTATGCATTTTGCAGGTAATTGTGAAATTTTGTGTGTATTTAGGCCAAATTAAGTGTTGTCTAGCAGGAGTGGGCGTACTCCACAGTATGAGAGTAGGGAAGTCGGCGTACTTCATGTGAATGTAGCGCTTGTTGCTCAAAATTATCCACGTGGTTGGTTGTTGTGTACGGACCTGTTGAGGTCTAAGACTCCGGAGTATGAAGATAAATGTGGTTTATGTTGTAATCTGTGCGGTTTAATAGGTCAATCGGGTGTGGTTGACAGGTCGAGTTTGAGTCATAACGCATGTATGAAACCTTCGATGGAGATTTGACAAATTCTAAAGTGCACTAGAAGGAGTCATTGACAAGTCGAGAGTAGAATTTGCAGGTCAAATTCTGCTTGCGTATGCGGGAACTGATAAGGAGAGAGTAGCGGCTGAGGCTTCAAGCGAAATCTCTGTAAAGTTCTGAAGCGAATGTGTTACCCTTCCTGTAGTAAACCGACAGATTTGTGTCGTTATTTAAGGTGCTCGCAATAATTTGCATTAGTTTGTGTGAGTTGTAAGGGTCAGTAAGGAGCGGACAAGCCGCAAGACTTTGTCAGGTGCCGTACTGAGATAGGTCAGATGTCGAGAGGGGTCGCGCTCGGATTGGCTGCAGTCCATGAGAGGCAATAGGTTGGGAAAGGCAGGTGAAGAGCGTCCTGGGAACTAAGCCATTTTTGAATGAATATGAAATAAGAGAATCGCAAAATGAATTTTGTCAAAGCATTCAAGAGCGCTCTAAAGGGAGATGTATATATTGTTGCAACCGATGGGGAACCCACACCACCTGAGGGTACTCCAGCTTATACGGTTATGGAAGAAAAAGGTGTCGCGCCTTGTTTATGGATGAAACAGTGGCGCAAATTAACAGAAAAAGAAGGGTGTTTAGCATTCCCAGAACATGGGACGTTTAACCCAAAGGTACTAGAAAATTTGAGGTGGATGTTAAGTACGCAGAAACCACCTCCGAGACCGGCACAATATGAGGCTTTAGCGATTTGGGACTTGATGGCTCTTAAACATAGACAAGAAAGGTTTCAGAGAAGACTGAGAAGGGCAGAAAAATCATACGCAGAGACCAGATGGGACAATGAGAATAAAATGTGGAGACGGGGCATTGTAGATGGGTTGAAGTTATTCCCGGCAATTACTCAGGGAGAAGAGACACAGGGAAAGAAAGCCTCTTGTAAAACCGACAAAGACTCAGGCAAATCGAAAGAAAATAAAAGATCCTGGGAAGAGGACGATGATTCAGACGATGAGGAATTTATGGATAGATTGTTACATGATCGTCCGCCACCATATGTGGTGAACAACAGTGCTCCAAGTACTAGCTTGGATCCTGGGAACCAGACGCAGGAAAAGGGAGTTACTGATACGGTACAGACTAGCGATACAGCTTTGATTCAGAATAGTGTCAGTGTACCCACTGCACCCGACATGCCGATACAGTTGCAACCACCACCACAGATAAAGAGATTCTACCCTGATGTTCCAGTGCTTGAGACTACTACAAACTTGATAGTGCCGCCAGACCCGATATATACAAAGACAAAACTAATACAGATTGAATCGACTCCGAAATTAATGTCCCAACCACCACAGTTGATACCAGGGTATAACCCTGTAGCGGGACCGCCGTTAGTGCCTGTTCCGGGTACATTGGAACAGACCTATGGTGTCGAAGCTCCAAGAAGTCTGGGTCCAGGTCAGACACCTGGCGCTATATCATTACCCATTACTGTTGGTCCACCCGTACCCTTGTATGCACAAGGTAAAGCAGGGGTGTGTGATCAGGGAGTGATGACTCAGGAAGCGGTAAGAGGAGGGTCTATGGGAACTCCACAGACAAGTAAATGAGCCACCAAGACCCTTAATGGACCTTAGTCCAGTAGGGGCACCTCTCGAAGCAATGCGTCAAGCAGGATTAGGAGTTTTAACTCCCCAAACCATGAGTACAAATACTTCGTATTCTCCAATGATACATGCAGGAAACATTTCATTACAGGGTTTTACAGTACAGCAGTTAAATGAATGGTTAGAGAAAACCTATACTTCACAAAAGGCTGTAGTGACTACGGTTGAACCTGAAAAAGAAAAACCAGATGAATACCTGAACCTTGTGCGACTAGGGGCGGAAGCTGCCGAGTTAGTAGAAGGGACAATGGGAATAAATAGATTGGAGTCATACACAGAGGCAGAATTGAGATACTTGTGTCCCAAAATTACCAAGGAAGTAGGCAAAGTACATCAGAGATTAGCGAACTTAGCAGACAAATACAATATCGATATCGGAAACACTAAGGCCCATATTTATACTTTTTGACGCTAAACTGCGCTAACGCAGTTTAGCGTCAAAAAGTTTTGCGCCGTCTAACGCCATTCTGAAGCGCCAAGCGGGCGCCGTATTTATGGAATGGCGTTAGACGGCGCAATCAGTCCGGCGCTGCCTGGTTTGCGTGGGAAAAAACCACGTAGACCAGACAGTGCCGGCGTAGGGGGAAAATGGCGCATGGGCGTCTTAAAATGGGGCAAGTCAGGTTACGTCGAAAAAATCGTCTTAACCCGACTTGCGCCATTTTTTAACGACGCCCATCCCCCATCAACATGACTCCTATCATTGTAAAGATAGGAGTCATGCCCCCTTGCCCAATGGCCATGCCCAGGGGACTTCTGTCCCCTGGGCATGGTCATTGGGCATAGTGGCATGTAGGGGGGCACAAATAAGGCCCCCCTATGCCACCAAAATAAAATATAAAAAATAAAAAATAAAACTTACCTGAACTTACCTGAATGTCCCTGGGGTGGGTCCCTCCATCCTTGGGGGTCCTCCTGGGGTGGGCAAGGGTGGCAGGGGGGGTCCCTGGGGGCATGGGAGGGCACCTGTGGGCTCATTTTGAGCCCACAGGCCCCTTAACGCCTGCCCTGAGCAGGCATTAAAAAGTGGCGCAAATGCGCCGTTTTTTGCCACGCCAACTCCCGGGCGTCTCTTTTGCCCGGGAGTATAAATACCACGTAAAGGCCTGGGAGTCATTTTTTAGACGGGAACGCCTCCCTTGCATATCATTAACGCAAGGAAGGGGTTCACGCTAAAAAATGACGCACATTCCGGGAACTTTGGCGCTATTCGCCTCTAACGCCATAGTATAAATATGGCGTTAGTTGGCGTTAGTTTTGCGTCGAAATTGCGTCAAAAAAAACGACGCAATTTCGGCGCAAACTGAGTATAAATATGGCCCTAAGCATTTGAAAAGGAGTTACAGACTAGATTTTGACTCAAAAGATTTTGAACACATGAGATCTGCAGGAATGAAGACACATTTGAGAGAATTGTTGCAGAGTGCACAAATTTGGGGTGCATTGGAGAAATGGGAAGGCCGATGGGCAAAGAAAAGAGATAAGGGAAAGGGTGATAGCCCAGGGCCTAATCAAACTAAAACCTCGCCTGACCTGGAATCAGTAAAAATATTGCCTATGAGAGAGACAGCTGGTGGTGTTTTAGTACATGTGCCATGGACTAAGGGAGACATTTTATCTTTTACGAATGATTATCCCAGATTGAGAGAGAAGCCGATCGAGTGGTATCAACAAATGGACAGGTTTGTGAAACTTGCAAAATGTCTCTGGGAAGACTTGAATACTTTGTTTGAGATCATTGTTCCGCCGGATTTGTGGCTCGAGTGCAAGAGAGGGGTAGATTGGCCGACAAAGGAGCCGGCGAGAGATAAGGTGACCGGAGCACCTTCAGAAGAGGTGATGAAATATTATCATAAAGTGATTGAGTTTTTGAAACAAAAGGTGTCGCCAAAGGTGACTGATTGGCAGAAAATTGACCGGACCTCTCAAGAGGTTAAAGAGTCAATACATGCTTATTACGAGAGATTGTTGAAAGCGTTCAAGCATTACAGTGGTATTGAGACAATTGAACCGAAGGACATGAACCACCTTGTGTTTAGATTTGTTGAAGGATTGAGACCGGAGGTCAGTCAAATGATTAAGAATCATTTGATTTGTTGGCAAGCTAAACCGATTGATGAGGTATTGCAGTATGCAAAGTACTGTAGTGATGAGATCGAGTTGAAGCAGAAAAAGTTAAAGGAAAAGGTGATGGTCATGCAGATAGGAGCTGCACAGGCTGGAATACAGGGAAATGGAGTTCAGCAGATGATACAACAACAACAACCGCAAATAAATGGTGTGTTTCAGGCACAGCCGAGAGGCCGATTCCGAGGGTTTGTGAATTACGGTTTGGATATGAATAATGTTGTTGTTCAAAATGATGCTCAAGGGGTGAAAAAGATGTCACCATGTCACGCGTGCGGGGGTGTGGGGCACTGGAAACGGGAGTGCCCGAATATGGTGCAGGATGGTGCAGTTCAGCAGAGCACTAATGTTGGTACATTACAAAATTCACAAGGTCCAAAGGTGAGACATCAAAACCCGAATTTTCAGAATAATTTGGTACAAATGCAAGGGGTACAGCCCATGCAGCAGATGCAAATGCCGCGTTTTCAGTCAATACAAGTGCAACCAATGCAACAGCAGATTCCTATAGTGCCTAGACAGCAAATGCAAATACCAATGGCTCCGATGGGACAGCAACAGGTGATGCTTCCTCAGCAGGTCACAGGTCAAGTAACAAATCAAAACAACACTGTACAACAGTTTCCATTACGGGGAGGAAATGCCATGAATGAGGACTGGTCAGATGATAGCTCAGATAGTGAAGAATGCAGGCTTGCAGCATCCCTAGAGGTAGATCAGAGAGGCCCATATGTAGAGGGAAAGGTGATGGGCTATAAGTTTTCATTTTTGGTTGACACAGGAGCTACAAGCTCTACGGTACGAAGTGCAGAGGTCCTGAGGTTACCTCTCTCAGGGCGTACTATACGAGTGGTTGGAGTAGCGAATCAGTATCTGACTAACCCGATTACCGATCCGGTACAAGTTGAAATTGGCAATTTCCAAGGGCTGCATAGATTTGTTGTATGTGATTCAAGTCCAGTATCCCTACTGGGAAGGGACTTATTGTGTAAGACAAAATGTTCAATTACCTGTTCCAATGATGGAATTGAAGTACAGACAAATAGTGACGATGAGGGAGATGAGAGTCAATTTATAAAAGAAGAAGCAGGAACAAATGAAGACTACCCTTTAATTACTTTATTCCCGATGCATACATTGATTGACTTACCTGTCGAATTACAAGGATCAGTGACAGAGAAAGTGTGGGATTTGACCAGGAAGGAAGTAGGATTGATAAAAGGAGTAGAACCAGTCAAAGTTCAGATAAAACCAAATGCAGTATTCCCACAAGTATCACAATATCACATGACCCAAGACATCCTTATAGAGGTGTCACAAATAATTGCAGACTTTATCAGACAGGGAGTCCTGAAGGAAGTCTTGAGCAGTCCATGAAATTCTCCAATAATGGGTTTAAAGAAGCCCTGTGGGAAAGTTCGAATTGTGCAGGATTTGTGGAAGATAAATGAAATTGTGATAAAATGCTGCCCTGTGGTACCTAACCCAGCAGTAATAATATTACAGGTTCCCTGTGATGCTGAATGGTTTACCGTAGTAGACCTATCACAAGCTTTCTTTTCGATACCTCTTCAAGAGGACAGCCAATTTTTGTTCAGTTTCAAATTCCTGGATAAGGTGTACAGTTGGTGCAGAATCCCTCAAGGGTTCTCAGAGTCACCATCCATCTTCAATCAGTTATTGAAAAAGGATTTGGAACCTCTTGTGCTGCCTTTTAATTCAACTCTCATGCAGTACATCGATGATTTGCTAATTGCATCCAAAACCAGAGACAGTTGTAAATACGACACTATTGCATTACTGAATCATCTGGGAAAGAATGGACACAAGGTGTCACCTAGAAAATTACAATATTGTCAGAAAGAAGTAAAATACTTGGGACATTTGATTGAGAAAGGGTCCAGAAGAATATCAAAGGAAAGAATAACAGCTGTTTTGCAAATGAATCCCCCAACAACAAAAAGAGATGTTAGGATGTTTTTGGGAATGGTGGTCTACTGTCGTCAGTGGATACCCAACTTCTCAATCATCTCAAAGACATTAATAAAACTGACAGGAAAGGAAGTCAAAGATGAGCCATACACTATAACTTTGTCAAAAGAGGAGCTTGAGTCATTCGTAGAATTAAAAGAATGCATGTGCAGGGCACCAGCATTAGGAATGCCAGACTACAAGAAACCTTTTCTGTTGTTTTGTCATGAACGTGATGCTTGTTCTTTGTCTGTCTTAACACAGGTCCATGGAGATGCAAATCGCCCTGTAGCATATTTTTCAGCTACCTTGGACCCTGTCGCAGCAGCCTTACCGGGTTGTTTGCGTGCAGTTGCAGCAGTTGGTCAGAGATTTTTACAATGTGAAGGCATAGTCATGGGATACCCTTTGACAGTAATGGTTCCACATTCAGTTGAAATTCTGTTGACACGAACTAAGATTCAACACATGATAAATGCACGTCTCACTAGGTATGAGACGATCATACTGGGGTCACCGAATGTCACTCTTAAAAGATGCACTGTACTGAACCCGGCAACTTTACTGCCTAATGAAAATACTGAAATCAAAGATGGGGAAGAATTTGAACATGATTGTCTTGAGGTGACTGAGTTGTGCACCAAACCTCGCCCAGACATACAGGATACCCAGTTAAAAGAAAATTATTGCATTATGTTTGTAGATGGGTCCTGTCTAAGAGATTCTGCAGGGCCATTGAGTGCCGGTTACGCGGTATGCACCATAACTGGTATTGTCGAAGCCTCCTGGCTCGAGAGAGTGTTTTCTGCACAAGTGGCAGAATTAATTGCCCTTATTAAGGCATGCCACGCAGCTGTAAATTTGAAAGTCACTATCTATACTGACAGCAGATACGGATTCGGAATTGTACATGATTTTGGCCAACTTTGGTCACAGAGGGGTTTTATGACCTCCTCTGGTTCTCCTGTGAAAAACGGTGAACAATAAGAGATTTGTTACATGCAATTCAGTTACCTCTCGAAATTGCCGTGGTGAAGTGCAGTGCTCACATCAGATCACAAGATTTTGTGTCTATGGGAAACGGCTATGCAGATCAAGTCGCAATATTTTGTGCACTGAACTGTATAGTGTTCAAGGAGCAATGGGAATTGTTACCACAATCTGAAAATTATACATGTTTAAATCTAGCATTACGAGTGGTTGATACCTTAGACGAACTGAAAACATTACAAGGTCGTGCTAGCAAAGAAGAAAAACATTCTTGGCAAAGAATGCAATGTGTACAAAGAGCTGATGATTTATGGGTTTCAGAGGAGGGAAAATTGGTCTTGCCAAATAGCCTTTTGTCGCAGTTTGCCCGGCTATATCATGGGCAGGCACATCTGGGAAGAGATGCCATGATCAGATCCTTTAAGATTGATTGGTTCAATCCAAAATTCAGACATGCCGCAGAAATCACTTGCCACAGGTGCGTCATCTGTCAACAGATGAATGCCGGAAAAGGAACTGTGGTAACTTTGAGCCACATTGGGAGAGCTGGAGGTCCATTCAACAAAATGCAAATGGATTTTATTGAAATGCCTGTTTGTGGAGGATTGAAGTACGTGTTGGTGATTGTGTGTGTGTTCAGTCATTGGATTGAGGCATATCCCACACGTAGGAATGACAGTCTTACAGTTGCAAAACTACTACTCAGGGAACTGATACCAAGATTCGGGTTTCCGGTTTCTATAGAATCAGATAGGGGTAGACACTTCGACAATGAGGTGATTAAACTTCTGTGTGTACCGCACTCAATATTGAGCAAAAGCTGCATTGTAGCTATCGCCCTGAAGCATCAGGATTAGTAGAGCAGATGAATGGTACTTTGAAATCAAGGATGGCAAAAATGTGTGCAGCAACAAATATGAAGTGGCCAGATGCCTTACCTCTAGTGCTGATGTCAATGAAAAACACCCCAGACAAGAAAACGGGATTGTCCCCCCATGAAATCCTCATGGGCAGAGCTATGAGATTACCAGCAGTACCTACAAATGCACTAGTGAATATTACAGATGATATGGTGTTGGTTTACTGCAAACGTTTGGCTGACATAATTCGCTCTTTTTCTCACCAGGTGGAAGCTAACACGTTGCTACCGATTGGTGATCCAGGTCACTCTCTGCAAGCCGGTGATTGGGTGGTTGTCAAGAAGCATGTGAGAAAATCGTGTCTAGAGCCCCGTTGGAAAGGGCCGTATCAAGTAATATTGGCAACTACTACCGCTGTGAAGTGTGCCGGAGTTCCCAACTGGATACATGCCAGTCATACGAAAAAGGTAACGTGTCCTGTTGAAGAGGAACTTGAAGTTTCTGGCACAGTGACTTCAGGAAGAGAAGTCTCAGGGTCAGAAAACAGTCAAGAAGAAACTGAGACTACCGGAGAGCCCACTGAGAACAGCCTTGTCCCTCAAACTATCAATGAGTTTGAGAGAGGTGACAGAGTGCCTATCTCAGTAGAGACACCAGGAGAACTAAGCCAAAGAGAGGTTCTCCCAGAAGTAGACAAATACGGGTTAGAATCTGAACCCAACATAGAACCAGAGGAAGAAAGAGAAGGAGAAACCATAGATACAAATCAAAACGTGTCAGAGTTTCCCGAACCAGTTGCAGGTCCATCAAGAGAAAACACCATATCACAAGAAGAGGGTGCTGTCCAACGTTCTGAAGGAAAACATAGAGTAAAGACTTATAGAGGCGACAATTGGCCAGACAAGTCGCATCCTAAAATAAAGGGGGTATCAAGTGATAGAAGAGAGTGATACCTCACAAGCAGATGATTTGAGTGAAGGAGAACAACAAGGTGAACAAAGATTGAAGAGAAAAAGAATCGCGAACAGAAGATATACAGGTCCTGAATGGGCGTATGCTACAAAATCTGAATGGCAACAAGAATTCCTAGCATTCTGTTTTGATCGAAAAGTATCAGGCAATACTACGGTACCTGAAAAGGAATTCAAAGAAAACCTGACTAAGTTTGAAATTCTGAAAAACTGAAAAGAAAGAAACTACCGGAAGTGACACTAAAACCGAATTTGACTTTTAAAGAAACCTGATTATGACAAGCTGCTAACCTGAATTGACGAAAAGGGTCCTGGAGTGAGTGAAGACGCTGTAAAAATCCGCAGAGGTTGATTCTCAAGTTGATTGTTGATCTGCTATTCTGATTCTATACAAACATGGCTTACAATAGAAATAGTAGTAAGGGAAGTAAGGTGTGTGGTTGGTTAGGTCTTATAATAGGTATTGTGTGTGCAGTGATGATTGTAGGAGTGATTGTGGGAATGCCATGGAGGGAGAAAGAAACTATTAATGCAACTTCAAAACCTGAAACTACTACTACACTAACACCATGGGAGAGATTTGAGCAGGATGCAAGACATATGCATGAGGGAACTAATGCAAAAGGGGAACTTTCTACTAACGTCTTCTATCGCTTACTAAATGAGTATATGGAAACAATGGATGCGTAAGATTGTTATGTATGTACTAAAATTCCTTAGTCTGTGCAGGAGGGAGTTACCTATCATAGTCTCCCTCTTACTTATGGAATTAATTGCAGCCTGCTACTAACAAGATTCTATAATCAAGAGCATGTGCAATACTTTTATTCAAACTTGGATGTTGTGTTTTCCTTTGTGCCTGTGATTGAATTCTTAAATAAATTAGCTAAAGAGCACGATATAAAAATAGTTAGAGGATTCTTTGAGCCAACACTTACATTTGGAACTGCTTATGCACATCGCAACAATTTGACTTGCTTACTGTCACCTGTAGAAAAGAGCTTTTTAGATCACACAGATGATAGACGCAAAATGTTAAAAGAAAGGTTAGAAAAAGGATTAGAGAAATGTACCTATGCAAATGAATATGCTTATACTGCAATCAAAACACAAGGCAAACTAGCTATAGATGCATTACACGTAGGTAGACTCTGTGTATATAGACCAAAATCTGATCAAGACAATTTGTTTGTGGGAACGAGTGAGTGTAGGCATGTGTTTTTGTTTCAGTGCAAATGAACCTTTATGTTGAATGGACAAGATCCAGCGATTCCTGGAATCTATTATATTTGTGGGTTAAATGCTTATTACCGTCTCCCTAAGGGATGGTATGGGACATGTTATTTGGGGATAGTATTCCCAAAGATATACCAGATTGATGACTTAAAACAAATTCCTAAAACGTCTGAATTACAACATCCTAGACAAAAACGAGAATCAGTGGCGGCTGTCATTGGTGATATATTTGGAGCCATAATCCCATCAGTAGGGGTTATCTTGAATTCTATGAAAATTCTAAGATTGTCTACTATAGTGGATAACATGCTGACAAATTTTACAGGAGCCATACTCCTGATGGATACTGAACTTGCTGCAGAAAGAGCTATGACTCTTCAAAATCGGCTTGCTTTAGACATTCTTTTAGCAAAGAGTGGAGGCATCTGCAAAATGCTTAATGAGCGTCATTGTTTTCCATTCATACCTGATAACAGTAAGAAAATTAGAAGCATGCTTACTAACCTTACTAGCGATAGTACAGATTTGAAGGATCTGAAAGAACTTGGTGTTTGGGAGAAATTTGGAAAGGGAATTGCCCGAGTCGGAAGCTGGTTTACCAACATTTGGAATGGGGTACTTGCAAAAATTATGATGGGTCTTTTAATTGTTTTGGTTTGTCTATTAGGATTATGGGGGGCATGTAAAATGAATGACGAAATAAAAATAAATTGGACAAAAAAAACCAGAAGAAATGAAGAAAGTGAGAGAGAGAAAATGTTTAATGAAATATGGGAAAGCTCACATAAAGGGCAAGATGTTGAAATGCGTATTATGCGCAAGGTGAAAAAATGAAAAGATCAAAGAAAGATTTTGTGTGATGACGAGCGTCATCAGATGAGGGACTGAGAGAGCGTAATCTATATATTACCTATTTTAGATGTGAAATGCTTATACTTAACAATGCTGCATTAATAGTCATAAAATATTATTCATTTAAATTGTATTCTAACGTACTTATAATAGAAGAGAATTATCGTACACATACTAATGTCGACTATAAGAAAAATTATTTGCATTAATCGAATATGTTAGCACCTACGAAGATTGTATTTATGAGAATCCATAAGCCTTAAGTTAGCGTGAGCCGAAGAATTAGCTGTGTAACTCTCATATTAAAGCATATTTTTTCTGTTTCTCCAGTGTGCTGACTCGCAAAAGGCCATGACCCAGCATGTGTTCTCTTCTTTGTTTTATGTAACAAACTTAGGTTTCTTCCCATCTGCATGCTAGCTGCTCTAGTATAAGTTTTATATGTTTTTGCAACACTTACTGAAACATTCAAGGACACTCGACCATGGAAAAGAGAACTTTTGACCCGAAGAACGTGCCAGAAAATGAAGTAACCCCGGATGTGCCACCTACGAAAAACGTCAATTATGAAGTCCAATCAAAGTGTTATAAATTATCGCGGGTGAAAATTGTATGACCTAATGTATAATTTGATAGGTTAAAGATAGTGGGGTGTAGCGACTATCCAATAGAATTTTGGGGGAAGGTATTGCGAAAAAGGGATAAAAACCCATGATACAGAAGACTAGAGAGAACTAGGTAGGGAATGATATCAATTGCATCCAGAAACTCTGTCACTCTGTCTGGTGACTAGAGACTTAATAAAACCATCCTCACCCTTAGTTTGCCCATTACACTTTTCCTCCTTATGAGGGAAGTGCCCCAGCCTTTAGACGAGATAGACTGATGATGATCTAACTGATGTCCTGATGACGAAGACTGATCCTGTATGCTGACTTGACCTGAGGAGGGTAATTATGACAATTGCCATTGTAATTTGTCTATATGCTTTTTCTTTCTAGGTACCAACTGCTGTACTTTTGGATAGAGTCCCTAGTCAGATGTTTTCTAAATTAGTGTTCTAAATTGTTTTGCATGAAGTCCAGCATGCTAATGCTAATTAGTGGTTAGGTTAGGTGTTCACTCTGACTGACGTAAACGGACATGACTGACATCGTGCTATGCTGAATTGAGACGTATATAATGTTCTATGTACCATGATCTGTGTATATCATATATTAGTGTTTTAATGTTTGTCATTTTCGCATTGTCAAAATCTTATCACAGTTGCCATATCGTGACTATGCTCTTTTGCTTCTTGGTTTTGAGATTAATACATTTGCTATTAGATTGTAATCAATAGGGAATAAAATTCATAAAACTTCTAATAAAGGTGTGGTTATTCGTGACTAAAAGGTCATGTTTGCACTGATAGTTTAACCAATGTCTAAGGTGAAGTATATTGTGGTGATATATGTTGATAATATCATTGATATATTGCTTGACATATTGATCAGTTATCTCGTTCTACGGTGTCTCACCACTGGGTCAAAAGATTCATCGGCCTAAAACGAGTCCTAATGTGTATAAATTGACATAGAGGGACGCGTTAACAGTTCCTTTGACCTCACGTCAGGTTACTGGCAGATTGCCTTGACTGAAGGGGCTCAAAAAAGATCTGCTTTTCTACCCCTTAGGGCCATTACCAGTTCAGAGTAATGCCCTTTGGATTGAAAAATGCTCCAGCTACCTTCCAACGGTTGGTTAACGAGGTCCTAGCTGGCAAGGATGCCTTCTGCACAGCCTACCTAGACAACATTGCTGTCTATAGTTCCAGCTGGTTAGGAACACTTGCTCCATCTCAATGAGGTGCTTCAGGCCCTGCAACAGTCACGCCTGACCATCAAGGCCAGTAAGTGCCATATTGGGCAGGGTTCCGTGGTGTACTTGGGACACCGAGTACATAGTGTCAAGGTGCAACCCTCCAGGCCAAGATTGAAACTATCAAGGCCTGGCAACCACCTAGAGCTCAAACAGTGGTGAGGGCCTTCTTAGGACTCAACCGAATATTACCGCAGATTTGTTAAGGGATATGGCACCAAAGTAGCCCCCTTAACAGAACTAACATCCAAGAAACAACCTAGGTTGGTGAATTGGACAGAGGCTTGTCAGAAAGCCTTTGACTCCCTGAAGAAAGCTCTAGGCACCCGACTACTCCACAGAATTAATCGTGCAGACAGATGCTTCAGACCATGGCATAGGGGCGATCCTAGCACAGCTGAATGAGAAGGGCCTGGACCAACCAGTAGTCTTTATTAGCAGAAGAGTATTACCACGGGAACAGAGGTGGAGTGCTATTGAGAGAGACGCATTTGCTGTGGTCTGGGCACTGAAGAAGCTGGGACCATTCCTGTTTGGGGCTCACGCCCGGGTTCAGACCGACCACAGGCCCCTCAGATGGCTCATGCAAGTGAGGGGCAAAAATCCTAAACTCTTGAGGTGGTCCATTTCCCTACAGGGTATTGACTTTACGGTGGAGCATCGCCCAGGGATTGACCACGCCAACGCTGATGGTCTCTCCAGATACTTCTGCCTTAGCAATGAGAGCTACCAGGGGTTTGGGTAGTTCTCCCCACTTTCAGCTAGGGGGGACACATGTTAAACCTGACAGCCATAGGGTGGTCACCCCTAACTTTTTGCCTGCCTGTAGTGGGTGTGATGATGGTGAGACCCTCTTTCCCTCTAACATAGTCTACTCACAGAGAGTTTATTTAAAAAAAAAATCTTTATTCTTTGTCTTGTGGCACTTTCATTTATGAATCCCATTTCATGCTGTGCCACCTCTCTGTTGCTTGAAAGAAAAAAAATATGTTTATCTTCCTTATTCCTATATACTTTTAATTCTCTATTGTTTCTACAGTCTCCTTCTTCTTTTCTTCTTCGTTTGTATGGTCTTTTCCTTTATCTTTATCCATCAACTTGTTTTTTAACAGTCTCTCTTTGGTTTCCTTCTAGGGGTTCACTGGTTTCTGTTTGCGAGTCCACTCAGAGGCATGAGGAGAAAACACAGGATAAGAAATAGGAGGTAAGTCTGGGGTTTGTTTTAACCATGTGTTAAAGGGGGCTAAGGGGGTGAAGGGGAAGTGAAGCAACTGTTCACTTTCGGTGAGTTTCCTCTTTTCACTATGTGTTTTTTGCACAGTGGTTTAGTGGTCGAGAGTTGAATAATAATTAAAAAAAATTATCTCTATATATTTAGGTTAATAATAACAAATACAAACAATGAAGAGAAAGAGAAGAAAAAAACAGGGTGGAAGAAAGTGTGTTTCTATCCACACACTCCCTTCCTTAACAAGGTATTATACTTCTCTACCTTTCTCCCACTTAGGTTAATGGTATATTTTATTTCAGCCCTCCTGCCTCCTCTTATCTCTTCCCCATCCCCCTTGAAAATTCCTCAGAAGGCACTTACAGCTCGTATACAGGCACGTTCCTGATTAAGCCACGTCTAGGGACGTGGCAGGTCAATGCATCTTCCATGGGTCTCCTGCCGCTGCCATCCGCTTGTTTCACTCTCTCTCGAAGGTGACTACCGGAGGCCTCCTCTTCATCACTGCTTGTTGCGTCTCCCGTTGTTCCTCTCTGGTCGGGGTTTCTTCTTTCGCCGCTGTCTGCATCTTCCTTCTGCACGTACTCACCCTCCCGCGACCGCGTGTACTCTTCCTGGTTTTTCACTTTGTTGAGGCGTAGTGACGTGACGTACTCAAAAGTGCCCCTGGGGCACTTTATCTTCGGTCTCAGTCTCGTCAGCTCGTCGGCTCTTCCAGGGTTCCAATAACCCTGTTACACTGCCTCCCTCCACTTTTTGACACTGGTTGTGCTGGTTGTAGGACTCTGCACACCTTATCACTTCTAAGCAGTGCTAAAGTGCATACGCTCTCTCCCTTCAAACATTGTGACATTGGCTCATACCCAATTGACTTATTTAATTTATTTATAAGTCCCTAGTAAAGTGCACTACATGTGCTCAGGGCCTGTAGATTAAATGTTACTAGTGGGCCTGCAGCACTGATCGGGCCATCCACATAAGTAGCCCTTTAACCATGTCTCAAGCCTGCCATTGCAAGGCCTGTGTGTGCAGTTTCACTGCCAATTCGACTTGGCATTTAAAAGTACTTTCTAAGCCTTAAACGTCCCCTTTATCTACATATAAGTCACCCTATGGTAGGCCCTAGGTAACCCATAGAGAAGGTTGCTATGTAAGTACAAGGCAGGACATTAACATATGTGTTCTATATGTCCTGGTAGTGTAAAACTCTTAAATTAGTTTTACACTGCTGTGAGGCCTGCTCCTTTCAAAGGCTAACACTAAGGCTACCTTCATAAACTGTTTGAGTGGTAGATTCTGATGAAAAAATGGTAAGCAGGTCATATGCACTATGGCCAGAATGCTAATAAAAAATCCTGCTGACTGGTGAAGTTGGATTTACCCTGACTAGAGTGAGGGTCCCTGACTAGAGTGAGGGTCCTTGCTTGGACAGAGGGTAACCTGACTACCAACGAAAGACCCATTTCTAATAAATACTAATTAAAACGTTCACTTCAAGCCATAGTTCTTCTCTTACCTGCAGGGTTTTTCCAGATATGACATCTAAAGGGGCTGGTAGATAAGTTGTAGAAGTAGTAGCACACTAGCACACTAACAGGAAGACAGAACTTCACAGAAGGTGCCACTCCAACCTATGCAAACTCCAACTATAGGATTAATCAAAGGGTTATCCTTTACTTTCAATTCTATTGAAAGAAAACAGAGAGTTAGTGGGTCATCATCATATTATCATAACTTTAGGATGACAGAGACCAGACTACCACAATGACAGTATTTGACACACAGCAAAGAAGACCTGATATGATAATAAAATCTAGCAATATCAATATCTTCTGGGCAGTGGTGGGGAGCTATAGTATAAAACTAAACTTAGGGAATAAGTTCATGGAGTCAGGAGAAGTGGGCTTCAACTCAAGAGTGTTTAGACCAGGTTAAGTGTTTACGGAACATGCACACAAGGCATGAATGAAGATGTTGATGGGTCCGGTGTGGAATATTGCTCTTTTAATAGAAGGTAGAAGGTCATGCAGTGAGTAGGTGTTGCTTTCACCACATCCACACATGCAAGTGTGTGATTCATTTATGATGTAAAATTCAGTCAATGAATCACAGAGTCCAGGGAAAGATGGTTAGGGGCTTAATGAATGGATGAGAAAGGGGATTTAAAGAAATGCTGCGACAAAGACAAACACTATGCAAAAGGAACCACAGCAATTGTTGTTTGGGTGCTGAGCAGCACACCATCATCAATATGTCGTGGAAGGAAACGAAGGGAGAAGTAAGTATGACACAGTTCAGTAAATTCATTGGAAACAGTCTTTCAGCCCCAGAGAGACCCCAGATAGAATGTCCTAAGTGTTATGTCTTCTAGTTTTGAAATATGGAAGATTGAATATTAACCCATCCAGTTCTAAAAATTGTGATTGTTAAAAGGAAAATGATACTGTATTGCCAAATTGGGTGATGCATCTCCATCCTTCTTGGAATGCCCGTCACTCTGGTGCCTATCTGAACCTGTCCGGTAGGTAAGCTGGAGTCTTGAGCTTTCCTAGTTTTGTTTGTGCAGGAGAGGACTAGGAGAAGGTCTGTGTATTGAAAATAAACAGTAGCTCTATTGTAGAGTAAAGGAAAAGGACAAAAGAAAGCAAGGTAAGCTTCATGAGGTATCAGGAGTGTACCAAAAAGACTCAGAGGCAGAGCCAGAACATAGGAGGAGTTTCACGTTTGAGCTAGCAATGCAACAAACACATACTCGGCAGCATTTCCAAATCATTGCACCTCTCTCCAGTTCACAGAACTGAGTACTAAGCCTCAGAGTCTTCATCATGGGTTCTCTTTGAAGTTGAAATATTTTTCCTTTCTAGCTGTTAAGGTAGTCCTGCCCTGAGTCCTTTCATCTACCTCCTCCAGATTCAGAGTAACTCTGTCCCAGTCCCAAGCTGAGCATGATCGACTTGTGAAGTGGACTGCTGTTGAAGAACAAATAGAGAAACAGAACTGGAGCCTTTTTTGTGTAGATTTGTGTTTGGTAACTAATGTGGCTGGTTTGTTATGAGGAACCAGAAAAAAGCAGTAGACCCTGCATGTAAATTTCACTACTTTTGAAAGGTCAATCACTTTCAGGAAAATAAAATCATCCATCAGCCCCCAAACATCGCAAATCATTGGAAACACATTTACAAAGTTGTTGAACCTTCTCCCTCACTGTCATCCACCACATATATCAGTCATCATTATCATTCACAAATTCACAATCACAATCAATATGTCACCACTCATTGGTGCAATAGTTACTTAGTTGCCTCTTCCAATCCAATCACAATGGTTGAACATAATACTGCCTCTTTGATGGAATCCACACATTGGAATTAGGCATTGGCACTGACAGTCTTTCAATCAATGATCTTTTAGGGCAGGCATGCATGGTGATGTGAAAATAGGATAGGCAATGGCATGTGAGGGAGGCAGGCATCATCTCCATTGTCCTGAAGGGTATGTGGGAGCTTCTACACTGTGCACGGGTCCAACTATAATCCGGCCTTGTATGTGAATATAAAATCAATGGTGGGGCAGCATAAATCCATCACAAACATAATGTTGCACTAGCATACTTCCCTTTTTTTAAACAAAAAAGAGAAAACAAAGCTGAATGAGAAATAATGAAAAAGTTCTATGGTGGCACTGGCATAATCTATCTGTGAAGTAGAGTTTGTCCTCAAACTCTGGTTGTTCTCCCAGAAGTTGAACAGCTAACACGCTTGATTCAGACCAATCTTCCTCTTCCTCCTCCTGTGGTGGTTCAGGAACAGTGTGATCAGGTGGCATAAAATGCTGGTTCATTTTGATTATGGTCAATCTCTCCAGGTTTTGAGGCGAGAGACTGGTCCTTCTAACTGTTACAACTGCACCAGCTGCACTTAACACACATTCAACAGACACACTGGCTACAGTACAAGCCAGAAACTTTATTGTCAGCCTGCTGAGCTCTGGCCATTGGTGCATCTTCCCATACTAATACACCAATGAGTTTTGATCAAGATACACTTCTTTCAGCTCATTCAGATATTCCTGTAACATCCTCCGAATGGTCATTGGTGCTGCCACCTGCTCGACTACTTTTTCCTTTGCCTCTGTACTGAACTTAAGACCTGCCACTTGAAACCAAGCCAATACAGAGGTTGGGTCTGATTCTTATGTTGCTGTTGCTGTTGGTTTTCTTGTTGGTGGAGTTGGCAGATGTGAGACAAGACTGCCCTATCTGAAAGTTGAAGTCGGCACCCCAGAACTGCAGATTGGGACTCTAAGTTTCAGTCATTCTTCTTCCAGTTCTCCTGATAGCTCAACAATCCACCTCATTGTGAAACATCCCCTTCAGAAAAAGGAATGATAGTGGAAAGATTATTTTTTGTAGTGTGGATCAAGTAGGCACAGATGTACTCTTTGGACAAGAGGATGTCATTTTGCGGCCTTGCATTACAAGTCAAGCAATAGCTTAGGCTATTAACCAAGGCATGCGCTTCTGGGTTATCATTAACACTTGACTGCAATCTTTTCAAACACCTTTATTAGGTGCTCCTGTAGCAGATGCAATAACGGGATAGCTTGGCCAATTGTACTGTCCTCCTTGCTAACTTCCCATGTGAAAATCGCAAAAGGGAGCAGCATCTGTGTGAGGCATTTGACTAGGCCCCATTTTTCCGCATCCATGGTCATAGCTTTCCCAATTGCATCAGCTCCTCTTTGAATGACATAGGGGGTCATTCCAACCTTGGCGGGCGGCAGGCGGAAACCACCATTTGGCCGCCATGCGGCCAAATATACGCGGCCCCCATTCTGACATTCCCGCTGGGCCGGCGGGCGCTAACCAAGCGGGAATGAGGCCGCAACACAGGAGCCGGCTCCGAATGGAGCCGGCGGTGTTGCGGCCGTGCGACGGGTGTAGTTGCACCCGTTGCGCTTTTCACTGTCTGCTAGGCAGACAGTGAAAAGCTGGCCGGGGCCCTGTTAGGGGGCCCCTGCACTGCCCATGCCAGTGGCATGGGCAGTGCAGGGGCCCCCAGGGGCCCCAGGACACACCTTACCGCCAGCCTCTTCCTGGCGGTGAAAACTGCCAGAAACAGGCTGGCGGTAAGGGGGTCAGAATCCCCAGGGCAGCGCTGCCCTGGCGGATTCTCCCAGCCGGGGCAAAAACGACGGAAAACCGCCGGCCCCGGCGGGGCGACCGCGGCTTTACCACCGCGGTCGGAATGGGATTGGAAGCACCACCAGCCTGTTGGCGGTGCTTCCGTCATTCTTGCAGGGTCAGAATGACCCCCATAGTCATTAATCTGTTTGTAGTGCTCAAACAGATATTGCAACATATTATAGGTTGAGTTCCAACGTGTCGGCACCTCCTGTATTGGGTCTTTAACTGGTACTCTGTTATCATGCTAAATAATTTGCAACTGTTTCGAGGCTTTAAAAGAATGGCTGAAATGAATGCAGATTCATCTGCAGGAGGTCAGTATTTTGCTAACTATGTCTACTTTTTTAAGAAAGTCTTGCACAACCAGGTTGATTCAGTGCGTCAAACATAGGACCCTGAAATAGCCACCATCTGCCATGGCCTTGATTTTGTTACTGCCATTGTCCATGGCAACAAATCCAACTCAAAGGCAGCTCCATCACAGCCATCCAGACACCTTGCTATTAATTCCTCCAAGATGTTTGCAGCTGTGTATTATATCCCCATGGCAAACATCGCTACTGTTGCATGCCACTGAACACTCTTAAAAGTTTCTTCAGTACCAAGACTTGTAGATAGCCTCTTCTTTACCCCCAGAAAAGAGATCCAGTGTGCAGCGATGCACATATAATCGCTTGCATGACAGTTGGTTCACATGTCTCTCGTGGATAGTGTGGCCAACACTTTGCTGAGGAGCTTGTCCAACCAATTGCAGCAGATCGTGATGCAGCATGAGAACAACAACGCTGGCAAAATAGGTCTGGCTTGGAACCTTCCATTTCGGGCAGAGGGCTGCCACAAACTCTAAGAATCCCGCTTTTTCCACAAGGAAAAAGGGACCAGGTCCAATGCTAATATTCTTCCAGCTTGCCATTGTACAAACTTGCGATTGGGCGGTTGCGGTCGTAGGGCCCTCCTGCCTAAACATGCCTGTAATTGTGGCCTGGATTTTCTTCTTTTGTGAGGCCTCTGACACAGGCAGTTTTTAGCTGTAGGTGATGGTATACTCAATATGGGCCATGGTGGTGCAGTCACCGTATGCTGTGGTGTCTCCTTATGACTCTGAGTCTTCCTGTTCCATTGTGAGGTCACTGAGGTGGGTGATTGTGGTGCACTGCTGGGGACAGGGCATCTTTCATCAGGATGTCACCCTCTTCTTCAACTTCCACCGTGATTTGTCCACTTTTAGGTAATGATTCTTGGATCTCCTCACCTTCACCACGCAACCACATTGTGGAGCTTGTTTAAGGTACTCCTCCCACCAGATTGCATGATGTTTTTTCATATGGGTCTTCTGGCCTCCAGTACCATAATGTGAACAAGTTTTACCTTCAACGATCACTCATGTGGCAAATGGAACATATGGCAATGTTCTAATCCTGTTTGTTAATCATAAAAAGTCTCAAATTGGGGAGGAGTACTTTCTTATTGCGCCACTGGCAATGCCTGAAGAAGAACTAGATGTAGGTGGTTGTGGGTGTGTTGACTGTCTCTCTGCAGTGCATACTTCTGCTGAGGAACAGGTTGGTGCAGGTCTCTGATGGGGCCTTACAAATATGGGAGCTGGCGGTGCTTCCTGGGCCACATCCCTCGGAGCAGGTTGTATAATAATGTCAGACTCTTCTGTGGAAGCTTTCACAATGACTGGCTCATTGTCATCATCCTCATCGTCCCCTTCCAAGGCTTTCTGGAACTTTTCTTTTCCCTTGCCTCTCCTGGCATCTTCCAGACTCTGCCAGGGTCCAGTCCATGTCCCTATCATTGTAATCAGAAGCTGTGCTTGGAGAAGATGGTGGAGTAGTATCCTTCCCTTTTCTTCCTGGAAATCTGGGAGCCCTTGATTCTAAAAGAGGAGGTTCTTGCTCAACAGAAAGCTCAACCTCCTGTTCTGTTCCAACTTCAGGAAGATCTAGCTGCAGCTGCTGACCACTTTGCTCTGTTTCCTGAAACAATTGGGTACTACTTTGTGAAAGGGACAAATCCAATTCAAGATCACTGCTCGTCGGTATCACTAGGATGCAGTGGTGCCTCACTGACAGATACAGTCTTGTGTTGGGGTGGTGCTGTTGATGCAGGAGTGCTCCCAGGTTCCTCCTTGGAAGCCGGTGTGGCAGGCACAAATCTCCTAAAAAAGTTTGTGGTTGGCACACCACTGGCAGAAAGCTGCTTCTTCTCACTGGCCACTTTCTTGGGAACAGCTTTCTTTGGGGCAATCTTAAGCACTAGTTTGGCTATGGCAACAAGATGCACAAGCAAGAGAGGTTGGTGCCTTTAGACCAAAATAACTGTAAGACCTTCTCTTTGGCAGTACTGTGGGTGACGTGGGGTTTTCTCTTGTGCATCTAAAAACAACCAATCAAGAAAAACATGTAGTTAGTGGAAAGTGGCATTGTTGCAGGTTGAAACCAGTAGAGAGAAATGCAATCTTAGTGTCGTTGGTCAATTATGTAATATACCTATTTATTCAAACATTGTAAAGGCAAACCACACCACCACACCATAAAAAAATCACATTTCAAATCAGAAAGCACAACAGGCAGAACTAGCTCTTTGATTTATCTCCATCTGTTTTAAAGGAGACACCTGGGGGGGAGAGGTGCATGGGTAAATGGAATAATCTTTTAAATAACCTATGGTCACAAGGTGGTCCAAGGGAAATGGAATAATCATTAACAAAAATAATTATGCTGTTGATTTTTCTGCTGTGTTCCACAGCCAAGGTGCCCTGGAGGAAATGGAGTTTCACCTAAGAAAATTAATGCTGTATTGCAGCTGTGCTTCTTTGATAGATGGATGGAGGAATGGAATGGATTGGATGGATGTGTATGAATTGAGCAGGGCAAAATACAGAATTAAATCAAAATTAAAATTAAACAAAAAAAATCATAAATACCAACAAAATATATATATATATATATATATATTAAAATAAAGAAAAAATTAAAAAATTAAAAATAAAAATAAAAACAAAAATAACAAGTGAAATAAAAAAAGTTAAATAACAAATGGCAGAAAATTTAAGTTAAAAATAAAAATGTAAAAATTAAAATAGAAAAAATAAAAAAACTTAAAAAGCAAATGATCAATAATTACAATGTTTGTATGTAAGCCTATGTCAAAGACACGCTGGCTGCATGCACAAAATGGCTGCCAACCAGCCACATGGTCAAAGAACAAGTTACAACAATCATTTGCAGTGTAATGGGTCTTACATTTGTTCAAGTTGGAGCTATTAGTGTTGTAAGTTCCTAACTGGACTTTTCTTGACACTTAAATTGAAAATGTAAAACAGTTGACATAAGCGAGCTGATTCAAAGCGCCATGACCACCATGAGCATGAGCATGAAGGAGAGACACAAAAAGAAAAAGAAGTTCGCCTGCAGTCAAACTTATCGGCAGTCATGTAATTATCCCTGTAACAGGGGCAGCCTAGAAGGCACCTCAAGATGAGACAAACAGAAAGCATTTACCAATGATAATAAAGGCAAGCCCAGGAGTGAGCAAAAGTGATGGGCCCACAGTGGGTGTGGTTAAAAGCCCAAAATACTTACAACAGGTCAAATCGCTTGCACGTTCGACCTAAAACCAAGGAGCAAGGAGGAGGCATGCAGAACAAAGAACGCACGCAAGCCTATGGCAAGAGACACTGGCTGGATGGACAAAATGGCTGCCAGACAGACGCATGGTCAAACAACAACAGCAAGGAGCAAGGAGGCATGACAAACAAAGAAAACATGCAACCCTACGGCAAAGGGATGGACCCTGGCTGCATGCACCAAGTGACTGCCAGCAGCATGATTAAAAAACAAGGAGCAAGGAGGCATGTCAAATAAAGAACACATACAAGCCTATGGCAAAGGGAGGGACACTGACTGCATGCATTTAATGGTTGCCAGCAACATGATCAAACAACAACAACCAGCAGCAAGAAGGCATGGCAAATAGAAAACACATGCACGCCTATGGGAAAGGGACACTGGTGGGATGGACAAAGTGACTGTCAGCCAGCCACACGGTCAAACAACAAAAAGGAACAAGGAGGTATGGCAAACAAAGGACACATGCAAGGCTATGGCAAGGGGCACTGGCTGGATGGACAAAAAGCTGCCAGCCAGCCACATGGTCAAACAACAATAGCAAGGAGCAAGAATACATGGTAAACAAAAAACACGTGCAAGCCTACGGCAAAGGGATGGACCCTGGCTGCATGCACAAAATGGCTGCCAGCAACATGATTAAACAACAACAACAAGGAGCAAGGAGGCATGGCAAATAAAGAACATACACACGCCTATGGCAATGGACACTGGCTAGATGAGCAAAAGGGCTGCCAGCCAGCCAAATGGTCAAACAACAACAATAAGGAGCAAGGAGGCATGACAAACAAAGAACACATGCAAGCCTATGGCAAAGGGATGGACACTGCCTGCATGCACAAAATGACTGCCAGCTACATTATCAAACAACAAAATGAGCAGGGAGGAGTCCTGGTGAACAAAGAACACATTCACACCTATGGCAAAGGGAGGGACACTGGCTGCATGCACAATATAGCTGCCAGCCATGTAATCAAACAACAACAACAAGGAGCAAGGCCGCATGGCAAACAAAGAACACATGCAAGCCTATGGCAAAGGGACACAGACTGCATGCACAAAAGGTCTGCCAGCCACATGGTCAAACAACAACAACAAGGAGCAAGAATACATGGTAAACAAAGAACACATGCAAGTCTACGGCAAAGGGATGGACCCTGGCTGCATGCACAAAATGGCTGCCAGCAACATGATTAAACAACAACAACAAGGAGCAAGGAGGCATGGCAAATAAAGAACACATACAAGCCTATGGCAATGGACACTGGCTAGATGTACAAAATGGATGCCAGCCAGCCAAATGGTCAAGCAACAACAAAAATAAGGAGGCATGGCAAAGCAAGCACAAATGCAAGTCTATGGCAAGGGACACTGACTGGATGGACAAAATGGCTGCCAGCCAGCAAGCCACAAGCTCAAATAACAACAATAAGGAGCAAGGAGGCATGACAAACAAAGAACACATGCAAGCCTTTGGCAAAGGGATGGACACTGACTACATGCACAAAATGACTGCCAGCTACATGATCAAACAACAACAGCAAGGAGCAAGGTGGCATGGCAAACAAAGAACACATGCAAGTCTATGGCAAAGGGACACTGACTGCATGCACAAAATGTCTGCCAGCCACATGGTCAAACAACATCCTTCTATGCCGTCAAATATTATTACTCCACAATATATATACTTTTTTGCAAAAAGAAAAAATGAAATGCAAATAATAGCCAACATTTTAAATGTAATCCAATGTCATCACTGCCCTAAATGAAGTTTTAAAAACATATATGACTGAAACATTTATTTCATACACTGATAACTACTTGTACTGGGCTGACTGGCTTGATGGCCCTTCGGATATCTAAGCCACATAGTAAAATAATATTGCAAATGTTATACATATGTAGAAAAGATTCTGAGCTGTGCAATAATTTTCCTTTACAAAAGGTAAAAAATCAATGAATTGAAAAATAAATAATAACTAGGCCCATTCTAAAACTCCAGCCCAACCAACACAATAAAATTTTAAAATAAAATATGAAATTAAAGTAAAAAGAAAAACTGGTGCATGATGAAGCAAAGGTGTATCTAGGAGACAAAGAGAGCGATCCTTCCACCTAGAAATCCGAGTGTAAAATGACCAGGAGATGGACAAAGCACTGGGAGGAGACGGCTGGACAGGAACGGGAAGTTGGAATCTCTGACACACTTCCTTCCTGTTTGAAAAAAAGGCTTCTCAATCTGAAAAACAAATTGCAGGGTCCATTGAAGAAGAAACTCTAGTCAAAATCTCTTTTTGACTAGATTTAGTGGCTCTGGAGTAGAAAGTCTACTTCAGAAATGAGATTGTGCCCAGAGCGGCCCATTAGTATTGTGAGGCTTGCGAGAGAGCACCAAAACCCAATCTGGTGAGTGCAAGCACACTCAGCTCCTTTACGAAGTGCAGAATTTGGTAACTCTGTGCTACTCCTCGTAGCGCAAAGTGCCTGAATTCCCCAAATTATGCCTGCGGAGTGGAGTTCTGCACCCAGGCACGATGTAAATTTGCATAGCTGGTGGTGAAGCAGGTCCCTACCGCTGTACCTCACGGAATTCCTCCAAAAAATGATGGTGGAAAGATCGAGTAAGATTGAAAAAAAATGTTACAGAAGAAGGCACAAAAATTCAATAGTGACAATGTTGATTATGAGACAGGACAAATCTATACCTTTGCTAAGAAGTTTGATAGACTAAAGAGACAAAAGGAAAGTGGCATGAATAAAGAAAGATTGAAACATGCAGTAAGTGAAAAGAGCATGGAAGTAAGTGAAAAGCTCAAACACTGATATGGATGAACTAATGTTAACAAAAGCTGTATCTCCAGCTATTAACCTCTTAGCTGCTGGGCCGTTTCCCCCCCACCCCCAGTGCTGAGCCCTTTTTTGGCTATTTGGGGTAGTTCGCGCTTAGGCCTTCATAACTTTTTGTCCACATAAGCTATCCACGCCAAATTTACGTCCTTTTTTTCCAACATCCTAGGGATTCTAATGGTACCCAGAGTTGTGGTTTTCCCTCGAGGAGACCAAGAAATTAGCCAAAATACAGTGAACATTTTGTGTTTTTCAAAAAAATGGGAAAAAAGGTCTGCGGAAGAAAGCTTGTGTTTTTTTCCCTGAAAATTGCATCAACAAAGAGTTTCTGGTGCTAAAATCACCATCTTCCCACCTTTCAGGAACAGGCAGACTTGAACCAGAAAACCACATTTTTCAACACAAATTTGGCATTTTACTGGGACATACCCCATTTTTACTATTTTTGGTGCTTTCAGCTCTTTCCAGATAGTGACAGGAATGGGTGTGAAACCAATGCTGGATCCCGGAAAGCTAAACATTTCTGAAAAGTAGACAAAATTCTGAATTCAGCAAGGGGTCAGTTGTGTAGATCCTACAAGGTTTTCCTACAGAAAATAACAACTGAAATAAACAAATATTGAAATTGAGCTGAAAACAACAGCCATTTTTCTTTATGTTTTACTCTGTAACTTTTTCCTGCGATGTCTAATTTTTTAAAGCAATATACCGTTACGTCTGCTGGACTCTTCTGGTTGTGGGGATATATAGGGCTTGTAGGTTCATCAAGAACCCTAGGTACCCAGAGCCAATAAATGAGCTGCACCCTGCAGTTGGTTTTCATTCTATACTGGGTATACAGCAATTCATTTGCTGAAATATGAAGAGTGAAAAATAGGTATCAAGAAAACCTTTGCATTTCCAAAATGGGCTCAAGATAAGGTTTTGAGGAGCAGTGGTTATTTGCACATCTCTGAATTCCGGGGTGCCCATACTAGCATGTGAATTGCAGGGCATTTCTCAAATAGACGTCTTTTTTACACACTCTCTTATATTTGGAAGGAAAAAATGTAGAGGAAGATAAGGGGCAATAACACTAGTTTTGCTATTATATGTTCCCCCAAGTCTTCCGATAAAAATGGTACCTCACTTGTGTGGGTAGGCCTAGCGCCCGCGACAGGAAATGCCCCAAAACACAACATGGACACATCCCATCTTTTGACAGAAAACAGAGCTGTTTTTTGCAAAGTGCCTACCTGTAGATTTTGGCCTCTAGCTCAGCCGGCACCTAGGGAAACCTACCAAACCTGTGCATTTTTTAAAACTAGAGACCTAGGGGAATCCAAGATGGGGGGAGTTGTGGGGCTCTGACCAGGTTCTGTTACCCAGAATCCTTTGTAAACCTCAAAATGTGGCTAAAAAAACAAGTTTTCCTCACATTTCGGTGACAGAAAGTTCTGGAATCTGAGAGGAGCCACAAATTTCCTTGCAGCCAGCGTTCCCCCAAGTCTCCCGATAAAAATGATACCTCACTTGTGTGGGTAGGCCTAGCGCCCGCGACAGGAAATGCCCCAAAACAGAACGTGGACACATCCCATTTTTTGACAGAAAACAGAGCTGTTTTTTGCAAAGTGCCTACCTGTAGAATTTGGCCTCTAGCTCAGCCGGCACCTAGGGAGACCTACCAAACCTGTGCATTTTTGAAAACTAGAGACCTAGGGGAATCCAAGATTGGGTGACTTGTGGGGCTCTGACCAGGTTCTGTTACCCAGAATCCTTTGCAAACCTCAAAATGTGGCTAAAAAAACAAGTTTTCCTCACATTTCAGTGACAGAAAGTTCTGGAATCTGAGAGGAGCCACAAATTTCCTTCGACCCAGTGTTCCCCCAAGTCTCCCGATAAAAATGGTACCTCACTTGTGTGGGTAGGCCTAGCGCCCGCGACAGGAAATGCCCCAAAACACAACGTGGACACATCCCATCTTTTGACAGAAAACAGCTGTTTTTTGCAAAGTGCCTACCTGTAGGTTTTGGCCTCTAGCTCAGCCGGCACCTAGGGAAACCTACCAAACCTGTGCATTTTTGAAAACTAGAGACCAAGGGGAATCCAAGATGGGGTGACTTGTAGGGCTCTGACCAGGTTCTGTTACCCAGAATCCTTTGCAAACCTCAAAATGTGGCTAAAAAAACAAATTTTCCTCACATTTCGGTGACAGAAAGTTCTGGAATCTGAGAGGAGCCACAAATTTCCTTCCAGCCAGCGTTCCCCCAAGTCTCCCGATAAAAATGGTACCTCACTTGTGTGGGTAGGCCTAGCGCCTGCGACAGGAAATGCCCCAAAACACAACGTGGACACATCCCATTTTTTGACAGAAAACAGAGCAGTTTTTTGCAAAGTGCCTACCTGTAGATTTTGGCATCTAGCTCAGCCGGCACCCAGGGAAACCTACCAAACCTGTGTATTTTTGAAAACTAGAGACCTAGGGGAATCCAAAATGGGGTGACTTGTGGGGCTCTGACCAGGTTCTGTTACCCAGAATCCTTTGCAAACCTCAAAATGTGGCTAAAAAAACAAGTTTTCCTCACATTTCGGTGAAAGAAAGTTCTGGAATCTGAGAGGATCCACAAATTTCCTTCCACCCAGCGTTCCCCCAAGTCTCCTGATAAAAATGATACCTCACTTGTGTGGCTAGGTCTAGCGCCCGCGACAGAAAATGCCCCAAAACAGAACGTGGACACATCCCATTTTTAGACAGAAAACAGAGCTGTTTTTTGCAAAGTGCCTACCTGTAGATTTTGGCCTCTAGCTCAATCGGCACCTAGGGAAACCTACCAAACCTGTGCATTTTTGAAAACTGGAGACCTAGGGGAATCCAAGATAGGGTGACTTGTGGGGCTCTGACCAGGTTCTGTTACCCAGAATCCTTTGCAAACCTCAAAATGTGGCTAAAAAAACACATTTTCCTCACATTTCGGTGACAGAAAGTTCTGGAATCTAAAAGGAGCCACACATTTCCTTCCAACCAGCGTTCCCCCAAGTCTCCCGATAAAAATGGTACCTCACTTGTGTGGGTAGGCCTGGGGCCCGCGACAGGAATAGATCACACAACGGTCAATGTTGGTCCTTACATGAGGCAGCTGTTGACCCTGGGGTGATCCATTCCTGACGCAGGCACTAGGTGTAGTCACTCAAGTGGGGTAGTGTTTTTATCTGGACAGGTGAGGAATCACTGGGTGGTAGGAATTTTGTGGATCCCAGCATATTCCTGTAGTTTGTGTGACAGAAATGCGAGAAAAATAGAGTTTTTATTCAACATTTCAGCTTTGCAGGGTATTCTGGGTAAGAAAACTTTGGGGAATCCACACAAGTCACACCTCTGTGGACTCCCCCGAATGTCTAGTTTCCAGAAATGTTTGGGTTTAGTGTGTTTCTCTATATGGCCGCCGAACCCAGGACCAAAAACACAGGTGCCTGCCTTACAAAACTAGTTTGTTTTGCAGTAGATAATTTTGATGTCTCCACAATACGATTTGGGCGGTGGAATTTGGGGTTGAACTAAATTGGGGAGCCCCCAAGAGAGCACTCTCTCTCTCTCTGCTTGCCGCTGCATTCACCTGCTCTCTGGGTTGGGCTAACCCACTATTACCCAGTTGCACAGACTGCTTGAGAAGGGACAGCAGGACTGTCCTCATCACCTCCCTCATAATTTATTGGGAGAGAAGGAGGAGGAATTGATGGTAGCAATATATCTATATATATCTATAGATCTAGCTATAGATATATCCATGTAGATAGATATATCTACATAGATATATCTATATATATAGATCTATATATATATATATATATATATATATTTATATATATATATATATATATATATATATAGATCTATATTTTTTTTAGTTGTTGTATGGTTTCCTTGGGGGCCAAAATGGCGTCACAAAGGGGGGGGGTGGGGGCGGGGGGAAACACGGAAGAGCTTCCGTGTCTCCCAGGGAACAAAAAAAAAAAAATAATTGTCGGGTGCAACGCACCCGAGGATTTATTAACCCCCTCCCTGGTGTCGGCCACTGGTCGTGACCCGCACTAGGAAGGTAGTGCGGGCGTCGGCCAGTGGCCAACACCCGCATTTGAAGGGTTAAGATTTACCTAGCTAAGGCGCAGGGAGCTGCTGTCTATGGTGCGGAGGTATGGGGATCCTCCAATAGTAATAGGTTAACTGTGGGTGAAAACAATTTTGCGAGGGCTTTGATTGTGTGCCCACGCAGTACACCACTGATCCCAATGTTTCTCGACTTGGGGTTAAATCGAGTAGCTGATTTAATTGCTCTAAGACCTTTATAATTTTCGATAAGGATCTGGACTGTCCCTGAATTGGATATATATAAGGTCTCATTGCTCGATTTATTAAAGAGACCAAATGCTGCTACCATTCCTTGGATCAGACATGTGTCCAACTGGTTCCATACCTTGGGGGTGGGAGATTATTGGGAGAATCCTCATAACTTAGTGAAATCCCATAAAAATGTTCTGAAATCAGTTTATTGGTCCCATGTAAGGAATGATTATATTTGTCGTAAATCTCACGGTCGATTAACTAATCTTTTTATCAATATTAAGTGGTACCCGCAGTATGAACCTTATTTAGATACTATACCCGACTTACTGGGCAAAGGCTTATATGCTAGATTTATTTTTGGGACCTTACCGCTGATGTTCTTAACTAGCAGTTGGGGGTCAACTGCTATTTCTGAGATATGCCCGGCATGTGGTGGTGCACTGGAAATAGTCGAACATTTTATGTTCTTCTGCCCTGCCTATTTTACTCTGCGGTCAAAATGGATTTGTTAAACTTGTTGAGAAATGGGGCTAAAAAATTGTAGTATACCAATAAGGGTTTTAAAAAGTCACAGTTCAAATGAGTTAATTCTTGCAGTTAGTAAGATTTTAGTGGCAGCATGGCATATACCTAACTGCTTCTTAAACAAGGACTCATGAAGATTGACTAGGCGGGATTTTAGATGAGTAGTTTGATATTATACGTACATATTTATTCATCTGTTTTTATTTATTTAATGATTGTATAGGTTATAAAATACGTTCTTTTTAAAATGTATTGTGATGCTTTGTTGGTTAATTGACCGAATAAAGCTTGTTTTGATGATGAACTAATGTACATACTACCCTACAAGAAGAATTAGATTTTTTTATGGAGGTACAGGGGGACCAATCACAGGCCTTGGTGAGGCAATGGACAATCAAGAGAAAGAGGCTGAAGAAGAAAAGAAGAGAAGACAAAAGAAAAATAATTATATAGGGAGAATCAAGAGAAACAGACAAGGAGTAACAAAAGGTATTGACGGATGAAAATACAGTATTAAAATGTCTAAGATTTAACTAAGTGAGAAGGATGTGGAAAACCAGTCTTTGGGACTGTATTACTGTGCTGATATTGAATTTGATTATGTACAAAGTAGGGTAGATTTCTTTTATTCACCAGAAAATTGATACTGACAAAGATTCATAAAATCAGCAAGAACAAAAATCTTGTAAGCAATGGTACTGAGTAGAGTAAGTTATTGACTGAAGATGTTCATCTAATGAAAGAATTGTGGAAACTGGATGACAATGCCACGAAGGAAATTAATGAGGAGCAAGTAGTGGAAAGATTGAAGAGAAGATATAAGTATTGATTAAGAGGGGTCTCATTGTTGAAACCTAAATCAAGAATGATACCAGTTTGTTGTGGAGATATGATAGATTAATTTGTGGAAGTGATGATTAAATAAATAGAAAATCTCAATCAGTTCAAACAGAGTAAGAAACAAATGAGAAATAATTAATATAAAAAGACCATGACATAAATAATGACGGATTCAAAAGTGGTGATAAGGAATTCAGACAAGGGAGGTAATGTAGCTATTTGGTCCTTTGAGAAATACCTATGTGAAGTGTGCAAGCAACTAAATGGTAGAATGAGTTACAAAAAGGTGGAAATAGAATATTTTTGTAAAGTAAGAACAGATTTTGGGAAGGCTTTGCTAGAGTGGAAGGAACAAGGTTTGATAAGTGGGAAAGAATTTAGTTATTTAAAAACTGATTGTCCAAAATTACTATGCCTTGGTGAAGTTTGCAGAGTTCCGCTATGCGGAACTCTGCGAATTGACCAAAAAACTCTACTGCACCACATGGAGTTCCACAAGGGCAAAGTGCATTAGATCCTGCCATTCACTCTGATTTTTAGCACTGGGTATTTGTCCCATGCTATAAAATCAGCACAAATGGCACCACGCCCAGCACAAAAGGGTGCTTCTTCTTTTCTGCTGCTTAAATAGATTTTCTACGTGAGTGGCAGCTTCCTCAACAAGAAGGTTTCTCAATGCAAGCAGTAGTGACCATCTGCGACCACCCACACTGAGAAATCTTGCTGGGAGGTGGTCTGGAATAAGGTTTTCCTCACTTGTGGTCACCAAATTAATGTTGGCGAGCACGAACGAGAGAAGAAAACTTCGCTCTGCCACATGGAGTTTTTCACAACTCTGCACTGTAAGAGGAGCAAGGAGTGGGAAAAACTCCACAAACTCCACGAGTGTAGCGGAGTTCACCCCCACCCGTAAAAATAACCCATTTATGAGTTATTTCCCAAACTCCATAAACATGCCAAAGAAATGCCAGGGAGACCCATAATAGCTGGACAGGGGGGCTGTTTGCGAACACTTCGAGATACATTGATCCTTTTCATCAACCGTTGGTACAAAACTAACCTTCCTACTTGAAAGGCACCACAGATTTCCTTAAGAGGATTTTTTAATGTGAGTTAGGAGGCAGGCATGCTACTCCTGACATTAGACATTGAGGGCCATATTTATACTTTTTGACGCAAAACTGCGCTATCGCAGTTTTGCGCCCAAAAAATTAGCGCCGGCTAACGCCATGATGAAGCGCCATGCGGGCGCCGTATTTATTGAATGGCGTTAGCCGGCGCTAGCAGACCGGCGCTGCCTGGTGTGCGTGGAAAAAAACCACGTACACCAGGCAGCGCCGGCGTTGGGGAAAATGGCGTTAGGGCGTCTTAAAATGGGGCAAGTCAGGTAGAGGCAAAAAAATCGCCTCCACCTGATTTGCGCCATTTTTAACGACGCCCAGACGCCATTTACATGACTCCTGTCTTAGTAAAGACAGGAGTCATGCCCCCTTGCCCAATGGCCATGCCCAGGGGACTTATGTCCCCTGGGCATGGTCATTGGGCATTGTGGCATGTAGGGGGGCACAAATCAGGCCCCCCTATGCCAACATTTAAAAAAAAAAATAATAATTATACTTACCTGAACTTACCTGAATGTCCCTGGGATGGGTCCCTCCATCCTTGGGTGTCCTCCTGGGGTGGGCAAGGGTGGCAGGGGGGGTCCCTGGGGGCATGGGAGGGCAGCTGTGGGCTCATTTTGAGCCCACAGGTCCCTTAACGCCTGCCCTGACCCAGGCGTTAAAAAGAGGCGCAAATGCGGGGGTTTTTGCCCCGCCCACTCCCGGGCGTGATTTTTGCCCGGGAGTATAAATACGACGCATTTGCGTCGCAGTCATTTTTTTAGACGGGAACGCCTACCTTGCATCTCATTAACGCAAGGAAGGCGTTCACGCAAAAAAATGACGCTCATTCCTCATACTTTGGCGCTAGACGCGTCTAACGCCAAAGTATAAATATGGCGTTAGTTTTGTGCCGAATTTGCGTTGAAAAAAACGACGCAAATTCGGCGCAAACGGAGTATAAATATGCCCCTGAGCGCTTATACAGGAGTATCCATCATACAGCTGGGTTGAGAGCTATGGAGTAGCTCCTAAATGTGAGACCAGTAAGATACTACAGACATAGTAAGATGCTCATAAGTATGATGGAGTGGTGTCTGAGGCATAACATTTTCTTCTTCAACAATGAGTAACAACGAGGTCCTGCGATGGGGATCTGTTTCACCCCCAGCTATGCAAATTTGCATCTGGTCTAGTGGGAGAAGCAGGTCCTCCTTTGGGTATATGGAATGCACCCATCATCTTTTGACTGCTTTTTTTAGATTGTATTTTTGTCATCTGGATAGGAAGCAGGGAAAGGGCAGAAACATTTGTAAAGTGTATACATTTGAATGAACTGAATATCAGTGAGGAAGAAATGTAATTCCTGGATGTGAAAATTGAAGTAGAGAACAAGAAAATAGAGACAACAGTATACAGGAAACCTAATGCAGGTACACCATCCTCCATGCCACCAATTGTCTTCCAAAATCACTCGTCAATAGTATTTCCTATGGTGAGCTGTTGGGAGCCAAACAGGGTTAGATGCAAGAAGGCAAGCCACAAGCAGGAATATACTCCATTAATTCACCAAGGATATATATCATAAAGGCAAAGTATCCCCCCCATTTAGGGCTAAGGGTCTGTCAGATACCGGGGGTCTTAACAGTATTTCTGCTTTACCTCCATCTGCCAGATCACTGGGACAGAAAGCCAAATAATACACCAGTTTGTTGAACAAATGCTGTAGATGTAAGCCCATCCTGACATCATGCAGCTCCCCAATTCTCTCAGCCCCAGGCAGTTTTTCTGCTCTTCTCAGAGCACAGTAGGGAGTTTAACCTAATTCTGTTGTCTCCAGGAGGACAGAGAGCATAGAAGACTTGAGGAACTTTTTTAAAATGATCATGTGGGGAAACAGCCAATATGGCTTTGGGCCGTTTCCTTTCCCCTGAACCCTAGATAGTCTTTCTACCCTCCATGGTAGTCGTCAGTCTGTGGGTTTACCTACAATCTGTCCTTCCCCAGGGGACAGAATGCCTATCATATCACTAAGGGAAAATAGTAAAAAATAGTATTGGTTTGAGGGTCAGCCATCTTTGACATCTGGATCCCTTCAATTCACTGGGCCTTATACAGTGTTTAAGTCTCCTTAGAAGATAGATTTGGGGCTTACCCACAGCTGACCCACTTCAGGACTGGGAATTTCTTTATAATGATAGCACCTATCATATCTTATGTATCTAGTTCACTTACTGCAGTTATCTCACAAGTGACAGTAACCAGAACCATTGGTCGTCATTGATCATTAATGGCATCAACCCACATGTCGTATAGTGGTAATCTTATTGGAAAAGGAATCACTGTATCATTGGAGTCTGTAGCATATATGGATGACTCCACATCAACTGCCACACTTTCTTTTACAAGCCGTTCTGGGAGGGGTAATGGTGCGCCTGCTCAACACCGCTTGACGTATCCCTTGATGGCATCCACGTTTATATAAATGGCCGCCAGGACAGCACATGGAAGGATGCTGATTCGTCGCATCCGCTACGGCCTAAAGGATTAATGCAGGTGCACCATTCCCCCTGCTAGAACGGCTTCTTCACTGTTTGGTCCTGGGGAGTGCAAAGCCACAGTCTCTCTAGTGCATGCCTTCTTCCACTGGTTCTGGAGGGGGCCTTGTGCCCAGTGTGCTTCATCCTGCCAAGGAGAGGGTGAGTGGATTCCTTCTTCCACTGGTTCTGGAGGGGGCTTTTTTGTCCACTGTGCTTCATCCTGGATGGGGCAAGGTCACAGTCTCTCAACTGTGTGTCACACAGACAGGTGTTGCAGGGGCCAGGATGCAGTGCAGCCCATGTAGTCACTACTGCACACTGCTTGTTGGCGGTGACGGCTGCTCAGTGGATGTCAGTTGCGTTGCAGGTGATGGTGCTGTCAATGGTGGTGGTAGACTCCAGGCCTTTACCTGCAGTATCGGACAGCTGCCCACTGGGGCTGCTGTTGCTGGCGGTGGGGCAGGTGGCAGTGCTGGCCGCGGTGCAGTGGTGGTGCTGGCGCAGTGGTGGTAGCCTCCAGGCCTTTACCTGCAGCCTCAGACGGCTGCCCCCGGGGCTGCTGCTGCTGGCAGTGGTGCTGCTGGCGGCGGGGCAGGTGGTGGTGCTGGCAGCGGTGCAGGTGGTGGTGCTGGCCGCGGTGGTGTTAGCCTCCAGGCCTTCAGCTGCAGCCTCGGATGGCTGATCTGCCATGGCTGGTGTAGTGTGCCCCTTCCTGCCCTTGGCAGATGGTGGTGCCTCCTTGCTTCTGCCAGCTGGTGTCTTTTTCTTGCACTTGCTGGCTGGTTGTGCCTCCTTCCCCCTGCTGGCTGGTGGTGCCTCCTTCCCCTTGCTGGCTGGTGTCCCCTTCTTGCCCTTGCTAGGTGGCGGACCCTTCTTGGCCTTGGCAGGTGGTGCTGGCACACTGGCTGGGCTGACGGGTACCTCCTTGGAGCCTCTCACACCTGCAGTTGCTGCAAAAACCACAGTGGCCGTGTACTGGGTGGCTGGGGTGCTGGGCTGAGTTCTGGCCACTCTGGCCCGAGGTGAAGGACGGGGGAGGGCTAGGGAATAGGTCAATGTTGGTGAGGAAAAGCTTCTTAGGGACACTGGGGTGGGATGAGGGTGAAGGTTTGGGTGTGGAGGAAGAGGGAGTGGTTGTAGGAGGTGTCAGTCTGCTGTGTTTGGGTGCAGGTGCATGGGCTGGATGCTGTTGTGAGGTGGATGGCTGTTGGGTGTCTGAGTGCTTGTGTTGGTGTACTTTGGAAAGAGGAGTCACAGACACAGTGGGAGAGGACACAGGGGACGTGTGCACTGATGTGGGGGTGGTGACTGCCAGTGAGGGGCTTGTAGTGATAGGCTTGCTGGTGATGGAGGTAGTGAATGAGGATGTAGTGCATGCATGTGTGAGTGGAGATGCTACAGGGAGGGAGGTGGACGAGGAGGAGGAGGGGGACACAGTGGAGGCAGTGGATGTTGGTGTGTCTACATGTGGATGGTGCTTGTGTGAGTGCCTGTGAGATGAAGTGTGGTACTTGTGTTTGCCTGAGCCACTTCTGTGTGTTGATATGATTGATTGCTGGTCTGAAGGTGTGCTTGGGATAGGCTGGGGCTGTGGGGATTGGGAGTGGGTAGAGGAAGTTGAAGGGGGCAGGCTGGAGACAGGGACAATGGCTGCCATCAGTGAGTTGGCCACAGCCTGGAATGCTCTCTGTTGGGCACCAACGCCAGAGTGAATGCCCTCCAGGTATGCATTTGTTTGTTGCAAATGCCTCTCAACACCCTGGATGGCATTCAGTATGGTTGACTGCCCAACAGAGAGGGATCTCAGGAGGTCAATAGCCTCATCACAGAGGGCAGCAGGGCTGGCTGGGTCAGGGCCTAAGGTGCCTGGGGTGAAGGAGATGCCCACCCTCCTGGGTGAGCGGGCATGGGAAACACGCTGAGGGGCTGCTGGGAGGGCGGTGCTGGTATGGGGGTGGCGGCTGTACATGTAGTTGGGGTGGGCACAGAGGTGTCTGCCACCACCAGGGAGCTTCCATCAGAGGAGGTATCGCTGTCTCATGGGCCCTGTTGGATGGAGCTCCCTCCGTCGCCGGTGCCTCTACTCCTCTACCAGATGATGCTAATGTTCACAAGGACAGGGTGACAAAACAAAAAGGGGGGAGGGACAGAGGATACACTTGGTCAATGCCAGCAACAACACTACTGTTGGCGTACACAACTCACAGGGAACAGCCCTATGCACTAGGCCATGCACTACCAGTTACAATGCTAGTCACCAGGCTATGGGGTACAATGCATAACGCCATTAGCTGCACACCTGATCCCACAGGACCTGCCCAGTAGTAGATGCCCACTCACATTATTGGGGTTGGAGTGCATCTGAGCTTGTCCATCACTGAACCTACCCTGCCATGTTTGCCCTGGCCTAGGTGCATCCACAGCCCACATCCCCCACCCAGGGAACACATTAATGCGCGCAAAGTCATGATTCTGAATCTGTACGCATTCCCTTGTGGCTGCTGTGATGCCTTCAAGTGCCCATCCAACTACGGATAGGTCACCGCCAGGATGCGGAACATCAGGGGGGTCAGGGTACGACGGGCACCCCTTCCTTGTTGGGAGGCCAGCCCCAGCTGGGCCTCTGCCATCTTCCTTGCCCAGCAGCGCAGGTCCTCCCACCATTTGTGGCAGTGGGTGCTCCGCCTGTTCAAAGACCCCCGGGGTCTGCACCTCCTTGACGATGAGACACCAAAAACCCTTTTTCTGATGGGCGCTGACCTGCAGAAAAAATACAGCAGAAAAGGCATTAGTCATACCATCCTGAGTGTTATACTCATGGCCCACATTACCCCCCCCATCCCCTTACATACATACATTGACCACCATACATGCAGCACTCTGCACAGGACCCCTCAGATCCCCCCTACACAAGGCTTACACACACAGAAATCCATACATTCATGCGCCACGCATCATGCTCACAGTGTAATCACCTGTTTGTCTGGAGGACCACAGAATTAAGGGTACTGGGGTAGAACCCCATCCACCAGTCTCTCCAACTCCTCTGAAGTGAATGCAGGGGCCCTTTCTCAAGACACTCGAGCCATTGTCGCTTCCAGACCCAGGTCACAGCAGCACTTGCAGTGTAGATCCTCTCCTGTTGAAGGTCAGGTAGCAAGTGAGTGAACAAATAGAAAATGGCGGTCACGTTCGCGGCGGTGCGTACTGTCACCACCGTCGTACAGCGCCATTGGCTCCAGGGACCCATAGGCCCCAATGATTACCAATGCGGTGTTGCTCACAGCGCCATCGGAATTATCTCATTTCCACTTGTCCCTCTTCACAGGTCAGCTAGCCGCCATTTCAGGGGGGCACAGTCTATGGCACCTAACTGCGTCACAGCAGACATTGACACATCAACTGACTTACGAGTTCACATACTGTTCCTGTAAAGCAAAAATTGCAAATTAATCTGAGAAAATGATTGAATATGATCTTCTGCTCATAGTTTTTCACCCTAGAGATCAACCCTGAGGATGAATAGGAGATGGAGACATCCCCGGGTGTACAGACCCCTGGTGGACCTGGGGACAATGGAGGACAGGCATTTTATCCTGACCTACAGACTTGATAGGGCCACAATCCAAGAACTGTGTGCCCAATTGGAGCCAGACCTGATTTCAGCTACCCGCCACCCCACGGGTATCCCACGTCTAGTGCAGGTCCTGTCAGTGCTTCATTTCCTGGTAAGTGGTTCCTTCCAAGCGACAGTGGCCATGGCATCAGGGATGTCACAGCCTATGTTCTCAAACATGCTGACCAGAGTGTTGTCTGCCCTGATGAAACACATGCGCAGCTACATCGTTTTCCCCAGGTGGAGGATTTGGCCACAGTGAAGGCTGACTTCTATGCACTGGGACATATCCCCAACATCATTGGTGCCATTGATGGTACACATATTGCATTTGTCCCCCCACAGAGAAATGAACAGGTGTTCAGAAATAGAAAAAGCTTTCACTCGCTGAATGTTCAGATGGTGTGTTTGGCGGACCAGTCCATCTCCCATGTCAATGCTAAGTATCCTGGGTCTGTGGATGATGCCTATATCCTGAGGAATAGCAGCATCCCATATATGATGGCTCAACTCCAGAGGCACAGGGTGTGGCTAATAGGTTAGCCCATGGTCTCCACCAAGTATATTGGTATATGGGTGTGGAGTTGGCCCTAACGGTGAATGTGTGGCTAACAGATATCCCTCGATATTTGCAGGTGACTCTGGTTACCCCAACATCTCATGGCTACTGACCCCAGTGAGGAATGCCAGGAAAAGGGCAGAGGATCGTTACAATGAGGCACATGGGCGAACAACAAGGATCATTGAGCGAACCTTTGGCCTCCTGAAGGCCAGATTCCGGTGCCTCCATCTGACAGCGGGATCCCTGTACTACTCACCCAAGAAGGTGTACCAGATCATCGTTGCACGTTGCATGTTTCCACAACCTGGCCTTGAGGTACCTTTTCTGCAGGAGGAAAGGGCCTGGGGATGGTCGTGTGGCAGCGGTGGAGCCTGTGGACAGTGACGAAGAGGAGGCAGAGGAAGAGGATGTGGACAACAGAATTACACTAATTCAACAGTACTTCCAGTGACACACAGTTAAGACACTGTAACTTCACCTTCCATTGCAGTTTTGTGTTGGACATTGGACATGGCAGCCTGATTTTCCTATTTCTATGGCCACTTACTGTACCCTTTGGCATCTCTATTTTCAGATCTCTGTGCCCCACTCTGGCTCCTGGTGTGTTTACTGATGCCCACTACAGGTCATAGTAATGTAAATATTATGGTACATTTAAATTGCACTGTTTACAGTTTGTTAAAATAATACATATATCAAATAATTGACAGACTCCATACTTGTATATAGTTCTAAGGGTGTTTGTTTCAGTGCTGAAAAGTAAATAGGGATGTGCAATGGGCTGGGTTGATGATGGAGGAAAGTCCAGGATAGAGTCCAGTCTATTTGTATCACAGGTGCATTGTCCAAGGGGCCATAGGAAGTGGAGCAATGGCAGTTCAAGGTGGACACGGTGACTGGATCAGGAGAGTCTTATTTCCTGGCGGGGTCTTGGCAATGTTCTCTGGCTTCTGCCTGGATCGCAGGGACCATTTGTGGGGTGGTTTTCCATCTGTAGGGGGTGGGGTGCTGGTGGCCTGTTGTTCCTGTGGCGGGCCTCCTATCCACTCGCGTCGGTGGAGAGCTGTTCTTCGGTGTGGCTAGTGTCAGGGGCCCGTTGGTGGGCCACTGCCTCCCTCTGCAAGGGTAACCAGGGTGGTGTGGATGTCCCTCAGGTCCTCCCTGATCCCAGGTATTGTCCCTCCTGCAGCCGCTGGGTCTCCTGCAACTTGGAGAGTATCTGCCACATGGTCTCCTGGGAATGGTGGTATGCTCCCAGGATGTTGGTGAGTGCCTTGTGGATAGTCGGTTCCCTGGGCCTGTCCTCCCCCTGTCGCACAGCAGTCCTCCCAGCTTCCCTGTTGTCCTATGCCTCTGTCCCCTGAACTGTGTGCCAACTGCCACTGACCCCAGGTCCCTGATCGTCCTGTGTTTGTGGGGTTGCCTGTGGTGGTGGACACACTGCTGATTGACGTGTCCTGGGGACAGAGGGATGGGCCCGCTGGTTGGGTGCTGTGCTGGTGTTTCCTGAGGGTGGAGGCTCTGTGGTGGGGTGGGAATGTGCCTGGGTAACCGACTGTCCAGAGGTCCCTGATGGGCCAGGTTGGTCATTGTGATCCTCCTCTGGGGGAATGGATGTGGCTGGCACCTCCTCTTCAGTGACGTTGAGTGGGGGTCCTGTGGGGATGTAAATGCAGTGTTATTTTTCTGCGTGTGCCATCTTGTGCATGGGTATGTTTTCCTTTATGGTTGTTATTAGCAAGGCAGCTTCGGCTTATGTGAGTTGGGATTCGGTTGGCTAAGTGATTGTCACTAGTGTGCATGCTGTGGTGATGGGTGTCCATGCAAGTCTGTGATGGGGGTCCATACATTGGGGTTGCTTGCAGGGTTTGGTATTTGGATGGGTGGGTTGTGATGGTGGGGTATATGTGAGGTGTTGGGGTGATGGGATGAGGTTAGGGGTAGGTGTTTGTATTGGCATGCAGGTAGGGTGGGGGATAAAGTAGTAAAGATTTGACTTACAAGAGTCCAGTCCTCCTGCTTCTCCTGCTACTTCTGCCAGGCCCTCGGGATGCATGATCGCCAAGACTTGCTCCTCCCATGTTGTTACTTGTGGGGGAGGAGGTGGGAGTCCACCGCCAGTCCTCTCTACAGCTATCAGGTGTCTTGCAACCACGGAACGCACCTTTCCCCGTAGGTCGTTTCACCTCTTCCTGATGTCATCCCTTGTTCTGGGGTGCTGTCCCACGGCGTTGACCCTGTCCACGACTCTCCGCCATAGCTCCATCTTCCTTGCAATGGACATCTGCTGCACCTGTGATCCGAATAGCTGTGGCTCTACCCGGATGATTTCCTCCACCATAACCCTTAGCTCCTCCTCAGAGAACCTGGGGTGTCTTTGTGGTACCATGGGTGTAGTGTGAGTGGTGTGTGTGAGGGTGTGTGGGGTGATGTGTTGGAGTGTGTGCTGTGAGGTGCGTGGATGGTGTATGGTTGATAGTGTTTTGTGGCTCAGATTCAGTGGGTGTTCCTGGCTTGTCTCATTCTCACTTGCCAAAATCTTTGGGTCGTAAAGGGTTGTGGGTAGTGTGTGTGTGTGTGTGTTTTATAGTGGTGTGGGTGTGTGGGAGTGGTGTGTGTATGTGTTTCAGGTGTGTGTATTTTGAATTGTCAAATGTGTAGTTTTGTTAGAGTGTGTATTTTGAGCGCAGCGGTATGTACCGCCAAAGGTTTACTGCGGTTGAATGACCGCCGCGGTAATTCGTGGGTCATGATGCTGTGGGCGTATTTCTGTTGGCGTAACGGTGTCGGTTTTGGTACTGCCATTTTATCACTGACCTTTGGGCTGGTGGACTTGTGTGGGTGTCTGTATACTGGCGGATTTCTATGTGTGGGTCATAATACCCGTATCAGTAAACCCACCGCGGTTGCGGTATGTTGGCAGCAGGCAGCATGGTGGTAAGCGGCACTTACTGCCAATGTCATAATGAGGGCCAGAATGTTGAAAACTATTACTTCTTGGTACACAACAGTGTAGGAAATGTGATTACTGGTTGTGGTGGGTGAAACCCAACTCAAGCAGACACCACAATTCTTAACAGGGTAAAACACAAGCAAACCCCAAAATAACCTGTGCCCTGTTGTAGCTTAGAACAAAAGTAGGCATGCTTAACTTAGAGGCAATGTGTAAAGAATTTATGCAACAACTTGAACAGTAATTATTTGAAAACACAATAGAAGAAAAAAAATCCTTCATCATTTCAGAAAAGAAGAGTAATTAAGATTATTTGACACCAAAGGAGAAAAATAGAATTAGTAGAACTGCAGATGTGCATTTAAATGTTTAGGTAACGATAGTGTTTAAAAACACAAAGCGCCAACTGAGGGTAACTGGTCTCAGTGGACCAGGACAAAATCACAAGTTCAGGTCGACTGTGATGGAGCGCGGGCTGGATGCAGGGACCAAGTTAGGGCCACTGAACAAAGTACCCTAAGTCCTGGTTGCAGAGCATTGCAAGGTTCATATCAAGGGTGTTTCACGCCACAGAGGTTCTGAGGAGCGTCAGGCTGTGATGCAAGCTCCTGCATTGAGGGTGCTTTGCACAACATTAATACCGAGGAGCAGTGGGGCTGCAATTCAAGGTCCTGTGTAAGGGATGCATCGCACATCGGCTGTTTTGATGTGGAGCTGCGAGGCTGTGCATCGCACTGCATTGGTTCTCCTAGGACCACAGTTGGGCTGGCAGATAGCATACAGGTCCCTGACTGGGTGCCACTATTTGGGGGGAAAGGCTCATAGCAAGCAGAGTGCAGGTGCAGGGTCCTGGGTGGTTTGGGCCTGTCCCTGAGGATCTGATCAGAAGGCCAATCAGCTACCCTCTTTGAGCCACTTTGGTGGTCTAGGGTTCAAAGTGAAGATCCACCTAAACAGTAGGGCAGCAGGGCAGCAGAGTGTCAGTCTTTGCAGTAGAGGCAGTAGGGCAGTCCTTCTTCTGAGTCTACCACAGGTTCAGATGTGTACTGAAGAGTTTCCACGCCAATTACAGCACTGAGAGCACGTTGATCACTGCCACAGAAGACATCAGATCTCTCCTTGACCACAGAAAAACTGTAGCTCTGATTCTCCTCGACCTTTCTGCTGTGCTTGACACTGTGTCCCAACACACCCACATCAGCAGACTCTACAAAATCAGCATACAGCAAAACAGTCTCAAGTGGATTGCCTCTTTCCCTACAGATCACACACAGAGCATCCAGCTACCTCCCTTCACCTCATCATATGCGGCATACCCCAAGGATCTTCCCTCAGACCCACCCTGTTTAAAACCTATGTGATCCCCCTCACAGACATCATCATATCTCACAGACTCAATATAATCTCCTACTCTGATGACACTCAACTAATCCTGTTGCTCACCGAGGATCCCTCCAATACCAAAGCCAACTACTGCGACACCATGACCTGCCTCAAACTGAACTCCGACAAGACAGAAGTACTGATCTTCAGAGCACCTCTGCTTGGGACCACAGCTGGTGGCCAGCAGAACGCGGACCAACGCCCACACCCACAAACCATGAATGCAACATAGGCATCACCCTCGACAACAAACTGACCATGAAACTACAAGTCAACGCAGACACCTTCTCCTTCCAGTTGAAGATCCTCATGCATGTCTCCAAAGCTCTGCACAATCAATGACCATCCTACATCAACCATCAACGGATCTTCCATCTACCCTCAAAACACCTGTGCTCCTCCTTTCTTGCCCTTGTGCATACCCCCTGCATTCGCTATGGCTGCTGTGGGGACTCCTACATTGCTGCCAAGACCTGGAATGACCTGACCCCCACCTCCAAACAGCAACCTCCCTGGCAGACGTCCGAAAGAAATTCCAGACCTGACTATTCAATGACACTAGGCACCCTCAGCACCCAGATACCCCTAGGTGTGACAGCGCTTTACAAATGCTGATTGATTGATTGATTGAAGAGTTGGGTCTGAGAGTCACATATGTATATCTGGTGCCCACTTTGTAGTGGGAGAAGCTTCAAGAGTTCTCACTCTACATAGGTGTCTGCAATTTCCTTCTTCACTGTCCTGGACTCAGCTTGTCTGGGGGCACAAAAGACTAGTGTGAAACCCTTTGTGAGTGTTCTGAGACTTTTTGATGTGTAATTGTGCTAGGTGACAGCCCCCCCATCCTGACATAGACGGCCCATCTTGCCAACACCTATTCCCCCTTTGTTTCACTGTCTGGGAGTAATATTCTAGGGGTGGGTGTAACTAGCATAACACTCTAGCATAATTATAGCAAAATTACTTGTAATAATGTATAATTACATGAAAAGCACAATCCAGCATTTAGCGTTATTTTCTTTCTATTTTCAAAATGCACCTTCCCATTCAGAATGGGCCAGAAAATGCATTTTGTGCTGGAAAAATAGCACTAAATGCTACAGAACATGAACAGCAGTATCCAGCAGCCGCTTAGATTGTTGTTTCTATGTTCCTGCGGTAAGATTTTTCAACCTACTTACTCTTAACTACTCAAGGTGGCATAAATGTGTAATTTCAGTAATTTTGCATCAGAAGAGTGATGTGTAATTAGTAAAATTTACTCTGGCTTAATTAAAATTTTGTCCAGGCCCATAATACACAAAGACCAACTGCCAGCTACACCTAGCTACACCTAGTAATGTGAACCAGGATACATCCAGCAAATGGTTAGGACAAGTGGTATTTTCAGAATTACAACTTAAAATCTAACTTTACCAATTGCAATTCTTTAGAGACCAAACTCAACATTTTACCTGCTCCTAGAGGAAACTTAGCACTTATTACATATGATAAGGTAACCCAATGCCATCTTATGGGAGATGCAGGCCTTGCAGTTCCAGGAGTTCTTAAATGGGCTGCACAATAAGTGCTGAAGGGCCACTTCCACCATTTTTTTTATATGGCCTAGGTACAGGTAGTACCACTTTACTAGGGACTTAAAAGTAGGGGTGGATGGAGGTCAATTCCACTTAATAACACAGAATTACATTAAAATTCCACCAGCTTCCGTGGAATTCCACAACCGGGGGAATGGGCATTTGGCACACTTTTCTTAGCGCACAATGTACCCTAGCTTCAAAAATGGATGCAAGGATGCTTTTTGCTCTGAGAAAATAGTGCATCCAAATACCAAGCAGCATGATTACATACTATTTAATCAGTACACAGTATGTAAAGGCACTGTAAGATATGCAGTGGTTACAGACCACTACATAACGGTCAGCCCCCTATTGTAGGAGGCTGGCTCTCTATATAGTGTATGAAAATGATGTGCACTGTGCAGAGGGTCCAAGCAACCCAACTTTGGTATCTAGAGGTAAAAAGCAGACCACTTAATTGTCAGGAATAAGGCTGTGCGCGGTCCAGGTCCTGCCCGAAACTCCGCTGTGTGGATTTGCAGGCGCTTCATGCACACCACTTGTCATCCCCTCTTGTTCTAAAAGTGGTTATCAGCGTTGCCTGCCCTGTGGTAATGCTCACGTAGCTGCAGGTTCAGGACATTGGTGGACAAGATGCACTTATCAGTGCTTTTCCATGAAGGGACTACAATTCCCATGTTTTTGGAGGCAGCAGCCATCTTGGGGTGTGACAAGCGTATAAAGCCCAGCCACACCCAAGCACATTGCTCACTATTTTGAAGACTTTGATGCAGTCAGACCTCGTGGGGGTTTCTCTGAAGAATAGCAGATTTCCTGCATTGGCAGATTGGCAGGAAATCGGAGTATCTTTGTTTCCCTTGTGAACACAGAAAATGAGTAAGTCGTACATGTAGCGGTAATGTCTTGATGAGTCCAATTTTGAAATGGCGCGATGATCAAAAGTGCATCAGAGTACAGAAGTAAAGCGTCCCCTTAACACAACGAGCAAAGTGCTCCAGTCCACAGGTGTAAAGTGCTCTTGGCACGGCAAGCAAAGCGCTTCAGTCCACAGGTGTAAAAACCTCTTGGCACAGCAATCAAAGCACTTCAGTCCACAGGTGTAAAGCACTCTTGGCACGGCAGTAAAATCGCTTCAGCCCACAGGTGTAAAGCGCTCTTGGCACGGCAATTAAAGCGCTTCAGTCCACATGGGTAAAGCGCCCTTGGCACGGCAATCAAAAGGCTCCAGTCCACATGAGTAAAGTGCCCTTGGTACGGCATTATAAGCGCTTCAGTACACATGAGTAAAAAGCCCTTGGCACAACAATCAAAGTGATTCAGGCCACATGAGTAAAGCACCCCTTAGCATAACGAGTGTAGCGCTTCAGACAAGACAAGTAAAAGTGCTTTCTGGTATAATCAAAGCGCCTCAAGAACAATAAACAAGGTGCTTCTGCCGAACGAATAAAGCGATTCAAGTTCTATGAGTAAAAACTTTCAGGTCTATAGTTGTTAATGCGAAAGCATTCTGGAGTTAAGCAAATTATGGTTGAATTGTTCTTTTGGGAAAGCATAATATGTGAGATACATATTTAAGTCTTTGAGAATTTCTAGACCATGATCCAACGGTTATGTTATGAATGCATAGTTATTACAGGATTGATATTCAGATTATGACCATAGTCCAAAGCTCTTGCCATCTCTTGGTTCAGAGGTTGTAGTTTGTTCTTGTTCCATGATTCAAAGAAGGGGCTTCGCCCTCATTTCGCAAAAAGGTCTCAATCTGATATCACGGAGACACCTTTATTTCCAAGAGTCTATTGATAAGTTATAACGTTATGAATGAGTATATACATATTTGTTCTAACCTTTTCTTTTCAGATCTCTCTCCCTGCTGTTCTCTACCCTAACTCCCTTCCCCCACCTGGCTTCATCATAACTCTGTGCTATAATAGCTTTCTGAGTTGGTGACGCCGGGAGGTGGGCCTTTTGTTCGGCAGCGTGCAGATCCCGAGGAAAGGGCACTGTGACATAATGCTCTGTTTTTTGGCAGTGTGGGTGAGTAGTCAGGCTTATCTTGGAGATGTGCTCACAGTATCAATAAATGTGGACACACATTCGGAAGAATAACTCAAGACCAGTTTACAAAAAAAACCTTCAGATTTTAATACATTTTTTAAGACCAAGATCATCAATATGCAGTAAGTACTTTTTTTAAATTTATTTATTTTGGGCATTTATATAATACAACAACAAACAGTTACATCTCAGAGGTCAAATACATGGAACATGACTAGATACCAAATAATTACCAATTGGAATCTTACAGCCAGCCACTCCATACGCACAGAGGAGGCTAGGGACGTCGGAAGCCACAATTATTGTCCAAAAACGCATCGATCCAACCCCTCGTTGTAAATAAGAAACAACATACAACCAGCCTCCACAACGGGGAGTGTATAGCAGGGAGAAGAGAGGGTAGAAAGAGAGGAAAGAAAGAACATAGAGTAGCAGAAATGAGAGAAGATAGAGAAAGGGGAGTTATCAGAGCATCATACATATTAAACTAATGCTGAAAGATGCGCGGCGTGGGAAATAGCTATTATGCAAGACCATAGGGCGCTAAGATTGTGAAGTTGATGGCGCACATGTCTCTAAAAAGGAGCGCAGAGGGGCCCATATATCTCGCGGCCATGATCCCTCCGGCATTAGGTCCCAGTAGATCATCAATTGGTCCTGACAATACGAAGCATCCTGCAACCATTCCGAACAGCGGGGAGCCCGCCCCCTCCCCCAGCACATCACAACCCTATGCTTTGCCAGCAACAGCAACAATTTGATTAGTCGCTTATGCACAGCAGGAAGTCTCTCAACACACCAAAAAGGGCAAGTCGGGGGGTAACTGGGAGCTGAGTCCCTGTCATCTCCTCAATCACCTGCAGCACCTCTAACCAGTATGCACTCAGCATCGGACAGCTCCATGCCAAATGTATAAAGTCTGCATCAGGTAGCATGCATCTCTCACAAGGCGCATCAGTCCAGAGACCCATTTTCTTCAGCCAAAGAGGCGTGTAATACAGATGATGCAAAAAATTTAAATGAATGTGTCGCAATCTATAATTAGGGGACAGGGCTCGCATATGTGCGCAATATTGTTACCACTCTGCATCAGAAATGGGCTCACCCAAGTCCACCTCCAACTGGGTTCTGGAGGTAGCATCCACCCGGTCCACTTCAAGCTGCATACATACATACAACTTAGTTATAAGCCTGTACAGAGACTGCGCCTGATACATAAGGTCCAGCGCTCCGCACACCGCTGGACTTTCTGGGAAGCAAGGGTACCGCGCACATAACATGGCACGGATTCTAAGACAGAATAGCCGATGTAGCGCAGTATCACTTGTGTAACCAAGCGCAGCTACAGGTGTAAGAAATCGCTCATCAGGGAACCAAGACCCTAGGGTAAGCAATCCAAATTCACAAATAAACTCATGCATCCGTGCATCCTCAACCAAGTGCATGCCCCCCATGTCCAAGATCAGTATAGAAGGGGCAAAGACCTCCCCCCTAGTCGCGTGCTTCAACAGCACCATCCAGGCTCTCACTGTGCACGTCACTGTGTCAACCCGCCACGGCCTGGGCCGAGGCAACCCAACCAGCAACCTCGGCAATCTGTTCGGCCACACAGCATCGCTCTCAGGCGCCAAGTGAGGTAGGTAACGAATAGGGTGAAGCCAGAAGTGCACAAAATCTGCCTGAGCGCACTGATAGTACAATGCAAGATCCGGGGCTGCCAGCCCACCACGGTCAAGCGGAAGTGCGAATTGTTCCCACGATATTCGAGGTCGCCGGAGTCACAAGGGGCGGAACAAATCCGTTAAAAAAATCTAGCAGTAAGAATCAGAGGCAAATTAAGAAATAGATATAAACATTTTGGAAGAATAACCATCTTTGCTATAGCATTGCGCCCCGTCAGCGAAAGCGGAAGTGAATGCCACCCTTCGACATTTTCTTCCAGCCACATCATGGCTCTACCATAATTAGCTGACCACAGCGTGTCCACATTCATGCTTAGCCATATACCAAGATATTGCACTGGACCATCAGCCCAACAAAAGGAATGTCTAGAGGGGAACTGTACGGTGACTTCAGACAGGGGAAACACCACTGATTTGGACCAGTTGATGGTAATCCCAGTAACCCGGCCAAAGCCTACAATCTCATCTAGTAAAACATCCAGATGCAGCTGCGGATCACGAATATATAAGGCGATATCATCCTCATACATGGAGACCAATATTGGGCGCTGCCGGAAAGTTAATCCCCTCTGATTATGATGCTGACACAAGGGAGCCGCAAGTGGCTCCATCACAATGGCAAAAAGTAATGGAGAAAGCGGGCACCCCTGATGAGTACCTCTAGCAATCGTGATTGGGTCGGAGATAACACCATTGACCCTCAACCTGGCAGACGGCTGCGAGTACAGCAGATGAATCAACTGAAGAAACCGAAAGCTCAGCCCCATCCTAGCAAGCAGCGCAAACATGTAATTCCATGTCAGAGACTCGAAAGCCTTTGTGGCGTCTACGAACACCGCCACCGCGCTATCGTAAGGACGAATCACACTTAGAATCGCAAAAAATGTGCAGAGGTTATATAGGGTGGAGTGCCCCGGCACAAAGCCCGACTGATCCGGCAGCACCATAGTAGGAAGAAGAGGCTGCAAACAAAACAGCAATGAGCTTTGTCGGGATCTTGTTATTGACAATGATCAATGAGAGAGTATCTAGAGCCTCCCCATAGACCTCTAAGAGGTGAGGAGCAATATATCAGTGTATTCCTTATAGAAGGCCGAAGTAAGACCATCCAGCCCCAGTGCTCTATCTCCATACAAGCTGCGTATTCCCTGGATAACATCATCCACCGAAAAGGGGACATCTAAATATTGCCTATGCGCCTCCTCACGCCACAGAAGGCTTACATCCTCGAAATAGTCGGTAGCAGCCTCCGACATATAGAGCTGAGTAAAAATCCGTAAAGATGTGTGTGATCGTGCCCGTGCCAGTGTGACGCGCACCAGACCCATCACACAGCTCCACAATATAATCCCCAGCCCACGGTCTGCAGAGCATCGCAGCCAACATGTGGCCAGCTCTGTTCCCCTCACCGTATCGCCTTGCCGCAGTGTGCTTCCCCAAGAAGGATACCTCACGTTGGGCAGCCTCCTCAAACTGTGACATTTTCTCCCTCAAGACCACCAACAGGTCCTCTGACCAGTTAAAAGCTGATAATTTTTCAAGATCAGCAATTTGGGCCTCCAGTTCAGCCAGCTTGCACAGCAACTTCCTCAGCACACTGTGCTGCTTAGAGAGGCAAATCCCACGTATCACTACCTTAAAGGCCTCCCAAACAGTGCCGGCAGAGCCCACCGACCCCCGATTCTCATCAAAGTAACAAAGTATTGCATCACAGATCTCTTCCCTAAATACCAGATCTCGGAGAGCGCCACAAGGAAGACACCACAAAAAAGCACCGCAATGCCCACCCCGAACAGCCAATTCCAACATAATCGGCGAATGGTCCGACAATGTACGGTCCTTATGTTCAATGGCCATCATCCAGAGCTCCACATCCCTGGTACCAAGCCACCTATCTAAGCGGGACCAGCTGCCATGTACATATTTGAGGCAGGTGCCCTCCCTGGCAGCCCCATGTTTCCTGCTCCATAAATCCCCCAAGGCACCCTCCTCCATCACCCGCATCAGAACTCTAGCAGCTGCCACATGCTGAGATCTAGCACAGCTCTCATGATCTAACTCAAAGTCCAACACCACATTGAAGTCACCGCCCCATAACCGTGACCCAGGGCCCAGCGAGTCAATAAGGCCCTCATTACAACTTCAGCGGTCTTATAGAAAGACTATACCAGTATTTGTGGCTCCCTAATATGACTTTTCCTCTGGGCCAGCGGACGGAAACAGCCTTTCCGTCTGCTGGCCCAGTGGAAAAGTCACATCAACATTGCAGCCGGCTCATAATTGAGCTGGTGGCAAAGTTGATGTGCAGCGGGAGCAGCAGCACCTGTCGCGCATTTCACTGCCCCATGTATATCCCCCATCAAGATATCAAACAATGTTAATGGACTCATCCAATGGGGCATCGACAAGGCCATCCAAACTCATCCCAGGTGGGATGAAAGGGCAGGGGGACCAGCATAAAGAAACAGACACCAGAACCTCCCACCCAGCCGTAACCACCAGTAAATGAACAAAGCACACTGCCCCAGCTACGATCACGGGACCTGGGCAGAACAAGAATAAATTCAGTCGTCGTCACTCAGCGAACCATAGTCACCACCAGCGGTCCACCGGCTTTCCAGCGGTGCCTTCTTAGGGATAGATTTGGCAAATTTCGCAGTCAGTTTTCGGTTCTGTGAAGAAATGTAGCTTGCCATTGTGTTGGACTCGCAACTTAGCCGGGTAAATGAGGGAGTATTTTGCTTCCATCTGGCTAAGTGTACGCTTAACCGGCAAAAAGGCCTTGTGAGCTGCCTTCACCCCAGGAGTATAGTCCGGGAAGATATGCAGTTTGACCCCATTGTACATCACAGGCCTGCACTCCCTGACCAGACAAAGAACATTGTCCCTATCTCTATAATTCAGCAAACGCACAATGATAGGACACACAGGGGCACCCGGGGCAGGCCGCGATCCCAGAGATCTATGGGCCCTCTCCACCACAAACACCTGAGAGAGCTCAAACGGGAATAGCGTGGAGAGCATGGTCTCAACATAGTCCTCCATGCGGCCCATAGCCGTTGATTCCGGGAGACCCAGAATGCAAATGTTATTACAACTGGACCGGGCCTCAAGATCCTCATTCTTATTCCGAATCACCTCCGGGACGCGCTCCATGCCCAGCAGCTGCTCACCGTCTTCATGCTGACCATCCTCCAAGTCCGAGGTACGGGACTCCGGCTGTTCAAAACGTGAGTCACGACCGTCCACTCCTTCCTTCAAGCGGTCCATCTGCTCCGTCAAATGATCAAGATTAGCATCAGTACTGGCCAGGCTGTGCTTGAGGTAAAAAAACATAGCCTTCACGGAGGACTCAGATGTCTCCTCCTCAGGCAGTGCACTGTCCATCAGCCGGGCAGCCAGCGCAGCTTTTCTTTTGCCGCTCTCAAAAGAGAGCTTAGCCTGCTTCTGCTCCGCCTTCCCCATCCCCCACACAACTAAGCAGGCAGGAGAGCAGTGGGCCCCACTGCACCTCTCCAACTGGCGACTGACCGACAAACGCCACAAAAAACATCCAGCTCTACCTAGAGAACTCACTCACAGGACACTCACCTCAGAGCCAGCCAGGAGGGAAGTGGAGCCACGGCAGGCCTCAAAAGCCAAGCCAGCAACAAGCAATGCCCAGCGAGGTACAGTCACAAACGGTAGCCCAGCCCAGCCACCAACAGAAGCAATCTTTAGGAGCCCAAGGCCCCTCCGGCCCACTCAACACCATCAGCGGCCCTGCGGGGCATCAGTGATGAGGTTGAACGGGCAATGAAAGTTGCAGCCAAAAAGGGAAAAATGGAGGCGTGTACAGCAGGGAAGGCACCTCCCCAGATGTCAAACAAGGACCCCCTTATAGGGCGGGGCCAACAGGCACCCCAGGGCACCGGCCTACCAGAAAATGATGCAATGGGTCTCCAAGTCGCGGCATTACAATGCCCTCGCGGGGGGCCACGGCCAGACACAGACTGGGCCCCGCAGGGTGACGACACAGCACTGCTGACGAGAAGACTAGGGGGCCACCACAGGTCCCAGGCCCTGTGGCAATGAGCGGATTTTACATAAAAGGTGGGAAACCTCCTACAACCGGAGGGGTGGATCCACCGCTCCCCTCCGCACCAGCACGGAGCCTTGGCCCCGCAGGAGCCCGTGGCCTGAAACAACCGCCAGGAGGCCCTGCGGGTGCCAGAAATGCAGTGCCAGGCGTCAGGGCCTTCAGGATACACACACCACCTCAGCCCCAGACATAGGGGTGAGGCCGATATGGCCAGGGGAAGCCGCCACCCGCAACCTCAACCCGGGTGCCCCTGGATCGCAGAGCCGGCCGGGGCAACGGAGCCTCGCATGCTCCCATGCCCCAACTAGGCCCCAGCAGAGGCCCGGCGGCAAACGCGCCCTCCCGTCGCACAGGGAGAAGGAGAAACACCAGCCTGCAGCACCTCCAGGTGCTCCGGTGTCATCTCAGGCGTTGGAGGCAGGTCGGGAGGCAGTACCAACAAGAGAAATGTTGCGTTCTTGGTCCCCAGCCAGTGTAGCCTCACTGTGTGGCGGCCATCTCGCAGGACGACCAAGCCACGCCCCCATGATTTATGAAAGTTGTGAAAATATATGCTGTTCGTGAGTAATTACACATAATATCAATGAATGGGAAACTGTATAACATTGCATATAAAATCAGGCAGTGCTCTCACAAGTGTCACCTATTTTTAGATTGAGTTCATCAGCAAGTCCTGTGGGCCAGCCAGAGAAGTTTGGGGAGTTCTCAGTTCAAGCCGGAGCCACGGCTGAAAGTCTTGGTGCTGGTGTAAAATGGAGAAGGGGACCACTAGGAAACACACTGCACAGGTGGACTTAAAGGTAAGTCCAGTGGGTCCCTTTGGAATGTAGAGGTCACAAGGGGTTAGGGTCCCATACAGCACTGCTGGTTTTCTGATGCAGTGGCCAGGGAGGCTGGGTGCAGTGCAACTAGGTCAGCCAGGAGTCATCTGTCAGGGAGTCCTTAGAGCCAGAGGCAGGTCATTTGGAGGGTAGATTGCAGGTCAGCATGGTCACTCTGGGAGGTGGTTCTTGGGTGTCCTGAAGTCCCTCTACTGGTGCTTGCTTCTGAGCTTTTGAACATCCAGAATGGACTTTGCTTCTGAGTGTCCGACATTGGGGGTCCAGTACCCAGGACAATGGTACATCTCAAGCCCTGAAAGATGCAGTGCTACCAGACTTTGCACACTGGTAGTTTTTTTTTCCTTAAGGTCTGCTGTGTGGATTTTGGTTGGGCTGCTGCGTCCAGGTCATTGGTCAGCCGCCAGTCAGTGAGCTGGACTTCAATGGTTTCTTGCTTGTAGGTTGCATAAGAGTGATGCCTTCACTCTCACGGAAGTTGTTGGCAATTTGCAAAGGGCTGGAGGTGCTCTAGGGTTTTTAGAGTCCTTCACGTCTCCAAGCAACACCTCAACGGCGATTGTCAAGTACTGGGAGCACCAGGCAGGGTTTGGTGCCTTTTTCTTCTTGCAGCAGGACTTCTGTCCTCGTGCCTCGGTCTTATTGTGTCCATTAAATCTGATCTTTAGATCTTTGGATGCCCACTAAATATTGCATTTAGTGGGCAATAGGGGGAGTACCTGGTAGTGGCCAGTGGGCCACCTACCTTAAGGTGGCTACACTCACTAAGTGACCACTTCCTGGGGGAAGGGGTGACATCCCTAACTATGATTGGCTATTTTCATACCATCCAAGATGGAGGAAAATAAAATAGAGTGGTCACCTCACCTGCCACACCTGTGGGGTGGTGCAGGTTGAGAGTGGCCACTCCTCCTACTCTGACTAAGTTTTCCTGCCAGTTTTCCCACTCAAAGTGGTGGAAATCCCATTGGGCGGCCATAGGTTGCTAGCAGCAGATGCAGAGGTCAGATTTTAAAGGTGGTAATGCCTTTGAAGCTGCCAGCTGCTGCAGCGTGCCTGCCTGGGGGAGGAGGTGTAACACCTCCACCCAGGAAAGGTTTTGTGTTCTGGCCCTTAAGACCAGAGACTCTCACCCCAGGAGTCAATACTTCTGTCTGGTGGTGGCAGGCTGGCTAAGACCAGTCAGCAACCATGCCAGGGCTGTTAGGTTTTGCAGGTGGAACCTCTAAGGTGCCCTCTGGGTACATGGTATAATAAATCAACACAGGCATCAGTTAATACCAAACAACCCAGTATTCAGAGAGGCCATCCTGTAGCTGAGGACCTGGTAGTGACCAGTGCCCAGCACATGTATTTGCTATGGCTACCCTTTCTACTTATTATTTCTTAAGGTTTTGCAAAGACACAGTAGGGACATACTTGCTTATGCACACACATGCCCTTATATGCATTACAATGCACCCTGTCTCCTACTTACCATACTCACAACATGTGGCCCGAATATAGATGACCCCAATGTATATGCTGAGGTTTGGAATAGACCACATAGGGTACCACGACACACATATGATACAACCAAGGGGTGTTGACCTAGGGTTCAAAAAGGGCACTCGGGATCCTATATTAAGCGAGTAAAAATTCTGCAATGGAAGGTGCCAACACAAGGGAAACACCCAACCCCTCAACGCTTAAGAATTAAGCAAAGTCATGAAAACAATGTATGGCATCTGACTCATTGCAGAAAGGAATATAAATTGTATATCACTATTGAAAAGAACATAATCAACAATTGAATTCAAGCTATAGTACGTCCTGTAAGACAAATGATGAACCGTACTAATAAAAACGTGGCCTCATTACATATTTGTAACTAAATTACACTGAACAAGTGTTGAAATATACACTCAATTGAGAGTCCTCTTCCGAGGTGCTGCAATTAGATTTTAATGTGAACCCAGCAGCCTAATAATGACATCTCAAACATTGAAGATTTTTGTATAATCGCTGTAATCTGATGACAACTTTTCAGCCGACACGTGTTTCGTCAAGGGAAAACTTCTTAGATTTCCCGAGCGACTTGTTCAGGGCTACAAATGTAAACATATGGCATAGAATGAGAACCAAAATCCTCCAACTTCAAAAATTCAAACCAAAACAGAGGGGGGAACCCAGGTGTGTCCAGTGACTGAGAAACAAACGTGAGAACATGACGCCATAAAGCCTATATCAGTAGGCATGCAATATACTGATGAGGTGTTGCCGCAGTGCTCCACAACCAAATAACAAATAAATAACAACCGTTGTATTGGTTACCAATGCACATGCCTAGTCGTGATGACTAATACACCTCTAGTGATATACAGATAAACATTCCAATCCGACCACACGTGAATACATGTGACCCCCCTAAGTGTCACAGAACAAGAGGTCTCAAATAGTACCTTTCGTTTAGACCAGTCGCACAAACTTATAATTAGCCAACTGCCATCGATAATAAAATATCAAAATCGGCGGTCTAGTAGATAATGAACACAAGGGAAAAAAGAGAGAAAGACCAAATGGCCTCTTTTAATCGGACCCTCATCTGGTATATTACGTAACTCCAATCTCATCCACCCTTCAAAAGGAATTGTAGTTATAACCCCAGTGGAATACCTTACGTTAAATATCAGGCCGTGGACCGCTCTAATTGACTTCAATATCAAGCTGTAAACGAATTTGAAATAAACAAACCCTGAGTCATGAGTATGCCAACACACATTATATCGTTTCTGAAACCAAAAAGTCATCTGGCATTTTTTTTTAAACTCACCCTCTCCTCTTGATATGGCGTATCGAAATGATCTGTACAACACCTCAACCCGATGCGAGTACGCATCTCCTCTGTGTTCGGCGATCGCATCCGGAAGTAAATAGACTTCCGCTTTGGCCGCCAGAACAACCGCCAACAAAATAAAGAAAAGACTAGTAATCATAGAATTGCTACCCTTCTAACCACCTTCCGTAATCCGGAAAGGGAAAGGGGAATATGTTGCTCCTGTCAATCGACGCTGTCCAGATATATGTCAGCAAGAAAACCCACATATACCCTGCCCATCAAAGCAACAGAAATACCGATTACAGTTATCGCTTTCTTGCAAATTAAACCCCAAATCATAGTACATGAGTAAATAGAAATTAGGAAATGGGTTTCACATTCAGTGAATTACGATTCGAAGAATCCAACCCCCACATGGAAATAAATATCAAAGAATATACAAATAACTCGTTGGAGAATTTTGGTTCTCATTAGGATAACAAAGAAATCAAATCTGGTGCAACCTACATCTGAAAAAGAACAGAGTATAACAAAACACAAATCAGTCACAATATCAAAACGCTACTAGCGAGCGTGCAAATGTTGCATCCCCCCAAAAGTTTTTTAACAAATTGTGTCCAAAGGACTCATTTATGAAAATCATTCTGTAGTACAAACTGGATCTGTAATATGCCAAAATATATTACAAAACAAATCAGTCACAGAATCACAAAGCTTATAATGGACATATAGATGTCACAACCCCCCCCCCAAAAAAGGGGGAAAAGGGTACTTCTCAAATTATGTTCAAAGAATTCAACACTGTACACAAGAAGATCAAAATAACAAAATATCACATCAAGTATTGTCAACAAAACTTGCACAGTAACATTGATAAGAAGAGCTGTAAATGTTACTCCCCTAGAAAGAATTCTAGTTCCCTGTCAGAATTCAGGCCTGTTTCCACCGCCCTTAATCTCATAATCCAGAGAGCTTCCTTCCTGCGCAATGTTAATTCTCTATTACCTCCCCTCGGATCTCTAGGGATATGTTCTATGCCGAAGAATTCAAAACTCCTACATGTGGTTTGTGCAGTACAGTCTGTCATATGAGCTGTTACAGGATATCTCACATCATTATTTTTCAAGGCTCGAATATGTTCACCAATCCTGATCTTGAGTTGACGTATTGTGCTTCCTACATAGATCTTCAAACATCTGCAACGTATAATGTACACGACATAAGTAGTATTGCAGTTAATCAAGGTATTGATATTGAATTGTTTACCTCCCTCCGAGAATTCTTTAATATTGTGACACGCCCATCGGCAGACCCCACAGCTTCCACATTTGAAAAAAACAATTAAGTTTGAAGAAAACCAAGTTTTGGTGGTAGCGCTAGTGGAAAAACTAGGACACAAAATGCTCTTTAGGTTTCTACCTCTCCGATAGGTCGTCGAGAACCTTGTAGGTAATAGGTCTTTCAAAGACTCATCCTGTAGCAGCATGTTCCAGTGTTTCTTCATACATTTCTCTAGAATCAACGACGCCTCGCTGAAATCAGTCACAAATCTAGGCGGTCATTCCAACCCTGGTGGTCCGAGACCGCCAGGGTTGGGGACCGCGGGAGCACTGCCAACAGGCTGGCGGTGCTCCCATGGGCATTCTGACCGCGGCGGTACAGCCGCGGTCAGTGACGGAAAACCGGCGGTGTACCGCTGGTTTTCCGCTGCCCTGGGGAATCCTCCATGGCGGCGCAGCTTGCTGCGCTGCCATGGGGATTCCGACCCCCATACCGCCATCCTGTTCCTGGCGGTTTCGGCCACCAGGAACAGGATGGCGGTATGGGGTGTCGTGGGGCCAAGATTTTCAGTGTCTGCTATGCAGACACTGAAAATCGCGACGGGTACAACTGCACCCGTCGCACCCCTTCCACTCCGCCGGCTCCATTCGGAGCCGGCATCCTCGTGGAAGGGTGTTTCCCGCTGGGCTGGCGGGCGGCCTTCTGGCGGTCGCCTGCCAGCCCAGCGGGAAACCCAGAATAACCGCGGCGGTCTTCTGACCGCGCAGCGGTATTCTGGCGGCTCCCGCCGGCCCTGCGGTTACCGCGGCCGGCGGGAGTCAGAATGACCCCCCTAGTCTTGTTCAAAACATCAATAGTCTCTTTACGTTCTTTGGTCTTTAAAGTATCACCCCTAATTAGATGCAAAGCTCTGGATTTTGCTTTCCTCACCACTTTATTTCAATAACCACGTGTGACAAATCTCTTTTCCATATCATCGACCTGTTGCCGGAAATCTTCCTCCCGACTACAGTTACTTCTGGCTCTCACTAGTTCCGCAAAGGGGATGGAGGCTATTTGATGTCTAGGATGTGAGCTATTTGCATGTAAGATAGAGTTACACGCCGTGGCTTTACGAAAAAGTCTACTCTGTAACTTGCCATTCATGCAAAGATCTCCACATCCAAAAATTCAATGCTTTCTGTGCTGAATTGGTATGTGAATCTGACATTCATATCATTAGAGTTCAAGAAACTAAAAAAATCAACCAATTTTTGTTCGCCACCAGTCCAAATTTAAAAACAATCATCTATGTAGCGTCCCCAGAACAATATATATGTTTGCCATTGGGCAGATGGAGGACCCCATACCCATTTACGCTCAAACCATCCCATGAAAAGATTTGCATAGGAGGGGGAGAATTTGGAACCCATGGCCACACCTTGCTTTTGTAGGAACCAGGTATTATTAAATAGGAAGTAGTTGTTAGTGAGAATAATGTGAATCATTTCAATCAAAATGGCCGTGTGTGCCCAGAGACTGGCAGAACTTTTATTGAGAAAGAACCTAACGGCTTCTTGTCCTAGCTCATGGTTAATGCACGTGTATAGGAAAACCACATCTAATGTCACTAATAACATGTTGTCTTCCCATTCCACATCATTTAATAGACCCAAAATGTGTGTGGTATCCTTTATAAACGAAGGCAGATTGTAAACCAGCGGTTGCAGAAAGTAATCAACAAATTCTGAAAGTTTCTCAGTAGGACCCAGGATTCCCGATACTATTGGTCTGCCAGGTGGAAAAGGTAGACCCTTGTGCACCTTAGGTAGAGTATAAAGGCAAGGATACCTAGGTTGATCCACTTTTAAGTACAGATATTCATCCTTGTTAAGTAGTCCCAAATCTACCCAAGCACGTAACCTGGTATTAATCACGGATGAAAGGTTGGAAATTGGATTGCCTTGGATCATCTCATAGCACGTTCTATCCTCCAATTGCGACAGAATCTCAGTGTCATAGTCGCTCTTGTTCATAAGGACCACATTTCCTCCTTTATCTGCTTGTCTAATGATGATCCCATTTTCCTGTTTGAGTGTCTTAAGAGCAATCAGTTCCTCTGGATTCAAATTGTTTGTAAAGGAACTGTGCTTTCTCTTTGCAAGATACTTATCATAGTCCTGACAGACCAATTCAAAAAATCTGTCAAGACAAATTAAACTCCATGATCTTGGTACCCAGCAGGATTTTTTCTTTAGACCACTAGGGGTACTCCGGTAGGGGTCAATATCCAAGTTCCTTAGTATAGTTGATAAAGTCTCTGGTTCTTGATCCTTATCGGCTAGAGACAGGATCAGTGCTGTGTCTTGTACCTCCTCAATAGATAAAGTACTCAAGGTGGATGTGGTCAAATTTGATATAGGACTCTCTAATGGGTGCAGATGAAAATACTTAGCTAACTTAAGTTTGCGAACAAATTTGAATAGATCTATCTTGGATCTACACGGATCCCCAAATGATTTAGGACAAAAATTTAGACCCTTAGACAGGAGACTCTTAGCCCCTGAAGTCAACTCCAAATTTGAGAAATTGATCACATTAATAGATGAGGATGCATCTGGATCTATAGCCTTTTGTCCCGGGATCTTGTTACGACCCCATCTCGATCTTTTGAGTTTACCTCTTGAGCCTCTACTTTCCCTCCTTGTTTTCTTGTATACCTGGTTTGCACAAACTTGCCTCGTTTCATCCTCATTAGTTCTTGTAAAAAACTGTTGCTATTCGCCCCTACGGTACTTTTCCCTAGGCTGGACGTGCTAGCTGTGCACTCCACCTCGCTATCACTTGTAGCCAGAGTACTAATAGAGGTTGAATCAGATATATTGGATATACTGGGTCGTCTAGGAGTCAAATTGACATTAACCAAATGGTCATATTTGCTAGAGAAAGTAAATACCCTCCCTGTCTGGTAATCTTTTTCATCGCGTTTAAGTTTACGAGCTTTTCTTTGTGTTATTTCTTCTTGAAACTTGAGAAGAACACTTTCTAGAATCTTATAATTTTTCTCAGTTGCTTCTTTCAGATTTAGATCCATGATTTCCACGACACCCATAATATGGTGAGGGGACTTAAATATATACTTAGATCTCGTTATGGATAGGTCAGGCACGGGCGTCTGGCATAGTTAGCAATCAGCTAAGTTTCTGAAAGAGGGGATTCAGGAAGCGGGTGGTGGACATGTGGCAGCTGTGAAACCCATTGAGAAGGGAGGGGACGTTTGTCTTGTCAGTCCATGGCACATGGTCCCGACTGGACTATTGGTTAGCTACAAAATAAACTAGCACATAGGCAGCAGAGGTATGCCACCTGCCCAGAACATTGTGGGATCACTCTCCGGTGAGATTGGTGCTTTGTGTGCCGGCATGCACTTCTCCCCCTTTCACATAGTGATTCAGAGGGAAAATCTAAAGGAGTCCCTGATATGATAAGGAGAGGAGCCCAGGGAAGCAAAAACAATAACAACAAAAGCAACTCTCCTGTCTTATGCGCAAAGAAGCACAACAATCATTCTAATATACAGTTTAGACACAAGAATCACATTTTACTTAATTTCAAATAATGTAAAAACTGAAACCTCAAAATAAACTAAGATAACAAATAACATACAATCAAAGATCATACTTTCGGACTAAAAAACAACATAGACCAGCGATTCAGACCAGGAGCATTAAAGGACCCAGTGATCAATACAGAATTATGTACAGCTATACTAGAATACTTTAATCATAGCACTGGCTCAGTAAGCAGTGCCTCTACTCTCTGGGAGGACATCAAGGCCCATTTTAGGGGGATCTGCATCAGTTTACAGGCCGGGGTTCTGATAGATTTACGCACACAGCTACTGAAAATAGAGCAAGATATTAAAGAGCTTGAGACTCAGTATGAAAGCTCGGCAAGCCGCCATTTGCTAGCAGAAGTACGTGATCATGTCATCAAGTATAACGAAAGAGCGGAGCAACAACTCCGATTTCTTACAAAGAGGTGCACAACCCGGGCGTACGGCGAGGGCGATACTCCTGGCAGGCACCTGGCAACCAAAATAAAGGAACCTTGGGCCAATACCTACATAACCAAAGTGAAGGGAGAGGATGGAGTGCAGCCTTATACCACACCAGAAATACTAACCACCTTTGCACATTATTATGAGAACCTATATAAGAGCCGCAGCTCCACCACGGTGGCTAAAATAAATGAGTATCTAGACGATATTGCTCTTGCATGGCTGACAGCGGGGCAGAGAGCAGATTTGGCCCAGCCACTCACAGAAGAAGAGATTAAGGAGGCAGTGGGTTCCCCCCAAATGGAAAAGCCCCTGGGGCAGACTGAATCATGAGCGAATTTTATAAAGAATGTATCAACATCTTAGGTCTGTACCTTGCCAGTGTGTACGAAGAGCCCTATACATGTAAATAACTACCTCCTTCCCTCAGAGAGGCTTTAATAATCACGCTCCTCAAGCCTGATAAGCCGACTGAACGCTGTGAATTGTAGAGGTCGCTATCCTTGATTAACCTAGACACTAAAATTATAGCTAAAATAATTGCAAGGCACCTACAGCCCCTTCTCACGAACCTGATACTGCCGGATCAAGCCGGTTTCATTCCACAACGATCCACCTCACACAATCTGCGCACCAGCTTCGCTCATTGCATCAGCTGAGCCCAGACATACATGCCTCAGCACTGGAAAGGTATTCGATTGTGTAGAGTGGGTGTACCTATTCACAATATCATGGTGTATGGGGTTCCCCCAGCCATTTCCACAATGTGTAAACCTTCTCTATACCAATCCAGTTGCAAGGATAAGGATAAGTGGCCATACTCCAGAGCCATTCCAGATCTCCAGGGACACGAGACACGGGTGTTCGCTTTCGCCAATGCTATTTGCTATAGCATTGGAACCCCTTGAGTGTATTATAAGGCAACAACATGCGCCGGTGGCCCTGCGTGTCACCCAGCGTCCCTTGGGCATATCCTTATATGCTGATGACACGGTACTATGTGTACAGAACTGAGAATCCACTTGACTCCCATTATACAGGAATACATGAATATATGATATGAAAAATACTCAGGATTGGGTATAAATTGGTCTAAGTTGACAATCCTTCCACTTACTCCTGTAACACAGCCCTATACCTTAGAATTCCCATTAGAATGGAGGGAAATACCTACGGATATGGGTGCACAGAAACCCTGAGCAAGTCATCAGGTCAAATTATGGTACAGCGATCTCGAAGCTTGAAGACAACAAGATGGGTAAGGCTCCCTTTGTCACTGGCGAATAGAATGGCTATTATTAACATGGTCTTCCTTCCAACATTCTTATACAAAATGGGACACACTAATATTATCGTATGAGCTAGGTGGATTTAATGTACCTGACTTCTACCTGTATTATCTATGCTCCCAGGGGCATTTCGCCCATTACTGGATACATCAACCAAAGTACATGCCACACTTAGGGCCAGATGTAGCAAGGTTCCAAATTGCGAGTTGCAATTTGCGAGTCCCAGCGACTCGCAAATTGCAACTCGCAATTTGGAATGCAGAAAGGTGTCTCAGACACCTTCTGCGAGTCGCTATGGGGTCGCAAAGACCCACCTCATTAATATTAAGGAGGTGAGTCGCAATTTGCGATCCCATAGCGATTCAGGGCACTCACTGGGATGGTGGCCTGCTGGGAACAGCAGACCACCATGTCCGTGACTGCTTTTAAATAAAGCAGTCTTTTTTTTTCAAAGTGCAACCCGTTTTCCTTAAAGGAAAACGAGCTGCACTTTGAAAAAAAACCCGAAACCTTTAGTTTCGGTATTTTTCAGGGCAGGTAGTGGTCCATTGGACCACTGCCTGCCCTGAAAAATTATTTTTTTTGCCAGACACAAAGGGGGGACCCCTTCTTGTTTGTGCCTGGGTTACCATCCACTTCAAGTGGATGGTAACTGCGCTTTCATTTGCGACGCCATTGCGAGTCACAAATAGGAAGGGAACACCCCTTCCTATTTGCGAGTCGGAAATGCATTTTGCGAGTCGGTTCCGACTCGCAAAATGCATTTCTACATAGCAAAGTGGCTTTAGCGACTCGCAAACGGCGATTTTCGCCGTTTGCGACTCGCTAAAGCTTTGCTACATCTGGCCCTTAGTTCTTGAAATAGATGATGCTCATCCCATTCCACTACCGGCAATGTTCACACACCACAGGCCATTGAAGACTGATGAAATTAGTACTGTGGAATGCACGGTGGGGCATGGAGGCAGCCACTATATGCCCCTGCCCCCGCCCTAACATTACAATGCCACTCTGGTCTCTCAGTGATGCACAAAAAAGGCACAGTGGCACTACTTAAAGGGCTGGGACTGGAGAACATGTGAGACCTCTATATAGATGGGAAAAATATGCAAGTAACAGATACACCACAGGCGCTGCCCACAAAGATGTCATGGCCGTTCATCTACATTTGACTGAGAGCTGCCATGACGGCACTGTACTCTATGTTCCCCGTAGAACTTCCCACACTATGTGCCCTGAAAACGCTACTCATGAACACCTCATCACGCAAAATAGTGACCCGGCTTTATGCTGAATCTCACAAGGATTGGGAGCATGCGGGGCAGCCGACATGCGAGAAATGGAATGAGCTGCTGGAGGCTCCCCTGAGTCCTGAAGAATGACGTTCCTGTTGTGCACTAACAGTAACCTCCAAATTATACACTTTAAATACCCGCAACAAACATACTACACCCCATCACGGCTATTTAGATATGGTCTCAGGGATAGCCTGGCATGCGTGAGATGCGGAATGGAAGATACAGGGTTCCTGCATATGGCATGGAGCTGCGGGAGGGTGCATGAATTCAGGATAAATGTGAACGGGTTCCTTGCAGAAATGATTTTGGAAGAAGTTGAAAGCATGCTTAGTATGTGCTTGCTGGGTCTGGTTCAATCGTTGCAGCCAGCTAATCGCAAATTTGGGGGGATAGCCCTATTGATGGCAAAGAGAAGAGTGGTAATACACTGAAATAGCCATAGGGCCGCACACTTTCTCAGTGGTTGAAGATATGATGTATTGCTGAGACCAATTGGAAATGTATGCTGAGGAACAACCAAAATGTTCTTGGCCAAAGTACATCTGGACCCCACTCACAGGGTACCTATTGCCTAGAATCTTTGGCAATTTGTGTTATGGACTAGATAAAGTAGGCAATTAACCTAACTGGAAATACATATAGGAAACCTGTCTGTCAGAAGTAGCCCCGCACAGTGACTGCATAATATTGCTTATTTATGCAAGGATGCTGACTATGCTTGTGGTGGTAACTGTTGTATGAATTTGTTAACTTAATCAGGAAATGTTACAATAAAAATAAAAACAACAACAATAAAGTACTAATTTTAAAGTTAAAAAAAAGACAAATAATAATGCACCATGCTTTAGGGCTGTAAGGCCTGCCAGAGGGGTGACTTGCCTACATTGCATGCAGATTTAGTGGACATGGCACTCTTGGTGAGTGTCATAGTGAGTTTGCAACTTTTAAATACACCTTGTCATGCACTTGCAATGCAGTCTGCATGAGGCTGGTGTGGGGCCTCTCAGAGTAGCACAAATGGTGCTGCACCTCTAGAGGGCCTTCTTAAGTACCCATGCCCTAGGTACCAGGGGTATCATTTATTAGGGACTTATGTGGTATTTTAAGTGGTTTCTAAAGACCAGAAACCACTGCTTATCACTCAAGACCACATTGAATCTTGAGGAAGACTAGAGCAACATGTGTGCCTGGCCCAAATCGTATATCCACCATGGTCTTTAAGGGAGAACCAGACCTGTGGTCTGCAATTTTAACTTCACTTTATCCATCCTGCCTAGCATCCATGCAAGTTCCGAGACCTTGAGGGGCTCTATCTTGAACCCCATATATAAGAAGAGCGACAAGAGGGATCCATCTAAATAACGACTCTTCGTCCTTCTGGATATTGAAGCCAAGGCTTCCGCCTCTGGTTTGCAGAAAGTTTTGGAACACTGAGCCGAAACGAATGACATCATTTCACTCAAACAGCCTTTAGAGCAAACCCCACCACACTGGATAACACTGGATAACATTGTTGCCCTATCTTATCTAATCAGACAGGCAACCAGCAAGAAACAACCTTATCTCTTCATCTGCTTTGTGGATTATTCATCTGCTTTTGACCTGGTTGATAGGAGCAGCCTATGAAGAAAGCCCCGATATTGGGGCATAAATGACAGCTTGTTCCAGACAATCATATCTCTATTCATCTCTACTTGGGTGAGGGTTAGGCTAACACTGACAGTATTTACCAGGAAAATCCAGACAGACAATGGCCTCAAGCAAGGCTGTGGGCTAGCGCCATTGCTATGCTATCAGTCTAGCACTGAAACACTCAAATCTAATCCCACCCAAAATTGGAAGCACTAAGGTCTCATTACTTCAATAAACTGATGATATCACCCTTACATACTCTGCAGTGATTAAAAGTTTCAATGACTACAGATTATTCAAGAGGGCCAAGTGGTATGCAATGGTTTTTAACAGTAGAAACCATTGCATAATTTCTAATTATGACAGGGAAGCGGCAAATTTTAGTTTATCAGTAATTCTGTGTTACAAGAGTAACATGAAATTACCAAAATTCCACTTAATGTGGCAGTGGAATTGGATATATCACCCCAGACTACTTACAAGTACATTAACTGTGAGACTTGGGTGTAAACAAATGTTACCATGTTTAAAGGAGAGAGTACAAGGAGAGAGTACAAGCACTTAAGCACTGGCTAGCAGTGCTAAAGTGCACAGAGTCCTAAAAGCCAGTATACCTCATTAACATCAAGGTCTGGCTGGGGCAGCTGCTGGCAGGCTAATGCAAATTACCCTTCAGGCGCTTCAGGCAGGAAAAAGACAACTTTCTAAAAGTTACTTTTCCTAATTACATATCAGTAATCTAATTTCATCAGTGACTTGGATTGTTAAAATTGCTTTAAATATGGTTGAACCTTTTATCTAGCTTCTTCCAACCCTAGGTTAGGACAATTATTATTCTAATCTGCACTATGACTTTCCTCATAGGACATCCAGAGCCTGCCACAGCAAAAATCACTTTTGAGGGTCTTATAACACTATAGTCATGCCAACATTACATTTCTACATGCCACTCTTTTAAATACTAGACACCATACCTTGTGGGCCTCACTATGTACTTAGAGGTGATCTGTTAATAATTAAAATGAAGGTTTTTTCCCAGCCTCAGTTGCTTATAATTATGAGTACTTCATCTTGCTCCTTCTGAACTTAGACATGTACTTTTGGGATGTCTGATTTGCTAACAGCTTTTGTGTTGCCCTTCATGCTCTCAATTGTCACTTCCTTTACCATCTTATTTATAATTTTCCATGATTATTAACTCCATGTTCTGAAAAATCGGGTTGTTGGTTGACTTAGGTGTGAGCCCTGGTCAAGCAGCAACCACTGTTGTTGTCAGGGGAGATGCAAGCAAACCCCAAATTACTGGTGCTCACTCTCTGGTAGTTTGGCACAGAGCAGTCAGGCTTAACTTGAAGACAATGCATATTTCTGCAACATTTATAACAGTAAAACAGTGAAAACCCCACACAAAAAGGGACCTTCACTAGGTTAAAAAAATAGAACTTACTTTAATAAATAAACCAAAACCAAAGTGACAAAAATCCAATAAATTTAACTTAAGTTATGAATTTTTAAAGAATGAACTATAAAACAGCACTGAGAAGCCAAAAGTGCCAACCGGTGATATGTAGTCGCACCTGACCGGGACAAAATCAAACGTTTAGGCCAATTGCAATGGAACATTGGCCGGCTTCAAGGACCCCACTGGTCCAGCAGAACTAAAGCACCTTAAATTCTGGTTGCAGATTGTTGTCTTGGCTCTGTACCTCACTGGTGAGAAGATGCACTGATTTTCCCCACACAGTCGAAGAGGTGAGTCAAAGTTTCCTATGCAGCAATGGTGATGCATCGGTTCTGAGATGCAATTGAGTTTGTTTGCAGGTTTAATCTGTGTCGACGTCAAGGTAATGCATTAATTCCAAAGGGCATAGAGGCTGTAATGCAGAGTGTTGGCGTCATCGTCGAGGCTGTCTTCAATGAGATGTGTGGACCTTGCACTGAAGAAAGAGCTGCAGTGCCTGTTCCGAAGGCGTTGTGCCAGTTTATTCTACACAACACTGGCACTGCGTTGGTTTTTCCCATGCAACAGAGGCGATGCATCGGTTCTGCCCTTACAGTAGAGGTCCTTTTGGCCATGCTGGAGCAAACAACTTAGGTCCACTTCCAAGGGCCCAGGATTAGATTGGCCCCACTTGGCAGGACCACCAGGAACATAGATTTCAGAGTCCAGGTGCTAAAGCAGGGTAGTTGGAAGTCCATTATGTCCCTGAAACTTCAGATACGGAGACCAGCCGACTAGCCCTTGGAGTCCCTCTGGTTCTCGGTGGAGAGACTCAAGTCCAGTCATTGTAACTTCCAGGCAAGAAGGCAGCAGACACAGGTCAGTGCAGTAGAACAGTATTCCACCAAACAGCTGTCCAGAAGAGTTGAAGGCTTTTGACAGCAGAGCAATCCTTCCTGGCAGAGTATCCACAGGTTCAGAAGTGTACTGAAGTGGTAGTGTTAGAGGTCCAGTAGTTACATCCAGCTGGGGGCTTTAAAGTAGAGGAGACTTCAAAAGCATGCCCTTGAAGTGCACAGAGTCCCTGCCTTTTCTGCCCTGGCTCCAGACTCACAACAGGTGGTTATGCAGCCCTTTGTGAACGCAGTACACCACCTATTTAGGTGTAGGTGAGGTTGTGCCTAGAGTGACGCTCTATCCAGCTACTCCCTCCCTTGCTGTCCAGGATTGCCCTTCAGGAGCTCACAGCGAAGCTCCCACTGTGGCTCTCTTAGCGAAATACACAGAGCCCAGATGTCACCCCCCCCCCAGTTATGTGATCAGAGACAGGCAGAAGGCACCAAAAGGCTTAAGTAAGAAATTGCCATTCCAGTCTCACAATCGCACACTGAATATGTGAAACACGATTGAAATGTCAGAATGCACATTTATAGCAGTGAGTTAAGCCCATTTGCCATGCCAGTATACAAAGTCTCCGTTAAGTACAGCATTGTTGTCATTCTAATTGCTCCCAGTAATCACAGCACAATAGACTTGCCAGTATTTACATGCCTTATAGGAGGAAAGTGTCACTGTTATGCCAAGATGCACCTTTCAGTATGTAGTCAACAATTTTCATGCCAGAGTTTTGCCTGTGAAGCTGTGTCCTCCTTTGTTCCTTGGCAAGACGTGATTACTCCCTGCTAGTCTTGTTCTGCACATTATACACATTGCTGAGTAAATCTGGATTGAGCATACCCTATGTTGCATCTGCTTAGGCTACTGCCTTTACCAGCCCCCAAATAGACATTCACAATTATAGGTCTTAATTACAAATGTCCCGGAAGGGCATTCCATACTTATCACACCAAACAAATCGGACGGCCTGAGAGTCGAAATTTATCAAGCTTCTAAAATAGCACCTAGTACAAGGTTTCTCATAGCAATGGAGAACAATGTGAAGTTTGATTTTTAAAATGCCAAAATACTCGGCTTGATTCCCCTCTTAAATTCCAGAAGGTTTGACCTGCCTAAGGTTCATATACAGTGCTGGCTCATTATTCCAACCCCTGCAACAACACGAGTTTTCACAGGGGTTGTCATTTTATGACTCAGTGGTAATCAGGACCACAGTGACCAGAAGGGTGAGATTATGTTCATGAAGCAGTCAGGCTTCAGGATGCAGGAATTCAGCAAATTTGTGTGTGTGCGCAGGACTCCCTACTAGCTGGAGGACCTGCAGGAGTGTCGCAGTCATTGTCCATCAGCAACAAATATGCACACATCCATGGAAGGATGTCAGACTGTATTTAGAGGTTAAAGTTAGGTCCATCCTAAAGGGAGAGAGAGGTTGAGTTGGTGTGATCTGGCAGCCAACACAAAACTGTATCCCATATGCCTCCCGTGGAATACCTCGGTAGCTGGCATTGTCAAACCAGTACTGCCTGCATCATATGGTGACCTTTGTCCAATTTGCCATTGTTTTTAGCAGGAGTAAGCATCCCTGTGGGTGAGCATGTGTGAAGTTTCTAAGAAAGGCAGCCAATAGAGTACGCTGCTCTTGTGCGTGTCCTCCCTTAAGATACGCAGGTATTTCTGTCCAAGTAATTTTTAGTATAGCGCATGGTCCAATTTCTTTAGATACTGTATAAAAAAAAACATTTTTTTTTTGCATTGAGACGTTTCAACAGATGTTGCAGGTGAGTCAGAATTCTTTTTTAACAAAAAGTAACCAATATCAGTCGACTGTAAATACCTGCTGGTTTCCTAAAGAAAGGCAAAGATGCGTGAACAATCAGTAAACCCTTCAATAACTACAAAGCACAGCTAAGAAAAGAAGATTTACCTTATCAGGGAGCAACTGATGTGAGTCAGCATCTCAGCTGCTGGCTCTTTGACTCTTTATTACTTTAAAGATGATGAATCCTCTTTTGAATTCAATCTTTTTGATGAAATATCACCACTAAGTTTGCACATGGTTGGGCATAATTGAATCCTGTGTCCTCTAAAAGCTGTGCTCGGTCTGCAAGTTGGTGCCCTCCAGGGGAGCTCCTGGTTGAGAGCATTGATGAACAATGTAATGACAATTCAAGGGTCAAGTTTATACAGCAGAGAAAGGACGAACATTCTTTACAGTGTGAAAGTATTTAATCTTTTACCTGTGATAGAATGTAAGAAGGACATTGGTGCCAAGGGTAACAGTAATTGTTACGAAAGGTAACACGGAAAAAAGTAGCTTCATAAGGAGACGTGTATTTTTTAGTCGGAATTAATTTTGAAGTATGCATCGATATAAGGACCCACAATTCCAGATATAAATAACATCACCAAATAATTGTAACATAATTAGAATTAAGACCCAGATTTATAGATGCCTTTGCATTGTTCTTGCAAAACAAAGGCTTGAATAATATTTTCAAAGCCGCAAGGGGCAATTTGAGCCACCTTGCGTGGCTTTGTGAAGAAATGTAACACAACGCAGCTGCATGCCCTGAATTAATATTTCAAGATGGGAGGCGTTCCATGGCTGGTGCATGGGCATTCTCTGCGAATACTTCAAAATGTTAAGCGATCCCCAGGGAGGCGTAATATCTTTATTTTTCTTGATATTTCCTATTTCCATGTGTGCACTGCATTTTGCAGCACACCTGAAAAGAGGAAAAATCCCCATAGGAATGTTTTTGCGTAGGAAGATGGCCCTTCCTGCACAAAACAATGCTGGCTCTAATGCAGACATCCGGCGCAAGGGTGCTTTCGTGTGTGCTTAGACTGCACAGGGTTCACTAGCGCAAGGAGAGAGCAGAAATGCTCCATGTTTTTCTTTGTAAATATGGAGCATTTCTGCTCTTTCCTTTCATGCTTTTGATTATTAAAGAAAAAATGGCTCCTAATTAAGACATGAAAAAATATATATACGCATATGGTAGGCCAATCATACCCATATGCACAGTCCAATAAACACAAGATATATTGTAATAGCAATTAAATTACACAAAGAAATGTAAAGTGGGAAAACTTGTCCCATAAGAACAGATTCAGGCAAATTTGTGATAAAAATAACTGATAAGTCACAATTCACCAAAGACACAACATAGCCCTTATACATGTAATGATCAATTCATATGGGGTCAAGGTGTCAGATTTGGGGACGTTTTATTCCTTTTAGCAATACTAGGATTATCATGAGGAGAAAATGAAAATAAGCCGGAGGGCACTAGACAAAAGAATGAAATAAAGTGAGGGAAAACAAAGGAGGGAGAAAAAAGGGAGGGAAAAAGGGGGAAAAGAAGAAGAGAAAAAGATAGAGAGAATAACTATAAATTAAATTACGTTTATTTTTATGTTTTACTTTTTGTTGGCTTATGTATGGTTTACAGTATTCAATAATACATTTTCAGAGGACAAACATTGAATATTGCAGTAATTGTACAGTAGCAAACCAGAATCACATTCTCAATATTGAATCTTAGAGCCTAGTTAATAAGTCCCTGAAATAAAGTATTGAACTACAGTGTCAAATGTTTGTGACAGTATGTTCTTTACCTAACGTGCCTTATGACAGGGATCATCCCATTAATGCCATGAGTAAGGGCATTCCTCTGCAATTACACAACCTACAACACAGCCATGGAATTGACATGTTTAAAGTGCCTGTTCCATCCATTCGTCAACAGGTGCCCAGATTAGATTGCTCCTTTTTCGAGAACACCTCCCCTTTCGTTCATAGATGTCTTTTCCCAAATTATATAAAGCCAGGAAGTGTGCTTGCCACCCTGTCAATGTGGGGGCCTCTTGTCTTATCCAGACAGCTGCAATACAGATGCGAGCCATGGACATGGCCATGAAAAATAAGCCCCTTCCTGCTTTTAAGAGGCCCTGTTCCCCATCGATACTTAAAATTACTGCCTGCTGTAATCTGGACTTGACTTTTAAAAATTGTGCCCATAAAGTCAGCAATTGCCCTGAAATAATTAACCAGCAGAGGGCAGGAAACAAACATATGTATTAGGTCAGTTTCCTCAGCACCACATTAATGACACTTTGAATTCGCTCTCTTGCCCCATTTAAATAATTTTTTAGGTGCATTATATAAGGCAAAGACTGTCTTAAAGTGTTGACTTTTGAGGCCGGTGTTCAAGAGTGTCTCCTTGCAGGTCGAAAGGGAGATCCAGAGTTGTGCACCTTTTGTCGGCAACCTTAATTCCCACCTCAAATTCTGTGACGCCATACCATCAGCAGGGCCTTCAATCAAGATGTCATAGATCTGCCCAATTCGACACCCATGGTCAGCCATATCTATTATCGGACATTAAACAACAGGTACTTGGTTCACATCCAATTTGGTAAAATAATCCCGGATCTGCACCTTTTTGTAGAATTTCTCCTCGTCAGCCCCAACGTATCCTGTAACTCCTGGAAGGAGCAAAGTTGCTCATTCTCATAGAGGTCTCCCAACTTCATGATCCTGCAAGTCTCATAGCATTTACACATGCCGTCTTGGAATGTACCTGACAGGGTGAGGAAATTCCATGTTGATCCTCCTTCTAATCTGACACCAAACCTTGATTACCCCAACAACTGTTTTAAACCTAGTTCTTTTGTAAGAACTCCTCTTGAGATACCTTAAAAAGCAGCTGTTAACTTCAGTACCCTGTGCTAGTTGGTAAATAGCGGGTGACACAGCAGGATTAATCTTAGAAGAGTTTTCAGTGATCAGAACCTCGAAATACTGTAACATACATGACCAATAATAAAACAAAAAACTAGATACTGCCACCCTCCTCGCAATCTGGGGAGGGTCATATATTTTGCATTTCTCCTTGACTTCCTCATTTCCCAAATTACGCTAAAGCACAGACTTTCCAGCTTGATAAATCTGGTCCGATAGATTTCCAAAGGTATATTTCTAAATAAGTATAATGCTCTTGGAAGGACCATCATCTTTAGTACATTGCATCTCCCCATTAATGTTAGAATGCAGATTATTAATTCTGTATAGATCCTGCTTCAACTTATGCTGTAGCGGTGCCAGATGTTTTTCAACTATCTTTTCCATGCTTGATATGAGATTCACCCCCAGATAAGTTACGTCTTCTACCCAACGTTTATCATGCTATGTATAGAAGAGTAATTACTCTACAAACATGATCAACAGTGTCAGGTCCTAGGATAAAGCCATGCTGACAAGGGGAGACGAGCTTGTCTATGACCTTCTCTAGTCTACAGGCCAAAAACGTTTGCATTAATCTTTGCATCTGCATTGATCAAAGAGTTGGGTTGATATGACCCTGGGTTCAGAGGAGGTTTGCCCTTTTTCTTATAAACCACAATGTTAGTATATTCCCATGAGGGTCATAATTTGGTGATTGGACCGCCAGGAGTGCAGCGGTCCTACTGCCACTACGAGTTTGGCATCTGATGACCACCAAACTCCTAATAAGGCCCATAGTTAATCTGGCATTTCTATTTTGTACTTTTATACCCATGCAACTTAAACATGAAACCACTGCATATGTCAAATCTACAGGGGAGAACAGTTTAATCTGTGTCATAGATAGGATTACTAATTTGTGGGGGTAGGTGGTACCTCTGTGATTAGGTCAATTCACAGTTTTGGAAGATACTACACAAGAAGCGGCAATTCCCTGACACGTCTGTCCTAAGTAATGCCAACAATTTGAATGTTAAGAACCAAACAACATGCAAATCCCGAATCACACAAACTAAATAACAATTTAACTAGCCAAAAGACACCAAGATCATCAAAATAAGTAAAGGGGCATTGGTGATATGAATTTGAATAGTTTAAAGCAAAAAGCACCAAGAAACAGTAAAGCGCTATCCAAAGTCACAGCCTAGGTATCATTTCAGACTGACTGTGATGGAGCAGATGTTGAATTCACCAAATGGGTTGCCAGGTCTTTTTTGGGAATCAAAATCCTTGAGTGAGACAAGGCTCGAAGCCATGACTAGGCAGGTTATCATTAGGTCAGATACCTTCAACACAAGGGGCCTCATTAAGAGTTTGACGGATGGGAAAGCGCTTCCACCAAACTACCGACAGGGTGGTGGCTGCTTATGTGGTGACCTCCCCGCTGGATTTATGAAGAGTTTCTCGCTAGGTCGGCAGGTTGAAACCTGAGCTTCCACCCTCCGGCCAAGTGGGAAACAGGCTACAGCATTGTCTACAGGTTGTTATCGAGCCAGTGGCAATGCTTCAGCCAGCAGGATGCACCAGCACCGTTGTAACGTTTACTGTCTGCTTTGCAGTGAACATTTCTATGGTGCTGGGCAGGGGGGCCCCTGCACTGGCCATGCCAAGTGCATGGGCAGGGCAGAGGCCCCCCTGCCGCTCCTTGCACCTGTTCTCCCCCAGCCTTTTCATGGTGGTATGACTCTTTTATTGCAGTTTTCCCAGCTCCTTTTACTTCACTTCCTCTCCACCTTACCATAAAATTATCCATAGGGCCCTTGCATCAATACGGCAAAACCCAGCTGCCACCAGGTAGGCATGCCTTGAGCTCCTAAGCCAATCCCCTATTCAGATGAGCTGTCTTCCCAACTAGCAAGGTTAAAACTAATTTTCCTGACTACTGTAACTGAAGCCTGGTTGCCTTATACGGCCATGTGATTGAATAGCAAAGTCCTCCTTTGCATATGCAAATTGAAACAGATAGGTGGTCATTTTGACATTGGCAGTAAAAACCGCCTGGTGCCACGGTGGCGGTCGCCAAAATACCGTCACCGCGGCACCATCCGTCTGCCATCTTATGATCAATGCCGGACTTCCGCCACAAGAAGGGCAGATATCCGGCAGTGATCGTGCTGGCGGACGGTGGTAAGCTGGCCCTGCTACTACCAGCACCGCCACGCCAGTTGAACGCCGCCACCCATATTATGACCTATGATACGGCCTGGTGGTGTTCTCTCGGGTGCTGCTGGCGGTAGCCAGCGCCCCTTCCTGTTCCCTGCCAGAAGACCTCCTCAACAAAGGTTAGTCGGGCGTCCGACAAGGGAGGGGAGTGGGGTTGTTGTGTGTGTGTGTGCCTGGTTGTGTGCATGAATGTGTGAGTGTCTGTATGAATGCGTCTGTGTGTGTTGTGGTGTATCCGTGGGTGTATGCGTGTGAGTGAATGTGTGTAAGAATGGTGAAATGAGTGCGTGTCAGTGTGATTGTGTATAAGAATGTGTGTGGGCATGTCTAGGAAGTATGCATGTATGAATGCGTGTCTGCCAGTGTGAGTGATTGGGTGTATGCGTGGTGCGTGTCTGCGGGTGTGTGCGTGTATGGGTGTGTGTGTGATGATTGGAGGGGGTGTGTGTTGATCAGAGGGGGTGGTGGGTTTGGATGGAGGGGATTGGGGAGCTGCCTACCGGTGACAGGGAAGGAATTCACTGTCACCGGTAGAGCCTACCACCATGGCTTCCGTGGCGTTGCTACACCATGAAAACTATGGTGGTAGGCAGGCTCATAATGCCGCCAGCAGTACTCCGCCAGCCTGGAGATTGCCATCTCCGGCCCGGCGGCTGATACCGCCATGGCGGTATGAATGGAGAAGTGTCTGGTTGGCTGCAGCCAACCCGCCATTCTCATAATGTAGCGGTATTTACTGCCAGACTGTTGGCGGTACTACCACCACATTTCCACTCACCGCCGGGGTCATAATGACCCCCATAGTGTTAAAGGTACCCTTTGGTCTCCACTCCCAGATAGCGAATCTTTTTTTACGTGGTAATCAGGTACACTAATTGGCCCTACCGGGGATCAGTGACAGGCCTTTGTCCCAGGGCTCAATAATTTGGCATGGGCTGTTAGCTCTCCCAGCCAAACATAATTATTCCATCTCTGGAGGTGTGATCAGTGGCGCCACATGTTTTCAGCCACAAACAAGTGTCAGGGCACTCATGAATCAAGGCTCAATCCTCCAAGTTTTTGTCAGAGCATTGATGTTTGGTTCAAAGTCAACAAATATACATCGAACCGGGATTAGTGAGCAGGTTCAATTTATATTTGTTGACTTTGAACCAAACATCAATGCTCTGACAAAAACATACATGAAGGATTGAGCCTTGATTCATGAGTGCCCTGACACTTGTTTGTCACTGTTTGGTTTCCTTTCAGAAACATTAGAGGAAGGAGGAAGATCCTCTTGCCAGGAGCACTGTGCTATAATAATGTTCTAACTTTGATGTGATGACTCACTGTGAGCGCTGTTTTTCCCATGACTTTCTTCCTTCTTGCATTATCCATGTTTTCAGCCAGTTCTGGCTCAGACAGCCAAAATACATTCTGCTTAAGTTATCAGAAATCTGAATTCATCATTAGTGCAGATGTAAAAATCAAACAGGGTTTTTTACTAGTCCTTTTCTAAATAGATAAAGGGAATTAAGAATGTAATCCAATCTAATCTTATTTAGGAAAAAAACTAAAAGACATTTACCATGAAATAGTTTTGGTTTTTATTCATCTTTCAGGGCACACTAATCCCAGTATATGGTATTCCATATTTTACATGTTAGCACTCCATTCAGTGGGCTTAACAAAAGTATACAAAAGCACATTTAAGGGGCGACTTATAAAAATTAAAAATAGGTGTTTCCTACATAGCAAAAACATTTTTACATGCCATGTTTCACCGCATTCCTTTTAAAATAGGCCTGGGAAAAATTGTAATTACATCAGAGAAATTTCTGTAATTTTATGTTATTCTTATCATGCAAAATTCTCCACAGACGTGATTATGCCTGTTCACACAATTATGAGCAAATTGGCTCAAATCCTTCTGCAGAAGCACAGGAACAATGAACCTACTAAGCATGAGCAGCTGCTGCCTGTTGCTATTGATGTTTTTTTGCATTTGCATTCCTAGTGCAAAATGCACCCCTGAATCCACTTTACAGCACATTTTCCAAATCACACTCATCCCTAATTTAAACTGCAATGCAGCCAGAGCACAGTGGTGCTTCTTGCAAACATAATTTGGTCATATATGTGGGTTATGTAAATACGCAATGTAGCCCACAAGTGAAACTTACCTCGCGCTGACCTAGGTGCATCTTATGCACCATTTGCAATGGACTTATGAGGAAGGTAAATAGGACAAATAGGGAGTTTTTATGTACAGCACATATATGATAGGAAAAGCACAGGAAATGTATTATCATTTAGCAGTGGTATAGTCAACAGAAATCTAAAGCCAGCAAGGCTATAAAGGCACAGATCGGGGGACCACAGCAAATATGGCAACATCACAACAAGCATACCTTTACTATAAAAAAGAAATATTAAACTGAGAGCTCACTAGATATGTATCAATTATTTCACTATCAAAGGTATAGAAAAACCTGTAACCTTAGGTGAATTTGTAGAAAAAAGACAGATCACAACCATGCAGCATTGGAAATTGAGGCGAGGGAAACAATAAACCACTCGAGAAAAAAGCAGGAACATCCAAGGAATACTCTGGAACCATTTTAAGAACACCAGGATATACTTTAGCATTTATGTATGAAATTACCAGCCAAACAGAATTCTAAATGTTCATTAAACCTCAGGCAACAACCGGTAACAGAGGACCTTATTCAACATGTAACTTACTTTCATTAAAATACCTAGCACTACTAGGGACTCATTACGATTTTGGCAGTTCAACTGTCGGATCGCCTAAGCCCGGTGGATGAGGCTGCCATTGGCCAGCTTGGTGGAAACAGTGCAGCGGCATTGGCCCCAGATCCCCTAGGCCCCACCAGTCTTTCTTGAAAGGCAAAAGTAAAGTCGTGATCAGCACTGTGGTCTCTACCTCGGCACTGCATGGTTGACCACTACTCCCATCACGTCAACGTGTTGGGATCCCTGATCCGGTGGATGTGGCAGTCTCCTAGCTGTCTGACTACCAGGATCATAATCTGGTGGTCGGGCTGCCAGGAGTGCGGCGGACCCACCGCCACTGCGAGTTTGGCACTCTTCTCACCACCAAATTTGTAATCAGGCCCTAAAAACTATGCAGTCAAACAAACCCTCTTTTCTGTAGGGTAATGAAAAATGGCAAATGACTTGAACCCTTGGGTGCCCAGAACATAATGGTTACGTCCTCCGTTATAGCACTGCTGTGCTGAGGGATTATCCATTATGTCCTGAGACTGACCCACGGAGGAAGCACTAGCACTACCCCCTTGGGACAACCCTACTGCCCACTGCAGGGGTGGCAGTGTAAGCGCTTCTGCTGCCATCCTGACCCCCTATGCCATCAATGGTGTCATCGCACACTGCGCTAGCATCATTAGAACTCACCCCCCCTGCGTCATTTGCTTCCAGCTCTGTAGAGAAGGAGGTAGGTTTCTCCTCATGGTAGGTAGGTTCTTCAAAAAAGAGTCATTGGAGGAAAGGAAAGAGTTTTCCTTTTCTGCAATGACTCTTTGAGAAGGAATGCCCACTCAACACCAGGGATGTTTTTTATTCAGATTTGGGCCATAATTTTGGGTGCGACCCCTTGGGAGTGGGTCGTTCCCCTTTGAGGAGAATTATGTTCACCGTTTCTGCCTCCCTTGGGGGCAGATAACCCATTTATTACATCGATCTGTCCCCAAGGGGGGCTGAAGCCTTTAGGCACTAGGGATTTTTATAATAATTCTGATTTGTGTTTTGGGGAGCAGCCCCTTGTGCAAGGATCACTCCCCTTTGGGGGCAAATTTGTTAGGCCAGTTCTTCCTACCTTGGGGGCTGATCTGCTTTTTTTTTTTTTAGGCCCATCTGCCACCAACGAGGGCAGAAACCACTAGACCACCAGGTATTTATATTTTGACCATGGTATTTGTTTTCTTGGGGGCGGCCCCTTCAGCAAGCGTTGCTCCCCTTTGAAGACAAATTGTTCAGGGCTTTTCTGCCCCCTTCTTTTAGGCCCCTCTGCCCCCATTGAAGGAGCAGAAAACAGTAGGCCACCAGGGATTTTTATAAGAGTAATTTGTATGCTTGCAGGGCGGCCACTTGGACAAGGGTCGCTCCCTTTTGGGGCAATTTTATTAGGCATTTCTGCACCCCTTGGGGGCAAATCAGCCTTTATTAAGCCCAGAAACCACTAGGCCACAAGGAATTTTGTTTTTTGTCCACAGTACTTGTTTGCTTGTGGGGCGGCCCCTTAGCATGGGTTGCTCCCCTTTGGGCTAATTGTTCTAAGCTGTCTCTGCCTCCTTGGGATCAGAACAGACATTTTTCTAGGCCCACCAGCCCCCAAGGTGAGCAGAAATCACTAGACCAGCAGGGATGATTTTATTTGCGATGTTGGCGAGCGGCCGCTTAGCAATTAGGGGGCAATTATTTTGAATGTTTCTGCCCCCCTTTGGGGCGGATCAGCCTTTTTCAGGCCCATCTGCCCCAAAGACACCAGGGAAAATTTCTAAATGTTAGGCAGAGGGGTGTTTGTTGATTGGTGAAGTATTTGCATTTACGATCATAATGTTTTATTTCTCGTTTTTTGTTCTAATTCAAGACTTTTGATTCCTTTGCTGTGACTCCTTGCGGTTTTGGCAGTGGTAGACCAGCAGTTTGCGTAGCTGTATGTGTTTGGTAAGAAACACTTTTTTGTACTATTTATTCCAAATGAGTATCATTGGCATGCAAGATTCTCGCAGTGAGTTTTCTTTCCGAGAGGAATCATCTCATGATGAAGCGGTTCTCAGTGTGGATGAAAAGCATGTTTTAAAGGAGGATACTAATGTGGCAATAGTGCAGCAGCCTCGGCCTAAAAGGCTTCCCATTGGAAGACCTGAACTCCGGGTTGCCCCAAACATGGTGCAGCCGGCGTTGCCTGCCTTTACTGCTCTCCCAGGGTGTAAAATGAATACAGAAAACACTTTCCCTTTAAATTTCTTTGTGTTGTTTATGTTTTTGGTTGAGATTGTTGATCAGACTAATTTGTGTGCTGAACAGTATTTGAGGGACAACAGTACCAGACTTGGGCCCCATTCTAGAGCTGCCCGGTGGACTCCCACAAACCTGGTAAAGTTGAAGACATTCTTGGGTTTAACCTTTTTGATGGGGCTGATAACGAAGCCTTCACTGTCTTCATATTGGTCTACTAGTGCCTTGATGGCAACGGCTATATTTCCTGCAACCATGAGTCGTAATCAATATTGTCTTGTAGTTATAGTTTTGGATCTACTTCCAATTAGTTTGTGTTTTCTTTTATGTGCAAACAAATGTGATGGTGGTATCCGTGGAGTGACGCTTGGCTGGCAATGTGCATGGAGTGGCACTTGGGAGTGTGCTTGGAGTGGAAATTGGCTGGTGGTGTGCATGGAGTGGCGCATGGCTGGCAGTGTGTGTGGATTGGGGCTTGGCTGGCAGTGTGTGTGGATTGGTGCTTGGCTGGTTGTGTGTGTGAGCTGGCACTTGACTGGCAGTGTAAATAGTGACTTTCTGCTAGTCACTACAACACAGTGCTAGCCAAAAGCCAATCCACAGATTCTGTTAGCTGGTGTGATTGCTGTGTCAGGCATTTGGGTGTATGAAAGTGATGGGCCATTGAATGGTGCTGTTTGTTGATGTGAGTGTTGTAATGTGCTGGGCCAGCAGCTGGCAGCGTTAATGGTCTTGTCATGTAAAGTATGAAAGGTGTGTTAATGGACTGTAAAGCAGTTTGTACCTTGACGCGGTTCTAAAGCTCAAGAGCTGTGAGTCATTAGTTCATTTTTTTGACCTTTCAATTATTAACAGTGCATTTTATTTTTGTGGAATCTGTTGTTAGTAAATTTGATCTATTGAACTCTCACACTCATCCTTGTGACAAATCCAACCAGTATGTCTATGTACGTGATGAATATGTGGTTTTAATTGTGTTTTCTGTCTTTTTCTGCCAGGGTATACATTGTCTCTACATTGCCTCTTTTCATGAATGTTGTAATGTGCTGGGCCCTCAGCTAGTGGTGTATAGGATCTTGTGTGTGTCATGTATGAAAGGAGTATGAATGGGCAGGTGCCTTGTCATGAATAAACAGTTCATGAGCTGTGAGTCACTGGTTCAGTTTTTGGGCCTTTCAGTTATTAACATTACATTTCATTTTTGTGAAATCTCTTGTTAATAAAATTTGATGTATTGATCCATCACTCACCCTTGTGGCAAAACCAACCAGTATGGCTTGTCATGAAAGAAACCTGTTCCGCTGTAATCAGGCATCAAAGCATACCCCTGACATGCTAGGTGTATCGGATGGGACCCCAATGATGAATTATACCACCAACTAGGTTAGTAAGTGAGGGGTCTTTTTAACAAATCCTAAGGGTGTTTCTTTTCACAATTTGAGTTTTTGGGACATTGCCAAAGTAAAACGAAAGGGAAAATCTACCAACTCTGGATATGTTTGAAAACTAGATACATAGTGGATTATAGGGTGGTGTGCCACTTGTAGATCCCAACAAGTTTTCTACCCACAATGCCCTGTAAACGTCAAAATGTGACAAAAATCACACATTTTCCTTGTATGTTTGTGTCATATTCTTACAGAAACAGAAATAAACCAGAAACTTCCTACCACCCAGTGTTCCTCCTGGTATCCTGATAACAATACTACCTCACTTGTGTGGGTGGGCCAAGTGCCCAGGACAGGGAAGAGGCAAGAACACAATGTGGACACATCAAAAATATGTATTTAAAAACAACCTGTTTTTTATGGGACATCTGCGTTTTTTGTCCTGGGCTCAGTGATCATCTATGCAAACCTACCAAACCCAGACAGTTTTTGAAACCTAAACACCTGTCCGGAGAGGTATGACTGCGTGGATCCCCCCATGTTTTCTTTCCCAGAATCCTCTGCAAACCTCAAATGTAGTTTAAAAAGCACATTTTCCTCACATTTTAGCATAGGATCACGACGCCGGAAAACATTTCCTATCATTCAGCATTTGCCTCGGTCTTCCAAGTAAAATGATACCTCACTTGCAACATTACAATAGGGCGGGGGTATGGCGGTGGCGTCCTCCCTGTGAGTTTGGCAGGCCCGCTTTGGGACCGCCAGTCTCGTAATGAACCCCTAAATCTTTTCTGAAACTAACCCCCAGTTGTAATCAAAAGCCTGAAAGTCATCCCAAAACATATGAGACAAAACTAGCCATTGTATGAGTAACCAACTAAAACAAATCTTACAAAAAGGAAATGTAATCTTCTTCCACCATCGGCTCTTCCTTTTTTCTTCACTGCAAAAATCTGCAAACATGTATAATAAATACAGAATTGACCTCCCCAAATGTATTAGTACCCAATATTCACCTTAAAAATATTTATTGAAGTTAAACTTTACCAAAACTTTAACATATTAGGTAAAATACAATGGCCCATATTTATACTATTTTATCACCGCATTTGCGTCAGGTTTTAACGTAAAAGCAGCACAGACTTACAAAACACAATTGTATTTTGTAAGTTTGTGCCGATTTTGAGTCAAAAAACGATGCAAATGCGGTGCAAAAAAGTATAAATATGGGCCAATATTTCCTACCAATATGGCCAGGTTTCAGCAAATCTACAGCTCTCCATTAACTCTATTAAGACTATAAAGAAAGAACAACTTTATGCATAGACAGATATGCTTTCGAAATGGCGGAATCTTTGAAATAATTGTTTTTACATTGCCACCTATGGAGAACTTGTTAAAATTGTTATATTCATTCATTTAATAGATACTGACAATATAAATACATCTACTAATCTTATTTTTTCTTAAATTGGCTATTACAGAGTGGAAGTCACTACTGTTTAATTATAATTCGACCCCCCACTCCATTACAATCTTCTCTGAGTTGCGTATGGTTTTTTACCACATTGACAGATTTACACAAAATCTGCTGGTATAATAACTCGCAGATGTATCAAAAAAGTGATGAGTAGGATGTGTGAATGAATCCCAGCCATTGGTAATTCAGACCACCCATTTCAGTCCATCATTATTTTGCCCACAAGGCCACCTTAGATTGACCCTGCAATATACAAATCAGTGTTGATACTGATCAAATAGTAACAGGAATAGTCCAGTCAAAACTGCCAAGCCAGGTCATCTCTGAACACAAGCAGACCAAGACCAGTTTTGCCCTGATTTGGACTCATAAGTTGTATGCAGCTTGATTCTAGTTGCACAGAGAGCACAAGGCCCATGACAGGGTATACCCTGGGCCACTTAGGCATTACATCAAACACAAAAGGTGATAAGAGAATGCTTGCAATAAGTATTACCACTTGTAATTGCTTGGGGTGGCACTCCAACCCATCGTTCTTTTGCTAACTGTGGAGCACTACCCTCATTACCCTCATCAAACCAGGATATATAGCTAAACCGTCTTTTCATCTTACCTTTGATCTCTATCAAGTTGCATAAAATACGGGTCTGGCGTACAAGATTTGCTTTCCCACCCATAGATGACACACATGAACTTGGTTCAATGCACCAGCATTGAATGTGAAAGACAGAATATTGTAGCCTCACAGAACCCCACCCAATGCAACGTGGAAGTGGAATCATTGCTTTTGGGTTACTAACATTCACTAAACCGGGATCTGAAGCACCTTGGTACCAGAAACAAACCTTGTAAAACTACATCAGATTTGCAGCACATTCAACAGTTGAAACCCCATGTTAAGCACCAACTGTTGCAGAAGCTATGACACTGGTATAGTTCTACAAGGTTTACTTTTCCAACCACAGGTGACACAGCTAAACCTGGTACAAAGCACCAGCAATGAATGTGATAGGTTATTGTAGCCCTGAAGAACCCAAACCAATACATTGTTGAAATGGACTCATTGCTTTTGTGTTACTAACAATCCCTAAACCAGGATTTGGGGCACAGTGGTACTGAAACCAAACCTATTTTACTCTTCACAAAATCACATGCACAAATGGTACCAAGAAAAATAGACACTTTTTACTAAAAACATTTATTGCAACACAGTGAACCTGTTTCTTAGCACAACTAAAACAAAAAACACAGAGGAGGTCATTCCGACCCCTGCGGGCGGCAGAAGCCGCCCGCCTGGCGGGAACCGCCAAAAGACCGTACCGCGGTCAAATGACCGCGGCGGTCATTCTGACTTTCCCGCTGGGCCGGCGGGCGACCGCCAGAAGGCCGCCCGCCGGCCGAGCGGGAAAGCCCCAGCAACGATGAAGTCGGCTCCGAATGGAGCCGGCGGAGTTGCTGGTGTGCGACGGGTGCAGTGGCACCCGTCACGATTTTCAGTGTCTGCGTTGCAGACACTGAAAATCATTATGGGGCCCTGTGAGGGGGCCCCACGACACCCGTTCCCACCATCCTGTTCCTGGCGGTATTTACCACCAGGATGGCGGGAAGGGGGTCGGAATCCCCATGGCGGTGCTGCAAGCAGCGCCGCCATGGCGGATTCCTTGGGCCAGGGGTAAACCGGCGGGAAACCGCCGGTTGCCCTTTTCTGACCGCGGCGGTGAATGGCCCAGGAAGCACCGCCAGCCTGTTGGCGGTGCTTCCGCGGTCCCCGGCCCTGGCGTCATGGACCGCCAGGGTCGGAATGACCCCCAGAATATCATAAGAACAGCAAATAGGTGAACAACAAGAATACAATGAACATTTGTAACAATGTTGAAATGTCATTTATAACCTAACACTCTAAACCTAGTTCTAAGCGCTACATTAGGAGAACATGAAAAGTATAACAATCTAGACTTTCTTAGGGAAAAGCAACACACTGCATACCTTGTTGACTGAAAAAGCTGGGATTATCAGTGATGTGTGAAGGCAGTGTTCCCTGTGAAAGTAACGCACACTCCGCAGTAGCATCATTTCTCCTGAATGCAGCTCATTATCTGTATCAAGTGTGCTGTAGCACATTCTTGTGCACCGGCAGCAGTCAAGAACATCTCCTGCAGTAGTTTGTGTGATAATCAGGGCAAAGGACCTCTCTTGAAAAGGGGTCAAGGGGCAGACCATACATATTAAATCAAATTGGACACTGTAATTTCTTACATAACTTTAGGAATCTCTACCATAGAATATGTGAATCAAGGTGTGTGTCCCAGACATATCCTTATGAACATATAAGATAATAGGAAGTCAATTCAGACCACACTATTTTGTCTATATTTCTGTGTTTGTTCATATCTGAGCTTGACATCGTGATAACTAAATCCTTGCTGTACGCTGATATGGCTTCAGGTGATGCATCAATGTCATTGTCCGATTGACTTGACACTTTCAAAGTTCTTGGAATCATAAGGTCAAATGACATCTGCATCAATGGCTTACATGACAATGTTTCTGCCTTAATTGGGGTAACATGGTGACTCCTATTACATAAAAACAGTGACTTCCATTAATCCGAATCGAATTAGGGCCTATTTAAAATGGAGAAAGATCATAGGGGCTTTACGTCAGTTTAGTTTGTTAATTTGTTTGATTTACGTGTGAGGCTGAGGCATAACATAGAGCATCAATTCTACTGACAAATTATAATATTGTCTACAAGAAAAAACAGGAACTCAATCCCAATGATTTGCCACAGTGTGGAGAGAAAGATTGTGTCGTCCAAAATCCAAACATATCATAGTAATTGTTTCAGCTTGATATATGTCTTGAAGCTGTTTTTCATGTATTAAATAAGTATTGGTAGATTGTGTTGCCTGCCAAAACCTACAGGGTTCACATTGCACCGGTGCTAAAGAGGTAGAGCCTGCCCAGCCTGGACCCCAAATTGACTGTGCATCCCCCACAGCATGGAATGTGTCGTCTGCGAGTATCTCAGAATTCATCTGGGACTGCAAGGTCCGGATTTCAGTGGTGTTGAGAAAGGTTGAGCCAGCACCATATGTACCCAATGTATGTATTACATGAGCCCATGGCTGTTTCTCTTTCATTTCTGCCACTTTACCCCAAAGCACTTTATTCTTGATGGCGTTTCCTTTATAGTCTATGAATCAATCAAGGCACCAGTAATGCAAACTTTAATTGAAGGACTCCACACAATAGTACGAATCACACACTATAAATGTCGGGAATTTGGGATTCGTAATTCCACTGATAAAATCATTGCTTTTAGGTTTGTTGCCGGTGGAACACTCCTTCCCTTATATTTCAGGTAACAGCTGTGGAGTATTGATGCTTCATACCTATAGAAGTTGAGCTGAACCATCAGTATAAATAATCTATTTATACTGATCAAGAGGCATAATGTTAGTGAGCATGTGGTACTCTAGTTCATACTGGAGAAGTTCTTATGTTTGCGGATGCAGTGGCAGGTGTGTTTTTGCTCTGACTGCAGTGAGCTGACCTTCTGGTAGCCCCAAATTCCAGCCTAAAGGTTGAGATTGGGAGGCATTTACATTTATACATTTCATGAAGACACACAATTGGTTTCCTACCTAAATTTAGGCCTGGTTTAGATCTTGACAGTAATACCTCCTCCCCGCAGTGGCAGCAGACCCAAGTATTCTGTCAAGTTGACACAGTTCCAACTGCCATATGAAGGTGAATTGAAGCTAAGCCATCGACTGCTGCAAGGGAGTGCTCTTCCTAGTCGTCAGGCAAGCGTGATCCCGGCTACCCTATTTAGATGTTACAGCGCTGCAGGCGGTGTACTAGCAGCAGATTTCTGATGGATGCAGTCCGTCGTGGCAGCCAATGCACAGTGTACAATGACAGTTTCCATGGACCAGAGGTGAGTTACACACACATACACTCTACCTTAGCCATATGTGCCCACCTTCATGACACACTACGGAGCACACTACATATACACTGTCCATTGTCATTCCACTACAAGACAACATGTACAACCAGAAAACACACATTACTATACAGCCATGACACAATATACACACACTATTGATAGCACACACAAGTAAACCACAACCATAACAACCAACACAACTACACACTCATCTACACAAACATACTCACATAACATAACATTACACACATCATGACAGCGACCACTGTGCTACAACAACACTCACTTGAATGATGCACACAGCAACACAACACACAACCAAACATACACAACAAACATCAGGCCCACATGCCAGGGCCGCACATACTGACAAACTCACATTACCCACTCCAGCTCCCTCTACCTGAACCAGCCAATCCACTCAGACACACATTTAGACGTACTGACTCACATACACAACTAGAACCACAATATCACAGGTACAGGTCCCCTTGCAATGTGCACATATGCAAATAGTTGACAAGTGTGATGTTATCATTATTGTGGATCCAGCATTCATTAGGCAATCAGTACTGACACCAAAATAACAATTGTGTATGTGATTGATTTGTTTCATGCACCAGTGTGTCTTCATCAATATCTGACACAGATATTTTCCAGGCATATGGATGTCACAAGTATTTTTTTTTAATACTGTGACAGTAAATTACTGCAGTGCACCTGAGCTCATGTGCAGTGAAAACCTAAAGTACACAAATTTTGCGGAATACTTACCTTCAAATCCATCAATAGCAGGGTTGTGCTCCCTCTGTGGTCCACTGGCAGCAGCGATGGCAGGTCTTGTCTAACCACATCCACTCCAAAACAGAAGTGGAATCTGGAAAAAAGGTAGGTTTATACCTCATTTCCTCTCCAGTCTGCCAACTCAGGTGTGGAGGTAACACCGCAGTAGTTGGCTTGGTGGGAAGGCCCATCATAATCTGCTTGGTGGGAACAGTGATTTGGGTCCTAGCACCAGCCACTATTTCCATTGGTGTCATTGACGCAGGTGGATATTTCTGGCAGAGTCGGCAGGGCTCTTTCAGGCTTTCACCTATGATCCCATCAACATCTAAATCACATGGGCAAATTGCAAAGGCAGCAGATGAGTTTTCCAATGGAAAACTGACGGTGGGACCATTTTTGCCAGGATCTAAATCAGAACCTTAGTCTCCAAAGAAAATAAAGAACCTAAATCACCAGTAAAACAGTTCCTTGCGAGCAAACAGGGGCCGCAAGTATGAATTGAATCAAGCTAAGAAAAACAGAAGGCCTTATGAATTCTTTACCCTTTGAGCAGTTTCAATTGTGCAATGCACAAAAATCTGGGTCTGAGTTTTGTGGAATATACTATCAAGCTTGCCCCATTGTTGTTATGGTTGTCTATCTGAAGCAGAAAATTCACTAAGCTGAAGAAGGACCTCATTAGGCATTGTCTCTCATGCGAGTGTGGACATACAATCCATGTGCTTGACCTGCCCTGTTTACAGACCCAGAGAATCTGTCTGCCTGTGATAAATATTGTGTCATAACAAACATTTTAACTGCAAGATGAATAGAATGAAAGGAGGTGTAATTCCTCAAACTCACTCATGGTGCAAGCCTGTCTGTGCTGAATGCAGGATTGTTTTTGTGAATGACGGTGCACCTTCCTGCACAAAAACAATCCTGGGAGTTTTTTTCCTCTTTCTATGTGTCCTTTGGATTGCAGCAGACATAGAAAGAGGCAAAAACAAGGAGCAATAAAGATATTTCTCCTCAATATGCCTCCCCTGGGGAGGCGTATGGTTTTGGCGCATATCCAAGTTTACAAGTCCTTGTAAATCTGGGAATGTGTCAAAATCCATGGGTGTTGTGTGGGAACACCCACCACAATGCCTGTGGAATGTCTTCCTGGCACAGATTAAGGCAATTCAACGAGTTGAGCTGCCTTGCCTTACTCCATATTTATGAAGTTATTCAAAACCACTTTGTGGCTTTGCACAACTGTTGCATCACAAAAGTGATGCAATGGTGGCTCAAGAGGGCTCATAATTATGCCCCTTACTGTTTTGCATTATGTATGAATTTAAGTGTTGAGAAGCTAGGAAATGGATTGTATGGTAGCATATTTTTGTCATAAATACTGCCAAGCATAAATTGTGAGTTCTAAATATCATTCACAAAAATATAGTAGGGTAAGAGGAACCAATGAAAAGAATGGCCAGTGCTTGAAGCCCATATTGTACAGCATGCGTCGAAGAGACAGCGCACATGTGCTGCCTAGACGAGACCGAAAACTGGAAGGAAACAAGTGATTTCAATATATTTTATAATTTAGGAACCCACATGATCTCCTTAACCACTTCATAAATCATAAGATTCTGTGTCCCTCTTCTAGGATCTATTACTTTCACTTCTTTTGTGACATGATGTGCTATATGATTATTGTTATATGCCACTGTGTCTTTCTTTGCATACAATGATAATATATCCTCTCCAACCCATGTTAATAATTCTGTTTAAATTGCTACGCTATCTCATCAATTCATGAGCTACATCTTTGTACCACATCCCTCCTAATCAGAAATTAGATTAACTTAGAATGTGTCTCAAATTATATATGTGAATAACCATCACCTTCTTTATACTATCTTTGGTGTAATATTGTGACCTTCCTTTGTGCGTGTCTAAGTCACTGTTGCTGTATGCAGGTTTGAGCATTTGTGTTACCATTCATGAAAAAGTGATGCTGAAGTGCTAAACATTAACTCCCACTTACCTGTAGCAGCAGCCAAGAGGCATCTGATGTTAGTGTGGAGGCCCTTTGTGACCTTCATGGGGTCACTGCAAGTGGGGAGATAGCCAAATGAAGGCCACCCATAAAAGAAACCCAAATTGGGAATCAAAGCAGTCAGGACACTGCCACTCCTCATTGATGTGGGCAGGCACGAAGCGACAATGTTCCATAGGGGACAGATCTAGAAGCTGGCAGAAAGAGGTGGATACATGAAGACTGAAGGACTCCTCATCATCAATAAATTACAAGAGATGTTTGGAGAGAAGGAATAACATTATATCACTAGTTTCTTGACAGGCTATGAGCCCAGACCATCAGTAGCAACAACCTCATAAAGAGGGTAACAGAGACAGAGAGAGCACTAATCCCCTTAGCCTGTTCTTGCAAACAAAGTAATAGCCCACTTTTCAGCTTTTGGCTGTGTGATTATTTGAAGATACCTGAGTGTCCTTGAACTTTCAAAATGCTAGATACCTTTAGAAGCACAGATTGGTTGACTTTTGGGCACTTATTTATTACTTACTATTGGTGCTGGAAGCAGACAATGTGCAACACCTTGAACCTCACAAACCTTCCTATTTGTATTTTTGTGAGAAATCCATTTTGCAGGCCTGCTAAATGTAATGAGGGCCTGTAAGTTAATACGAAGAATCCTTCTGGAGGGCACACTAGCTTTGTTTACAAGTATGATGGCATTCTGCCAAAGTGGCACATTCAGCAAATACTGATTCAGTTGGGTTAGCAAAATAACACATACACTAAAGCAACACTGATCAGGATTTGTTTGTGACTCACAGAATCAACCATCCAACATCACATCTGTTAAATACTAAAAATGTGTGGGAGAAAATGTCCCTTTTGTGTGGCCATCACGATTTTTGCAGAATTGTATTGCTAGTTTTTAGACTCTTCATACTGGGGCACTGCTCTCCCGTGCCTAGTATATGTGCTTTAACTTTCCTATGAGACCTAAATATATGATGCAGAAATACAACCATTGCATGCAAAGTTAATTATTACCCACGGACCGCAGCACCTATTTTGGCATCCACTAGAGAGTGAGAGAAAACCCAGCTTCAGGGCTACCAGTGGAGTCAAACTGCTGCAGTTTAAATCTGCAGACTGAAAGAATCACCTTGCTTGATAGGAAAAAACCCTTTTAAATACTAATAGGTCCCTACTGTCTTTATCTTGTAGTTGACAAGGTAGGGAACATGGCATTTAAAAGTGGGGCGTGTAAAGATTTGATGTTACCATGTTGTAGCCCAAAAAAACTATTTTTCCTGTGGAAGGCTCTGGCTGTTCTATGAAGAAAGCTAGAGTACAGATTTAAATATAAACTCTGCTATCTCAGGGTTGGGCACAGTTTGAGAAATAACTCAACTACTGATTTTAATAGTTATTAAAAATCCAATTCAGAAGTGAAGTTTGATATTTAATGAATATTTAGGAAAAACAACTTTTGGAAAGTTACATTTTCCCTGCCCGAAGCTCCTGGAGGCTAATTTGCATTAATGTAACATCAGCTGCCCAGCCAGTGCTAGAGCTTAATGAGGTATGAAAACTGCTCCCAGAGCAGAAAGAATGGCCTGGATGTGAGGAGGTATTTTACTTTCCCATGTAGGATGACCATCTAGTTTGGGCCTAGTAATCTCAGTAACTTGTAGAGGGCCTGCCCCGTCATAAGTAAATGTAAGATGATACCTGAAGAAGGCCATTGGCCACCGTATAAAGAGTCACACTGAGATGTCTGCCAAAAAACAGCTACATTTCTGAAACCTACAGGATATTAAAGGATGGAAAAGAGGCGGTCCCACCACCAGCCCCACCAGCCTGAAAGAACTCCATCCATCAGATCACAATCCACAAATCATGACAGCAGTACTTCCATGGCAGAAAACCATTGTCGGTGCTAACCGTGGCGTTCTCAACTCACAGCATAATGAACACAGCACCACATCGGATAGTTTGAATAACCCACACCTGACACACATCCACACACACACAACATTCTGCATTATATAACACCCCCTACACAACCCACAATCCTTTGCAACCTGAATGCCACACACAGTCACAGACAAGCAAAATCGTTCACAGCAATAGGAAAACCAAAATTAGGCACTCACATACATTTCACTACGCACACAGCACACACCTGCACAACATACACAACACACATTTTACTACCACACACAATCCACAACTGTCGCCCACTCACTTCACAGCACCTACACCTCACCACTTACCTTTTACTCCAGTCTTTTATCTTTGAAAACAACCACACCGTCTTCACCACCACTACCATGTCCCCACAAAAGCACCCATGTTTTGTGGAGTTGAGGGTTATGGTGGATGAAAGTGTCAGGGTAGAGCCGCACCTGTTTGGAGCCCAGGTCCAGCAAACATCAACTGCCAGGAATATGAATTTGTGGCAAAGAATAATCAACAGGATCAATTCTATAGGCAGCTATCCACGCACAAGGGCGGACATCAAGAAGAGGTGGAATGACCTCAGAAGGAAGGTACATTCAATGACATCCAGGCACCAGCTGGTGGTTCTAGGAGGAGAAGGTCTTGGACATATTGAATCCTGAGGGCCTGACAGGAATACCTGGGGGATTGGAGTCTAGTAAGTCCCCACAAAATACATGCCATCCAATTGTCAAGGCCTGCATTCTCCTTCTACCCCTTAACGTACCCCAATTCACATATCACCCACTACACCTCTGTCCAAATGTTCCAATCCCCTCTCTGGCGTGCCCACTAAACTCACCTGGCTCCACAGCCCTTGGAAATGGCATGTGAAGTACTGGTAACACATAGCACTACAATTCCCAGAATGCAATAACCCACCATTGTGAAAACCAGAACAGAGCACAAAATGTGAGATGTCAAGCTTGTGAAACTAACTACCAATATAAGCCATCTTGATTGTGCAAGTGTGAAACAGTGAATGGCAATGATAGCAATGAAAAAGGCCCACTCCCACTATCATCACTAACAAAACACAGCTATAGCTGAGTGTCCCATCACAATTCCCATAGAATAAAGATTCCTAAGATTGAAATGTACTCACCCGGGGTTGAAATCTATATGTCAAAGTGGGTGTTCAGGCAGTACACCCAGTTACAGGTCAATGTATATTTCTTACTGCCATACTGTATCACTACTCTGACACTATTGTGCTTTGTACACTCCTTTTTTGTGCCATGTATCATGTCAGGCACTTCAGTAGGCAACAAAGATAAATACCCATGTCAATAATCATACAACATAGGTTGCTATCAACAGTCCAATCGCTACCAACGTCATTTAACAGCCACAAGCATGGCATATGGTATTGAAATTACAGAGTCTCATATTGTACTAAGCAAGATTGTGCAGCAGCTGTCATTGTCATTTCTGGGGATCATGAAAAGGCACTGTCTGCATCTCACACAACATCAGTTATACCCAAAATGTAACAGAAACCCTGTCTTCACTTCTTCCACATGTAACCTTGCCAATGCCATTATGGACAGGATACCAGAGACTGCCACAATCCCTCTGTATGAAGGCCCCAGTGAGGACAACACCCATGGATGTGTGGACACTGGAGAGGAAACTGGCCCATCAGGGATACCTGATCAGTCAACAACTGTCAGCCTCACCCTTCCCACATCCACTCCTCCCAGCCCTGTTGCATCGACATCAGAGGCAACTATTCATCCCCAAACCTGTGTCCCAAGGACTGTATCATTCATTGTGTGCCTCACAATATAGGTACCTGAGTCTTCTCTTGTCACCCCTGGCAATGATAGACCTGCCACCACTGGGCCTCTTCCACTAGCAATGAGTCTTCAAGCCCTTCTACATCTGTGGCTGCCAATAGAATTGAGACCCTGCCAGGGGAAGGGCATGCATCAGACACCCCACTCTCTGTAGCAGAGAAGCCCCACTCCAAACATGGACGTCTACCCAAACATCCAGGAGGAGCAGATGCCAAAACAAAACCCACTGCCAGGACATGAACCTCTCCTGTCTTGTTCTCCCTGTGTGCCACATATACACCCTATTGACTGTTCTTAAAACAAACTCAATTTCCCACGGTACAAGTACCTTGGACTTGTGTCTCCAAATGGTGCAGTAGCTATCCTCATGATTCCAGCAGCCAGCACTGAACCCTTCACTGTTCATATTGTGTTACTAGTCACACATATTCTTTAACTGTTCACAATAAATCATTTATCAACCACATACAACTGTGATGCATGCCAACTCTGCTATCAATATGTCCCTCTTTATTGTACAACCTATGTTACGAACATCACACTTGGACTCTATCAGCATAAGACTTGTTACATTAGAATTAAAACATGGACAGATTAAAAAACTGCTGTATCCTACATCTACACACATTTAGCGGTAGACATGCAAACAGTACATAGAGTATAACTGATAGTAACAGCTAGGTCCAGGGTAGGTTACATACTACAAAAACCATTGTGATGATAGAGGCGATGTTTCGACATTTTCACATGTGCCAAATACATTTGGACACACCAATTGCACTATTTGACCACCTCCAGTACCCTACAGATAATCTTGATGGGTAAACACAATCCTCTGCCGGTATCGTGACAGTCTGGTCATGTTACTTACACTCCACATACTGATTACAATAATTACCTGGTTTCAGCCATGTCCACTTCTAATGTGTGCCTGCAATTGCCATCTGCTTTTGACTCTGTCTGTGACTTGCCAATGATGATAAGCCAGACTGGAACTCACCCAATCTATGAGTGACATAGATGACAGATAGACATAGCAGAAAGCATTTATCAATTCAGACAAGTCATGTTCACAAGAGTGACGTTGCATATGCATTATGAAATACATGACACTGTAGACCAGCCTGTTCTTTCCACAATACCACATTACAGTCTGCATGCACAACTCTCTCATAGGAATATCAGCTACCTAATACCTCATAGCTGATGGTAAAGAGGAGGTGACATGCTACACATCAACCCTAGGTTAATATTTTAAATAACTGCATCAGGAATACATTGCATACCTTGAGTCAGTGGAAATACTGATTGATGAGATATGCCCTGGAGTCTCCTACTTCATTGTCATCTGGCTCATCGTGAATTGGCAAATCTGCATTTCCAGCCAAACAGGCAACAATTATTTGACATACTTTGTTGGGTGAGTAGAGGAGGGCTCCTCCTGATCTGTCTAGGCAGTGAAATCTTGCCTTCAGGAGCCTAAAGGTCTGCTCCACTACATGCCTTGTCCTTCTGTGGGCCTCATTTTTAGCGGACTGCCCCTGGCATGGTTGGATACCTTACTGGTGTCAACAAACAAGGACTGTTAGGATAGCCAGAGTCACCTATAAGCAAATATGTAGGAATACACAAACATATATCGAGGCCATGCACAACTGTGATAGCAGGAGATATGTTTGGAAAACACACATGTCAAATCAGACTTACCAACCAGCCAGTCCCTCTCTGGGTTGATTTGTGTCATCAGCAGTGGGATACTGCTGTCCCACTTGATGAAGGAATCATGGACTGATCCTGGAAACTTAGCACTGACTTGTGAAATATACTGGTCAGCCAAACACACAACTTGAACATTGATGGAGTGATCATTTTTCCTGTTCCTATATGCCTGTTCATTGGCATTAGGGGGAACTGAGGCTACATGGGTGCCATCTATGGCTCCAACCACAGGTGGAATGTGTCCCATTGCATAAAACTCTGTCTTCACACAGGCCAAATCCGCACATTGGGGAAACCTGATGTAGTTGTCCAGGTGTTTCAACAATGTACACATCCTTCAAAACAAGACTGAACATGGGCTGAGACATCCCTGCAGTTAGGGCCACTGTATTCTGAAATGACCCATTGGCCAGGAAGTGTAGCACTGACATAATTTGAACGATGGGAGGTATGCTATAGGAATTGCAAATGGCAGGTATCAGATCAGGTTCTAACTGATCACAAAGATCTATAATTGTATGCCTATTCAGCCGATATGTCTGGATAGTATGTCTCTATTCCATGGTCTGCAGGTCTACTAGTGGGCGGTACACTGGAAGTTGTATTCCTCTTCTTATCCAAAGGTAACTATGTGGAAATGTGTATGTAACATGACCAATGCACACTTTATGAACATGTACATACACAACTCACACATATCTGGCTTGTTACAAAATCTGACAGTTATAGGACCACAACTTGCTATGCATCCTATGACACTCCGCTTGGTGCACATTCTCCCATTTATCTAATGTGACATATATGCATATCAGTATGTGACTGTCAGTGTTTGTTAGTCCAACCAACTTATTATGTGAAACACATTTTTTATAATTTTCTTATCAACGCAAATAGGTGGTCATTATGACAATCGAGGTGAGTGATAAAATGGTGGAAATACCACCAACAGGCTGGCGGTAATTGCTGCCAAATTATGACCATGGCAGTGAGAGCTCCTATAGACAGCCAATGTACCACACCATCCACCAGGGTGTTAACACCACTTACCACGGTGGTAGCCTTCAACAGCCATGCTGAAGACAAGGTACCGCACACCATATTATGGCCCAGCACACTGCCACAATTTCCGGGGCGAAACCAATGCCTTCAAAAGCCTGGCGGAAACACTGCACAGAAGACCAAAGTCTCACCATCAGAGATACAGAAAAGAACAGCGCTGCCATGGAACGGGAACTGCAAGTCTTCCCGATGCTCTTTTACGCCATGCTCAACCTGGAACACGAGTGCCGACGAAGACGATGGCGGTGAGTACAGCTGCCTACCACACAAGGGAGGGAGGGAGGATAAGGAGAGTGACACACACACGCACAACACACACCAGACACACACACACCATACACACAACCAGCTGCAGATGTAAACCAATGGCACAGGACACACAGCAGAATTATACAAGGACTAGAGGTCGACAGTACTGAAAATGTATTAGCAAAGCAAAAGCAACCAAATGAACCCTATATGTACAATTGTCCACAAAGGGCCAATGCCCAGTCCAAAGTACTAAGGGCTCACATGGCCACAGGGCACAGTCCAGGGCCCAACTCGTTTCCTGACAAACATCCTCCCAGAACTGGATCCTCACAGGGACAACATTGTTGAAGTGGGCAGGCACCTCAGGGGGTAGGGGGTGGGGGCATCTCAGTCAAAGTTGGGAACTTGCCCACTAGTTCTGGAGGGGGTTCCATGCCCATTATCCTTTGCAGGGGAGTGCAAGGTTACAGTGTCTGAGGTGGGGGACTTGCCCACTGCTTCTGGAGGGGGCTCCATGCCCATTTCCCAATGCTGGGGAGTGTAAGGTCACAGTCTCTGTGGTGGGGGACTTGACACTGCTTCTGGATGGGGCTCCTTGTGCAGTAGTCCAAGGAGGGTGGCCTACATGTCTGCTGTTGGAGGTGAGTGCTGTACCATCTCAGCTAGAGGTGAGGGCTCCGTGACCACTGGTGATGGTAGTGGTGGAGGTGGTACCCTGCCAGCCACTGCTGGAGGTAAGAGCTGCTGTGTCTCAGCTGTGGAAGGTGCCTCCTGGGCAGCCTCTGTTGGAGGCAAGGGCTGTTGTGTCTCAGCTGTGGAAGGTGCCTCCTGGGCAGCCTCCATTGGAGGAGAGGGCTGCTGTGACTCAGCTGTGGAAAGTGCCTCCTGGGCAGCCGCCGTTGGAGGCAAGGGCTGCTGGGTGGCAGCTGGAAGTGAGGGATTCTTCACTTTCATGGCAGGAGGTGAGGGCTTCTTCCCTGTCCTGGCTGTTGGAGTGTGATCCTTCCCCTTTCTGGCTGTTGGAGTGGGATCCTTCACCTTCCTGGCTTTGGAGTGGGATCCTTCCCCTTCCTGGTTGGTGGAGTAGGATACTTCCCCTTCCTGGCTGGTGGAGTAGGATCCTTCACTGTCTTGCCTCCACGACTAGGTGGTGCCTCCACTGTCCCTGTGTACTGTTTGGCTGAGGTGCTGGGCTGGGTGATTGGGAGGGAAGAGGTCAATTTGGGCAAGGAAAATAATTTTAGGGACGGTGGGGGGGGTGAGGGATGGGAGTGGAGGTTGAGGGAGTTGTTGTTGGAGGAGTACATCTGCTAGACTTAGGTGCAGGTGCATGGTCAGTGTACTGGTGTGAGGTACATGGCTGTAGGGTGCCTGAGTGCCTGTGTTTGTGTCCTTTAGCAAGGGGGACAGAAAGGGTGGGAGAGGAAACAGGGGACACGTGGATGGATGTTGCAGAGGTGTCTGCAACTGAGGTGTGTGTGCTGCTTGGTGTGGTGATGCTGGTGGTGGATGTTGGAGCAGTGCATGCAGGTGTGCGTGTGGACGTGACTGTGAGGGAGGTGGCAGAGGAGGAGAATGTAGGCTCAAATAATTGCCTACCTGGGGCTTTTTTAGACATAGATGTGTTGTGAATGTTGTGTATTTTGTAACTTATGTGTATGTTTAGAATGTGATGACCCTCTTTCTCTCTCTCTCTCTCTATCTTTTTCTTTGCATCAGCATCAGCAGGCGAAGGAGACAGGGTGAGTGGGGAAGCTGCTGGCCACGGGATCCGGAGTGCTGATACCACCAACACCAAGGGACCAAGGGACCAAGAGGGGAGTGCCACGGGGAGACAGGATCTATATCTTCATCTTCAGAATACTCCTCCAGTGGACACTCCCGGGCAGTGGCAGACCCATCTGGGACCACCCCAGCACCATCCCTGTCTGCCACCCTCCTTACTACCACCACCCTCCCTGTAACTTCCCACCCAGTTGGCCGTGCCCGTTCACCCAAGAGGGTTGGCCTCTTCTTTGCTGCAGGCACCTCTGCCCCTGTCAGCCCTGCTGCCCTCAGTGAGGAGGCCATTGAAACACATCTGTACATGTCCTAACTTTTAAATACACTGCACCCTGCCCATGGGGCTTCCTTGGGCCTACCTTAGGGGAGACTTACATGTAGAAAAAGGAACAGTTGAAAAGCTTCCCACATAGACACTGCAGTGGCAGGTCTGAGACAAGTTTGCAGAGCTACTCATGTGGGTGGCGCAATCACTGCTGCAGGCCCACCAGCAGCATTTAAATTACAGACCCTGGGCACACATAGTACACTTTACTAGGGACTGACTAGTAAATAAAATATGCCAATCATGGAGAAAACCAAACACCAACCCAATTTACACAGGGAGCACTTGCACCTTAGCACTGGTCAACAGTGATAAAGGTGGTCATTCCAAGTTTGGCGGGCGGCGGTTGCCGCCCGCCAAACTTACACCGCCACTTGGCCGCTCCGCGGTCAAAAGACCGCGGGGGCCATTCAGACTTTCCCGCTGGGCTGGCGGGCACCCGCCAAGGGAGCGCCCGCCGGCCTAGCGGGAAAGGCCCTGCAACACAGAAGCCGGCTCCGAATGGAGCCGGCGGTGTTGCAGGGGTGCGACAGGGTGCAGTTGCACCCGTCGGGATTTTCACTGTCTGCTATGCAGACAGTGAAAATCATGCTGGGGCCTGTTAGGGGGCCTCTGCACTGCCTATGCCAGTGGCATGGGCAGTGCAGGGGCCCCCAGGGGCCCCACGACACCCGTTCCCGCCACTCCCAAATGAAGTTTACTCACCTGGAGGAATGACATATGAATAATGTGTGTAGTAGACGGAGTGACATGACTGCAAATCCCAGGAGTCACTGTTTCCGTAACCCCAAACACCAGCATTGTGTTCCCTTGTCTATGTACCCCTGATTGTCAACTCATAAATGGAGTTTACTCACCTTGGGGGGGTGACATTGGTCAAATGTGTGAAGTATATAGAATAAACTAATTTCAGATTGCAGGGGTCGCTGTTTCTCTGACTCCACAAGAACAGTGTACATTTGATCAAAGAGCCCAGTTTGGCAAATCACAACGTATGTTTACTCAGATGTGAGGATACCGTTTGTAAAGTTTGTGTAGTAGAGGGAGTGACCTGACTGCTAAGGGCAGGAGGCTCTGTATCTCTCACTTGGTCAGACACCAACAGTGAGTCTCTGTGTGGCCACATCAACACTTCCCAGCCCGGTTGCATCCACCTAATGGGCAACCATGCACCCCCCAAACTCTGTCCCTAGCAAAGTGTCAACCATCTCGTGTACGCCAGTCATGGATCCTGAGTCACAGCACAACACCTCTGACAAAGATGGTCCAGGAACCAGTGGGAGAGGGCACCCTGTGGCATGGGCACAGGGCAGTGGGAGTAGGGTATGTGGGAGGGATGTTGTGGGCCAGTGGGGTGAGGCCACTGGGGCTGCTCCTGGCCAGGATACCATCAGCCATGTCTTGGGGGTCTATCAGGAGTCCCAAAACATGATGAGCCAGGTACTTTCTGAAAAATAAAGCAGCTGCAGAGTGTCTTCCATCTGGAAATCCAAGAACAGAGGGAGGCTCACAATACCAACATGGCCTCCCTAACAGGGGTTCTGAGGGACATTAACACCACCCTAAGTAGGGAATGACAACAACACTCTGCCCCTTCCATTGGCGCATCTACACCGGGCCCTACATCGGTGCCAGCCATTGGATAGGAGGCCCTGTCGGGGGAAGAACCCGCTTCAGACACCCCTGTCTCTGTAGCAGCAGACCCCCCAAGCCAGTGGGGGCATCCAGCAAGGACTCAAGGAGATGTGGATGACAAGGCACCCACCACTGCCAGCAAGTGACCTCTTCTAAATGACCTCCTTTGTGTTGACTTTCTGTTGATTGTTCTTAAACCACCTTTCATTTCCAATGGGAGGAGAGCACTGGACTTCGGGGTTCCAGTTATGTGGCATCTACTCCAGTGATTTCATCCACCGTGATTGGCCCATTCAATTTTCTGTTAAATCATGGCAAACTTTTATATTCTGGCAAATTTTCAATAAATCCACCTATTACGAAGTCATTGTCTGCTTGCTTATATTCCACATTTTGTAGAGATGTAAGACCATGTGAAGCAAATGAGGAAGACACAAGATACTTTTACAAGGAGGGATATGTAACAGGTACAGTATCCTGCAAAGGATTACTGCCAACACACATAAACACATTGCCACCAGTGTCTGGTCACACCAAACATTTTATTTCACTGTACAGCAAATAGGCTGTTAAAATGTCTGCACTGTCATAGCCAAAAATGGCTGACTCATACTGAGTCAAGCTACACATACTAAGGTACAGTCCCCCCAGACCATGGAAAGAAGGCCTTGTCAGACATTGTCCTGTTGAATAGGCAAACAGAAAAATAGATGGTGTCACCAGCTTGAACCTTATCATGTACCACACTAGAGTAATCCACTGTCATGTTTGGCTCTCAGTATACTAAATGAGACTACAGGATTTAGGCAGCACCACCACCAGGCTGTGGAGACCTGAATCTAATTCCACAGCATGTGACAACTGTCAGCCTAACCCTTCCAGCCAGCTAACATTACCTCACCAGACCGTGAAAGTGACAGTGATTTGTGGCACCCATGAACATTATATTCGGATTTCTCAGGGAAATCATGATGCAACAGATATCAGCCTTTTCTCTCAATCACATTAGTCTCACACATTCAAAGACAAACAGAAGCAGAAATTGGTTCAATATATTTTTTTGAATCAACTCTGTTCTAGGAAAAATAACATGTAATGCAATGATTTAGATGATAAAACAGAATAATAGCAATGAGGTGACAAGAAAAAATGAAACACAAGAAAATTCTCACCATAGTGTCAGAGTGCTAAGTGTCAGTATCTCTACCTACACCACTAAGGTACTACTAGAGCACAGCAGTGTTAGTCATAATCTGCCATTCAGGTACCCTAAGAAAATACGATACATGAATATGATAGCAGCAAAAAGGTCTGTTTGTCTACTGAGAGTCCTCTCTCATGTAAATGGAAAGACGCCAAGTCTCAGCAGACAGCTGCAGTGAAGTGACAGCATACAGTGGCAATTGTCTGGCTTGAACTCTCTAACTAACTTATAGGTGGTAGAGGGATGTTTTATAATATAACAGCTGGTCTTCTGAGAAACGTGCCCTAATGTAAAAATACATATGTTTCTTGTGAAGTGACAAAGATTGTCGTCTTCCACTTTGTACTGACAACATATTGGAGACAGCCTAGAGCAAAGCACAGAACGAGAATGTCTGAGTAAAAGGAATGCAAACAGTGTTTCTGCTAAAGACGTTTGAGATAAAAGAAAATAAAACTTCACCACAGAAGAGAGCTTCTGCTAAAAAAATAAAATCAATTGTTACCAGGCTTAAGGGCACAAGCTGAAGGCCTCTGGCTCAAATAAAGTGCCCATAAAATCTACTAAAATAACCTCACAACACCACCATCACATAAACCAAGGCACACACAGAGGGTAGTACAGCAGTCCCAATCACAGGTCCATCATTATCCAATGACCGTGCATCTGGTTGTATAACACAAACATATGCCAATGTTGTAGCACAGGCACTGTGGCCTGCAATGATGAAACACATCTACAGCTACATACAGGTCATACAAGAAGAGTATTTAGCCAATCTGAAGGGGGAATGCCTTGCTCGCAACTGATGACTACATATTTCATGCCCACGTGATGAAACACATGATGCAATCGACCCTCCACAGCACACTAAACAAGTACAATATGCACTTCAAACCTACCCAAACACTGTTCAAGCTGCATTGGCACAGATCTCATACACTCCAAATCTGTGACATACAAAACCGGGGACAATCCATGTCCACTTTGTCAGAATAGCATCAGATACTTGCCAATGTCACAAATCTGAAATGCCTTCATGAGGATGTCATGGTGAAGGTACCTGTACAAAGATAAAACAAGGAGCACACACTTGAAAGCATACATATTACCCAAATCACATAGCAAGCATCTGGAAGTGAAATTACATTGCAATCAAACTGTCACAAACAAAGCAGCTTCATCATGGTCAAGGCTAACTCTTCAAACACCCATTGGCTGAAATATTGCAAAGTATCAGTTCCATAGTTGTTACCAAAACACTCAACTCCTCATATTCTCAGACCTTACAGTATATTGTACTGTCAAAGTCATTACATCACATGACATACTTACACTCAGGTTGAAACATTGCCAGCTGATAGGGCCACTGTATATTGGAAGGACACTGTGGCTAGGAAGTGAAATACTGACATGACTGGTACAATGGGTGGTATGCTGGTTGGATAACTAATAGCTGGCATCAAATTTGGTTCCAACTGATGACATTATCCCCTATTGTTTGCCTATTCAGATGAAATAGAAGGATGATGTGGCAATCTTCCATTGTCTGGAGGTCTGGCAGTGAACGATAGACAGGAAGTTGTCACATCCTCCCTCTCCCTGGGTACCTATGTATGAGAAGACATGATTTACAGTATTAGTCAGTGTGTCCACAGTAACACACATGATTCTTGTTAATGATATCATGTGACAAGGCATTTCTGAATGGTAAACATGACAAGCAGTGCACATCACAGCTGCATATAACACAAGGGTCACATGAGGCCAGCATGTTTTTACACACATGTGGCCAAAACATGTATATGGTCTAAACTCAGAAATGTGCAATACAAGTGCCCCTCGAAATGTGACTGGGTATTCTTACTGCCAAAATAACCATCAGCGGTGGTAGACTGTGCCTCACTGTTAAATGCCATCTGTGTCCTGCAACATACTACAATAGTGCTTAAGTAGCAGAACCTACATGACGAGACAGGATAAGCATGTTTGTGGGGTCAAAAATACATTTTAGCAGGTTTGGTGCAGTTTCTACAGCCCAATACACATTTCAGGTCACCAAAATGGCAGCTGCCTGACCTACTCCACCACGACTGCTGGCAGAAGTCATCATGGCAGTAGGCAGTTGCAACCACGGCAGACATAGCCATAGGCTTCTGTTGTTTCCAGTGGCAGTTGCCGGCCAATGGTGGTATCCGCCGGCAGTGATGCCCTTGTACATGGCAAGCATGACCACTATGTTCTGCAGATTCACTCACTTGACTTCTGACATTGCTGCCTTTCAGACCTTCACCACCTGAGATACAGTGTGCCACCTCTGGAGCAATCATGCCCCATCCAGCAGGTGATAGGGCCTCTGTGTTCTCTCCAGAGGAGCTGGAGAGGCTAGTGACTGAGGTCCTACCCCTGTATGAACAGCTTTATGGCTCAGCAAAGGAGCAGGTAAGTACCTCAAGTGCAACATTTTTGCTGTACTTCACCATCCTTTCCCTTCTCAAGGGCTAGAATGTGCCCCTGTGTGCCAGTTTGACTACTCATGTGCCTGTTGTTGCAGTCTGTGTGGCATCAATGAGAGGGGCAATGTGCAGGTAATGGTGACCAGTGCCATATGTTAAGTTCAGTCACACCGTGTTGTGTGAGGTTTTCAGGGTCCTCGATCCCCCTTGTGTTGGATGCACATAAGTAGGTGATACATTACTGCCATCAACTAAGATCTATTTCCTCATGATTGTTGTAAATGTCAGACACACGTACATGTTGTCTGAGTGTGATAGCATTAGCTGTGTATGCATGTTGTGTGAGTCCATTGAGAGTCATGTGAGCAATATGTATATTGCCACATAGATTTCAAACCAGATCTGCCATGCTAAACTGTTGTATGGAAGGCATATCATGACTCACTGGGCCCTTCAGGTTCCACACACACCACATGCCAAATTGATGAAGGCTACATGATGCACTGTCATGCATGCATGGAAGTGATGGTCATGTAGGTACTATCAGCTCAGCTTGAAGAGACCAGGGCATCTAAAATTATCTCCCAGTATGGTACCTAGTTCAGGCTGTGGGAGAGTCACTGTGACTATGCAACTGTGGCACTGTCCCCACTCCCTGTACCCCAGCAGATCCTGTCATGTGGCCAACATGAGACTCTTGTGGCAAAACCTGCCCTGAAAGCCTCATTCCTTTGACTTGATCAGGAATGTGTACAGAGGTAAATCATTAATCACGTCTATATAAGCACTTAGATACATTATCAGTGTGAGTCTTACTCTCTTGACAGGTTCCTTACTCCCACAGCTCTCTTGTCACCTTCCCATCTGCTGTCACCTTCCCACAGGTCATAATTGTTTTGTACATGCGTATTACATACTGACAATCCCACAGTACAGACAGTTTGTTGATTCCTGGTAGGCCATGATATGTGAGTCAGTAGCTTGGTCACATAGCAGAAGCTGTAAAATACATGCCTATGTTAGTTGGAAGCCATCTCTGTAGAATGGACACATATGTCCAAAGGAGGGTTCTGTGGTACAGGTGCATGGCACAGAATCCCACCGCATGAGGTGGCATGATTCTGCATTTGTTATTCCACATGTCCACACATGGACAGGAATACTCTTTCTGTACCTACCATGTCAGTCCCTTCATTGTTGCATATGTTGTAATGTTGGAGTTTTTCTCTTACAGTTGCCTGTAGGGACTGCATAAACTGAGTCATTCTGAAAGAGTGTGAATTTGTTGGTCTATTCATGCCTAAGTAGTTTACCGTTCAGAAGCCACATAGGTGTGTAGTGTTTCATAGTGGCTCACGTCACAGTACAGGTTACTAAAGTATGGGCTACCTGATGTCAGTAAGCTTGCTTAGTCATTGTAAGCCATGAGCAAGGTAGTGGGTTAATCTGCATATGGAAATATATATATATATATGTGTGTAGTCACGTCTCTGTACTTATTTGCTTGTGTGTGTCACACTTGGGGAGTAGTGACAAATAGAAAAGTCCTAGCTTGATGTTACTGACATGTATGTGACTAAACTATTTGTTGCGAAACTTGTGATCATGATCTCTTGATTTGTCTTTTGCATCCATGCAGATCAATACCCGTCAAAATAAGACACTATGGACAGCCGTTGCATTGAAGGTGTGGACCCTGAGGACCCTGGGGGTCCAGAGCCGGTAGAGCACCCACTGTAGGAACAGGATGGAAGACCTGAGACCCTGGGCCCAGAAGATTGCTGTGGTTCAGCAGGGGATGCCCTTCCATCATGGGTGGGTTGCCCATCAAACCATGACCCCTCTATTGGCCCACTTTCTGGCATTGGCCTATCCAGAGCTTGATGGGCATTTGAGGGCATCACAGCAACCACTAGGGTGTGAGTAGAGGGCATATTCCTGCCTGTCACATTGCCATGAATGCTCTGACAGCTCCCCCTGACAATTAGGTATGAGCCACGTGTCACACTGTAGATTAATGATCGTTTGTGTACACATGTCATGTGTTGTATAATGATGTGCCTTGCCTATTGGCCCAGGGACCTAGGACACAATTGTATAAATATGCCCCTTGGTCGAGCAGTTCGGCCAATCTTGAATTAGAATTTGTTTTACTCGCAGAAACAATCATGTGACTCACACATTCAAAGAGATAACTTGAGACCAATTTATAAAAATACTTCAGATTTTTATATCATTTCTAAGACCAAGATTATCAAAATTGGTTAAGTTCTTTTTGAGTTATGAATTTTTCAAGTTTTAATAAATGCAGTCTTACTGTGCGTAAGTACGCACCATAGAAATCAATGGAGGACCACCTACAAAAATGCGTATAAAATTGTACAGTTGCTTTACCAAGTTCAGCTTTGTCAGGTTGGTCGCAATCATCAGTGGGCATGCTGTGCCAGCAGGAAAAGTTCGGGCAGCTCCTGGTTCCAGCGGGAGCAACGTTGTAAAGACTCTTGGAGCTGGTGCAGGGTCACTGCAAGAGACCACTTGGGAACAGTCTGCAGGGGCAGGTTTAAAGGTGATACCTAGGGGTCCCCTTGTGGTGTCGATGTTGCAAGGGGTGAGGGACCCTTAGGACACAGCTGGTTCCTCGTTTCATGGTGCAGGGTGAGTTTTCAATCCAAGGGCTGTGCCCAAAGATGCCTCTCTGAACCAGATACAGGTCACGGTTGATTGCAGTACAACGGGAACACTCTGGCAGGAGGTCCAGGGTGTTACTGAAGTCCTTCGATTGAGGCTTCCTTCTGGTCCAGTTGCATCTCAGGGGGAGATGTTTTGCTTGGTTTCATTGTCCCTTTCCAGTACCTGGGGTATTAACACAACTCAGCCACTGAAGGGTGCAGTGCCACAAAACTTGGCATACTCGCTGGGTTTTTCTAGAGGTTGTTGGTGTGTTGTTGTATCTGGCTGTGACTTCCGGGGGGGATATCGGCCAGTCAATGAAGCGGCATTCACTGGCATGTTAGTTCTTGCTTGGTTGTTGAGTGTTGCTCCACGCAGAAGGGAGATCTGGGGCAAATTGTGAAGCCTGGAGATCCCCTGGGTTTCTTGGGGTCAGTCCAGTGTCCAGCTCCTCTGCAGCATCGATTTCCGGGTCCTGGGTACAGCAGGCAGGATTTGGCACCTTTTCTTGATGCAGCAGGTCCACAGTTCTCTTGCTTTGGGTCTTCTATAGTGCTGGTCTTGTTTGTCTTTTCAAATCTGAAATCTTGGTCTAGGGGTGCCAACTAAATACTGAACTTAGTGGGCATTTTAGGGGGAACCTGGTTGTGTCCAATGGGACAGTTACCTTAGGGTGGCTACACTCGCTATAATGACCACTTCCTGTGGGAAGGGTCACTGCCCTGAACCTAATTGGCTAGTTTCCTCCATTCCAAGATGGAGGAATCTGAATTGAGGGTCCACCTCGCAGGCAACACCTTAGGGGTGGTGCATGCCAGATGAGGCCACTCCTCCTACCCTTTGTTAGGTTTCCTTCCTTTGCTCCCACCAAAAGTGGGGGTTTGCAAAGGGGTATTCCAGCTGCTGCTAGCAGCAGACTTGGGGGTTGAGTTTCAAGGGCGGTAAGCTCTTTGAAGCACACCCCCAGGACAGTGCACATTCCTGAGGGAGGGGGTGTTAGCTCCTCCACCCAGGAAGGGCATTGTCTTACAACCCGGAAGGTGGGCCTCTCCCCCAAGGTTTGTATATTGGCTGTCTGGAGGTGTCAGTCCAGGACCAGTCAGCAACCATGCCAGGATAGTTAGCTTTTGCAGGGGGCACCTCTAAGGTGACCCCTGGGTACATTTAGGGATAGATCCAAGACTAGCACCAGTTTGGATTTGTCATTCTGAGTTGTTTGATACCAAACAACCCAGGGTTCAGAGTGGCCATGATGTAACTGGGAAACTTGTGTTGACCAGTATCCCGCACATGTATTAAAATGGCTGCTCTGTTCACTGACTAGGTCCCAGGTTTGGCAAAGGACAGAGTGGGGCCATATTGCTCATGCAGCTATGCCCACATACATAATATGGAGCACCCTGCTTTAGAGCGTAAGGCCTGCCAGAGGGATGACTTACCCATAGCAAATGCAGTGCATGGTGGACCGGACACACAGGCAGTGTGCCATGTCGAGTTTGTATTTTAGGTTTGTACCAGGACACTCATCCTGCAATGGCAGTGCTGCGTACATCTGGATGCATATCCATAGAGGGGGGCACAATCAGTGCTTTCCCTAGTGAATCTTTATCACCTAAGTGGAAGAACCAGGAGAGGCCATCTGCATTGGCATGGGCAGTCCCAGGTCTGTGTTCCACATGAAAGTCCTTCCCCCTGTAGGGAAATGGACCACCTAAGCAGTTTGGGGTTTTCACCTTTCAGTTGGTGTAGCCATCTGAGAAGCCTGTGGTTAGTCTGAACTATGAAGTGAGGGCCAAATAGGTATGGCCTCAGCTTCTTCAGGGCCCAAACCACAGCAGGGGCTTCCCTCTCTATAGCACTTTTTTGTTCCATAGGGAGTAGCTTCTTGCTTATAAAAGCTACTGGCTGGTCATGTCCATCATAATTTTTCTGGGAAACGACCACTCCTATCCCCATTTTAGATGCATCAGTTTGGACCATGAATTCCCTGGAGTAGCCTGGTGCTTGTAGAACTGAAGTAGATCATATAGCTTCCTTCAGAGTGTCAAAGGCCTTTTGACAACTCACTGTCCAGTTGATCTTCTTGGGCATTTTCCTGGAGGTGAGCTCTGTTGTGCCATAATCCTTCACAAACCTCCTGTAATACCCAGTCAAGCCAAGGAATGCCCTAACTTGTGTCTGAGTTGTGGGAGCTTCACAAACCAGAATAGTCTGAATCTTGGGTTGGAGGGGTTGTACTTGACCTCCACAAACCAGGTGGCCCAGGTAAACAACTTTCCCCTGCCATATCTGGCAGTTACTAGCCTTGATAGTGAGGCCTGATTTCTGCAGAGCCTCAAGGATCTTTCCAAGGTGGATAAGGTGATCCTGCCAGGCGGCCGTCACAATCCCACCCTCAGGATTATGACCCCGCCTACCGCCATGGTTTTCGTGGCAAGCATAAACCATGGCAGTAGGAACTATCAGTGGCAGGGAATTTCTTCCCTGCCACTGATAGGGGTCTCCCCTGCCCCCTTCCCCCTCCCAAGAGTCCTCCCCCACCCTCCCCCTCCCTCTCCTGCCCCCCACATTTACACACCCACACACGCACACATACACACTCATACACACATGTATACCCACATCCACCCATGCATGCACACATACATACCCACACACCGCAACACACACCAACATACATTGATGTACACACGCATTCTCAACACACAACATACACGTACACTCACATCAGTCATTCATGCATGCAGTCAACGTGACTCACACCTGCATGCACGCATACAAAACCAGACACCCCCACACACAACATCCACCCATACACAAAACACCCCCACACATTCACACATCACCCCCTACCCCCCTCTCCTGTCGGAGAACCTGACTTACCTGCTTGCAGGGGTTCCTCCGGCAGGAGACGGGATGCGGTGCTGCTGCTAGCAACAGCGTCCGCCAGCAAAACACTGCCAGGCCGTCTCATTGCTCATGATACGGTTGGCGGTCTTTTGATGGCGTGGCGCTGCAGCTGGCAGCAGCGCCACCTTACCTTGCCATGACCTTCGACGGTATTCCGCCAGCCTTCTGGTGGAATTTCGTTTACGGTCATAATGCGGGTGGGTGTCTGGTAGCCATGGCGACGGTATGTTAGCGACCATCGCCGTGCGAGTTGTAAATCCAAAGCTCTCAATCAAGGTACCCTTTAAGGTCATAGGATTTAGAACCCGCATCCTTCAGTGTCAGGAGCCTATCCCTGCACTTTCCCGAGAATAACTCCCATAATAGTGTGCTCTTTCTTAATTTCCCACCCAATGCAGGTTCTTTGAAAGGCCGAAAACAATTTGACTATATCATCCCCTTCAAAGAAGGGAGGAGCATCTCCTTTTGGGAGTTTGATGTTGAAGGATTTCTCCCTCAGAACCCGTATGCTGCCACCAGAGATGGGTCCTAGGACCAACTCTTGTCTCTGTTTTTCTATTTCCAAAATCTGGATCTCTAAGGCCAGTCTCTTGGTCAGCCTGGCAATGTCCTTGGTCTTTTTTCTGTGAGTGTACTAGTGCTCCTAGATCTCATCGCAAGAAGATAGCCTGCAGTGTCCTTTATAACCTCAGAGATATCCAAAGGTATTTTGAAAGTTTATCTTACCCACAACTTACCATGGTACCATATTAGTGACCTAGGCACACCAGGGTAGGTGAATACCAACATAGCACACTAAACCAGTCTTGGGAGTTTCAGATAAATTGTCACTAGATGAAAACAAGGATCCAGATGTTTTATAAAAATATTCCAGGGTATACACTTAACGTATTACTTTTATATGTTGGGTACCCTACATATATTTAAAAAATCTGTCTTCATATGTTTGATGAAGTTCACTGATGTATCTATCTGAAATGTTTCAGCTTAACAATATACCTCTTCAGGACACCTATAATCATTGCCTTCTATGTATTCATACCATGCAAAATAGTGAGACGTAAGTCTCTTATACCATTTCCTACAATGCAATATTGTGTCTGCAAGTTTGTTCGCTTAAATTTGAAAATATATTTTTAAAAGAATTGTATCCTCATTTGTCTTGACCCTCGCACCCCAAGTCAAGTAGACACTAAAAATCAAAACAACTGGGATGCAGTCGCGACTCGCTGGAGTTATGCGGGGCAGGGTGGTGCGCAGCGGAGAGTAGGGGAGGATATTAATAAATAAAGAGAAAAAAATGACCTGCACCACGCGCTGATGATCCTCTGTCTTCTCAGCAGGCAGGCACAGGCTCCCAGTCTACCCTGCAGCCAATCCTGATGCTGCTCAGAGCAGCGTTAGGGTTGGCTGGAGTGCCCAGCTAGGGTGCTCCTAGGCAGACTGGGAGCCTCTGCCTGCTCTCTCCAGCCCAGCAACATAGTGCAGGGGTAGAGAGAGTACAGTGCGCATGTGTGTTTGGCCAGAACATACATGTGCACTGAGGGGAGTGCACAGTGCACTCCCCTCGTCCTCGTCATCCCCAATGCCCATCCCTTTAAGAACAAAAGGATAATAAACTTAGGCCCATATTTATACTTTTTGATGCAAAACTGCACTGACGCAGTTTTGTGTCAAAAATATTACCGCCGGCTAACGCCATTTCCGTGCACCGTGCGGGCGTCAAATTTATATTTTAGCGCACGGCGGCGCAAACCACAGGTGTGAGTCATTTTTTTTACGCACACCGCAGCGTCACGTCGTACAGGAAAACAACGTTAACGTGGCGGAAATGACTGTGAGCTGATTTACAACACCGCAAACTGGATATGCAGTGTTCTTTGATGCAATAGCGTCAAATTCCCTGCAAACATAGCCATTTCAGCAGAGGAGAGCCAAAATGGATTCCAGATGCCTGTACAGATCCCAAGAAGATGAAAACAGACCAGGAACCAGCCAGGAGGACCCACACAAGAACCAGGACAGGGAGAAGAAGAAAAGAAAGTGTAGCTTCAGTGCAGAGGAGCAGAAAATTCTGGTAAAAGAGGTGACGGAACACCAGCACCAACTGTTTGTCACCTCAAAGTTGCCAATCAGTAGGAGAGAGGCAATATGGCAACAAATTGTTGACAAGATTAACAGTGAGGCAGAAGTACACAGAACAGTCATCGAGTGCAAGAAAGTGACTGCAAGCGCAGGACAAAGGAAAAGATGTCCAGGAACAGGAAGGCAACACTGCGGACTGGAGGTGGGAGTCCAGCACACCAGGAGCCCCTGGACCACATGGAGGAGATGGTCGCAGCCGTCATCCCTGAGGAGATCGTCACAGGGATTCAAGGACAGGACAGCGCAGACTACCAGGAGACAACGCACATGCAGGGTAAGTCGCATGGGAAACTAAAATGCACTAATGTTAACTGCAACCGGGGGGGGGAATACTGACTACACAATGCATGTAAGTCATCATATACATGGAGTGGCATGGGTAAAAGGGTACGGCATGGGGGCATGGCCTGTACAGAGAAAAGCTGGGGCACACCATGATACAACACCAACAACATTTCCATGGGGGTATGCTGCCAGGCCAACGATGTTGCAAAGGTAAAGCCACGCCAGGAGGGAAGTGCACAACGTCAAACTGACATCCCGTCACACGTCAGCCACTATACCCCCTACATTAACTAGGGCCCAATTGACAACCTCTAGCCATACGGACAACTGGAATGTAACATTGACAACAGTTGCCACTACCACATCCGCTGTGTGTGCTGGTCAGGTAGCCAATGGCACTAACGTCCCCATGGATCATACACACCTAAATTAGAGCGGTTAGGATGACAACGTCAACAATCCCCTGAAACAAAACAACTGTTCCAGTCCTGTCAAATGTGAATGCCCATAGTTGCCGCAAACATCAGCCAATGTCATACACATTAGGAGATACACAGCACTGAGGTCACACCCATGCTGCATATGTCAGGGTCCATCCTGTGCCTGGGTCACAAAGCAACATCCCAAATGTAATACTGCTCAGACAACATCATTGAGGCGGAGGACACATGTAACTGGTCACTGAAATACACCTGCACAGTCAGAGGAGGAAATAGGACACTGCTACGACAATCAGGGCAATCCAATGTACCACACATTCACCAACGTCAGCTGTACACATTACCAATGCTGACATCCATATTGTGCCATAACAATGCTATGCATAGTATATGCTACATTTCAACTACATATAAGTGGATGTGAAAGATCAGAGACTGGGGCAGGTCCAGATTGTTAAGTGTGCTGCTAGTGCCATCAGAGCACCCACAGCCAGTGAAAGGTCTCACCATGAGAATGGAAGTAGACGGAGGGTTGAGTAGGAGAAGAAGGTGGCAATTCACTATTTGGCCAAAACCAACACCTAGAGGATGTGATGCTGACAAGTCTACTAACTGACCACAATATATGTGACAAACTGTAAAGGAATTCACCACTGCAGTAAGGGAGTTGCCACAACACCTCGCACCCCAAAACTTCCACTGCATGCACAAATGCAATCATGACCATTGTGATGTGGCTGCTATTCTTATGAACCAGCAGATCCTCCTTGCAGCAGTACTGCCCTTATGACCCCCCACAGGTAGCAGCTACTGGGATGTCTGACTCCACGTCTACACACACTGAGGTGTGTGTTGCCCCTTCACAACCACCACCACCAAGAGCAGAGGAGGCAACACACACATCAGAAGATGAAGACATGGAACAGATCACCTTCACATGTAAAAGTTCCCGAAAGCACAAGTCCCTGCCACATGGCCACCTATTACCAAGGTCCTGCGCTTCATAACATGCCAGTCTTGCAACAACCGTACTCAAGCACTGTTCTGCAAACCACTGTCTATCTTGTCAGCCTGCCGTGTGATTGTCTCTCAATAACTCAATGGCAAATCCTGTCCCTCTGCACTGACACTTTACCCCATCATGTCCAGTTAAATGTCTTTTTGCACTTGTGTAGGATCACAATGGAAGATGTCACTATAATGGACTCACAATCATGGACAATGTACATATAGCACTACATCACTTTCCAATGAATAGCACTTACACAACCACTTTGTCTCTGTGTAAAGTGCCACATCAACTGTGCAGTAGACCACTGAATTTTGCCTCCTGTCAAATTACATAGCTTGTCAATACAATTGTCCTGAAATAATGTAGGCTGATAGCTATGCACAGTGGCCTGGATTCTACCATACTCTGCCCTTCCTGAGGGTAATATCTGAGGAAAAGAGAAACTATACACCATAATGCTGTGTTGGACAGAATAATGCTTCCTCAAGGGATATCTAAACCATAAAATAGTGCCTTCAAAATGTTGCTTCAATGCAAAACTAACACATGTAACATTGCCCACAAATATAAGCGAACAGTCACCAAACTGCATGAATGGAGGTTTATGAGTTTACATCCAAATAAGTAATCTTGCTGAACAGTGTAACAAATGATCTATGTGAGTTATGTACACTATACTACAAGAAAGTGTCAGAATTTGGAAGAAACCCCATTCTATTAAGCCTTGGCGCGGTTGGCGTGGTCTCAATCCGCTTTCCAACCGTCTTCTGTGCGGCAAGATTCATCTGCCTGGAGGCAGTGCTAAATGGTGGCTTCATTGCCCCCATTCAACACACATTGTATCATTGGGACTTCATGTCCCAGCAATCTTCAGAAGCAGCCATCTTTAGGGTGTGGCTTTTATATAAAAGCCAGCCACACCCAAGTTCCAGTGCTCACTATTTTGGAAACCAGTCCTCCAGCGGTTGGTATCTGGAATCCTCCAATCCTACGAATCTGAAACAAGCGAGTGGTCGTACTCGCTCCCGGTAAGCTCGTTCCGACGGGGTTTTTCCCCCGCCGGTGTTTATTTAAACAACATCTTTGGCTGCAGTGTTTCATTTTTTAGGTTCAGTAGAAAATCGAAACTTCGCTCGCTTCTGAGTTCAGAAAGTTTATTCGCTAGCGATGCTTTTATGAATGCAACTGCTACTTTGTTTCTTTGAACAAACCAGCTCATTTCACGCGACTGTTTGTGTATTTAACAACAGTAGTGTGTTCCAAATGATTCTTTCGATACTGTGTAACATTTTGACAATCTTGCTGAGAAGGTCACGGACAGAGCATTGATGTTTTAATGATAAAAAGATTGTATGTGACATTATATGTTTATTGGTGAACATTTAATTATGAAAGTGAATTCTCACTGAGTCATATCTTTAGCTCCTGGCATATGCTTGTTTTTGATGAACGTTTTATTTATGAAAACATATTATCATTGAATCACACCTTGGGCTCCTGGCATACGCTCGTTTGTTTTGGTGAACTTGAATATTGAAGGGTTGCTTCTCATTGAGTTCTGATTTGAGCAACTGGCATATGCTCTCTGATTTTGGTTTTTGGTCTGGAGTGCCAATTTTGTGAACTTGTGTCACTTTGAGAATATTCCTTAGAAAGAAAGAATGCAACATACAATATCAGATCATGCTTGATTAATGATTAATGTTCTTGATGTTTTTCCTGTATCTAACCTTTTTCCTTTTCAGATCTCCCTCCAAGGTGTTCCTATCCTAATCACCCTTCCCCCTGTCTGGCCTCTCCAACTATCAGTGTTATTTTAAAAACCTCTGAGTTGGTTCTGCCTGGAGGTGGGCCTCTAATCAGCAACGCACAGATCCCGAGGAATTGGGCCCTGACAGAGAGATTACTGCCACACACCTTATAAGGGTTTCCTTGGACATCAGACTGCAGTCAGACATAACACAGTGTCCCCAGTCATAAGTCTGGAAGCACTGTATGTGACATTGAAACCATACTTAATGAAAAAAAACACTTTGGAATCCATAGTAACTGTGATTGGTGGTTGCAATGAATGGTCTAATCTTTGCAAGGTAGCTTTGGGGTAGCTGCCAATGTTACAGCTCAGTTGGGATTTGTTTGCAGCATAGGACACAAAATGTAATACAAAAGAAAAACTGTACACTCATGCCAAGGCCCTGATCTACAAGCATGTCACACATATTGTAAAGGGTTTACTACCTATTTATTAAACAGTAAACACAGAAGTAAAAACTCAGGGAAAAGCCTTACCTACCCTAATCTACTCTAACTATTCATTATCCACAACTGTCTCTAACTAACCTCAGCTAAACTTACTTATCACATTTAACGAAACGTTCTAAGCATCAACCCCCCACCCCCCTTATGAGACGGGGCACATGGAGGACAACAGACACTAACCTAAACACATACTATCCTAAACTAAACAAATATATATATACTGTATATATATTTTTTGTAAACACACAAGAACCCCAACATTGCCCCCTACCCACCCACCCACACACTCAAAAAGAAACAGTAGAAATATTCAGGACCCCCTGCCCCCCCACCCACCAACACTAACTAAACTAACTTCCTATACTAACCTAACACTAAGCCCCCTAAACCCACAAGGTATAAGAATGAGGAAAGAGGAGGGAGGGGAGGGAATCATGTTCGTCAACACTGCTACAGGTTGGCCCTCCAGAGGGTCCTCTTGATTGACCTCACCCGCCGGTTTACATGTCGCACCTCCTTCCGCAGTGGGCTCATCTTACGCAGGACACTGTCCAATTTACGTTGCATCTGTACAAAAGCAGCAAGGTCAATGGTTGCAGCTGGGGTGGTCGGGGTGCCAGCCGAGGAAGTGTGGGGCCATGTAGTGTCCATGGCTGTGGGGTGCCCTGCAGGTGGTGCTGTGCTTGGGCCTGGAGCACTTGATGAGGTGGTTGCCGCAACGGTCCCAGCTGCTGGTGGTGCCACCTGGGTGGTAGTGGTGGTGGTGCTGGTGGTGGCTGTGGTGAGCAAAGTAGGGCCGCCTTGTGGAAATGCCCTCCAGGCTCCAGATGCTCGTTTGTGCCGGTATCTGCAGGCCATTTTTCGGTACCCAGACTCTACTTGAAGTATGTGCTGATACCTCCTTGCCCGCCAGTGAAACTCTCTGACCTGGATGGGTGTCATATTTGCAGCTGTGAAAACAAATAGAAAATCTAACATTAGGAACTGCATTGTGTGAAATGGCACAAGAAGTAAATCAGACAATATATCAATTGTACTTGTAACAGCTCATATCATCATACAGATCATTGATTGTCCCTGAGGAAGTACATGGCAAGCCAGCCTACAAAGGTCCTATCACACATAGCACATCCAAACCCTACAAAATGGGTAACAACTGGCATGATTTTGGCATCTATGTTCTGCCAGTTGTCAGCTAACAATCATGCAGCACATCCTCCGGCAATGCCAGGGCTACAAATGTCATTGTAAGGGATGGAAATCTAGGGCCACATGATCTGCGAGTTGTAAATGGACTTGCTAGTATAGTACTCGTGTGGGAAACATGAGTGTGTATACTAGGTTCAGACAAAAGATTCACTGATTTACATGTCTGTGTACCAAACTTGTATCATCAGTCCTAGGTACACTATTCACAAACCCATGCCTGTGTTTGAGGGTGGGGGTGGACTAACAACTAACAATTTCAAACAACTAGTACACCCAGGAAGCTTAGGAAAGCTGGACATGTGTTTGGCTCAACACACACACCACAGGTAAGGAGTATCTCCAAATAGGAGACAGCAAACCCTTGACCAATCCCAGTGCCACACATGTCTGGAAATGCAGACCTTTGTTCACATCATTTACTACCAGTAAGCCATGACTTACAACAATCACAGAGATGCAAGAACACCCCTGGCCATGAGTTGCATGCACACCTAGATCATTGCACTCAAGTGCCACATACTTGCAGCACTACATGTAGAGCTACATGCTGCTAGGAAGTTCAACCTACAGTTTAATCAGTACATTAGTGAATTGGGAAGCAGAAGTCTGTGGGTAAGCATTTTGCAGCCCCATTCTGGGAGAATGTGGGTCTGACTAGCTGACTAAATCACAAATTAGGTCCAGTGCGACTTTTTCTGACACAAGTGTTATCCACATGACTCATCCCTATTCACATTGCAGGGCCTACAGGACTGACCTAGAATCCCTAAATAAGACAATAGGATAAGGATTGGCCAACTCAAAGATGGTGATAAAATGAAATTCCACTCATGGAACAAAACAAAAGATTGTCCAGCGCATCACAGCTTGCTATGTGTTCAACACGCAGGAGTCCATCACACATCACCAGCAAACACAACACATAACAGACATATCAACACTTACTAGAGTTGTCTGGGTCCTCGAACCTAGCCACCTTACCAACAGTGTAGGATGCCGGTACACCTGTAAGGCATGTAAGGGGGAAATGTGCTCAATTTCTGTGCACTGTACAACAATTCCAAAGACAAATACTATGTGTAAGATTACATGAGTAAGTAAAGCCACTCAGAAATGATGATACTGCATCCGATATAGCACGCATAACATGTACATACCATGGGTCTCCAGTGAGTGTTACACACATATCTGCACATATGCAGTGGCCCTAACTATCATGTGATGGCAAACATGCTCCTTCATTAGTGAGCAGACATAATAATGGAGTACATTCGTCTCATCATGTGTATCCAAGAGAGACATCCAAAGCCACTTTCCATGAGGACTGCATTACCAGTCAACCAGCCTTTGTGACAAATGTATGACACACAGGTACAATGTACAGATGGGCAGGGACAGTTGTTAGCCTCATGTTGTTACAGTTTCTTCATTTGATGTGGCCCAGCTATGATGAGTTGCACCAACCATAGAGATATGAACCCATGTGCATACCTTTGGCCAGCCATCCCTAAACGAAAGGTGGAACAACAAACTCCAAATACCAGTCTAAGATGTTAGCTGAGCGCAGCTAGAACTTGTTCCATATGTGTCCAAATTCAGATCTGACATGTATCCGAAATGAAGGAGGGCCACAATAATCCCTAAGATTTTTGGAATTTGCATGATCGGTTTCCTTACACACTCACCAGACACACATGAGACATATGTTTGAGCCACATTGCTATCATCAATAGACGTGAAGCCTGCACTCATTTTCAGCCTCATATAGTGTTTCAAAAGTCAGTCTAGCTGTTGCGTCAACAAATGTTGGTAATGAATTGGAAATGTCTATACCTCACAGGCAAATGTGACCTATACCTATACATAATTGGCTCCTGATTTGTGTTGCTGTTTGACACAAAAGCGGCACTAACTTACAAAATGCAAAAATATTCAGTAAGTTTGCAGAGCTCTTGCTTCCTAACATCTAGCAATTGTGGTCCTTAACAAAGTAGATATATGACCAAGTATGTTTCAGAAGCATTCCACACACTCAACAACATTGCCAGCAGATAATGTACAAATCATCTGATGTCACTACAGAGCAATTAATCGTGCACATTTACATGATTTGTACTCACCAACAGGGCCACCAATCACAATCCCCAGGTGGTCCAGCAGATCTTGCTCCCTGGAGATGAGGTCAGCCCAGCGGTGCTTCAGCTGATGGTCATTCCTTGGTGTCCGATAAATGCGTTGCAGGTGATGCCCACCAGAGCCTCCGTGCCTCAATGTGACACCCCTGTATCACCTGACAACCTGACTCAATCATAAGGGGTAGGAAATGGCACACTAGCCATATAAGACCACCCAGCGCCTCCTCACCCATCTTGCCAAGACGAGGCCTACCCAACATCTCAGCACCAGATAAATAGGGGATAAAGGGGAACAAAGGAGAATAGTGTGAAAGTAGAATAGGAAAAACTTAAACTAAACAACTAACACAGCCCAACTAGCCCTAAACTAACACTACCCACAACAGACTCCCAACAAAACAAAGACAATACTATACAACACAATTGTACACAAAAAACACTCAGACAGGATACAACAACAATTTTTTATTCACCAAAAGACAATATATAGACCACACAGCAGACAAAAGCACAATTTGACCAGAAAAAACTCTCAACACAGCCACACAGTCAGGAAATATCACAGACTGCAAAGTGAAAGTGAAAGTACACCCACTGGAGTAGTTGAGTCCGCATCCATATGTTTGGAAATCGTTTTACACTTAGCCAATTTTCTGAGGTACTTTGTGGAAGAGGCAATGGTTTTTTCAGGGCATTATGCATCGTTTTTCGGGCATTAGCGTAATTTTTTGACGCGTATGCGTCAACATTTTAGGCAATTAACTGGGTTTGGGTCATTTTACCATTTTAAACTGAGATAGGCTGATTGCACCTACTTTGGTCATGACGGTGTATGGGCACATGTGAGACATCATACTACTGCGGACCATGATCCGCTACTTCATTTACAGGATTTCCACTCTTGACTGATGCACTCGATGGCCAAAACGTGTGGCCTACATATCTGTATTGCACAAATTGGGCATGTTTGACGCCAGGAGAGGATAGCAAGGTGACGCACATAAGTACAATACCTCAATGCCTATGGCTCAACGTGTGTACATTGCCTACTAATGTAGTTGTTGACCCACTGTGTGTGCCTCACAAGATGCATCATTGCAAATATGCTTGTATGAATGTGAAATCAATGTGTCCAACCCTCAGATGCAAGTCAGTGTGGAAATGAGAGAGGACATGTGTTAGTCATACATGTAGCAACATCTCTTGTGTGCACTTCCTAGTTTTTGGGTAACGTAAACACCACAAATGACAAAGCATGCACCGGATAGATGGCAGACGCTTGTTCATGTCAATGGTCCAAAACCTGCCCATCACATGTCCTGGAGATTTGGATACTGCTCCCTAGGCACTGTTGGTGAACACATGTAGAGACTAAGTGGGTACCATGTTATTGACACGGAAAGCCAAAGGTGAAGCACAAATGTAATATCACACCACAGTTGTGGTCATATGACTGAGCCACAACTCTCCTGTGGCAGTGGTGGACCAGCAGACGAAACAGAACGTGGCCACATATTTCCAGTGATCAATTGTACAGAGGTGTCTGGTTCATGTGTGTGGTCCAATGTTGATCCTGTATATTTTTATGGGTCTATGTTGTCACAGTTACGTCCAGGTCTCATCATGAGTCTGTGGCGGCTATTCCTGTACCTACTGAGTATCCTTCGGGGATCAACTGAAGTAAAGCCGATGAGGACATAAGAACCTACCTGGGGATGGTCCCACCCTGTCACTGCAGACGTGTTATGAGACTGTCAACAGGGCAACCTTGGTGTGCTGAGTGAGATCATCGCTCAGGAGTCATGTTAGGGCAGGTGTCATTACAACATTTGTGCACAGGTTGGCCTGTAAAGTTCCCACTGCATCTGGGAACATCATAGCCTCTGTGTTGATTAATCTTGCAGCTATTCAGCACGCACAGCCCATCAATATGTTGTGAGCAATGTGATTCCGCGTGTGAACTGTCAGGGTCCTAACATGTGTGGACTTTGCATGCACATTATCTAACGTTGCCGTTTCTGCTGGAGGCACCATACCCAATCCCTGCATACAGCCATGGTACACTGTGACACTTTGTCGCTCATGCATACATGAGACCGAGACAATTGATAGGCCATGTGTAGGAAGTTGGCTCTGTATGTACTATTTCAAAGAGAGATAAGATAGAGCTAAGATAGTGGCAAAAAGAGATAATTTGAATGCTCTATTTTGTAATAGTGTGGTCGAGCAGTAGGCTTATCAGAGGGTAGTGTTAAGCATTTGTTGTACACACACAGGCAATAAATGAGGAACACACACTCAAAGACAATTCCAGGCCAATAGGTTTTTGTATAGAAAAATATATTTTCTTAGTTTATTTTAGGAACCACATGCTCAAGATTTACAAGTAATACTTCAAATGAAAGGTATTTCACTTAGGTACTTTATGAACTTTGAATTAGCAAAATATCATGTACAGTTTTCACAAAAATGGCAATAAGCTATTTTAAAACTAGACTGCAATTTACAACAGTTCCTGGGGGAGGTAAGTGTTTGTTAGTTTTGCAGGTAAGTAAACCACCTACAGGGTTCAAAGTTGGGTCCAAGGTAGCCCACCGTTGGGGGTTCAGAGCAACCTCAAAGTTACTACACCAGCAGTTCAGGGCCGGTCAGGAGCAGAGGTCAAAGCGGTGCCCAAAACGCATAGGCTTCAATGGAGAAGGGGGGGCCCCGGTTCCAGTCTGCCAGCAGGTAAGTACCCGGGTCTTCGGAGGGCAGACCAGGGGGGTTTTGTAGGGCACCGGGGGGGACACAAGTCAGCACAAAAAGTACACCCTCAGCGGCACGGGGGCGGCCGGGTGCAGTGTGCAAACAGGCTTCGGGTTTGCATTAGGTTTCAATGGGAGACCCAGGGGTCTCTTCAGCGAAGCACGCAGGCAAGGGGGGGGGCCTCGGGGAAGCCACCACCCGGGCAAGGGAGAGGGCCACCTGGGGGTCCCTTCTGCACTGGAGGTCGGATCCTTCAGGTCCTGGGGGCTGCGGGTGCAGTGTCTTTACCAGGCATCAGGTTCTTTGAAGCAAGCAGTCGCGGTCAGGGGTAGCCTCTGGATTCCCTCTGCAGGGGTCGCTGGGGGGACTCAGGGGGTCAACTCTGGCTACTCACAGGGTTGTAGTCGCCGGGGAGTCCTCCCTGTAGTGTTGGTTCTCCACAAGTCGAGACGGGGGCGTCGGATGCAGAGTGCAAAGTCTCACGCTTCCGGTGGGAAACGTGTGTTCTTTAAAAGTTGCTTCTTTGTTGCAAAGATGTTTCTTCTTTGGAGCAGAGCCGCTGTCCTCTGGAGTTCTTGGTCCTTTTAGATGCAGGGTAGTCCTCTGAGGCTTCAGAGGTCGCTGGAACCTGTGGAACGCGTCGCTGTTGCAGTTTTTCTTGAAGTGGGGAGACAGGCCGGTAGAGCTGGGGCCAAAGCAGTTGGTGGCTCTGTCTTCTCTGCAGGGCTTTCAGGTCAGCAGTCCTTCTTCGTCTTAGGTTGCAGGAATCTAGTTTCCTAGGTTCTGGGGAACCCCTAAATACTGAATTTAGGGGTGTGTTTAGGTCTGGGAGGGCAGTAGCCAATGGCTACTGTCCTTGAGGGAGGGTACACCCTCTTTGTGCCTCCTCCCTGAGGGGAGGGGGGCACATCCCTATTCCTATTGGGTGAATCCTCCAAAATCAAGATGGAGGATTTCTAAAGGCAGGGGTCACCTCAGCTCAGGACACCTTAGGGGCTGTCCTGACTGGTGGGTGACTCCTCCTTGTTTCTCTCATTATCTCCCCTGGACATGCCGCCAAAAGTGGGGGCTGTGTCCAGGGGGCCGGCATCTCCACTAGCTGAAGTGCCCTGGGGCATTGTAACACGAAGCCTGAGCCTTTGAGGCTCACTGCTAGGTGTTACAGTTCCTGCAGGGGGAGGAGTGAAGCACCTCCACCCAAAGCAGGCTTTTGTTTCTGTCCTCAGAGAGCACAAAGGCCCTCACCACATGGGGTCAGAAACTCGTCTCTCAGCAGCAGGCTGGCACAGACCAGTCAGTCCTGCACTTAACAATTGGGTAAAATACAGGGGGCATCTCTAAGATGCACTCTATGTGCATTGTTTAATAAATCCAAACTTCGCAGTATTCAGTGTAGCCATTATGGAGCTGTGGAGTTCGTTTTTGACAGACTCCCAGACCATATACTCTTATGGCTACCCTGCACTTACAATGTCTAAGGTTTTGCTTAGACACTGTAGAGGCATATTGCTCATGCACCTATGCCCTCACCTGTGGTATAGTGCACCCTGCCTTAGGGCTGTAAGGCCTGCTAGAGGGGTGACTTACCTATGCCACAGGCAGTGTGAGTTTGGCATGGCACCCTGAGGGGAGTGCCATGTCGACTTAGTCATTTTCTCCCCACCAGCACACACAAGCTGGCAAGCAGTGTGTCTGTGCTGAGTGAGGGGTCCCTAGGGTGGCATAAGACATGCTACAGCCCTTAGAGACCTTCCCTGGCATCAGGGCCCTTGGTACCAGGAGTACCAGTTACAAGGGACTTACCTGGGTGCCAAGGTTGTGCCAATTGGGGAGACAATGGTACATTTTAGGTGAAAGAACACTGGTGCTGGGGCCTGGTTATCAGGGTCCCAGCACACTTCTCAGTCAAGTCAGCATCAGTATCAGGCAAAAAGTGGGGGGTAACTGCAACAGGGAGCCATTTCCTTACACCATGATTTGGGTATTTGGAGACAAGTTCCCAGTTATGGTATGACAAATAAGCAGATTATGCTAAGTAACTCATTTGAGTATGCATTGAAGAACCACCTGACAAAATACCCCCCGGATGAATGTGAGGGTTGGGAAAGAAAGTATGATACATATGTAGCCACAAGCAACCTTTAGGGTAACGCACAGACAGGTGCCAGTCAGTCTGACAGGATACAGGGTGAATCAGTATCCAGCAATTTCACAAGGTACATACTCAGTGGTCTAAGACTGGTCGGAGGAAGAACAAGACAGTTGACATGGAAAACTGTGTTGTCCTATGTTTTGGAAGGTGACATATAAACCCAAGGGCTGTGTTACACAGCTTATTTTTCTAGAAATGCATAACAGTGTAATCGACAAAATGGCAGCTTCTATGCTGTTCCAAGCATCTGCAAGGGCAGTGCATATTAAAATGGCTGGTCTGCATGGAGGTGCTCACAGGTGTGTGCTGCATCAGTTTCTCACAAGTCCTGTAGGTGAGATTCTAGTTCAAATGGCCAACAGTACCTTTCACATGGGAAGCAAACTACAGGTGATAACAGGGCTTAGAGACTACAAGCCAGTGCATAATTTAACCTGACGTCCATGCAGACAGATGTACAATGACTATGGCATACCATAGGAAAGGGTGAAGCACAGTGGATTACTATTGTTAGTCTGTGTGTGTGTAGAGGAGGGAATACCTGGGTATACATATTACCATTCCAGGGACCTTTTAAGACAGGTGGGGTGAGACCAGGAGCATGGGTGTGTCAGGACTTAGGACATGGGCTGACATGTACATGGAATGTCATGAGCGCAATGCTTGTCATAGGTGTGGCACTTATGCTGTCTAAGTTCTGCTTAGATGGAATTCTAGTCACAGATAGTCCTTGCAAAGATAGGTGCTGTATGACTTACTGCTGATAAGGGTCAGGTCATACATTCCTGTTACCAATGCAATAGCACATCCACTGCCTCATGTATGAGGCTTCTTTTTCCCTTATTGACTGATGGTGTCCTAGTTGTGTGCCATATGCAACGATTAATCATGTTGTCAACAAGTATGTGTGAAATAGGTGTGGTCCTCTGCTATTGCCCTTCAAAGGTGAAATGTACAGGATATATATCATTTACAGTGTGTGTGAATGTGACTGTTGTATAATATGCATCACAATTGCTTTGGACATTTCTGTGTCCTGATCGGTATGTCAGCAATGCTCCATGAGGCTACACTTTTATTCTGATAGTTAGAAATAAAGGTGAGCAGAAATTATCACCCAGACCATGATATGGTGATTATTATCGGTGTTTATTTACATTTGTTGATACAGTGGTGATGGTGAGTTGTTTCAAAATAAATTGTTCACAATATGTCGGCGCCTATGCAATCCAACAGCTGTGTTTTGTTGTTCCCCCTCATGTTGCATCCAGCATCCTCCTCTTCCTCCTCTTCAGGCATTTGTGGCTCTGGTTCTAATAGGGGAATGTTCCTTCGTACACAAATGTTGTGCAGGATGGCACTTGTTAAAATGATCTTGCAGACCATTTCTGGTGAGTATAGGAGGCTGCCACGAGTGATTTCAAGGCACCAGAATCTTGACTTGAGGATGCCAAAGGTCCTCTCGACTATGGTGCGTGTCCTCCTATGTGCCTCATTGTAGGCACGCTCTGCTGCAGTGCTTGGGTTGCCAAATGGTGTCATAATCCATGGCTGGATCCCATACCCCTTATCAGCTGAAAGAGAAAATGATTGGGATCATGTTGATGTAGCTTGCCCCATTAATATCACCTTGCATGGCAGTAGTTGTCTTGTGTTGTCTGTGACTCTTTTGTGTTATTGTGTTGATTCCTAGGCTTCTAGGATGTACCATCTGCATTGGGTTGTTTCTTTGGCTGAACGAGTGTTTGCCTGCTGACCGGCCGCCAGCAGTATGTTTTGGGATTTGCAGTACAGTGTGCACTCCCTAGCATTGAGACTTGTGATACAGGTGTTCCTGTGTCTTCACTGGGGTGAGATGATAGTTCCATACACAAATTCAATTTGACAGTGGTGGTAACACGTTAGCATCTATGTACCCTGGACATCTCATACTTTTAGACATATGCAATGGATTAATTTAAACATCAGTGAGCCGCTTACATTTTGCAAGGTGACAATTAGCCAAACCTCTCCATACGTTGTGATCATTGACGTCTTTACATTAGACTGTACACTAATTTCAGATGTGTGACAGGTTCACTGTAGACCTATCAAACATGCCTAGCGGTGTCACGACCTCAGTGTGTTCCTGTTCACATGTTGCTGTTGTGGTGTATGTGTTGTTTGTCCTAGAGGGTTGATGTGCAGTGTGTATAGAAGTAGGTTTCTGTACTTATCAACAAGTAGTCCATTTCCATATCATCCATCCTGGAAGTGTTGATTGATGTTACAGTGACGGAAGATGAATGAGTCATGTACACTCCCAGGATACTTTGCCACGATATTGGTGATCAATCCTTGGTGATGCACATTGATGTAATGTGTGTGCTTCCTGTTGCGGTATAGGTGTTCAGTTGCAGCAGGTGGCACAAGGCGAACATGTGTGCAGTCAATGGTGCCAAGGACATGTGGGAATCCATTAATGAGGTAAAACCCCTGTTTTGTCTCCTGCTGCTTCTGCTGTGTGTTTGGGAAGCAGATGTGGCGGGGTGTGAGTCTGATGATGGCATCCAGTACCTTGAGCAGGAAGGCGGAGAATGATGGCTGTGATATCCCAGCAACCAGGGCGCCAGTGGTTTGAAAGGAGACACTTGCCAACATGTGTAGTACAGCTAGCAGCTTGGTTTCTGTTGGGATGGTGCAGGTGTCTGCAAGCTGGGTGCCAACTGTGGCTCAATGTTGCACAGCAGCTGCTGAATGGCTTGCCAGTTCAACCTGTACCTCTGGATGATGTCATGTTCCCTGAGGCCATGAAGGGTTGTCCTGGTGCGGAATATCCTCTCCTGCCTTCTGCGTTGCCTTTGGGGTCTCTGCTGGTGTTGTGGTAGCTGCTGTTGTTGTTGCTGTGCTCTGCGTCTGCGTGCATGCTGGATGAGAAGAACCTCCATGTCTTCCTTTTGATGCTCTGCTGTTGCTTCTTTGTGTTCTGATTAAATGCCCCATTTTAACGTCTGCCCTGACCGAGGCATTAATTTTTGACGCAAATTGGGCTGTGCATCATTTTCTGACTCCGCCTCCCGGCTGTGCGGGATTTTTGACCGGTAGCATAAATACGACGCACGGGCATTTAAGTCATATTTTGGACTGGAACGCCTACCTTGCATATGATTAACGCAAGGCGGTTTCCCGCATCCAGAAAATGACGCACACAGCGGGATTTTGACGTCCGCGGTCTCGGGCGTCAAAGTTTAAATATGGGGCAAGGTTTGCTCTGAATGTGCGTTAAAATGTTTGACGCACATTCGGCGCAGGCGGAGTATAAATATGCCCCTTAGTTTATTATCTTTTTGTTGTTAAAGGATTTGCAGTGGTTGCTGCTGTAAGGGGGGAGCACAGACGGAGTATAATTATGCCCCTTAGTTTATTATCTTTTTATTGTTAAAGGATTTGCAGCGGTTGCTGCTGGCAGGGGGGGCGATGCTCCTCCACCATAGCGGAGGAGCCGCTGCTGCTGGGATATGTATCAGGTAAAATGTATAATGGATTTCACTGCAAAGAACTGCAAACGTAATCAAGCGTAATCATTGTAAAAATTGCACATCATTTTGACTTACTCTGTTTAGGGTGGTTTATTACCTACTGGTCACAACGGGAGGCACTTCCCTTTAGTCACATGCAGAGAATTGTAAAAGATTAGTGTAGCAGCATTCATAACTCTCTTCACTGAAATAAATGACGAAATATCCCTGTTGCAAGACAGTATTATAACTGGAACCAACTCAGACATAAGAAAGCATACAAACAGAGGGGCAAACAGGTTTAGATGAGCTGATGTTGTACGTTTTGTAAGGCATGGGCTATATTGCCATTAGATGATTTTATTCATTGTCATCACTTTTATCTAGCTACAGGTTGTAATATGCATGCATTTGATGGACAACATAACAGGGACCTGTCTTCACCCTGTAAACGTAAACACGAATGTACATGAAAATATGGTCTCGATCATTGGTCACTAGCATTTGTCCAAGCATTGTATATGCAAAGCATATGGTCAGCTACGCCTTGTGAAGTAGCGAAGTCTGTTCAGTTGAAGTGGGGCACAGGTAAATATGATGGCGACCCTGTTGAGTGTGTGATGCTGGATTTACTTCTGCTCCTTTTTTGGCAGAAGTAACATACACACAATAATCTGGCTACACCCCATTTCAGGAGATGGGGACATGTAAGTCTAAACTTTTGATTAAGTTTACACTCACAGTCAAAAGATGAAAGTGTAGGAGTAATCGTGCATGTGTATAGCCTCTTGCATCATCAAACACCCACTGAAGCCTTCAGTTTTGGCTAAAGTATAGCAACACCTGATTTTGTTGCTGCTGAAGGTTCTTTGCAGCTCGAGTAACTCCTGCCAGCTCATTCAGGTTTCAAGTTTCGTCTTAAGACCTAAGGACTAATTTACAGCTCTGAAGTACCCTATCTGACAAACTGAAGGTCCACCCACCTCATATAGAGTCAGGTGAATCTTTATTATGTAGACAGCAGAGACTACTCTGTCTCAGCTGCTGACATAAACCTCCGATAGATGGCTAGAGAAAGGGTTGTTGGAGGTTTGACCATGTGTTCGCGCAACTGAGTTAGAGTGGACTCACAATTAGCCAGATTTCACTCTCCTTCACTGTCAGCTAAAACCTAGAGGTAAAGGTAAATGAAAACTGCAAAGTGGCTCCTTGCCATGGGAGACGACTCACATACTGAGGGGATTATTGGGTTTTTTTTGGCTGTCTTTTTGTTTAAAATCAAAATCTCTCTTTGGATTTTTGTTTTGGAAAATGAAAAAAGTTTAAGTTTGCTCTGTGAGTCCCTGTCAAACTTACAAAGCATTTCCAGGAACCACATTGAAAACAGTTCCTGTCAATGCTAGAGATTTCATCTGGGCTGGCGGACATCTGAAAATGTGGCAGGCTAGGACTTTGCCACGGTGACAGAGTACTTTGCCCCATTGCCCTGATGAACTAAACCCCTATCCTCCAAACTCTAAATTAACTTCTTAGTTATTTATGTGTCCTGTAAATCATTCAGCAGGGCAAGGCTGAATGGTGTAGCCAAGCAGGACTTTGCAAGTCCAGATACCTTTACTATGAAAGCCAGCTGGAGACATTTGCTGTGAGGCAAAAAGCTTTGAGCATGGTGACACTGTAAATGTTGCACCTTGACGTTGCCTCCTGGGGGTAATCTTTTCCCAGTTCTCAAAGAGTTGTAAAAATGTTGTATAGCTTCCCAAAATCCTTCATTTAAAATGGCATTCATCTTCCACCCTTTGCAGGAGCCTTGAGTCCCCTCTCAGGTCCAACCATATTGAAAAGAGGGGCATATCTTATCTATGTCCTGGAAACAACAGTCTTTCTTGCTATGAGCAAAGATAACAAATTGAGAAATTAGCTAATCTGTTTTTGATGCCTGGATCCCCTTTTGGGGTTGTTAATTGAAAGAGGTTGCTGCTGTGCCAATCCTTTGGTCTGCTTTCTGTTCTCCTCTTCAGGTGCTATGTGTTCAGTGTTTACACAACTTCACCCTTCCTGCTTTAATAATTGTCTCAATTGTGCTCCAGGAAACATGCAGTTCGTGCCTATTTAGAATTATAATTATAGTCATTTGATGAAAGGTACCCAATTACATTAGGTTTCATTACAATTTTCTGGGCAAATTGCACTTTACAAAAGGTACTGTCTGCTACACTTATCAATATTTAATTTCACATCAAATAAGATTGTTAAAAAAAATGAATAGTAACTTTAAGTCACTTTTCACAGGCAGAGTTATAAAATAAACATGTATTCACTATTTGGCCTGTTTGTGGAATTTACAACTTGTCCTACATGTGAAAAATAGCTTGTGGGCACTTTTCAATTTGAGGGAATAAATAGGTGTGTGAAACTCGCAAAGTTTAGTGAAGATTAATTACACAAAATTACTGTGAAATTATGCTAACTACGCAAAATGTATCTCTTGCTCTTAAAAGTACCAAAATGATCCATTAAGATAAAAATACAATATGAAAATGTAATTTTGGGTTGCTTTCCAGTCACTTGCATTCAAAACACTGCAGATCTTGTTTGGATTTGTAATTTTGCACTCAAAATTTATTCAAATGGTTCACACAGGTAAAAAATCTACCTGAAATGTTTGTTGAGTGCCCCGTTAAAGGAACTGCTGCTTCCATCAAAAACACTGCACTTCACATTCAGATTTGTAGTTTAATTATAAAAAAATTATCCGAACCTTTCGCTTCGGTATAATATCTGCCTGAAATGTTGCTCACGTTCAAAAATTACCTGAAAGGTACATCTAGGATTAAAGTTTTTCCTTGAAATTACATGATGTAGCATAATGGTGTAAACTTTGTAACTATGGATAAATTTGATTATGCGAAATTATCAAAATTATGCCAATGACGCACCTAGGACTAGAAATAATGTTGAGTATAATTAATATTTCACCCAGACCTAGATATAGGGGGTCATTCCTACCCTGCGGTCCGAGACCGCCAGGGTAGAGGACGGAGGAAGCACCGCCAACAGGCTGGCGGTGCTTCTGGGGCTATTCTGACCGCGGCGGTGAAGCCGCGGTCAGAAAAGGGAAGCCGGCGGTTTCCCGCCGGTTTCCCGCTGCCCCAGGGAATCCTCCATGGCGGCGCTGCAAGCAGCGCCGCCATGTGGATTCCGACCCCCTTCCCGCCAGCCTGGTTCTGGCGGTTTTCCCCGCCAGAACCAGGCTGGCGGGAACGGGTGTCGTGGGGCCCCTGGGGGCCCCTGCAGTGCCCATGCCACTGGCATGGGCACTGCAGGGGCCCCCTAACAGGGCCCCACATTGATTTTCAGTGTCTGCTTGGCAGATACTGAAAATTGCGACGGGTGCAACTGCACCCGTCGCACACCAGCAACTCCGCCGGCTCCATTCGGAGCCGGCTTCCTCATTGCTGGTGCTTTCCCGCTGGGCGGGCGGGCGGCCTTTTGGCGGTCGCCCGCCCGCCCAGCGGGAAAGTCAGAATTACCGCAGCGGCCATTTGACCGCGCTGCAGTATTCTGGCGGGGGAACTTTGGCGGGCGGCCTCCGCCGCCCGCCGAAGTTAGAACGACCCCCATAATGTTCTTTAATATTTAGGGCCTGGAAGCTGCTGTGGCGATCTGACCACCACATCTAGGGCCAGATGTAGCAAAGTTTTGCGAGTCGCAAATGGCCCGAATCGCTATTTGCGACTGTGCAAAATCGGAAATGGGATGCAAAAATCCCATTTCCGACTCGCAAAAAGCGATGTGAGCCGTTACCGACTCGCAAAATTTGCAACCCCATTTTGCGACCCACAAATAGGAAGTCGCAATTTGCGAGTCGCAAACCATATGCAATTGCAACTCGCAAATTGCGACTAGTCGCAAAAAGCCCAGTTTGCATGTCCCATTTACCACTAACTCAGAGCAGGTGGCAATCATTACCAAAGTATAAAAAGAGACCCAGAAGGCATCTGGGTTACTCAAGATGGCGGGGATATACCTGATAGCAGTGAGGAGGAGAGTCCACGCAGCCCAGCAGAGGAGGAGGAGGAGCCACAGACAGGAGAAGATTTATAGAACAAGGCAGACTCTTTTCCAGCAAACTGAGGAAGAGATATACGATAAATACCGCCTTAGCAGCGCAGCCATACTAGAATTAATTGAATTACTAAAACCACAGCTAGAACACCAGACTCTGCGCGGCTGCGCCATCCCTACGCATGTGCAAGTGCTATGCTCACTGCACCTCTTGGCCTCAGGGAGCTATCAGGGGGTCATTGCTGTGGCAGGTGGGGTATCTCAAAGTGCAGTGTGAAGGTTCCTCAGGGCCTTCCTAGATGCCATACTCACACACATCTCACTTCATATACCTACCCAGGAATGAGGCAGAAATTAACAGCACCAAGCTGGACTTTTACCGGATTGCCAACTTTCCCCATGTCATAGGATGTGTATATGGGACACATATTCAAATATGCCCCCCTGCAAACCTGGAACATCTGTTCCACAACAGAAAGTGTACCCACTCACTCAATATTCAGGTTGTTTGTGACGCCCATTATGTCATCACTGACATTGTTGCAAAATTTCCAGGCAGTACCCATGACTCCTACACTTTTAGGCACAGTGGGATACACCAACGCCTGGAACGTGGGGAGTTTGGAGACGGATACCTCCTAGGTAGAGCTGCATACACCTTGCAGACATACACACAGGTCACTGTGCACACCAACCAGGACTTTCTAATAGTGTAATGTTTGTGCCCAACAGGTGACAGTGCATATGCTCTACGGCTATGGATAATGACTCCGTTCTTAACACCCAGCAATGATTCAGAGAGGCGATACAACAGTGCACATAAGAGGACCAGAAACCTGATTGAACGCACCTTCGGATTACTGAAAGCAGGATTCAGATGCCTCCACCGCAGTGGAGGTGCCCTCCAGTATACCCCCATTACAGCATTCAAAATTGTTGTTGCATGCGCCATCCTGCACAATATTGCCACCCGACGTGGGCTACCTCTCACCCCTGCAAACCCAGATCCTGAGGATGAAGAGCAAGAGCAACCACATAGTCATCATGGGGATCGGAGTATAGCTAATCAAGGCAGACTGAGACGGGAACACATCGCAAACCAATACTTTGGAAGGTACGTGTCAACTTCAACCATACTCACCTACTGACCAAAAACTCCATTTGTCAAGTGAAACAAAAAAACTATTTAATATGTGCAGAAATACAACTATTTACAAATACTAACTGTTCATGGTCATCTAAATGCAAACCAGGCATGGGGCACATTGCTGTCATGTGCCCCAACATCAGGGACAGGGTTTTGTCTATGTCATACGGCAGCCTCTGCCAGCCTGGCTGGTCCCTGGTGGTTCTGCAGTGCTCTGCCTGGTACTCCCACTCCGGAGCACCCTAGTGTCACTGGCAGAGACACTGCTCACTGTAGAGCCCTCCTCGCTGTCCTGGGGTGTGTCCCCTGTGCCCCTGGACAGATGCCGTGCCTCCATTAAGTCAATCACGTGTGTGATCCGGCCCAGGCCTCTAGCCACATCCCCTGCAAAATGGCCCATTTCTACTTGGAGGCCAACTGTCCTTCTCGACAGGCTAGTGGTGTTAACAGCCAGTCTGCCAATTGATGTGGCCATCCTGTCAAGCCTCTGTAGCAGCTGACGGTCCCTGCGCCGCCCACCCTCGCCAAGTGCCAGTAGTCCTGCCACCAGATCCCTCATGGACAGGGCTAGGTCCCCAGTGTTTGTGGCAATCACGTCTATTCGGGAATTTAGCTGCTGCATGCTGGCCTCGTTGTTTCTGACAAAGCGGTGCAGCACACCACTAATCCGCCCTAATATATTGTTTTGCAGGCGCTGACCACGGAGCAGCTGTGCCTCGCTGTTGGTGGTAGATGGACGGCCGGACGCAGCCTGCAGCCCTGCTCTCCTGTACCTGCGTCGACTGTGCAGTGGTGGATGCCCTGTGTGCTCTACTGTGGCAATCCTGCCTGTTGCTGGCGCAGCCTCCTGAAACACATTTGCAGCAGGTGTGGACATCACAGGGATGGTGTTGGTCGTGCAGGTGGGGGTGGTGGCAGCTCCTGTGCTGTCCTCATGGGGCTGGCTGCTGTGGCTTGTGGTGGTGTCTCGTGGGAGACCTGTGGGAAATGGGGAACAGACTGTCAGTGTCTACTATCTGTTGCACACTTCCTAATAAACATTTGCCTATGAACTGCCTACTTGACTACATTTCCCATAATGCATCATTCTGGAGTTTGCTACCCTGAAATGGAGCTATCTTGGTTGAGCATGCCCGTGTGTACATGGTGGGTGGGGGTATGGCATTGATAGGGGTACAGGCATATCACATGGTACTCACCGGTTGATGTAGTGGGCTCAGAGGTGTCCAGATCTCCAAATCCTGACACTGCCTCCTGTTCCAGGGTCTCCTCCACCCTTTCTTCCAGGGGTGTGGGTGGTGGTACGGATGATGGTCCCCCTTCTGTGCCTCTCATCTCCCGGAGCATTTCTGCCAACATCTCCTTGGTCCGGGAGCGGAGGTCATACCACTGTTTTTTTATCTCTTCCACACTCCTGTGGCTCACCCCCAGGGAGTTCACTTTTTCTTGGATCTCCAGCCAGAGTTTCTTTTTGGTGGCTTCTGGCACATTGAGGGCTGCCTTTCCGAATAGTTCATCATAGTGCTGACAGCATTCTTCTGTCAGCACCTCCAGCTCCTTCTCAGAGAATTTTAGTTTTCGTTTTCTAGGTGTTTCAGCCATTGTAGCTGCTGTTCCTCCTGTTTCCAGTTCAGCAGTTTAAAATGGGTGTGGTCCTCCCTCCTCCCAGGTGTATTTGTAAACTTCCTGGCTGTGATGTCATCATCATGTGCCAGGAAGTGTTTCCAGAGTGTTCTGGAGTGGTTTGTGGAGTGTTCTGCAGCACCTGCAATCAATTTACATGGTACTCACAATTTGCGACACCCACTCCCACATTGCGAGTTCGTTTTTTGCGCGGTCGCAAAAAGCGACCTCGCAAACAGCGGACTTGCTATCTGCGTTGCGACTCCGGGTGCGAGTCGCAAATTGTACACGGACATTGTACCTGCATTCCTATTAGCAACACGCAATTTGAGAGTCGCACATACTCGCAAATTGCGAGTCGCAAAAATTTTTGTACCTACATCTGGCCCTAAGACCCTGGAGGTCAGACTGACAAGGTTCCTCCATCTCCGCCGGGATCGGTGATCCTGATGGGTTGACGACAGGTGGAGGTCATAATCTGCAAGGGAGCACTGCATGCAACGCTACCCTGTGGATTACAACCTCGTTCTCCCCCTGCTCAGCACTCTTGCAATGTTCACTGTCTGCTGTGAACACTGCGAGGGTGCTGGTGCACCCTGCAGATGACAGCATTGCCGCCGGCTCAATTTCAAGCCGGAGACAATGCTGCCACCTGTTTTCTGCCAGGCTGACGGGTGGAAACAGAGATTTCCACCTGTCAGCCTAGCGGGAAACACCTAATAGGTCCAGTGGGTGGTCACCACTATGCCAGCGGCCACCATATTGGGAGTTTGGCGGATGGGCTTTCCTGTCCACTAAAGGCAAAATGAGGCTCTTAGTATGTCCCATTTATATAAGTAGACACCCGGACTTAGCCAACACTTTTCCTTGCCGTTATTCACGGCAACATTTTTAAATCTGCAGTCTAGCCGGGTACAGTGGTTCTCAGGATAGCATATATGGATGGCATACTGAGAGAAAACAGGGCTGATTGCAGAGGCCCCCTAACTTTTTGCTCCCACTTTCTACTTTTTGCTGGTGTTTTCCTGACTCTCATGGTGCCCTGGGTACTGCTAACCAGTCCCAGGGCCTGTGCTCTGTTTAAAATCAGTATGCAAATTAGGCTAATTATAATTGGCTAAGTCAACCTACCTATAAGTCCCTAGTATATGGTAGGGCATGTAGGTTTAGGGACCACAGCATAGGTAGTGCACCCATAGGTGCCCTGCTGAGGTGCCAAGTGTCATTTTAAAGGCAGGCCTGCTTTGTTGGCTGCTTTTAAAAGAAAGTTATATGCAAATTAGACTTTGGAATTCAAAGTAGTTCCAAAGTCTTAAACTACCTTATTTTTACATATAGGTCACCCCTAAGGTGTGCCCTATGTGCCCCTAGGGCTGGGTGCCATGTAACTATAAGCAGGGACCTTATAACTATAGTTTTATAAGCCCTGGTGAGGTAATAACAGCCAAATTCATTTTTCCCTCAGGGCAGTGAATGGCCCCCATAGACTAGAATGGGGAGACTTTATTTTAATTTTTAAAGTCCCCTTAAGTAATGGATACAAAGATTTGGTATCAAATTAATTGTTATAATAAATCCCACAACTTCCAGTTGTGGGATTTAATATAACTTGTTCAGGTAAAAAGTTTTAAACTTTACCTGAAAAGTTGCCAATTTCAGCCCTGCATTGTTTTTGCTGCTGTGCCCTGATTGGCCAGCCTCTGGCAGCCTGTCCAGGCTGCCTTGATGAGGTGTGAAGTGGCCTGACTTCACACAAAGAGATGTGCCTGTAGGAGGGGATCTCCCCTCAGCATATGGTGAGGCAGGAAGGGGGAGGGCTGTCAAACTGGTCTTCAAAGGCAGAGAAGGACATTTGGAACAACCCACCAACACCCCCACATCCTGCAACCCCAGACAACTAGGTGCCCCCTTGATTAGATTATGAGAGGGCTGGAGAGGGGTGTGTTTATGATTTTTAGCCACACCAGTGGGTGGGCTCAGCCAGATGTAGCCTCCAAAAATCATTTTCAACCATGATGGATTTTTGAGGAATGTTGCCTCCTGGGATTGATTTTTGCCACACTTCCCAGGAAGTGGTCATCACAGGTGGAAGGACCCTGCAGCTGATTGGAGAATCAGGACCCCCCTGTTTTTCACCCAGGAACAAGGATAAAACTGGCAGACCTGCACCCACACCTCAGTTCCCTACCACATCCCTTCCAGGAAGAACTACAGAAGAAGAACGACTGCCCTGCTGGACCCCTGGCCTGCACCTGGAACCTGCACTCAGAAGGACTGCACCAGCTGCACACTTGGGCTTCACCACAAGAAGGACTTTGCCTGGCTTCAACTGGTTCAAGGAGGGACTCCCTGTTTGCTACAGTTGTAAAATTGCTAACCAGAGTCCCCTGCACCAACTCCTGAAGAAATCGACCAGCTGACCACTGCCCAGTGGCCAAAAAGGAGTTTGCACCGGGTGCATTCTGGGAGTTGTAGTCCACACCCCCAAGGATCATCTCAGAGCTTCTGGACCCTTGGGGTGAGCTGTGGACCCCAAAAGAACCTTAAAAGAACATCTGGGAGAAGATCCAGAAGTTTGGAGAACTTTTGAAAAAATGCTCCATAGAGGGACCGACCCGCTGTGGCAACTCTAGCCAGCTTGCCTCAACCGTGACCCGGCCTGATTTGCAGGTTCGTCCCGGTGAAGAAAATCTCCAACAAAGAGACTAAGGTGGTCATTCTGACCTCGGCGGTAAAAGGCGCCTACCGCCGGTCAGAAATCCTCCATAATCCCGCCGCGGTCGCGGAAACCCGCCACGGTCATTCTGACCCGCAGAAGGCAAACCTCCGAAAATCCGACCGCCACAACAGACCGCCAGACCAGCGGTCGGCGGAAAGGTGGAGGTGACCAAACCTCCACCGCCACGCCAACAGAAATACGCCCATGCCATTACGACCCACGAATCCACGCGGCGGTCATTCAAACGCGGTATTCCATTGGCGGGACACACCGGCGCGGTCAGAATACACACAAACGAACAAAACTCACCCACATTGGACGATTTGAATCCCACACACCTGATACACATACACACACCACTCCCACACACACAATACAATATAAAACACCCACCCACATCACCCACAAACCCCTACGCTTAAAAATTCGTAAAGAAGACAAGAGCGAGACACCAGCATCCAAAACATAACAGCCACAGCTACTCAACACCATCACCCACACACTATCCACACACAAAACAACACACACCACCACACTCAACTCACTTAAATACACATACTACACCCCACACATCATACACACCACCCTATGGCACCCCAAAGACAACCCCGCTTCACAGACGAAGAACTCAGGGTTATGGTGGAGGAAATCGTTCGTGTAGAGCCCCAGCTGTTCGGCACACAGATACAATACACCAGCATTGCCCGGAGGACGGAGCTATGGCAGAGGATTGTCGACAGGGTGAACGCAGTGGGACAGCACCCCAGAAATCGGGAAGACATCAGGAAGCGATGGAACGACCTACGGGGGAAGGTGCGTTCCATGGTATCCAGGCACAACATCGCCGTGCAGAAGACTGGCGGAGGACCCCCACCTCAACCCCCACAATTCACATCATGGGAGGAGGAAGTCTTGAACATCCTGCATCCTGACGGCCTCGCAGGAGTCGGCGGAGGAATGGATACTGGTAAGTTGAAGCTTCAATACTGCTTCCCCCCCACCTGCATGCCAAATCAGACCCCAACCCTCACCCCCATCCTCGAACCCCACCCTCACCCCCACCCCCATCCTCACCCCCACCCTCACCCCCACCACCATCCTCACCCCCACCACCATCCTCACCCCCACCCCCAGCACACCTATTCCCCGCCAATGTCTCACCATCACAACCCACACATCCCAAAACCTAGGCCTGCATGCGTCCACTAAGCATGGACACCCATCACCAAAGCATGCCCAATGCATATACACATCCCCCCCACAAGCCACCCTCACCAAAGCCCCCACACACGAATGCCAGCACTTGGGGACACGGGAACCCACAGATACACCCATATGCCACACATTGAAACTATAACCATACCTCTATACCCCTGCAGGACCCGACCGTCAACACACCGCGGCGGAGGGGCCAGAATTATCCACACCCCCCACCCAAGAGGCCGTCAGCGATGACAGCAGCTCTGTCGATCTGGACACCGATGACCAGCCCGGACCATCGGGGACCTCTGGACAGTCGGTTCCCCTCACACAGGCACAGGCCACTATATACCCTAACCCCTCTGGGAACACCAGCACAGCTCCCACCCAGCGGGCCCATGCCTCTGTCTCCAGGGCGCGTCAATCTGCGGTGTGTCTACCACTACAGGGCACCCAGGATAACCCACCACCCCAACAACAACAGGGACCTGGGGGCAGTGGTAGTGGGCACACCGGCCAGGGGGCAGAGGCCCAGGGAAACAGGGCAACTCGGCGGGCAGCTGTGCGACAGGGGGGGGAGGAGAGGCCCAGGGAACCCACTCTCCACGAGGTCCTCACCACCATCATGGGAGCATACAACCGCTCCCAGGAGACGATGGCGACGGTACTGGCCCGGTTCCAGGAGATCCAGGTGCTGCAGGAGGAACACTATCGGGGGTACAGGGAGGACATCAGAGCCATCAACACCACCCTGGTTACCATGGTAGGGCTGCTGCAGGACCTCGTAAACAGCAGGGCGGACACTGAACAACACCCAAGGGCCCCTGCCACTAGCCTGGACCAAGAACAGCCATCCACCTCCGCCGGCGCTAGTGGACAGGAGGCCCCCGCACAGCAGCAGCCCACCAGACCCCCACCTCCTGCAGGAGAAGAACCACCCCGCAAGAGGGCCCTGAGATCTCGCAAGACAGAGTAGGATGTCAAGACCCCCGCCAGCAATGGATACCACCTGATGTCATCCCACTGTCCCACATTGTCACCCTGTCCATCCTCGAACTGCCCATGCTCCATCTCTCCACAGGCCTCTGGACAATGCACCTGTGTGACTGTTACTCTGGACTCTGCCATGGACATTCCTTCACCATAGCCCCCACCCACTTGAAACCACCCATCCCATTTTGAGCACTTCAATAAACACCTATTTTGCACCAAAATATCAGGAGTCTGGCTGTGATTTCAATAGATTGTAATTGACATGACAGTGCAAATATGTCCTTGTACATGGTGAAGTCAACAAACAGCTGCCACAAAGCTGTAGTCCATGGGGAAACGAAGCACAGGACTCGTAGTGGGGACCCCAGATCTGAAATAGGGAGGGAAAAGCCAAAACTCAGTCATCATACACTGGGGCAAATAGACAGGCAGCAGAGATGCTGCAGAGTAGTTAACATTTACTAAATTATCTTTGAAATGTTACCTGTGTCCTATTGGAAGTACTGTTCAATGATTCTGTCCCTGTTGTCTGTTTCAGCCCCGTCGTCTTCCTCCTCGTCACTCTCCTCAGGTTCCACCGCTGCCACAACACCACCGTCTCGACCATCCTCCTGCAGGAAAGGCACCTGGCGGCGCAAAGCCAGGTTGTGAAGCATGCAGCAGGCCACGATGATGTGACACACCTTCTTAGGTGAGTACATTAGGGATCCACCGGTCATATGCAGGCAGCGAAACCTGGCCTTTAGGAGGCCAAAGGTGCGTTCGATCACCCTCCTAGTACGCCCATGGGCCTCATTGTACCGTTCCTCTGCCCTGGTCCGGGGATTCCTTACTGGGGTCAGTAGCCACGACAGGTTGGGGTACCCAGAGTCCCCCACTAGCCATACACGGTGTCTCTGTAGCTGTTCCATCACGTAAGGGATGCTGCTATTCCTGAGGATGTAGGCGTCATGCACTGACCCTGGGAATTTGGCATTTACATGCGAGATGTACTGGTCAGCCAAACACACCACCTGGATGTTCATTGAATGGTAACTTTTTCTGTTCCTGTACACCTGCTCCCTGTCTCTTGGGGGAACCAAAGCCACATGGGTCCCATCAATGGCACCAATTACGTTGGGAATATGTCCAAGGGCGTAGAAATCACCCTTCACTGTAGCCAATTCGCCCACCTCAGGGAAAATGATGTAGTTCCTCACGGATTTCATCAGGGCAGACAACACTCTGGATAACACCTTTGAAAACATGGGCTGAGACATCCCGGAAGCAATTCCCACGGTTGTCTGAAATGACCCACTTGCCAAGAAATGTAGTACTGACATGACCTGCACCAGAGGGGGAATCCCTGTGGGTTGGCGGATGGGGGACATCAGGTCGGGCTCCAGCTGGGCACACAGTTCATGGATAGTGGCACGGTTAAGACGGTAGGTCAGGATAATGTGGCGTTCTTCCATTGTCGACAGGTCCACCAGCGGTCGGTACACGGGAGGATTCATCCGTCTCCTCGCCCAACCCAGCGGACGGTGCCTAGGAAGGACAACATGGAGCACACAGTCAGGCAACCCACAGGTACGTACTCACAGCTAGCACAGTATACGATTCTCTATGCAGTGAATGGCGTGTCTGAGTGGCTATGCAAGGCCTAGGCCTGTGTGACGCAGTTGAAATTGAGCCATGTGGGCCCTGGAAATGGCGGCTGCCTGACCTGTGAAGTGTGACAATGGGATGTGAGGTCAATGCGCTGGCGTGGCACACCGCGGCGGGCGGCGGGCGAAGACCGCGGCGCGAAGCCGCATTGGTTAACATTGAAGCCTATGGGTTTCAGGAGCCAATGGCGAAGGGCGCCGGCGGTGGCGGGACGCACCGCCGCGGTACGCACCGCCGCGGACGTGACCGCCATTTTCTATCTACTTATCCACTTGCGACTTGAACTTTCACAGGAGAGGACCTATACTGCAAGTGTTGCTGTGACCTCGGTCTGGAAGGGACAATGGCTGCTGCGACTGGGGAAAGGGCCCCTGCCTTCACTGGAGAGGAGTTGGAGAAACTTGTGGATGGGGTCCTCCCCCAGTATGCGCTACTCTACGGTCCTCCAGACCAACAAGTGAGTTTAATTCAATATGGATTTGGGGCCACTGGCTGGCTTGGGGGCCTGGCGGGGATGGGGGGCATGTTGGGGCTGGTGGGGGGCCTGGCGGGGGGCCTGGCTGGGATGGGGGGCATGTTGGGCATGGCGGGGGGCCTGGCGGGGATGGGGGGCATGTTGGGCATGGCGGGGGGCATGGCGGGGGGCCTGGCGGGGATGGGGGGCATGTTGGGCCTGGCGGGGGGCCTGGCGGGGATGGGGGGCATGTTGGGCATGGCGGGGGGCCTGGCGGGGGGCCTGGCGGGGATGGGGGGCATGTTGGGCATGGCGGGGGGCCTGGCGGGGGGCCTGGCGGGGATGGGGGGCATGTTGGGCCTGGCGGGGGGCCTGGCGGGGATGGGGGGCATGTTGGGCATGGCGGGGGGCCTGGCGGGGGGCCTGGCGGGGATGGGGGGCATGTTGGGCATGGCGGGGGGCCTGGCGGGGATGGGGGGCATGTTGGGCCTGGCGGGGGGCCTGGCGGGGATGGGGGGCATGTTGGGCATGGCGGGGGGCCTGGCGGGGGGCCTGGCGGGGATGGGGGGCGTTGGGCCACTGGAAAGGAAAATGCTGAGTAACTTGAACGTGGTATTTCTCCCTCCCTGTACGTGTCACATAGGTCCGCGCCCATGAGAAGATCGGGATTTGGCGTGCCATCGCCAAGGAAGTCCGGGCCCTGGGGGTCCACCATCGACGGGGGACCCACTGCCGCAAGAGGTGGGAGGACATCCGCCGCGGGACCAAGAAGACCGCCGAGTCTCTGCTGGGGATGGCCTCCCAACGTAGGCGGGGTGCCTGCCGTCAACTGAGCCCCCTGATGTTCCGGATCCTGGCGGTGGCCTACCCTGAATTGGATGGGCGCGTGAGGGCAGCACAGCAGACACAAGGGAGTGAGTACAAGCATTATCTACTCTGTTGTCGCGCAGTGGAGGTGTCTGGGTGGGGGAGGAGGGCTGGGGGTCCCCCTAGGCCAGGGCGATATCTGTAGGCTGGGCACCCCCGTAAGCCCCTGTGTCCCCAGCCACCACCCTCAGTAGTTTGTCAGTACCGCCATCCCTGGGCCGTGTCATCCATGGGTGCAGTTGTCAACTCTAGGCGTGTAGGGCATGTTCCACGGAATGCGTAGCGGACCCCAAGTGCGCAACTTAGTGCAGGGGGCATCTGTGTCTGTCATGTCCGCTAACTGTACCGGAGATCCATGTAATCAATATCCCTTTATTTCTCTCTCCCCCCCCCTTTTTGTTTGTCTTTCTGTGCTTGTGTGCATCAGCATCATCAGGCGGAGGAGAAGTGGCATCGGGGCAGGAGGGAGCTGCATCTCACATGGCCCAGGAGGGCCATGCCACAGAGTCAGACTGGACCAGTGAGACGGAGGGCGAGGGGAGCTCCACGACGGGGACGACTGGACCCTGCAGCGACACGGACACGTCCTCGGAAGGGGGCTCCCTTGCGGGGGTGGCACCATCCGTGCCCCCCGCCATTACAGGTACAGCCGGCACCCAGTGCACCATCTCCGCCCTCCCAGCAGCCCCTCAGCGTTCGCCCCGTGCCCGCTCTGCCAGGAAGCCGGGCATCTCCTTCGCCCCAGGCACCTCAGGCCCTGCCCCTGTTACCCCCGCTGCCCTCAGTGAGGAGGTCATTGACCTCCTCCGAACGCTCATTGTTGGGCAGACTACCCTTTTGAATGCCATCCAGGGGGTGGAGAGGGAGGTTCATCGCAGCAATGCGTACCTGGAGGGCATTCATTCGGGTCAGGCTGCCCATCAGCGATCGTTCCAGGCTCTGGCCTCAGCACTGACGGCAGCCATTGTCCCTGTCTCCTGCCTGCCTCTACTAACTCCCTCCTCCCAGTCTCCTGTTCCTCTGCCTGTCCCACCCACACCATCAGACCAGCCTGCACACACCTCAACACCCAAGAGAAGCTCATCCAAACATAAGCACCACAGATCACGCAGACATTCACACACGCAACATTCCGATGCAGACATGCCAACAGTCACTACCACCTCTGTGACCCCCACCTCCTCGTCTCCCTCCTCCCTCCCTGTGACGTCTACACTCACACCTCCATTCACCTCACCATCAGCCAGTGTTTCCATCACCAGCACACCCTCCACTCCAGTCCGCACACGTGCAGTCACCACCCCCACTGCCATTTACACGTCCCCTGTGTCCTCTCCCACTGTGTCTGTCACCCCCTCTTCCACACCACACAAACGCAGCCACCCACCCACCCAACAGCCATCCACCTCACGACAGCCTATCCCTCCTGCACCTGCACCCAAAGACAGCAAACGTGACTCACCTACAACCACATCCTCTCCCTCCACTCCCATTCCCACTGTACCTACCACTCTCCATTGTCCCAAGAAGCTCTTCCTCGCCACTACTAACTTCTTTCCTGACCCTGAGCCCCCCCCTCCTTCTCGTCGGGGTAAGAAGAGCACCTCAGCCACCACCAGCCCTGCAGCCCCCTTGACAAGGGTGCAGGGGTATTGGAGCCCGCCAGCCCGCATGTCTGGATCTTCGCCCAGCAGCAAGGGGACAGCCAGCCCACCCCCTGGGAAGAGGAGCAGAAGGCGGAAGGGGCGCCGCAGGAGCCCGCCTTCTACATCCCCCCCGGACACCACCCAGAGACAGTCACCAGCCACAGCTCCAAAGGGAGGAAAGGGCCACAGGCCGACGACTAAGGAGGGCAAGGGCAGCAAGTTGGAGAGGTCAGGCAGCAGGCCTGCTGCCCAGGAGGAGCCCACAACCCCCATAGCCGCTGCCCCGGGAGGAACCGGCACAGCTGCCCCGGGAGAGCCCACCAGCCCATAGCCGCTGCCCAGGGAGGACCCAGCCCAGCTGGCCAGGAGGGCCCCACCACCCACAGCCCAGGTGGGCAGTGAAGGAGCACCATCCCCGCTGCCCAGGAGGGCACCACCAGGCATTTAGCAGTTGGCCATAGAACGTCCGCCGTCTCAAGAACCGCTGAACTGGGCCCTTCAAGGCAAGAACCGCTGAACTGGGCCCTTCAAGGCAAGAACCGCTGAACTGGGCCCCGCCGTCTCAAGAACCGCTGAACTGGGCCCCGCCGTCTCAAGAACCGCTGAACTGGGCCCCGCCGTCTCAAGAACCGCTGAACTGGGCCCTTCAAGGCAAGAACCGCTGAACTGGGCCCCGCCGTCTCAAGAACTGCTGAACTGGGCCCCGCCGTCTCAAGAACCGCTGAACTGGGCCCTTCAAGGCAAGAACCGCTGAACTGGGCCCTTCAAGGCAAGAACCGCTGAACTGGGCCCCGCCGTCTCAAGAACCGCTGAACTGGGCCCCGCCGTCTCAAGAACCGCTGAACTGGGCCCCGCCGTCTCAAGAACAGCTGAACTGGGCCCTTCAAGGCAAGAACCGCTGAACTGGGCCCTTCAAGGCAAGAACCGCTGAACTGGGCCCCGCCGTCTCAAGAACCGCTGAACTGGGCCCCGCCGTCTCAAGAACCGCTGAACTGGGCCCTTCAAGGCAAGAACCGCTGAACTGGGCCCTTCAAGGCAAGAACCGCTGAACTGGGCCCCGCCGTCTCAAGAACCGCTGAACTGGGCCCCGCCGTCTCAAGAACCGCTGAACTGGGCCCCGCCGTCTCAAGAACCGCTGAACTGGGCCCTTCAAGGCAAGAACCGCTGAACTGGGCCCTTCAAGGCAAGAACCGCTGAACTGGGCCCCGCCGTCTCAAGAACCGCTGAACTGGGCCCCGCCGTCTCAAGAACCGCTGAACTGGGCCCTTCAAGGCAAGAACCGCTGAACTGGGCCCTTCAAGGCAAGAACCGCTGAACTGGGCCCCGCCGTCTCAAGAACCGCTGAACTGGGCCCCGCCGTCTCAAGAACCGCTGAACTGGGCCCCGCCGTCTCAAGAACCGCTGAACTGGGCCCTTCAAGGCAAGAACCGCTGAACTGGGCCCTTCAAGGCAAGAACCGCTGAACTGGGCCCCGCCGTCTCAAGAACCGCTGAACTGGGCCCCGCCGTCTCAAGAACCGCTGAACTGGGCCCTTCAGGGCAAGAACCGCTGGCCCTTTGGCAGACGTGGCAGGGCAGGATCTATCTCGGGCAGGGCTGCAGGATGTCCTCTGGCCAACTTGCCTCCTCCAGTGGCAGTGGGGTCTGTTATGGACTGTATGGACTGTGGCTTTGCTCTCCCCAGGATGGCCCAGTGGGCAGGCCACCCACTGTATGGACTGTTTGGACTGTGGCTTTGCTCTCCCCAGGATGGCCCAGTGGGCAGGCCACCCACTGTATGGACTGTATGGACTGTGGCTTTGCTCTCCCCAGGATGGCCCAGTGGGCAGGCCACCCACTGTATGGACTGTATGGACTGTGGCTTTGCTCTCCCCAGGATGGCCCAGTGGGCAGGCCACCCACTGTATGGACTGTATGGACTGTGGCTTTGCTCTCCCCAGGATGGCCCAGTGGGCAGGCCACCCACTGTATGGACTGTTTGGACTGTGGCTTTGCTCTCCCCAGGATGGCCCAGTGGGCAGGCCACCCACTGTATGGACTGTATGGACTGTGGCTTTGCTCTCCCCAGGATGGCCCAGTGGGCAGGCCACCCACTGTATGGACTGTATGGACTGTGGCTTTGCTCTCCCCAGGATGGCCCAGTGGGCAGGCCACCCACTGTATGGACTGTATGGACTGTGGCTTTGCTCTCCCCAGGATGGCCCAGTGGGCAGGCCACCCACTGTATGGACTGTATGGACTGTGGCTTTGCTCTCCCCAGGATGGCCCAGTGGGCAGGCCACCCACTGTATGGACTGTTTGGACTGTGGCTTTGCTCTCCCCAGGATGGCCCAGTGGGCAGGCCACCCACTGTATGGACTGTATGGACTGTGGCTTTGCTCTCCCCAGGATGGCCCAGTGGTCATGGAGTCCCCTCGTGGATCTGGCGTCGTGTACTCAAGTGGCTGAGGTGCCCCCCCTTCCCTTCCCCCTGAGGTGCCTGTCCTATTTTCTTTCTGATGCCCCTGCAGTGTTCTCTCCGTGGAGTTCTTGTCGTGGGACTGGGCCTTGCCCCTTTGCACAGGACCCCTGTGATCCACGGACAGTGGTTGGACTACATTTAGTAGCTGTATATATTTTGTACATAGTTTATTTATTTTTTGGGATTAATGGCGTACATATTTCAATATATCTGGCCGTTTATGATCTCTTCTTTTGGTCTTTGCATTATTTCGGAGGGGGGTGGTTTGTGGGTTGTGACAGTGATCTGTGGGAATGCATTGATGTGTGTGTTGTAGTGGGTGTGGGTGGGTGGGTGTGTGCCGGTAATCTTTTCCCTCCCCTGTGTCGTAGGTGCAGTACTCACCGATGTCTTCCGCGCCGCCGGGCGTGCTCCTGGTATATGAGGAGGAATAGGAGTGCGGGGATGACCTGTAACTCTGGCTCCATACTGCCGGAATCTCGCGTGGAGTGCGTAGAGGTGAGCGTTTTCCCGTTCGTAGTCTGTTTCCGCCGTGTTCTTATCGGCGGTGCTCCCGCCCCGGAAAAGGTGGCAGATTGGTGGGTCGTAATAGGGTGGGCGGTACTTTGTCTGCCGCCGGGCTGTTGGCGGAAACCGCCGCGCTGTTTGTTTGTACCGCTGTGGCGGTCGGAGTGTTAAGTTGGCGGGCTGTGTTGGCGGTTCCCGCCAGGGTCAGAATTGCATATTTTAGACCGCCGGCCTGTTGGCGGCTTGGCCGCCGCTTTATCACCGACCGCCAGGGTCAGAATGAGGGCCTAAGTCCGAACGTACAAAGTTGACCCGGACCTCTCAGCCAGTGTATCCGAGGAGGGCTCCAAGGACGTCGGCTCAAGATCCAGGTTTACCCCGGTCGAAGGATTTTCACCTCGAAAAAACAACTAAGTCCGAAGGTAAAAATCTCCACCGAGGATTCCCGCGGCATGTATCCGGAGAAGAGTTCCAGGAGGTCGGATTGGACTGGCAGGTTCGTCCCGCTGAAGAAAGTCTTCAGAAAAACGACTAAGTGCGAAGGTAAACTTTTGACCGAGGCCTCCCGCGGCCTGTAGCCGAGCCGGGCTCCATCGTGGTCGGCCTTAAACTTTGACTTTGACCCGGTCGAGGTGCAACCAGATGACCCGATTGGCGCTTTTTGTTTCATGGTGCTAAAAAAACAATAATTCTTTAAGAATTCATATCTCCGGTTCCCCTTATCCGATTTTATTCATTTTTGTGTCATTTGAAAGATAAAAATACAGTCTATTTTTATGAATTGGTTTTGGATTTTTAAACTGTTTCCTGTGTTTTATTTAATTACTGTTTTGTGATATTTGAATGCTTTACACTCTGTCTCCTAAGTTAAGCCTTGTCGCTCGTTGCCAAGCTACCAAGGGTTGAGCTGGGTTTAATTTACTGAGACCTAACTAGACCTAAGTGGAGGTTGGTGGCCTATTGCTAAGTGCAGGTACTTACCTGCCCTTACCAATAACCCATTTTCCAACACATACATATGCAGTTCAGGCCACATTTGATATTTAACTACCATGCCATCTGGTATTTTACTGTGCTAACATGCCATTACCTTATTTGGAAGCTAAATAGGAAATTGGGTGTTAGCATTACCTAGTGCATGCTTAGATGCAGATCACACATACTGTGGCCCTGAATGGCTGTCAAAGAGCATAGAATTTTAAAAATGACAAAGATCCATAAATAGGTGAACAATCTGGGGACAGGGTGGAGGGGAAATGTGATTTACTGCATATACAATTGCAGGAATTCAAGTTCCCAAGTATATAATTGGCACTCACGAAAATCTGTGGGGGCACATATATGTAAGAAACACATTTAAGAAAAGTTCCTTTGATTGTGAGTTCTAGTTACTACTGTGTGGGGGATTAAGAGTAAATTGTATCACCAAGGGTTTCAGTGAGTACACTATGATATACACAAGTTAAGCATGCATGTCCCGGATAGCCAAAATGCCATACAGAAAGTACAGCATAGTTTACAGGATTTAATCATACACCCTTGAGGATCATTAAAAAAAATATGTCTTAATTAACTAGTTTCACTACGTTACTGCAATTTGTATTATTTTGTCCTTAAGTCGTCACAGAACCCCATGCAGGCTGGTGTTTCCAATGGCAGGCAAAGAACCAATGAAATTTGCTCAGCCATGCAATAAGCCATTAAGGTAATTACATACACGTTTTGATTCATAACTGCTGCTATGCAATTCTCAACAACCTTCTCCTTTACGGTCACTACAGGGAGTGCAGAATTATTCGGCAAATGAGTATTTTGACCACATCATCCTCTTTATGCATGTTGTCTTACTCCAAGCTGTATAGGCTCGAAAGCCTACTACCAATTAAGCATATTAGGTGATGTGCATCTCTGTAATGAGAAGGGGTGTGGTCTAATGACATCAACACCCTATATCAGGTGTGCATAATTATTAGGCAACTTCCTTTCCTTTGGCAAAATGGGTCAAAAGAAGGACTTGACAGGCTCAGAAAAGTCAAAAATAGTGAGATATCTTGCAGAGGGATGCAGCACTCTTAAAATTGCAAAGCTTCTGAAGCGTGATCATCGAACAATCAAGCGTTTCATTCAAAATAGTCAACAGGGTCGCAAGAAGCGTGTGGAAAAACCAAGGCGCAAAATAACTGCCCATGAACTGAGAAAAGTCAAGCGTGCAGCTGCCACGATGCCACTTGCCACCAGTTTGGCCATATTTCAGAGCTGCAACATCACTGGAGTGCCCAAAAGCACAAGGTGTGCAATACTCAGAGACATGGCCAAGGTAAGAAAGGCTGAAAGACGACCACCACTGAAGAAGACACACAAGCTGAAACGTCAAGACTGGGCCAAGAAATATCTCAAGACTGATTTTTCTAAGGTTTTATGGACTGATGAAATGAGAGTGAGTCTTGATGGGCCAGATGGATGGGCCCGTGGCTGGATTGGTAAAGGGCAGAGAGCTCCAGTCCGACTCAGACGCCAGCAAGGTGGAGGTGGAGTACTGGTTTGGGCTGGTATCATCAAAGATGAGCTTGTGGGGCCTTTTCGGGTTGAGGATGGAGTCAAGCTCAACTCCCAGTCCTACTGCCAGTTCCTGGAAGACACCTTCTTCAAGCAGTGGTACAGGAAGAAGTCTGCATCCTTCAAGAAAAACATGATTTTCATGCAGGACAATGCTCCATCACACGCGTCCAAGTACTCCACAGCGTGGCTGGCAAGAAAGGGTATAAAAGAAGGAAATCTAATGACATGGCCTCCTTGTTCACCTGATCTGAACCCCATTGAGAACCTGTGGTCCATCATCAAATGTGAGATTTACAAGGAGGGAAAACAGTACACCTCTCTGAACAGTGTCTGGGAGGCTGTGGTTGCTGCTGCACGCAATGTTGATGGTGAACAGATCAAAACACTGACAGAATCCATGGATGGCAGGCTTTTGAGTGTCCTTGCAAAGAAAGGTGGCTATATTGGTCACTGATTTGTTTTTGTTTTGTTTTTGAATGTCAGAAATGTATATTTGTGAATGTTGAGATGTTATATTGGTTTCACTGGTAATGATAAATAATTGAAATGGGTATATATTTTTTTTTGTTAAGTTGCCTAATAATTATGCACAGTGATAGTCACCTGCACACACAGATATCCCCCTAACATAGCTAAAACTAAAAACAAACTAAAAACTACTTCAAAAAATATTCAGTTTTGATATTAATGAGTTTTTTGGGTTCATTGAGAACATGGTTGTTGTTCAATAATAAAATTAATCCTCAAAAATACAACTTGCCTAATAATTCTGCACTCCCTGTACAATTGAGCTCTTGAAGATCATGCACGTTTGGAAATGTACAAAAGAAGACACATCAGATTGGAACTGACGTTGTTGCATTCCTTCAGTGATGTGTTTAGGTGTAGTCTTTAGGATGCAGTTCAGGGCAATTGTTAGGAATTTCATTTTACCCTCAGTTCAGGCCAAATTTGTTGGACATCTTTCAGGGATGAATTTCTCTAATGATTCTTTTATGTAAATTAGATCTTATTTATTTGATCTTATTATTTGAATATCAGCTGATGTCAAACATACTGTATTTGAAACAGGGTGAGCAGGAGTTTGATCCCTCCACTACTCTCAAGGTGTATATATACACGCCACAAAAAAGTGTCACTAGGCCATCCTTATGACACCTTTATGACGTTTATGTATCTCATTGTTTAAATCGCAGCCTGTGGGGAAGCACTCATTTCTCAAAAATAGTTTTGTTCCCCATTGGGGAACACACTATTCTTTATCCTGGGGAAAGAAGTTTGCCAGAGGTCGATCTGTTCTTGGTACTGGCTTAATTCCAGCTGCCTCGTAAATGTGCATCGTCCTGCACGGCCACCATCTGAGGCCCACTTGTTTCTATTGGTGGAAGGAAAGAGGCTAAAAAAATCCATCAGCATCATGTAATCCCCTACTCCATCATGGACAACGTTAAAAACAATGCTTTGCATATCTAAAAGCTGAGTGTCCATACAGAAAGCACAGCATAGTTAACAGGATTTAATCATACACCCTTGTGGATCATTAAAAAAAAATACGTCTTCATTAACTAGTTTCACCACGTTACTGCAAGTTGTATTATTTTGTCCTTAAGTCGTCACAGAACCCCATGCAGGTCTGTTCATGATTGGCCACTTCATCCTTTCGGTCCCCGCACTCACCTACGAAAACATCAGCTGTCAGGACTTTAGCGTCGTTTAAATGGATCTAACATCTTGTGGCCTAACTTTCCCAAACATAATTGTAAATAATGGTCCCCACAGTTTCTTAAATCGCAGCATCCACACATACGTTTATAGAATGCTGATTTTCCGGTCTTTGTATGAAACTTTTTTGTTTTTAATGTGTGTGTAGTGTCTGTAGATGCCAGAAACATGTCAAGCTCACTAAAGAATGCAAGCTTCCGGTTGATTTTTTCATACTCACTTTCCAGTTGTACTATGCCTTCTCCTGACATACATCCGATGAGGCTGAGCAAGTGCGGCTTACACATTTAATTGATCATTAGAAAGTCCCGGAGGTGAAATCAGCTGCTGCAACATTACAAAATGTCATTTCTGGAAAAGTCATTAGAGAGGACGTAGTAAGCTATTAATCTTGGTCGGCGATGCAGCCACACAGACTTTAGTAGGAAGTATGCTACGCTTGAGGTCTGCCTGATGGACCGAAGTTACTGCATTATTTCAGTTTAGTTGTCGGCGTGATTAAATCAATACTATTAATTGCATATAATAAATTAACAATTACAAAATGATTTTCGATAAAATAGCACCTTTTCTTCTACTGCTGAACGTGAACAAAGAGATGTATATGCCAATTCAGCTGGAATATTTTTCAAAGTTAACAATGAATTGTTACTATTGTAGTGCACGTCTCGTGCCTTGAAGCACAGATACACTCTTTGGGCGTGAAACTCGCTTCTTGGAGCACATTATCACTCATGTGTAAATCTCTCTTATTGAAGCACAGCTGGGTACCACAGTCTCCCTCATTGTGAGTTACTCAGTTCTTGAGCATAACGAATATCCTCATCCACTTCGTGTGAATACCGCATTTTGATGTGTAGCATCACTAACCAGATATGAGTCCTTTTCCTAGAGAAAGATGTCGCTCTTAAGCATTTTCAGCTTTCCATTGATTTTAACAGTGGCATGCTCAAAAGCATTTAGCTCCAAGACTCATCAAACCTCGCTCATCTGGACGTTTGACATTGGGGTCCATAAACAGGCATCAGGAAGTCACCAACCAATGAGCAGTGAAGTGGGATTGAGTCATGCGGATACAAGGTACACTTTAACATTTCAAAAGCCACAGCTCGTTTGATGAGAACAATGCTGCAAAACAATGCTGTCTGCAGGTGTCCTGGTCCAGATGTGAAAACTCTTTATTACAGAGAGTTATAAGCGAGAGGAATGTAAAGAAACACAGCAGTAACAACTCAAGTTGTTTTTGTATGGTACACAGCTATCCAATCGGGCCACCCGGCGCCTTTTGCAACACCCTCTCCAGAATGGCAGAATGGGCTTATATGAAAGCAACTTCCAGCTGTTGCTTCTAAGGGATAGGGGAAGGGAGTTCCAGAGCTTAGTGACAGGATACGGAAAAGAGCCTTTGGCACTGCAACGAACCATTGACAGCTTGATCTCAGAGCTCCCTGGCGCATAGGGGGTGGGTAAATTCCGAATAATCCCTTCGCATGGATGGCCCAATGTGCAAAACAGAGGGCCCTAAAATGATCCTCTTCTGAAGTGGAAGCCAGTGGAGAGCTACTAGGGCTAGTCTGGCTGTTTGGTGTTTAGGTTTTTTGTAAAGAACCCTGGCAGCTGTGTTCTGAATTACTTGGAGTGTATTTGTCATGTATTTAGGACTCCCTAGAAAAAGGGAGTTCCCATAATCTAGCCATGACTTTACGAGACCCTGCACAACTGTCCTTCTGGTGGAATTTGGCAGCATATGTACAAATGTTCGGAGAGCTCCAAGAATACCTAAACAAGATCCCACAAGGTTTCTGGTATCGGTCTCCTCCAAGAGCTTTTCATCTGTCCAGACTCCTAGACTGTTTACTGTTTAAGCAGGATTAGGTGGATCCCCAACTTGTTCTGGCCATTCCAGTTCCATACATATTGACCTATTATTTCTAGTAATAGGTACCTCCATTTTGTCACTGTTAAGTTTAAGGCTGCTTCAATACATCCGGTCTGTGACCTCCTTAAGGCATGAATTGATTTGTGAGGCGGATCGGCTAACATCAGGAGTAAGGACCATGATGATTTGAGTGTCATTCGCATATGACACCAGAGCAAGTCTATGTGACCGAATGATTTCCGCTAGGGGCGTACGCACATGTTAAAAAAGTTTTGGGCTCAAAGATGAGCCCTGTGGAACTCCCTATTATAATGGATGAATAGATGAAAAAAGCGAGCCTTCATGCACTTTGAAGTTCCTGTTTAGTGGTTCCTTTTAGCACCAGCTTGGGCAGCCTTATTTGAGCTCTACGCCCGTGACCTGTGCCCTTTTACCTACATACATATTTTATTTGTTTATTCATTTTATTATATTTTAGCACAACTTCCTTTTAGCTTGGCTGTTTTTTAAATTTTAATCAGCTGTCTTCTGAGAAGCGTTGCTGTTCGTGTTTTACATTTATCAGTCCTTTGCACGCATTTCACTCTGTGCCCTACTCAAAGCTGCACATGATAATATACCCAGAACTGCTGATCCAAGAGTTCTGGAGTCAAGCCTCAAACCCTAGACATAGCAACACGTCAGGCCTGTTGTCAGAATACAACATATGTTATTGTATAAGCACTGCAAATTAGGGTAGAGGGTGTTAATGCCAGAGCCATCGCACGCTGAGCCAGCAGAGCAACAGGCAGAACCTTACCACCTTTTAGGTATGGTGTTGGGGCTCCTTCCTTGACCTTTATATACAGAAGGGGAACACAGCAACATGCCCTCAGGTTTAAATATTAGGGCATAGGTAGGTATCACTAGATTCTTGATTATTTCAGGATTTTGGGATTGTTTATATTTTTCACACTGATGGTCACAATCATCACTGTGCTATGTTTCATGCTTCTAATTTTCGAAGCCCAGGTTTTATATATTAGGATGCATCCGCTTCAATAAATGTATTGACATTTTTTGGCATCTCTTTGCCTGCCTTTGTATGTATGAGACTTGGATGAAAACTATTATAATCATCTATTGTCTTATTCAAATTTTCCAATAACTGTTTAGCCTCAGTCACACCATCCCCTCCTGATAATTCATTTTCAAGGGCTTCAATTTCCTTCAATTCTTCTTCAGAATGTTCTAGAGCTGTTTCAACTCCAAGTACCATCCAATAAGGAGAGTGTGTAATTATGATATGGCTGAAACCCCTTTTGAACTTGTTATCATCCCTGAAAATGCCCAGAACATTTTTCTATCAAACCCTGTGGTATAATTCCTGCATTTAAGATTTCAGTTAGCAGAACAGTCTGTTCTAACATGTTTATTCCTGGCCTTTTCAAGCTTGTATATTAATATTTGTTTTTGATTGGTCTGTCTACTGGATTGCAAAGTGAGTAGTGAAGAAGCACTGGTTATTTATGTGCTTACCTAGCTGCCTACATCAGGAACACCACTGAATTGGATGCCTACTTTGAATAGCAATAAGCTGCTAATGCAATTTAAATTGTGATTTCATTTCCCAGTTCCTCCTTCCTGGTTGGTCACTAATATTATTTTATTGCTTGTAAAGCAAGTAGATGGCCCCCTTATCAGGTGATTCTTGCCTCAGTGGACCTTGAAGATATTAGCATAAGGGTAAGCCGCCTCCTCAATTTCATTCCTTTTCACTTTCAAATTCTGGTCCTGGCCCTTGCAATCACTAATATACTGTTTTGTAACTATACACTATGCTAAGCCCCCCTTGTGAATACATATTTGATTATACACCATTTGTGCTTTCACATGGGTGTTGGTTTCTTTCCATCAGGTGGGTGTACTTCACCTGGATTCTCTGTTCCTTCCTGTAATTGATGAAGTAGACTTTTAACCTCCTATAGCCTGTGTTTTTGTGTTAGGTGTCCTATTTATTTGTTCATTCTGATGAAACCCCTCATCTCTCAGAGAGTTGAAACAGCGTTGACTGTGCTTAAGCGAACCTCATATTGTAACCCTTTGTATTTAATTGGGTTATATATATGGACAATTGTTTAATTTAAGTGGCTTTGTCGAAACTTTTGGAAACGTGGTTTTGTATTATGTTGAATAATTAAGAAGTGCAGATTGCTTTTTTTTGTGGGTTCCGCGTCATTTAGAACTCTTTTTCACTTTTATGTTCTTGTACTCTTATGTTATTTTATATAAATACAATCCTTATTTTGAATCATTGTTTGGCCCCGGTTCTTATTGGATAGGACTGCCTTTGTGGTGCTAATCAAACATCTGCTAGACAGCATAGCAGAGGTCACAATATTTTGGCAGAATCTTCAAGAGCTTCTGGATGTCACTGCAACTAACGACCTCTTTGAAGTTGAATCAGAGGACAAACGTGTCTCCCCACCAGACAGGGTTTACAAAGTACATGTACAAATTGAGGGAGACATAGAACACATCATTAATTTTTTTTTTTTTTAGGGGACGATTAACACTCATTTATGATATCCTCTTGGCAGAAAAAGATTCGCCTTCTGAATTTGTCCATGCGCTCCCACAGGCGGAAGCTGTCATTTTGCATTCTTTCTCAGTCCTTGTTCCAGACACAGTAAAAGAAGCCTAAGCTACAGATTGGGCTTTGGTGCAAGCACCAGCACTTTACTGCAACTATGTGTGGTGGTATAGTGACTCCCCTTACCATGTAATACCAATGTGGTGCACTCCACAAATGCAGCCTCAATATCCTACTGAACATGAGGCTAAAACACCAGTGAGAGAAATTCTCTCACAACTCGAGTACTGGGGGTATTTGTACCCTGTGTTCCTGCAGCTAAGTCAGACTATTCACACGGAATAGACTTAGATTACAAACACTTTACCAGTCACACATGCACATATGCCATACAAAATTCACACAACACAGCACTAACGAACAACAGAGTGGTCAAAAATTACAAAACAACCATGCATATTTCCAATGTTTTTTTCTGCCAAAATCTAACGCCTGAAATATGGGACTTAAGTGCCTTCTTAGTGCTAGGGTCTCAAAGAAGATTCTGTAGTCTTCCTCAAGTTTATATGAACAGTCCAGGATTGTTCTCTGCCTATGTGACATCAATATTGCATGATATTGATCTGGAGGCATTGTCCTATGTCGATGCTATCTTTTTAACAGATGACGATCTCAACACACATTTAGCTTGGGTAGATCGCATTGTTTTGGGATTTGCTGCATTGGGCTGCAAGTTCAATTTTAAGAAAACAAAAATAGCTTTTATTAGCATTCTATCTTTATGATACAAACTATCAAATGAGGGACAAAGCCTGGCACCACAATTGTTAGAAAAGTGTGCACAGTCGCAGCCACCAAATACCATGAAGTCACTGGTTTCTTTAATTTTGGCAGAACATACATTCCAGAATATGCACAATGCATAAAACCACTTTATGACGTAATGTGTCCTGATTTCTCAAGCAAACATTAGACACCACAACATACATGAATACTTATAGCATTACAGATTGACATGCTTGAAGCAAAACATTTACACACACGTACAAACAAAACAAATTTGGTAACATGCCATTCTAAGTGCCATCAGGTTCACTTATATCACATTTAACAAAGGTGACATGGTACCCATAGCATATAAATTACATTTATACACCAATGCAGGACAGCATTTTGCACCCACAGAAAAAACACTGACTGCTGTTCAGATGGCCGGCATAAAGGAAAGATCACTAGCCCAGGGAAAAGGCATCATTGTTGTTACCCTAAAACCAGCCCTTCAGGCTGTCTCAAAAGCAAACGTTTCAAATGCCAAAGCATCCCATCAATGTTAGGTTCAATGTGCCACCTCCCTCACTGCCACTGGCATGTTTTTGATCCAAAACTTCAGACCCAAGAATTTCTACAATATGAACTAGAATACCCCATGCCCACTAACATCTTGCCTCTTGGACAATACAGAATTATCATTTACACTGATGGATCGGCACAACCAGCAGTAGGTGCTTAACACCAGTACTGTGGCTTGTGCACCTGTTTGTGGAGTGATGATAGATGGTGAATTCCACCCTCAACAAACTTACACACAGTCCCTACGGGACTGCACAGCACAATTTGCAGAGCTCAAATCCTTGAAATTGGAGGAGGGACACACAGATCCTGAACTTTCTACTTTGATTGAGTGTGATTCATATTACTGTATCCAGTTCTTTAATGAATACTTACACCACTGGCACCTTAATGGGTTTAGAGACTCTAGGGGAAACACCATCCAACACAAATTCTTCTTGGGGAAGGTGGTTGATCTTAAAGATAAGCTGCAGTGGGCTCATGTGGTACACACATTGGGGCACCAACGTGTTGGAGTACACATTGTAGGAAATTCTTTGGCTGATGAAGCTGCTGAATCTACAGTAGCTATGAATTCTGTTGCTGTGAATTCCTCATTCTCATACTTGATTAGATGATGAAACATTGGCTGCTGTGAAAGCCTCCGCTGATGGCAAGCCCATACCAAAAGCATACAAAATATTCCTACCATCATTTAAGGCCCCACAACATTGCCTTTTTAAAAATACCAAAGGTGGGTGATTGTGTGATTCCCAACCAAGAACACAGATCATGAAGGGGGTTGCTTCTCCCTATGCCGATGTGGTTGACTACCATCTCATTCTTGCAAAAATGCTATTGGTGGCCCAGGTCTATGCAAACAGACCAAGCAGTCAGTGGTGGCTGGTGACTGAAAGCAGTGGTGGGGCACAAATGCAAGATGGAATTGCACCTTGGGAGAGAGCCTCACTACCCACGTATTTCCATTCACCTACTCACCCACTGCCTTTGGTCACCTACCCATTTACTCATCCACATTGTCATCCACTGCCATTCACACAACTCTTATACACAGACACCCACATTTTCTCAGCCACTCTGTCAAGCCCTGGAAACACATTCAAACAAACACACATTGCCTCACCCATCCAGTATCCAGCAGTTTCAGTGATAAAAGGTACACGTTTATTTGAGCTGCAGATTACATGTTTAATATGATATATCACGTCACTAGACTACAGAAGAAATAGAACAATAACTTGGCATGATAAATTACTGGAACCATTACTGCCTTTGAGAGACAAAATCACCTACAGAGGCAGTGAAAGGAGAGGAGAGCTGAGAGAACACATTCTTTTCTTATTGTCTCTAAAAAAGATAGAGCTCCAACTTACTTGTGTGCAGGGTTGTCTTCGGCATATTTATGACTTGAGGTCTTCAGGTCACACTCCTGTCTCCCAGAGAGCCCTGTATGGAGTTATTTATTGTATTTATTCCATTTCTCTGCCACAGACTGGGGATTTTCTTTGCGCAATGCCACATTCTTTTAATTAAATCTGACCTCTGGTACATAGACCCTTCTGATCACACCCCATCATTTGAGTAAATAGGAAAGGGTGGAGAATAATATCGGAGTGACATGAAGTTTTCAGAAACCCAGGCTGAAAAAAAAAACGCTCCAGGCTGTTTACAATCAGGGCTTCTGGTGGAGGAGGAGATAAGCCAGGGACGTCATTGCGTTCTGAGAAAACGTAAGGGCTTTGAGCCCTGTCAGCCCTACTGTGCAGCTTTCAGCCACATACTGACGCAGGCGCAGTGGGTCTTTTCAAAGTGCACAACTTTCACTCCGAAAATGTTGTGCAGAAAATGTTTTACTTTCATCATGTAATTAAATTTATGCTTCCCTAGAGAGGCCAGAAAAGGCTAGGGGCGCAGCCCCTTAGCCCTTGAACACCAGCCGCCACTGCAAGCAGTATATACTTAGTTCAGACATTTGCCAACAAGTAAAAGGGTCCACCTTCAAACACCCTCCACAGACTCCACTTTTGGTTTCTAACAACCCTTTACAATGTGCATACCTCGATCATTGCAGTCCCTTACAACCAGATGGTGCATACAAATCCATTGTTGTTGCTGTTGATTCATGATCCAGATTTCTTTGGATGTGTCCACAATGGTTGCCTGGCATTTAAATGGTTATTAGAGATTTTCAACTCTTCATTGGGATATCTGCAGTTGCAGCATTCCACCCGGACCAGGGCCTGCATTCGCCTCCAGGGCATCCAGGGACACGATGGCAACAATGGGGAATGGGTTGCATTTCTGGTTTCCTTATCATCCCGAGAGAAATTTGATTGTGGAGCAGAAAAAGTTAGGAGCATATTTATACTCTGTCTGTGGCAAATGTGCGTCAAAAATTTTGACGCACATTCGGCGCAAACCTTGCACCATATTTATATAATGACGCCCGACCCCGTGAATGCCAAAATTCCTCAGTGTGCGTCATTTTCTGGATGCGGGAAACCGCCTTGCGTTAATGACATGCAAGGTAGGCATTCCCGTCCAAAAAATGACTTAACCATCCGTGCGCCATATTTATGCTACCGCGCAAAAATCCCGTGTGTCCGGGAGGCGGAGGCGGAAAATGACGCACAGCCCGATTTGCGTAAAAAAATAATGCCTGGGTCAGGGCAGGCGTTAAAATGGGGCAAAGACACCACTACTTAAGGAAAACACACACAAGCAACAGCAGAGCTCCAAAAGGAAGCCATGGAGGTGCTTTTCATCCAGCATGCACAAAGATGCAGAACACAGGACCAACAACAGCAGCTTCCACAACACCAGCAGGGACCCCAAAGGCAATGCACAAGGCAGGAGAGAATATTCCGCACCAGGACAATCTTTCTGGGACTCCGGCAACAAGACATCATCCAGAGGTACAGACTCAACTGGCAAGCTATTTAGCAGCTGCTGCGCAACATTGAGCCACAGTTGGCACCCAGTTTGCAGACACCCCACATCATTCCACCAGAGACCAAGCTGCTAGCGGTCCTCCACATGTTGGCAAGTGGCTCTTTTTAAACCACTGGTGCCCTGGTTGCCGGGATCTCACAGCCCTCATTCTCTGCCTTCCTACACAAGGTATTGGATGCCATCACCTCCCTCATACCTCGCCACATCAGATTCCCCAACACACAGCTGAAGCAGCAGGATACCAAACAGGGCTTCTATCAAATCAGCGGCTTCCCACACATGCTTGGTGCCTTTGTCTGCACACATGCATGCAATGTGCCACCTGCTGCAACCGAACATCTATACCACAACGGGAAGTACACACACTCCAGGATGGACGATATGGAAATGGCCTACTTGTTGGTAAGTACAGAAACCTACTTATATACACACAGCACAGCAACCCTGTAGGACACACAACACACACACCACTACATTGACACGTGACCAGGAAGACAATGAGGTTGGGACACTGCTAGGCATATTTGAATTCCTGACCCAATGGGATACACACCTAGGGACAAATTAAAGATCCAAATAACAACAGATGCCACTCCACAGACACAAGGGAATAATTTAAAACAACACAATGACAATGACATGGCCTTAACTGGCAGTACAACTTGGAAGATTAATCTTTCAATATCACATCAATAACAATCAAACACCCTCACAAGCAATAAGTACTGTGTAAGGGGTGTGCAATGTGTTTTGCTGTAGGTCAAACACCATGAGACACATAGCATGATGACGATGACTCTAATGAAGGTGACATGGAATCACTGAGGCAGTATCAATATCTCACATCACTCCTTCTCTGACATTGCCCACTACCAATAAGCAAGTATACTGTGCTAAGAACACATATTGATGTGACACTAATGCAAAATGCACATTGCTACACATACGGTTTGAGACAATTACACATATACACAACAGATGTACAGGCATATGGACCTTCTGACACTCAAAACGTCAACCTCACAACGAAGTTAGCCAGCTGAACTGGACCAGGTTCAGTAGTATAGGTACACGTTTGAACATGAGTCAACTCAGCAAGGGCAGAGAAATAGGTCTGCAGAAAATTTGTCACACATGGGATATTTGTGCATTGTCAATTGTCAACAATTCAATGCTGACAACTTATGGAGATGTGTTGTACATTGTGACCTAGCCAAATCAAAGGGCCTCACTGATGTTTAACAAATTCTATTGCATATGTTAAATTAGATGGGATGTCCAGGCCATATGGATGCAACCGTGTTACCACCACTGAGGAATTGATTTTTTGTGTGGAAGTATCATGTCACCCCCAGTTAAGACACATGGACACCTCTTTCACATGACATAATGCAAGGGAGAACACAATGTACTGTAACTCTTCAAAAATACCGCTGCCATCCGGTCAATCAGCCAACCACCAGTTCAGATAATGAAACAACCCAATGCTGATGGTACATCCTAGAAGCCTAGGATTACACACAATAACACAAACACAGATGAGTCACAGACAACACAAGATTACAACTTCCATGCAAAGTGATAATCATGGTGCAAGCAACATCAAACTTTTCTCACTCATTTTCTCTTTCAGCTCATCAGGGGTATGGGATCCAGCCATGGATCATGACCCCATTTGCAAACCTAAGCACAGCATCAGAGTGTGCCTATAATGTGGCACATCGGAGGACACGCACCATAGTCGAGAGGACTTTTGGCATCCTGAAGTCAAGATTCAGGTGCCTCAACATCACTGGAGGCAGCCTCCTATACTCACCAAAAATGGTCTGCAAGATCATTTTGACCTGTGCCATCCTGCACAACATTTGTGTAAGGAGGAACATTCCCCTCTATGAACCAGACCCACAAATGGCTGAAGAGGAGGAAGAGGAGGACGTTGTCCATCAACATAAGGGTCCAAACACAGCTGCAGGATTGCGTCGGAGACAACAGATTGTCCAAAACTTCTTTTAACTATAGTCACCATCACCACTGTCTTACCATATGTCATTAAACACCTATTCTAATCACTATATCATGGTTTGGGTAATCATTTTTGCATCACATTATCCCTAAGATTCATAATCAGAGTGTAGCCTCATGGAGCATTTCAGAAATACATATTAGGATACTGAAAAATCCACATCACATTTGATGGGTATGAATGTACAGCCAACTTCACACACACTGTAAATGACATATATCCTGTCCATTTCACATTTGAAGGGCAATAGCAGAGGACCACAGCTATTTCACACATGCATGTTGGCAACATGGTTCATTGCAGCATATGGCACACAACAAAGACACCATCATTCAATAAGGAAAAGAAATGCCTCATACATGAGGCAGTGGATGTGCTATTGCATTGGTAACAGGAATGTATGACCAGACCCTTGACAGCAGTAAGTGTGACATCAGCTATCTTTGCAAGGAGTATGTGTGACAAGAAATCCATGTAAGCAGCAAATGGATAGCACGAGTGCCGCAGGTATGACTAGCATTGCTCCCAAGACATCCCCTGCACATGCCATCCCAGGTCATAAGTCCTGCCACTGCTATGTTTTATGTTTCTTCCCACCCTTCTGAGGGGGCCCTGGAAATGGACTATATGTACCCAGATAATCCCTCACCTACACACACCCAGACTCACATTCTGACTCCAGTGTGCTTCCCTCTTTAGTATGGTATGCCATAGTCATTGTTCATCTGTCTGCATGGACTTCTGGTCGGATAATGTACTGCCTTGTAGACTGCAGGACCTGTAATCACCTGTCCATTGCTTCCCATGTGAAAGATACTGTTGGCCCTTTGAACTTGATTCTCACCTACAGGACTTGTGAGAGACTGGAGCTGCACACACCTGTGAGCACCTCCATGCAGACCAGCCATTTGAACATGAACTGCCCTTACAGCTGCCTGGAACGGCATAGAAACTGCCATTATATGTATATCACTGTTATGCATTGCCGTATAAATCACTTGTGTAACACAGGCCTTGGGTTATTGTGTAACGTTGCAGCACACAGGACAAAAACAGTTTACATGTTCCACAATGATGTTCCAGCTTTGACCAGTCTCAGTCTGCTCATTGTGTATTTGACTTGTTCATTTTTGTTCCTGTTTGACCCTGCATCCTGTTAGCCTGACTGGTTCCTGTTTTTGCGTTACCATAAAGGTTCCCTGTGCCTACATTTGTCTCATAGTTGCTTTCCATGCCCTCGCTTTCCTCCTGGGGCATTGTGTCAGGTAGGTCTACAATGAATACTCAAATACATTGTGTAGCGTAATCAGTTTACTTATCGTATCATGGGGTGGAACTTGTCTTCAAATAGACTAATCACGGCCCATCCCTTGTATGGGTTTCATGTATGCATTAGTGACAAAATGTGACAGTGTACCATGGCTGTATGCATGGATTGGGTATGGTGCCTCCAGCACAACAAACAACGTTAGATAATGTGCATGAAATGTCAACACTTGTTTGTACCCTGAGGGTCCACACACTGATTCACAACGGCCCCAACATATTAATGGGGCTTGCGTGGTGAATAGCTGTGAGATTAATCAGCACAGAGGCACTGATGTTCCCGGCTGCAGTGGGAATTTTAGAGGTCACCATGTGTACAAATGTTATGATGCAACCTGCCGGTTTAAAATTCCTGAACCAATAACTTTGTGAGCACACCAAGGTTGCCCTGTTGTCAGTCTCATAAAACTTCTGCAGTGCCATTGCGGGACTATCCCCATGTGTGTTCTCAATTCCTCTTCGGCTTTCGTTCAATTCAGCTGTGAAGGATACTTTGTTAATGCAGGGAATGGCTCCACAAACTCATGACTAGACCTGCACGTAACTATAACAACATGGACCACAATAATGACACAGGCTACACATAGGCCGACACACTTGAACTGGACACCTTTGTGCAATTAACCACTGGAAATATGTGAACATGTGCTGCTTGGTCTGCTGGTTCTCCACTGCCACAGGAGAAACATAGGTCATTTATATGACTCAAACTGTGGAGTGACATTACATTTGTGGATTGGTTTTGGGACTCGGTGTCACAAACACCGTACTCACATAGCATTTTCAAATGCCTGACTCATGGGTAGTATTGAAACAAGTGACCAGGAAGTGGTAGCCAACATTCCAGGACATGTGATGGCTTAGTCTTGGAACATTGCCATGATCAACCGTCTTCTATCTATCCTATGCATGGTTTGTCATGGGATATGCTTATGTCCCAAAAATCTGGAAGTTCACACAGCATTTGTTGCTTCATGTATGACAAACACATTTCCTTACTCATTTCCACACTGAATAGCATCTGATGGTTGTCCCCATTGACAACACATGCATAAAAGCACATTTATGAAAACACGTCTTGTGATGTTCACACAGTGGGACAACAAAAATTGTAAGAGCCAATTCACACACACTGACACACAGGCAATGAGTTACTGTATTGAGTTGCGTAGCCTTGCTATCCTCCATTTACACACAACCTGCTCAAACTGGGTAATACCAATTTGTATTCCAAAAGTTTGGGGATCAATTGCATCAGTGAAGAGTGGAAATCTGGTACAACAACTAGAGGATCATGGTCCCCAGTAGTGTGATCTGCCACATGTGCCCATACACTGCAATGCACAATGTAGGTGCAAACAGCCTATCTCTGTATAGTTACAGCTGTCACGTACTATAAAATTTGATAAATGACCCAAACCCAGTAAAAAACGCTGCATATGCGTAGAAAAATTATGCTCACTGCCATGATACATCCATAGGTCCTGATCAGTAATTCCCACACTGTACCCCATGAAATTGGTTAACTAAGAAAAATATTTTAAAATATGGATGCAGGGTAATTTCTAAGCATGTGTGTAAAAAAAATGATGCACTGACTGTAAGCGTTATAATATTTTGACGCATCATAATAAAAACGCACCGCATTTGAAGCAGGAAGTGATGTAATAGGATATCCTGTTTAAAGAATTGGTACAGTGGGTGTACTTTCACTTTGATTTTTCTTGACTGTGTGGCTGTGTCTCTCTGTGGATATTGTGATTTTGTCTCCTGTGTGCTCCTTATATTGTCTTTTGGTGTTTTCTAAGTGTCTGCGGTATCCTGTGTCAGTGTACTTTTGTCATTTCTGGTGTCTTTGTACTGTTGGGAGTCTGTTGTGGGTGGTGTTAGTTTGGGGATAGTTGGGCTGTTTTAGTGTTATTTACTTTTCATTTCCCTCTCCGCCTTTCCATTCATTTTCCTCTGTACCACTTAATTCCTTTAATATTTCAAGCATGTTAAGTAGCCCACATCTCGGTAGAATGGGAGAGGAAGAGCTGGGGGGATTCATTTGGCTGGTGTGCCACTTCCTCCCATTGATGATAGAAGCAGGTGGCCGGGTGATACAGGGGTATCACACAGAGGCAAGGAGGCTCCGGTGGGCAAATGTCCTGTACCATCTACAATGCATAAACAACACACCGCGCAACGACCACCAGCTAAAGCACTGTTGGGCTGACTTTTTTGCCAGGGAGCAAAACCTGCTGGACCACCTGGGGATTGGGATTGGTGGCACTCTTGGTGAGTACAATTCAGAGTAATGTGCACACTTAAATGCTCTGTAGTGACAGTGGCAGATTTGTTCATATGCTGCAGGCAATGTTTTTGTAAACATACAGTGGCCGTGAGTTATACAATAATTGCCACACATTACCGTCATTTGTTGACGCAACAGCTGCACTGAGTTACAAAACACAACTGGGGCCTGTAAATTAGTGCTGCCTTCACGTCAATAGATGATGCAAATGTGGCTCTAAGATATGTTTTAGGCATGGTCTGTGAGTGTACCAGGAAAGACATGTTTTTAATCCAGAAATTTTCAAGAATTAATGTGTCCCCCAATTATTTCTGATACATGTCTGAACTGGATTCTGACACATACGTACCAAGTTATTTATAACCTCAGTTAACATCTTAGGCTGATAGTTTGACTTGGTTGTGCTGCAATTAAATTAGGGATGGATGCCAAAAGTAATGCACAAGGGTTCATATCTAAATGTTTGGTGCTACTTTCCATAGCTGTGGCACACAAAATGAAGCAAATGATACAAATTGAGGGGTAACAACTATCCATGGCCCTCTGTTCATTGTACCTGTGTGTTTTACATTGGTCTTGGGCACAATAGCTGGAACAGAACTAATGCATTTGCCATCTGTGTTACTCTATAGCCATGAACTTCTCATAAGTTATGGGATCATCACTGGATACCTGACGTTGGGGAATGCATGATCACAATGTATTAAATGCATGATGTCGTGCAAGGGACCCCTGACCAATTCCATCATACATATAAAGTTCACAAATACTTTGATAGTTTTGTTTGGCACACCCCTGCTGATCTAGTGCAGCATATGTTTAATAACTAACTTCTCAGTATGGAGGCTATCACTGACATGGGTGTATGCTAGGATCAGAAGACCAGCATTGCTGTGACTGCTGCCATTCCGAAGGTACATACAAATTAAAACCTACATCCATCATTATGATTGACACAGTGGTACATTTGCTAAACCATGTGTTAAAAATATGACATTGTCAGTTTGCTGTATATCCGCTGATCAACCAACTTGGCAAATGTAAGATGATGAATGTGGCTCACTGTGATTTCCAAAACCCATAATGGGTACACAGGGCAATGAGTGACACATTTCAGGTGCAATTACTACACCTGTGCCCATGCAGTCTGTCATGGATGACTACAATATACACTGTCAACATATATCTCCTTTTTGTATCCAAATATTAAAACTGGTCAACCCATGGCTAGCCTCAAACTATCATCAATTAATGTACAGGATCCCTGCCATTATGGTCTCTGTTAGAAATGGGGTCTTTGGTTGACAGTCAGGTTACCCCCTGTTCAAGCAAGGACCCTCACTCTAGTCAGGGTAAAAGAGAATCACCCTCAGCTAACCCCTGCTTACCCCCTTGGTAGCTTGGCAGAGCAGTAGGCTTAACCTCAGAGTGCTAGGTGTAAAGTATTTGTACCAACACACACAGTAACTTAATGAAAACACTACTAAATGACACAACACCGGTTTAGAAAAATAGGAAATATTTATCTAAACAAAACAAGACCAAAACGACAAAAATCCAACATACACAAGTCAAGTTATGAATTTTTAAAGATTAAACTCAAAAATAGCGCTTAGAAACAAAAAATGCTTCTATGAGATGTTAACACGGCGTCGTGACGGAGTCGTTCCCAGCAAGCCAACACCAGCGGCGCCGGACACGGAGTCGTGTAGACCCCCAAGTACAGTACCTTTGGTGAAGAGTGAAAACAAGCCGATGCGCGAAGTGGGGAATCGCGGCGTCTGTGCGAAACGTTGAATCCGTGCACTTCGAACGGCGTCGGTCACGATGTGGTGCGGCGACTTCCACGGAGTCGCGGACTTCAGCGGGGCTGCTGCGGCATTGGGCCTGCGAAGAGCGTTGCGTTCCAGCGAAGGTCACGGCGTCAGGTGCAGGCGGCGTTACCGGATTCAGCAGCGGCGTCGGTCCGAAGTCGATTTCCTTGGATTCCACCAGCTTTCCTTTCAAGGGCCCAGGGACTGGATAGGGCACCACTTGTCAGAGCAGGAGTCTCTCCAGAGACTCCAGGTGCTGGCAGAGAGAAGTCTTTGCTGTCCCTGAGACTTCAAACAACAGGAGGCAAGCTCTAAATCAAGCCCTTGGAGATTTCTTCACAAGATGGAAGGCACACAAAGTCCAGTCTTTGCCCTCTTACTCTGGCAGAAGCAGCACTGCAGGAAAGCTCCACAAAGCACAGTCACAGGCAGGGCAGCACTTCTTCCTCAGCTATCAGCTCTTCTCCAGGCAGAGGTTCCTCTTGGTTCCAGAAGTGTTTCTAAAGTCTGTAGATTTGGGTGCCCTTCTTATACCCATTTTAGTCTTTGAAGTCACCTTTCTTCAAAGGGGACTCACACCTACTTGTGAAATCCTGCCTTGCCCAGGCAAGTCATCAGACACACAGCAGGGGGTTGGAGCCGGCCTTGTCAGAGGCAGGCACAGTCCTTTCAGATGAGAGTGACCACTCCAACCCTCCCTCCTAGCAGAGATGGCTAATCAGGAAATGCAGGTTACACCCCAGCCCCCTTTGTGTCACTGTCTGGTGTGAGGTGAAAAACAACCCAACTGTCAAACTGACCCAGACAGGGAATCCACAAACACTTTCTAAAAGTGGCATTTTCAAACGCACAATCTTAAAATCAACTTTACTAAAAGATGTTTTTTTAAATTGTGAGTTCAGGGACCCCAAACTCCACATGTCCATCTACTCTCTAGGGGAATCTACACTTTAATCATATTTAAAGGTAGCCCCCATGTTATCCTATGAGAGAGACAGGCCTTGCAACAGTGAAAAAATGAAGTTGGCAGTATTTCACTGTCAGGACATATAAACCACATTACTATGGGGGTCATTCTAACCCTGGCGGTCCAAGACCGCCAGGGCTAAAATGACGGGGGCACCGCCAACAGGCTGGCGGTGCCCCGCTGGGCATTCTGACCGCGGCGGTTTGACCGTGGTCAGAAGTGGAAAACCGGCGGTCTCCCGCCGGTTTTCCGCTGCCCATTTGAATCCTCCATGGCGGCGCAGCTCGCTGCGCCGCCATGGGGATTCTGACAGCCCATACCGCCATCCTGTTCCTGGCGGTTCGCCCGCCAGGAACAGGATGGCGGTATGGGTTGTCGTGGGGCCCCTAGGGGCCCCTGCAGTGCCCATGCCAATGGCATGGGCACTGCAGGGGCCCCCGTAAAAGGGCCCCACAAAGAATTTCACTGTCTGCATTGCAGACAGTGAAATTCGCGACGGGTGCCACTGCACCCGTCGCACCTTCCCACTCCGCCGGCTCCATTCGGAGCCGGCGTCCTCGTGGGAAGGTAGTTTTGCACTGGGCTGGCGGGCGGCCTTTTGGCGGTCGCCCGCCAGCCCAGTGCAAAACCCAGAATACCCTCAGCGGTCTTCCGACCGCAGAGCGGTATTTTGGAGGGGGAAGTCTGGCGGGCGGCCTCCGCCGCCCGCCAGACTTAGAATCACCCCCTATATGTCCTACCTTATCCATACACTGCACCCTGCCCTTGGGGCTACCCAGGGCCTACCTTAGCGGTGCCTTACATGTAAGAAAAGGGAAGGTTTAGGCCTGGCAAGTGGGTACACTTGCCAAGTCGAATTTACAGAGTAAAAATACACACACAGACACTGCAGTGGCAGGTGTGAGACATGATTACAGGGTTACTTGTGTGGGTGGCACAACCAGTGCTGCAGGCCCACTAGTAACATTTGATTTACAGGCCCTGGGCACCTCTAGTGCACTTTACTAGGGACTTAACAGTAAAACAAATATGCCAATCATGGAGAATCAATTACGTACACATTTTAAACAGGAGCACTTGCACTTTAGCACTGGTTAGCAGTGGTAAAGTGCCCAGAGTAACAAAAACAATAAAATCAGAGTCCAGCACCCATCAACAACCTGGGGAACAGAGGCAAAAAGTTAAGGGAGACCACGCCAAGGATGAAAAGTCTAACACGTGTCCCCCCCAGCTAAAAGTGGGGAGCAACTACCCAACCTCATGGGAGTTCTCATCACTAAGGCGGAAGAACCTGGACAGACCATCAGCATTGGCGTGCTCTGTACCAGGACGATGTTCCACCGTAAAGTCCATCCCCTGTAGGGAAATGGACCACCGCAACAGTTTTGGATTCTCACCCCTCATCTGCATTAACCATCTGAGGGGCCTGTGGTCGGTCTGAACTCGGAAGTGAGCCCCAAACAAGTAGGGTCTTAGCTTCTTCAGTGCCCAGACCACAGCAAATGCTTCACGTTCTATGGCACTCCACCTACGCTCCCTGGGTAGTAACCTCCTGCTAATGAAGGCTACGGGTTGATCCAGGCCCTCTTCATTAAGCTGTGAGAGTACTGCTCCAATACCATGCTCTGAGGCGTCTGTTTGCGCAACAAACTCCTTGGAGTAGTCAGGTGCCTGCAGCACAGGTGCTGTGCACATGGCAGCCTTCAGGGCATCAAAAGCGTTCTGGCAAGCCTCTGTCCAGATCACTTTCTTGGGTTGCTTCTTAGAAGTCAACTCCGTTAAGGGGGTAACAATGGTACCATATCCCTTAACAAACCTCCTGTAATATCCTGTGAGACCTAAAAAGGCTCTCACTTCAGTCTGGGTCTTGGGAGGCTCCCAAGCCAGAATCGTCTCAATCGTAGGCTGTAGGGGTGCCACCTGGCCACTCCCCACCTGGTGTCCTAAGTACACCACAGAACCCTGCCCTATTTGGCACTTGCTCGCCTTAATAGTGAGGCCTGCCTTCTGCAGGGCCTCTAACACTCTCCAGAGGTGTTGCAGGTGTTCCTCCCATGTGGAACTAAACACAGCAATGTCATCCAGGTAGGCGGCACTGAACTCATCCAGTCCTGCCAACACCTGGTTGACCAACCTCTGAAAGGTGGCAGGGGCGTTCTTCATCCCAAAGGGCATCACATTGAAGTGGAAGTGCCCATCTGGGGTAGAGAATGCTGACCTCTCCTTTGCCCCCTCAGTTAAGGCAATCTGCCAGTACCCAGATGTTAAATCAAACGTACTGAGGTACTTGGCAGCTCCTAACCGATCAATGAGCTCATCAGCTCGGGGGATGGGGTGTGCGTCAGTCTTGCTGACCGCATTGAGACCCTGGTAGTCCACACAGAACCTAAGTTCTGGAGTGGCACCAGGAGCAGCAGCCTTTGGGACCAAGACCACTGGGCTGGCCCATGGACTGCTGGAGTGCTCAATAACCCCTAGGGTTAACATTTTGGAGACTTCCTCCTTAATGCAAGCCCTGATCCTGTCAGTCACCCTGTAAACCTTATGTTTAACAGGTGTACTGTCCCCAGTGTCCACATCATGTGTGCACAGGTGTGTGACTCCTGGGATCAGGGAAAACAGCAAGGCGAACTGTCCCAGCACGTGGCGACAGTCCCTTTGCTGTTCCTCAGTCAGGGAGGGGGAGAGGATCACTCCCTCCACAGACCCATCTTTCTCTCCTGCAGACAGGAGGTCAGGAAGAGGCTCACTCTCTTCCTCCACCCCGTCATCTGTCGCTAGGAGCATGGATAGCTCAGTTCGCTCAAAGTGTGGTTTGAGGCGGTTGACATGTAGGACCCTCAAAGGGTTCCTGGGGGATTGCAAGTCTACCAGATAGGTGACCTCGCTCTTTCTTTCCACCACCTCCAAAGGCCCAGTCCACTTATCTTGGAGAGCCCTAGGCTCCACTGGTGCCATGACCCACACTTTTTGTCCAGGCTGAAACTCAACCAGAGTGGCATTCTGGTCGTACCACCGTTTCATATCCTCCTGGCTTGCTTCCAGGTTCTCCTGAGCGAGACTCCTGAAGCGGGCAGTCTGGTTTCTTAGTGCCAGCATGTAGCTAAATACATCCTGGGGTGGTTTACTAGGAGCTTTCTCCAAAGCCTCCTTCACCAGACTGAGCGGTCCCCTCACAGGGTGGCCATAGATGAGCTCAAAGGGGCTAAAGCCAAGTCCCTTTTGAGGCACCTCCCTGTAAGCGAACAGAAGGCATGGCAAGAGAACGTCCCACTTACGCCTCAAGGGCTCTGACAGGCCCTGAATCATGCCTTTCAAGGTGCGGTTGAATCTCTCAACCAGACCATTACTTTGGCGGTGGTAAGGGGTGGTGAACTTGTAGGTTACCCCACACACCTTCCACAGAGACTTCATATAAGTGGATATGAAGTTTGTACCTCTATCAGATACCACCTCCTTGGGGAACCCCATGCGGGTAAAAACCCCCATCAAGGCACGTCCCACCACGGGGGCAGTGACCGTCCTTAGAGGAATGGCTTCTGGGTACCGTGTGGCATGGTCCACCAAGACCAGGATGAACCTGTTGCCCATGGCTGTCTTTGGATCCAGAGGCCCCACAATGTCAAATTCCTACCCTTTCAAAGGGAGTGCTGACTACAGGTAAAGGTTGGAGGGGAGCTTTGCATTTCCCCCCACTCTTGCCACTTGCCTGACAAGTCTGACAAGACCTACAATAAGCAGCTGACTGCTTGTGCATCAAGGGCCAGTAAAAGTGGGAGACAAGCCTCTTATAGGTCTTGTCCTGCCCTAGATGTCCTGCCAAAGGCACATCATGAGCCAAACCCAGTAGGAAGGCCCTGAAGCACTGGGGTACCACCAGCATACGAGCTGACCCAGGCTCAGGAACCTTAGGCTCACTGTACAGGAGGCCATCCTCCCAATAAATCAGGTGAGTACCTGGTGCCTCGCCAGCCGCCTGGGCTGCAGCCTGCTGCCGCAGCCCCTCAAGAGTAGGGCACTCCTTCTGCGCTGTGCAGAATGCTTCCCTGGTGGGTCCCCCTTCCTGCTGCCACTGCGACAGCTCAGGGATCTCCCCCAGTTCAGCCACCTGTTCCCCTGTAGGCTCCGGGGCATCACCCTCATGCTCTGCCTCCTCCCAGACCGTGGGAACTTCTGGGGCTGGTTTCCCGTGCCCCCTGCCCTTCCTCTTCTTGGCGGTCCCCTGGGCCACTGTTTCAGTCTTCAGGGGCTCTTGACTACCGTGATTGGCTGCCATAGACCGGGTGGATACGCATACCCACCCAGGCAGACCCAACATCTCCAAGTGAGACCTGTGTTCAACCTCCTTCCAAGGGGAATCCTCCAGGTCGTTACCTAGCAAACAATCAACAGGCATGGTTGGACTCACAGCTACTTTCCAGGAACCTGAGACCCCCCCCCCCATTCAAAGGGAACCTGCGCCACTCTGCAGAGGCGCTCAGAGTTGTCTACCGCAACTACTTGGTGAAGTACCCGGGGATCAATCTGCTCTTCAGACACCAGGTGACTCCTCACTGTAGTCACACTGGCTCCTGTGTCTCTCAGAGCCTCCACCCTCTGTCCATTGATGGTCACCCATTGCCTGTACTTCTTAGTGTTATCAGGCACTAGGTTTCTCTGGACCATCTCATTGTCCCCTAGTGAGACAAGGGTCATTTCTGCTGGTTCCCACCCACCTGAAACCAACTCCTCCCCAAGCGCTACACTGGCCAAACCCTGGGACGGTGCACCAGTGGGTGCCGGTGTACTTTTGGGGCATTTGGGGTCCCCCCTCACATGACCCACCTGGTCACATGCATAGCACTTACGTGGGGGACCACCTGCCACTGGCTTCCCTTTGGACAACCATGGCTTCTTTTCACTGGGGGGTTGGGAATCCTTACCCTGGGAATCAGTTTGGGGCCCTTTAGAGAACTCCCCCTGTTTGCCCTTACCCCCCCCTTTCTTCTGAGAGGGACCCTGCCCACCCTTGGCGTGGTCTCCCCCATACCTCCTTTGGACCCTGGTGCTCTCCCAGCGGTCCGCTTCCTGTGCAAGCTTCCTGGGGTCAGTCAGCTTGCTGTCAATGAGGTGCTGGCGCAGCTCTGGAAAACATAAACTGTACAAGTGCTCCCAAGCAATTAAATTGTAAAGCCCCTCATACGTGTTTACCTTACTGCCTTTCACCCAACCATCCAGTGACCTGCAAAAAGAATCAACACATTCCAACCATGTTTGGGATTCCTTTCTCTTGTAGGATCTAAACTTCTCCTTGTACTGCTCAGGGGTGAGACCATACCTGGTAAGTAAGGCCTCCTTCATGACAGGGTAGGTGAGATCCTGAGCATCCCCTAAGGCTGTCAGTGTGTCCCTCCCCTCTGCCTCAAAATGCTTCCACAGGGCTGCCCCCCAATGAGCTTCAGGGACCAGGTTCATGTGGAGACCTGACTCATAACCCTTGAACCACAAGTAGATATCATCATCCCTCTTATAATCCCTCACAAGGTCTTTTGGGATGTGTACCCTTCTCTCAGGCTGCACTGTAGGATTGCTGCCACCATCCCTACTGGGCTGACTCCTCTGATCTATCTCTTTTAAACTGTGCTCATGAGCCATTGCTAACTACCTTTCCTCAATGGCCAGACTTCTCTGTTCCATCTCTAGACTGAGCTTTTTCAGCTCCAATTGGTACTCCCTCTCTGCCTGTCTGTCCTGTAACTCTTCAGGTGTCAGACCCTTGGAGGATACACTGCTACTCGCCCTAGAGACTCTTTCCCTGGGAATAACAGGTCCCCCCACTATACCATTATGTACTGATTGCTCTCCCTCCTCATCCTCATCCTCCTCCTCATCCTCAGTGTGCCCTCCAGTGCTTCTGGTTGTCACCCAGGCCCTCAGCGCCTTTTTCAGCTCATCCTTCTTGGAAGAGCTCTTAATGGGACAACCAAAATTTTTACAAAACTGCTTTAGCTGAGCCTTGTTATAACTATCCAATTGCTTCAGGTCAAAAACAGCTTCAACTGATGCATCTCCAAGTAGAGACATGATAAAAGGTTAAAAGAGTGCAAAGTTCCAAATGCAGAAAAGCAAGTTCTCAAATGAAGTTCCAGAAAAGTCAATCACCGGATCAGCGAAAAAAGAAACTGAATGCAGAGCAAAAACAGTCCAAATAGAAAAAACAAAAATCACAAGACTAGTAGTATGTGGTCACGTAGTGGTCTGAACTCAAACAGTAGTGTACACTTAATTTCTGTATGTCAAGCACAAATACAAGTCCAAATCCCAACCGCTGATCACCAATGTTAGAAATGGGGTCTTTGGTTGACAGTCAGGTTACCCCCTGTTCAAGCAAGGACCCTCACTCTAGTCAGGGTAAAAGAGAATCACCCTCAGCTAACCCCTGCTTACCCCCTTGGTAGCTTGGCAGAGCAGTAGGCTTAACCTCAGAGTGTTAGGTGTAAAGTATTTGTACCAACACACACAGTAACTTAATGAAAACACTACAAAATGACACAACACCGGTTTAGAAAAATAGGAAATATTTATCTAAACAAAACAAGACCAAAACGACAAAAATCCAACATACACAAGTCAAGTTATGAATTTTTAAAGATTAAACTCAAAAATAGCGCTTAGAAACAAAAAATGCTTCTATGAGATGTTAACACGGCGTCGTGACGGAGTCGTTCCCAACTAGCCAACACCAGCGGCGCCGGACACGGAGTCGTGTAGACCCCCAAGTACAGTACCTTTGGTGAAGAGTGAAAACAAGCCGATGCGCGAAGTGGGGAATCGCAGCGTCTGTGCGAAACGTTGAATCCGTGCACTTCGAGCGGCGTCGGTCACGATGTGGTGTGGCGACTTCCACGGAGTCGCAGACTTCAGCGGGGCTGCTGCGGCGTTGGGCCTGCGAAGAGCGTTGCGTTCCAGCGAAGGTCACGGCGTCAGGTGCAGGCGGCGTTACCGGATTCAGCAGCGGCGTCGGTCCGAAGTCGATTTCCTTGGATTCCACCAGCTTTCCTTTCAAGGGCCCAGGGACTGGATAGAGCACCACTTGTCAGAGCAGGAGTCTCTCCAGAGACTCCAGGTGCTGGCAGAGAGAAGTCTTTGCTGTCCCTGAGACTTCAAACAAGAGGAGGCAAGCTCTAAATCAAGCCCTTGGAGATTTCTTCACAAGATGGAAGGCACACAAATTCCAGTCTTTGCCCTCTTACTCTGGCAGAAGCAGCACTGCAGGAAAGCTCCACAAAGCACAGTCACAGGCAGGGCAGCACTTCTTCCTCAGCTATCAGCTCTTCTCCAGGCAGAGGTTCCTCTTGGTTCCAGAAGTGTTTCTAAAGTCTGTAGATTTGGGTGCCCTTCTTATACCCATTTTAGTCTTTGAAGTCACCTTTCTTCAAAGGGGACTCACACCTACTTCTGAAATCCTGCCTTGCCCAGGCAAGTCATCAGACACACAGCAGGGGGTTGGAGCCGGCATTGTCATAGGCAGGCACAGTCCTTTCAGATGAGAGTGACCACTCCACCCCTCCCTCCTAGCAGAGATGGCTAATCAGGAAATGCAGGTTACACCCCAGCCCCCTTTGTGTCACTGTCTGGTGTGAGGTGAAAAACAACCCAACTGTCAAACTGACCCAGACAGGGAATCCACAAACACGGCAGATTCACAGAATGGTTTAAGCAAGAAAATGCTCACTTTCTAAAAGTGGCATTTTCAAACGCACAATCTTAAAATCAACTTTACTAAAAGATGTATTTTTAAATTGTGAGTTCAGGGACCCCAAACTCCACATGTCCATCTACTCTCTAGGGGAATCTACACTTTAATCATATTTAAAGGTAGCCCCCATGTTATCCTATGAGAGAGACAGGCCTTGCAACAGTGAAAGACGAAGTTGGCAGTATTTCACTGTCAGGACATATAAACCACAATACTATATGTCCTACCTTATCCATACACTGCACCCTGCCCTTGGGGCTACCCAGGGCCTACCTTAGCGGTGCCTTACATGTAAGAAAAGGGAAGGTTTAGGCCTGGCAAGTGGGACACTTGCCAAGTCGAATTTACAGAGTAAAAATACACACACAGACACTGCAGTGGCAGGTGTGAGACATGATTACAGGGTTACTTGTGTGGGTGGCACAACCAGTGCTGCAGGCCCACTAGTAACATTTGATTTACAGGCCCTGGGCACCTCTAGTGCACTTTACTAGGGACTTAACAGTAAAACAAAAATGCCAATCATGGAGAATCAATTACGTACACATTTTAAACAGGAGCACTTGCACTTTAGCACTGGTTAGCAGTGGTAAAGTGCCCAGAGTAACAAAAACAATAAAATCAGAGTCCAGCACCCATCAACAACCTGGGGAACAGAGGCAAAAAGTTAAGGGAGACCACGCCAAGGATGAAAAGTCTAACAGTGTCACAGGGGGCATATGTGGCCCAAGGTACACTGTTAATGTAGCATATGTAACCTAGACACAACACAGGCCCTACATGTAAGGGACCATAGAAAGCATGATAAATCATGAACCCCCTACACAATCTGAGAGGTGGCTCGATTTGCGGACCCAGACATATCCAGTAAGTGTTGATATTTCAGTTCTGTGTTGTGTTTGCAGCTGTTGTGTGATTGACTCCTGTGTCGGACACATAGCAAGGTATGATGTGCTGGTAAATGATTGGATATGCTACTTGAGTGGAGTATCACTTTTTTTTCATCTTTGAATTAGACAATCATTAGCGTATAGTCATATTTTGGGATTGTAGTTCAGCCCTGTAGGCATGGCCATGTGAAGAGCATGACCTTTGTATTTCAAATTTTAGTAGGGAACAATTCACAGAGGCCCATATTCATGAATTAGTCGGCAAGTCAGACCCTGAATCTCACGGAATAGGGATGCCAAAGTCTTATACACAGACTTGAGCCTCCATGTTGACTAATTAAAATGTTCAACTGTATGTTTGACTTCCTAGCAGCATCTAGCTCCACATGTTGTGCTACGTGTATGTGGCACTTGAGTACAATGTCATAGGTGTGCATGCAGCTCATGGCCAGATGTGTGCTTGCATCTATCTGCTTGTTGTAAGACAGGTATTAGTGGTATTAAATGATGTTGACGATTGTCTGCATTTACAAACATAAATGTGGATGGGATTGTCCAAGGTTTGGGTCTATCCTAGTTGGACATCCTCATTACCTTTGGTGGACTGTCTAAACCCATGTACAGCTGTCCAAAGCTTCCTAGGTGTCCTAGATGTTTGAAAGTATTTGTTGCTTCTCCATCCACCCCCTGAGGCACAGGCTTAGGGTTACGAAATGTGTACCTAGGTGTGATGATCCAAGTTTAGTACACAGACATGTAAATCTGTAAATCACTTGTCCAAACCTAGGATACCCACTCATGATTAGAAACTGCATTGCATCCTGGCAATTCCATTTACAAATCACAGATCCTGTGGCCCTTGATTGTCATCCAGAAGATAGTCATTAGTTGGCCTGTCACATGTGGAGGACTTGCAGCATTTCTTACATGACAAATGGCTGAACAATGGTCATTTAAGTTGATAAACATCTTTTAGAGCATTGCTGTGCTGTTAGATAGGACATGTGTAGGCTGCGTTGGCATGTACTTCCTCAGGGCAAATCTGTGATTTGTATGGTGATATGGCCTGTTTCAGCTACATTAGGGGCCAGATGTAGCAAAGCGTTTGCGAGTCGCAAACGGCGAAAAACGTCGTTTGCGAGGTGCAAAAGCCTCACCGATATGCAGAAATGCATTTTGCGAGTCAGATCCGACTCGCAAAATGCATTTCCGACTCGCAAATAGGAAGGGGTGTTCCCTTCCTATTTGCGACTCGCAATGCAATTCAATTCCATTTGCTACCGCGAAAGCGGTCGCAAATGGAATCGCAGTTACCATCCACTTGAAGTGGATGGTAACCCAGTCGCAAATGGGAAGGGGTCCCCATGGGACCCCTTCCCCTTTGTGACTGGACAAAAAATTTTTTTTTCAGAGCAGGCAGTGGTCCAATGGACCACTACCTGCCCTGAAAAAATCCAAAACTAAAGGTTTCGTTTTTTTTTTCAAAGTGCAGCTTGTTTTCGTTTAAGGAAAACGGGCTGCACTTAGAAAAAAAAAAACTGCTTTATTAAAAAGCAGTCATCGACATGTGGTCTGCTGTCTCCAGCAGGCCACCATCCCTGTGAGTGCCCATACTCGCAATGGGGTCGCAAACTGTGACCCACCTCATTAATATTAATGAGGTGGGTCTTTGCGACCCCATTGTGAGTTGCAGAAGGTGTCTGAGACACCTTTCTGCATACCAAATTGCGACTTGCAATTTGTGAGTCGCAGGGACTCGCAAATTGCAAGTCGCAATTTGGATTTTTGCTACATCTGGCCCTAGATATATTGTCTGATTTTCTTCAGCAGCTATATCACACAATGATGTACCTAATGTTTGTCTTTATCTTCTTTAACAGCAGCCAATATGAATGGCATCCAGATTTGTGAGTTTCAGCGCCGGGTGATGCGTTACCGCCACATTCTGGATGTGGAGTCTGGGTTCCGCCACATGGCACAGCGTCATCGCCATGAAAGAGCCTCAGGAGTGTGGAGGGCATTTGCCCAACCAAGGGGGCCCTTCGGTGTCCACAACAGCCGCCACCACCAGCACCACCACTACCACCCAGGTGGCACCAAGCATATCAGGCACCACTGCAGGACCATCGACCTCCACTGCTCACGGACCAATGACAGCACCACCTGCACCTCCTCCTTCAAGCATGGCACCACCAACCGGACAAACATCTACAACTGGCACTCAGACCACCCCTGCTGCAGTCATTGACCCTGCAGATTTCCAAAGGATGCAACGTGACATGCAATGTATGATGAGGAGAATGAACAGGCTGCAGCAGGAGGTGTCACAAATTAATAGGAGGGTGCGTGCCCTCAAGAAGACCCTGCAGAGGGCGAACTTGTAAAATTATACCCTCTGCCATGAATACCTCCCCACTCTTTCCTGGTTCTTTTAATTAGTGGGTTTAGAGGGCTGTTAGTTTAGTTAGTATTACTGGGTTGGGGGTATGATAATTTAAAATGTTTTTTTGTTATGTATGTGGATAGGTGGGTGGGGATGGTGTTGGGGTTTTGGTGTTTAAAAAATATATATATGTATATATATATATATATATATATATATATATATATATATATATATATATATACATATATATACTGTATATATATATAAAAATCAAAAATATATTTAATATAAGATAAGATAGTATGTGTTTAGATTAGTATATTTTGTCCTCCATGTGTCCCGTCTTACAAGGGGGTGGAGGGTTGATGTTTAGAGTGTTTAGTTAAATGTGATAAGTAAGTTTAGCTTAGGTTAGTTAGGGCCTGTTGTGGGTAATGTGTAGTTAGGATAGGTTAGGTTAGTTAGGGTGTTTCCCAAAGGTTTTATCTTCCTTTTTTACTGTTAAATAAATATTTAGGTACTCCTTTACAGTATGTGTCAAATGCTTGGGAATCAGGGCCATGGCATGGCTGAACAGTTTCTCTTTAGTATTGGCATTTGTGTCCCATCGTGCAACCAATTCCCAATTGAGCTGTTACATTGGCAGCTACAGCAGAGCTACTTTGCTAAGATTCTGACATCCATTGCACCCACCACTCAAGGTTACTATGGATCCCAATGTGTTGTTAATTTTTGATGTATGTTTTCAATCTCACAAACTTTGGGACCAGATTTGGTATTGAGGACACTGTGTTACATCTGCCTGCAGCCTGATGTTCAAGTGAAGCCTTACAAGGTGAGTGGAGGTATGATCTCATGTAGTATGGTATATATAACTCACACCTATCATTTGTTACATTGTTCAGACAGGTTACTTATTTGTAAGTACACTCATACACATCCATTCCTGCTGTATGGTGTGTGTGAGGAACATTTTGGGTCAAATGTCACATACATAAAGATTGTCTTGAAGAAAAATTTGAAGACAATAATTTTTGGCTAATACATCCCTTGAGGAAGACTTATTCTGTCCAACACTGCATTATACTGTATAGTTTCTATTTACCTCAGAATTAACCCTCATGAAGGGCAGACAATGGTACAATCCAGACCACAGTGCATAATTATCAGCCCACATTCATTCAGGGCAGTTGTATTGACATTCTATAATCATTGACATGAGGCAAACATCACTGATCCTCCTCACAGTTGATGTGTCACATTACACAAAGACAAAGTGGTGGTGTAAGTGCTATTTATTATAAAGTGCTGTAGTGCTATATTTACATGGTCCATGGCTGTGAGTCCATTAGTGTGACACCTTCCATTGTGATCCTAGACAAGTGTAAAGGACATGTCATTGGACATGCTGGGGTGATGTGTCAGACAGTGCAGAGGGACATGATTTACCAGGTATGTTTCCAAAACCCTATTGGGGTTCAGGGCACTACATTTTGTTCCGATACGTGTGTCTTTAGCTGTGTGCTGCATATCACCCATAACCACCCAGGGGGTCTGATCGTTAACTGCAATAAGCCCTTTTTGAACAGATGGGTTGAGATGGGACAAAAGGACAGGGTCCCAGTGTGAACACCCCGGTGCTTGGGAGACCTGATCATCATTAAATGGTGTTCCAAAGCTCTGATTTTGTGAACCGCTACATCCTGTACTGCTATCAGGGTATATTGAGGAGGATGGTGAAGGCCATTGCACGCAGGCACTTGGTGATGGGCCGGTGGGGTCGTACGCTCCAGGGGGTGTAATTGGGGACACCAGACATGGGAGGTTAAATGTTGTTTATAATAATTCAAGGCCTCTGATACATCTGATGCACTGTGGCTGGGTGCGGGTGATTGAGGCCCTTGTGATTGCAACCCATAGGGAGTTGCATTAGAAGGGGCACCTGGCCTTGCTGTAGCTTCAGGACTCTCTACCAAACCAGCTAGTGCCTTTAGAAGTCCTATACACCCAGAATATGGATCCTCTATCTGTTTCCATGCTTGTGTAGTGTAAACGCGGAGGGCTAGTTATACAGACTGCTGAAGTTAGGACGCTGACAGACCCAACTATATTAAATACCTCAATCGTTGAACAATTAGAGTGTTGGGTGCTAGGTGGCACAGGCTGAACCTTAACAACATTTTTAAAAGACAGGTCTAGAGGCACGGCTTGTAGCTCATGTGTCTGCAGCTTTTTCTTGCGATTCTTTAAGGACAACAGATTTATTTTAGGATTCTTGCACTGCTTCGGGTCCCCTCCAGAGGTTTTACATGGTACAGGATGGTGGGTGCCTGAGGCTGTAAGCGTTACGCTGTCAGAGTGTCCAAGCCCCTGCACATAGGTAGTTACTTTAGAACTGTTCACGGTACTAGACATAGCCTTTATTACTGTTGATGCGGTGTAGTTAAGAGCTGTACCTGGGCCATTACCCCTGTCTGTAGAGCTGATGCACAGTTTGTCTTGTTGTCCTGCGATGTTCACAGATGCATCTGGTGCCAAGGGGTTTTGAAAGGTCACGTGGACACTCTGACAATGGACCACTGCCTACTCTGAAAAAACGAAACCAAATGTTTTCGTTATTTTTATTTTATTTTGCAACTCGTTTTCCTTTAAGGAAAACGGGCTGCAAAATAAAAATAAAAAACTGCTTTATTTAAAAAGCAGTCACAGACATGGAGGTCTGCTGACTTAAGCAGGCCACCATCCCTGTGAGTGCAGGGACTCGCTATGGGGTCGCAAAATGGGACCCACCTCATTAATATTTATGACGTGGGTCTTCGCGACCCCATAGCGAGTCACAGACGGTGTCTGAGACACCGTTCTGCATCCACTTTTGCGATTCGGAATTGAAGTTGCTACATCTGGCCCATAGTCTGGAAATTGCACCTCTTGTGTTTCCAATTGATGAAATCAATGTGAGTAATTGTGATTCTTGCGGCTCAGCGTTGCCCCGTTCCCATGTGGCTCCCAACAAGTGTTTAATCGCGCAGTATGCGATGAAGGCACCAGCTTGAATCCCCGCCATCATCATGAGTACGCGAAGGACTTTAGTATAGAGTCTTCATATAGCTCACCCGAATTTACTAGGCCCGCTTCGAGCCATAGGGACGCGTCGTGTTGCCTTATTAGAGTTTGAGCCTTAGGCAACTAAGTCCAGTAGCATGGGGGAGTATGGCATTGTGGCACCCCTGCTGTGGACATATCGCTGCCAACACGTCTTTGCAACTACTAATAAAACAGAACCATGTAATGGACGATGCGACCCATCCAGCAGCCAAGTGAGCATTGAGAGTGGTGCCAGCATCTTCATTATCGCTGTACACTCTGCCCGAGGGGTTTCACCCAGCCATAAGGCTGGCCATTGTAATTAGGCCGCTGCGTAATACAATTCAAAATTGGGCATGCCCAGTCCTCCTTTCAGCTGTGGGTACTGCGTTATGGATAGCGCCACTCTGCGTCTGTCCCTGCCCCATAGTAAATTGGTCGTAATGGAATGTAAGGTCTTGAAAAAAGAGCGGGAAAGGATAATCAGGAGCACTGTAAAATAGTACAACAATCTCGGGAGGATAAGTAATTTTGCGATAGCTATCCGTCCCATAGGCAATAAGGGGAGGGCCATCCAGAATGGTAAAGACCCTCGCACTGAGCGAAGAACCCTATCTATATTGCCCTCTCTGAGGTCATCTACAGCATGATAAATCTGCATGCCCAAATACTTAAATGTGGTATGGCACCATGGTAGTTGATAATGTGGAAGGTCCGAGCGAAGCTCCGGTGGTACTGGAAAAAGAGGAAAAATGCAAGATTTTGGCCAATTGATTCGTAAGCCAGAAATGGTTGCAAAGGCCTCAAATGTTTCCATAACCCCCCCATGGAATCAGCATGGTCACGCAGATATATCAAGGCATTATCCACGTATAAAGAAATTATATGGTGCGTATTGAGTTGCCCCATATAGGCGCTCGTGTGCGCAGCTTGGCCGCCAGCGGTTCCATGGCGATCGCAAAGAGAAGGGGAGATAACAGACATCCCTGTCTGGTGCCTCTGCATATTGGAAAGGACTCAGAAATAACTTGCCCTGTTTTCACGTGGGCCATGGGCTTATCATACAATGTCTTAATCCATTGAAAGTATCCAGCCCAAAATCCCATCGCTTCTAACGTGGCAATAAGAAAGCCCCAGCCCAATGTATCGAACGCCTTTTCTATATCCAGGGGTAGGGGACACAGCTTCGGTGCTATGTATTATACGGAGTAGTCTTCTAATATTGAGAAAGGTGTTTCTGCCAGGTATAAACCCCGACTGATCCTCATAGATCAGATACGGCAGAAATGGAAGGAGTCTATTGGCTAAAATTTCCCCCAGCAGCTTACAATCACTATTGAGTAAGGAAAGGGGGCGATATGATCAAACATCTAGGGGGTCGCGGCCAGGCTTTGGGAGCACAACTATAATAACCTCATTCATCGGATCAGACAATTGCACCCTATCATATGCCTCATTAAACACCCGCAGTAGTGGAGGTAGAAGATAGGTAGTTTGAGATGCCAGATACTCCACTTGTAGGCCGTCTGAGCCCGGAGCCTTGTTGCGGGCCATCTGTGATAGTGCCAGGAGGATTTCCTCTGTGCTAATTGGACCATCTAACACGTCAGCCTGCTCAGGCTGTAAGCGTTTCTGAGGGGAGGATATCAAGAAGTCAGCCATCTGTGCTGTAGGTGGAGGAGGAGTGGACGAGTACAGGGACCGATAGTACTTATAAAAGGCCTCATTAATTTCTACCTGTGAGTTTACCATCCACCCTGTGTCCAACCTGATTGCTCCTATGGGTGAGGGTTGAGAGGGTTGTCGAACTAGCCAAGCCAACAGATGGCCTGCTCTATCTCCCCCTGCATATGATGTCTATAATCATGTCTGCTGAGTCTGGTGTTCGCTTCTCTGTAACTCGTCCACAGTAATTGTAACTCCACTATAGTCATTTCACCGCTTGCTACTGCAGTCTCTGCCACACGTAACTGGGACTCCAAGTCTGAAATCTCCCTTACCAACACCCGACTGACCCCAACTGAGGCAGCCATACAGTGGCCCTGCACCACCACTTTATGGGCATCCCATTCAATTGCTCGGCTAGTCGCGGTGCCGTCATTGGTAGAGAAGTAGGTGGATAAACAATGAGCCAGTTCAGCACAGAAGGGGGGTCTGATAGTGCCTCTACCTGCAGGCGCCATGTGGGGATCTGCGTGCGCGGCTTCCCCCAACCTAATGTCACATGTAGAGGGCTATGATCTGACACAGTACGAGCCAGGTAATCTGCCGCATGGATCTTATGTATTACAGTCGTCGATGTAAGAATCATGTCTATCCTAGTATGTAGAGCATGGACGGGGGAGTAAAAGGAGTATTTGCGCTGTACCGGATGTCGCTTGCGCCAGACATCACACAGCCCATTGGACAACCTCCAAGTAGTTAGTTCACACAAAATGCGACCGCTTGGGGCAGTCGGGAGTCGCGGGAAAGATCTATCTATGTGGACATCCATGACACAGTTAAAGTCCCCACCCCAGATGCTATCTATTGTTGGGTCATGGGATAGGCCTGTTGATAATGTGTGCAGAAAATCAGGCTGATTAAAGATAGGCGCATATAGCGCTACTAGCGCCAATGGTGTGCCATCCAGGCTTCCCTCTACCACTACATATCTGCCATCGGGATCAATCCGCGTGCAGGCAATCTCATATGGTACCCCCGGGGTGATCCAGATCGCCACCCCGTGAGCTAGGGATGATGACCCCGTGCCCAATAGTTGTCCCCTCCAATTCATCCGAGAGGCACCCAGAGTGGTGCCTGATAAGTGTGTCTCCAGGAGCAGGGCAAAATGTATCTGATGACGTTTCAAGTAGGTATGTATATGGTTCTGCCTGCGTGGGTTCGCCATCCCTCTCACATTCTATGTAAGCACGTTATATCGTGGTGTATGCGATTGACCTTGTGTTGTCATGGGGATGTGGGAAAGTAGAACGGAGAGGAGGAGTATAGGTCCCGCCCTATGATGGCCATGTGGGGCATCAGGTATCCCCTATCCCAAACATGCCCGCCCACAGAAGCCTGCGACGTACGTACCATCCTCCATGGTAAGTGTTTTGTGTGGCAGTGATATATTAGTCTAATGTAAAAACAAAGAGTGATCCCCAATAAGGAATAACAAAAGTAGCAACAACACTGATAAACAATTGCACTAAATGTGCAAAAAACAGAACAGCTCCTGCTCCTACGAGCAGATATAAAGTCGAACCAGCCCATATGGAACAGGGCGTGGAAGATGTAGATCAGTTTCAGAGGTGTCCATTACCAGCCGAACAGATGGACTTGCTCAACCCGCCTCGTGGCACCCCGTCGAGGAAGGCCCCAGATCGTGTGTCACTCCACACCGTCCACAGCTCGGCACGGTCTCCCATGGCAGCCTGGCCAAGCAATCGGAGGCCACAGGTGGTCAGAACCCAGACAGTCAGCCATATCCAAATACAAATCAAATGTCGTCTGCCGACCGCGGGGTGAGAAGCGGACCCAGGAGGGAGTCTGCAGAATCAGAGTGGGTTTCATGCTCCTGGTCAGAGTTACCATGTTCCAATGTCTCCACCAGAGGGTCCGCCACAAATCGCATCGTCTCTTGCAGGAACCGGGAGCGCTCCTCCGCCACCTGTTCCACAGTTGGTTTGGTCCTTGGGCATGGTCGGCGTTTGCGTTTCTCCTTGGAGGATGACCATTCCTCTTCTGAGTTTTCCAGGCGTGCAGATTAGGCAAAACCCTAAGCATGGAGCCAGGTCCACGCATCATCTGGGGAGGTAAAAATGTGCACTTTGGGTCCATCCTGAACACGCAGTTTGGCGGGAAACAAGAGCGCATATGTAATGTGATGTTCACGAAAGCGCTTGTTTATCTGATAGAGAGAGCTGCGTTTCTTCTGGACTTCTGCAGTGAAGTCTGGGTAAGCCGTGATTGATGTATTCTCAAAGTGCTGCGGGCCCAGGTTGCGAAACATCTGAAGTATGAGGTCACTGTCCCATCGGCAGTCTCTGTTGTTAAACCATTCGACTGGTTCTCAGAAGTCATGGGGTGTTCCCCCGTGGCCTCTGAGAGCCGAGACGATAAGTTAATAGCTAGAACAGATCTGTTCTCAGAGGCCGCGTGGCCTCTGGGAACAGATCTGTTCTGCTGATAACGGAGTCTCCGAGCCGCACAACGCTCGGAGACCCTCGTTATTAACTTAACATCTCTGCTCCCAGAGACCGCAGGGTCTCTGAGAGCATGGCTGTTAAGTTAATAACGGGGGCGCCAGAGGCATACAGTGGTTGGGAACCCCAGTTATTAACTTAACACATATGCTCCCAGAGCCCACGTGGTCTCTGAGAGAATGGTTGTTAAATTAATAACTGTGGTCCCCCAGCGCTGTGCGCCTCGGGGACCCCGTGTTTAATTTGTAAATAAAAACACGCAGGTGCCCAAAGCCGCCCCCTTAAACATGTGGCTACTACAATTAAATGTGCGAACACTGAACACTGAAGCCATCTCGGACCTCTTCATTCCCCTTAAAGCCACTCCCTACACCTACAGCTCACTCTTGCAGCTTTCTGATTTCTCCCACTGTAACGCTTTTTCGTTTTTCCCTTCCTCCATCTTTCCCATATGTGTCTTTTGCTAGCAGTAAATGTTTGAGGCATTAGAATAAGTGCAGACCCTCAAAAAAAAAAAAATAGGTGCAAATGCATAGCACCAGAACCAGCAAGTACAAATTAAGCATGGCCTCCACCCCCCCAAAACATAAGTGCAGATCTTCACAAATACATGCAAATGCTCAGCACCAGAACCAGCAAGTACAAATTAAGCATGGCCTCCATCCCCAAAATAAGTGCAGCCCCTCAAAAATACATGCAAATGCTCAGCACCAGAACCACCAAGTACAAAGTAAACATTGCCTCTACCCTCCAAAATAAGTGCAGACCCTCAAAAATATATGCAAATGAGAGGTATCTTGACAATTTTTATTATTTCCAGAAGAGTCCGTGCACACAAAACCTTTCAGCATGTGCTTTTAAATAGTTTGCTTCCTCAGTTAACCCCTCACACCCCCCCTTAGGCTGCCTCTGTCCTCTGGGGTACTGGGTCTGTGATGACCCCCAAAGGGCTTAAAACACAGGACAACCCTTTACCTCAACCTTTAAGGTACTGGCCACTTGGAGTGCTGAGGGATGCAAGGGTTCAGGATGGGCACCCCTAGCCCATTTTATCATAATTAGAACACATTGTGCATACCATAAAAAATAAAATATAATAATAATAGTAAATACATTTAATAGAAAACACGCCCTTAGATAATAGTATTCAAGTACATAGCACATATTACACTCTGTGTGTTCTAGGGAAAGGGGGGCTAAAGACAGCAGCAATTTTGGATTACATTACAAAATATACAAACAACCCATAGTTATTTACCTTCAGTAGAAGCTGGTTTGCACTACTAGTTTGCGCTCTACCCTTCAAATCTTTCTACTTAATGGTCTGGGGAAACCCTGCTTTCCGCAAACCTCAATTCACCGCTCACAAAAAGAGTCTTGCGAGATACTTGTGTGTCTGGTCCCTATGTGGGCTTTCTATACTGGATGTGCCAAGCTAATTATGCATAGGTATTGTTGAGGTGTGGGCTCAAAAGTATATTATGCTTCATGCTTACACTTTCATAACACTACACCAGGGGGCTGCCATTTTCCACGTTGACAGCTGTTAGCATGTATGGGTCACTCTAACTTGCAAAAACACAGGTTGAAAGTTCACTTTTTGACGTAAGCAGTAACAAGCAGGTCACATAAGATATTATGGGGGGGGCACAACTCCTCTAGAAAACTACATATCTGTCTGAAGACAGTCGTGGGTCATTCTGACTTGCAAAAAACATAGGTTGGAAGTTTGCTGTTTGACATAAGCAGTAACAACTGGGCCAGATAAGATACTAGGGGTGGTGGTCAGCAACCTCTCTACAAACTACTTATCGGCCTGAAGCCCCCACGGGGTCGGTTAGGCCACACTTATCTTCCCCTCACACACTGATAACTCCCTCAAGTAAATGTGACTTGTGTTTTTAAAGGTCATGCTCTATGTCCCTATATACATCCTGCTTGGCCTTTTCTGTGCCTGTGGGCTTCAAGATTTTTTTTTTTTAAATGGTCACCATCGTACATTCCCTCTAGGTTATGCAAGGCTGTGGGGAGGGTGTGTGGGGGCTCTGTACTTCCACCGCTCCTCCTTCTGAGGAGGCACATTGCAGCCCAGCCCCTCTTTTTGGATTAGCCAGCAGTGTGGAGGTTTGGCCTTACATTTCCAATGTGCCACCCTGAGAGGAGGCCCCCAAGCAGCCACTCGGGCCTGAATGTCTAACATGTCCAGACCTGTCCTCTTAGGCCATGAAACAGGTTGCACAACAGCACAGCTCTCATTTTACACAGCCCATAGATCTAGACACAGGGGCTAGGACCCTGCCACATGACTAACACGTGACCCCCTGATGTCACAATCCATGTGACTCACCTACACCTACGTCAGCACGGGGCGGGGGCACCCACGTCACTACCTACGTCATTGCCTACATCAATGCCTACGTCATTGCCTACGTCATCGCAGGGAGGGGCATGTGTCAAAAGATTGATGGAAGGTATCCCCTCCTACTACTCACTGGGTCCGACAAATCAGAAACAACTAGACCACGCTTCAAAATGGGGGTCTACTTTCTGACAATGGCTACCAGGAAGTGGCAATAGGTAGCACTGAGCATGGCCATGCTTAGGAAAGTAAAAACGGCCCCTGGCCTCCACCCCTAATAACACGCTAACTATCCACAGTAAAAGCACAAGACACAATGAAACAATCAAGCACAAATTAAAAGATTCCCCCAAATTTAAAACGACCAATAAAATGACTAAATATTTGCAGCACTTGGGTGAAAAAGCAGTGCTGGAAGCAGATTACAAGGATTACAAGATAAAAAAAATATCAGGAATTGGAGAAAGCAGAAAAACTTGCGCCAACTCCATGGTAAGCCTTCAATATTGGGCCAGACAAAGCACAAACAATTAGACCGTGTTTGCAAAATGGTGGGTCTAGTTTCTGATAATGGCACCCAGGAAGTGGCTATAGGTGGCACTGAACACAGCCACGTTTAGGAAAGTGAAAACAGTCCCTGCCCTCCACTCCGTATAATGCACTAACCATTCACAGGAAGAGCACAAGACACAATGAAACCAGCAAGCAAAAACAATTAAAAGATTCACCCACATTTAAAAAAAAGAATAAAATAACTACACATCGGTAGCACTTAGGCGAAAAAAGCAGTGTTGGCAGCAGATTACAAGATTAAAAAGTTACCAGCAACCGGAAAAAGCAGCACCCGGAATTTGAACGATATAAAAAGAGACAACCTGTGCTTTATTTGTGCCTGTGATTGTAGCAAGAGTCCATCTGTCCTCAATATGAAGACTTACTTTTAATCATCAACTTTGATTCAGAACAAGAGAGAAAAAAGCAGTACAGAGAAAATAAGGAGGAAGAGAAAGATAAAAACAGTGGCATACATAGAAAGTATGAATGAAAAGGAACCTCTGTAACAGTGATATTGGGGCAGGGAGAGAATATTGGTTGTTGAAGGATGGCATGAGGTGAAAAGCTAGATAGCATTGCTATTTGCAGTCCTGACACACTGCACCAGTGCTTCAAAACATCTGAGCATGGCTCTTATTGTTTTACAGAGTAAGCACTAGAGACAGTATGGAAATTCAAACCAAAAATAACACACTTTAGGGGACTGCAGAGAGGAAAACAAAGTAAAAAGACAATAGTTAAAAACAGAGGTGGGAATGTCATCATGAATCTCATGTTCCTAGATCAAGAGGGCACCATGAATAAGCAGTAATACTGGAAATGTCAAACCTGGAAAGTGCAAGGCATCAGCAAAGCAGACACGGAGATGCCATACATCAGCCATAAGAGAGCAGATACAGCAGTTGTGGTGGGTGCAGCACAATCGGGAAGGAATCAACTCAAGACTGGCAAAGCAACTCAATAGCTGCGGTGTCCCAGAAGGGACTGGTGCAAAGTAGAGGATGTGGGTCTGTGGGGGACAGATGGTGAGAATTAGGGAGATGGAAGCAATAATGAAAACATTCTTCAAATGATAGCATAACAACATGAATGTGCTATTCCAGAAGGAGGATGAACAACAACAACAACAGAAGAGAGAAATACAACACCCCTAAGGAGTTCTTGTAGTCCACACAGTAAGGTGTCCAGTATTTAAAAGTCCAGTCACACATGAAAGATTTTAGTGTTGCATGAACCTACAGTGATTAGCTCCCAAAAGCTATTTTCAAGGCAAAGGCTGTAGCTGCCTTAAAGAGAAAAAGTAAAGTTCAGAAACAATACTACTTTGCTAACTTGGGTTTGAGATAAGCTTTCAAAATAATTCAATCACTATTTTATTAATTTAATGGTGTAGTTGGGTTTTTGATAAATATTTAAAAAAGTAACTTTTAAAAAGTTAGATTTTGCCTTTCTGGATCTCCAGCAGGCTAAAGTTGTTAGCATGGCAGTAGCTAGCTTCTGTCAGAGCTTTCCCTTCATGAGGTAAGAAGATCATCTGCAAAGCAGAAACAATAGTTTAGCCCCTTTGGCAGGAACAAATGAGTGTTAGGTATGTGACTTCTCTCAGCACAGGAAGGGCAGCTGTGGAGCATTCAAGGACTTGAAAGAAACTACATTTATATCTGCTGATCATAGGGATGGTGCACCCAATTATGTTGAATGTGCTGCCTTCAGGGCAGCCACAAACTTGTCCTACCCCCGGTGCAGAGCATTTAAGAGGAATACAGAGCAGGTGTTTAAAAGCTGCTCTGTGTTTCTCTGTGCAGGTGGCAAGCCACCTGCTCCTTTGAGAGGGATTAAAGATCCCCTTGCAGGCAGGAGCAGCAAGTGAATGCACCCCTTAGCAAGTCCATGGTCCCCTTGTATTCCCTCCAGGGGACTGCCTTCAAGAGGCACACTGAAATTGCATCACCTTTTTGTGGCGCACTTTCAATGTGCCTCCTAAATGCATGCTTGCCTCTGCTCCCACATCAGCAATACATCACAGGCGCAGTGGCATAGAGATTCCCTCATTTGCATGGGGCCACACTCCACAAGACTTTTCAGCCCCTTCTCCAATACCAAAATGCCTTGAGGGTGCGCAAAGGTGGTGCAAATGCCCGGTTGCCAAGGGACACTTCTGTAATGCGACCCCTCAAGGGCTTGACCTATTCCCATCTGTACTTCGGAATAAGAAGTGAACTCCAAGGGCCTCCGGTGGGGCTACAAGTACAGAACAAACTGCTTGAGGCATTTTTCCTGAAGTGACCAGTTAACCAGTAACAGTAACATCTAGACCTGGACGGAACCCTGCTGGTTGCCTCTTCTGGAGCGAGTCCTAGCCCCTATGAACTGCTCAAGAATATCTAAAAAGGGTGTGGCTTTGCATTTCTTCCAAAACCCCTAGATCTTCAGCAAGACCGTGAGGCAAAGGTGCTCAATTTCAAGAGGAATTTGCTGGTTACAGCTCTAGGCTTTAGAGCTCCAGAAAGAGACCAAAGAAAGAAATGATGCAAGATGAGCAAAGATTCAGAAAGTATTCACTGGACAAGTGGACTTTGGAAGCTTCACAATCTGCATTTTCCTGCTTGGAGCTTTTCCTGGCAAGCCAACTTTTTCAACAGGACCTCTTCAATTGGCTATCATAGTTTGAAAGGACTTTGCAGGATACAGCCTACAACATTGCCCTACTTGAGGATTTTAACTTCCATTTCAGGGACTAATTCAGAAAGCAAAAAACCTACTTGGGGTATACAACCTCTAAACTATAACAATCCGCCTAAAATCATGCCTAGGTCCCAGTCAACCATGAACATTGATGTCTGAATTGTGTTTTATTTTCTCTTGCCATGTTTTGCCGTAAATCTTTAAAAAGTCCTACCTCTGGTTCCCCCATTGGATTCATTTTGGTGTCATGTATCATACTCAAATTTCTCTATGTTTAGAAATTGGTTGTAAGAGATTTTTACTCCGTTTTGTTTTGGCATTTTAATTGTCTTGGTACTGATAAATATTTTACGCACATTCTTTTAAGAAAAACTTGGTGACTTTTGGCATATCTACCAGAAGATGAGCCCAGGTTTATTTATTGAACTTGAATGTTGAACCTTACAAGATTGTGGATTTATTCTTTGGAACAGACTTGCATTATCCCCAGACATTAATCCTCTTTCTTACAAGAAGTATGTGCACAAACTTCCAGGATAGCTGTCAAACATGGGGTCCAAGTCAGTAACAAAACACACAAAAAAGGGGTGGTAAGTAAGAGCTTTGAGAAGGGAAAAGAGTACTATAGAAGCAAATGATGCAGCACACAGTCTGCAACAGGTGAAAGTCAGGAACTGCACATAATTGGAGCCCCTTAAGTATTTCAGTCAATATATACCTGGGAAGCTCAGGACGTGGGATTATAGCTGAGGAATGAAACTGAGGAAGATGGGTGATCAGTTTGTTCTAAGTAGTTGAATCTGCTCTTAACATCTTCTTTTGTTGATTACCTTGTTTGTCAGTCCTTTGATTTCAAGAAAATCACACTTCTATCTTATGCAAATGCTTATGTAGTCACTAGGGACCAATGGAAGTGTCCAGCATGGGGATCAGAGATGTTGCTAAACAATGTGTTAAATTCTCTTTGTTCACTAGAGTGCAAAATTAAAGTAATAGTTAGTGTGTTTGTGGGCCAGAAGGGGCTCTGAGCTAATGAATATTTCAGCATTCTGAATTTAGAATACTAGCAAAACCTTTAGGAGTTTCCAGGAATAAGGTAAAATCTCAGGGATGGCAGTACATCCCTTTGCTGAATAGAAAAAGGGGCATGTCATGCCATGAGAACTTTGAAGAGATTGGCTCACATCCTTTCAACAGTGAGATAGGTTAAACCCCTTCACATATGCTCATCAGGCTCTTGTTCTTAGACACCATCTTAGAATCTGAACGAAGAAGAATACATAAACTCTGCCTCAAGAACTGCTGGACTCACAGAGTCAAGCCTGCTGGAATATTTGACCTTCTGGGGACTCTCCTACCTGCAAAGAATTATGATGTGGTTCTGAAGTGGATTGGATGTGAGGTCCTAGGGTTGTTCTCCTTCTGCAGCAAACAATGTAGTAATGGAAGGAAAGCTTGAATAATATTCAGCCACTGGTGATTGCTTGCCGCTCAATTCCAGTGCATCATTTCTGACCTGCTGCACACTGCAGACAAACACCATCCTTATGCAAGTTAATTTATGTCCTACTTCAGTAAGAATAGTGCACCCAAAGTTGCCAAGCCAAACACGAACACAAGCAAACCCACTTCAGTTTCAGCTTGCTAAGACCTTGTCAGTGAAGCTTGAGTCTTTTGGCATTTAATTTCAATATAGTAATACACCTATTGACTTGAAAAGTGAACATTTCAGTAACCTCCATTACATTGTCTTCTCCCCAAAAAACTGCAATTCAGAGCACCATTTAATAAACTTGCTATAATTGAATAGTAGGGAACCTTATTGAAGCACAAAAAAAGTCCCAAAGTTGCTCTTATAACAGGAGTACTACAGGAGTAAGTATTATATTTTTTCACTGACCTTTGCAGATCATGGCCTTTATAACTAAACATTCATTTTCACACTTTCACATGATGAGAAACATTAACTGTGCTTCTCTACGTAGATATTATGGGAGTCATTACAACTTTGGCAGACGGAAAAGCCCGTCCGCCGAAGTCCAGATGGCCAGGTTGCTGCCATTGAGGCCGCCTTCCTGTGGGCCCCATTAAGAGTTTCCCACTGGGTCAGCGGGCAGAAGCGATGTTTCCACCTGCTGCCCCCACACGAAACACCCAACAGCATTGTCTCCAGATCATACTAGAGCAGGCGGCAATGACATTGAACATCGTGACGCAGCTGGCCAGGGGGGCCCCTGCACTGCCCATGCACTTGGGCCCTCTGCACCCCATTTTCACCAGCCTTTACATGGTGGGGCTACCGTCATGTAATCACCAGTGGAGTAGGGATTCAGATTAAGATGGCTGGCACTGCCAGCCCCTCCTTTGGAGGAAAACTGGCGGTGCTGGCGGACTGACCGTGGCACAACTGCCACGGCCATAATGTGGCTGTTGGACCGCCACATTGACGGCAGTCCGACCGCCACTGCGGCCCTGGCAGTCTTAAGACCACAAGGGTCGTAATGAGGCCCTATATCTTTTTTTAAAATATTTTAGTGCAACAAATTGGGATACTGCATTATTTCATGGGTGAAATTCACTAAGGTCCTACTAATCATACAAGCACACACAACAAAATGATCTTCTTTACTGATGGGAATGTTTGAATGTTTTGCTTTTATCGCTGCACTGTGCCATGTACAAGTGATTATGTTAAAGTTTCTGAATCCTGATAATCTGACTTAAAGTTACCTACCTTGGAATTTACCCACCTATAGAAGGTAAAAAAAAGGTGTGATTGCCGGAAAAGTGGCTACTCAATCAGCATCTTACTTTCAAAAGAAGTGTATTGCAAATATGTGAAACGTCAGCGTACAGTGTGGTGTCTTCTTCTCTCCATGCCACCGTTTGCCACTCTAGCCCTAATGACTTCCTGGAATATGGATTCTGTTACGAATCAGGTCTCTAGTTGGCAGAGGTCTGCACCCTGTCCAAGTAGAGACCGCACTCCTAGTCAAATAAGTCACAACGCACCCTAGATTATCCTGTGCTCACCCTCTGGTAGTTCAGCACAGAGCAGTCAGGCTTAACTTAAGAGGCAAGGTGTAAAGTACTTGTGAACTACTTAAACAATAACACAGTGAAAACACCACAAAAATACTCCACACCAGGTTGAGAAATAGATTATGATAGTATAAATAGAACAAGACCAACATGACATTGAGGGCCTGATTACGACCTTGGCGGACGGGATACTCGTCCCAAATGTGACGGTTATCCCGCCCGCCGTTTTACAAGTTCCATAGGATATAATGGAACTTGTAACACAGCGGATGGGATATCCGTCATGTTTGTGATGGTGTATCCCATTTGCCAAGGTCGTAATCAGGCCCGATATGATTTCTTAAAGATTAAATGTAAAATATAGGGCTTAGAAGCAAGTATCGCCTAAAGGGTTAATTGGTTGTGCTGGACCAGGACAACGTCAAGGGTTCAGGCCAACCAAGATGGAGAGCAGGCCAGATACAGGAACTACACAGGCCATGGTACAAAACTACTTTGGACCTGGTCAAAACACCGAGACAGAGACACATGTGAGGTGTTGCGCCGAATTCCTCCATGCAACTGTGGTGATGCGTTGAGTCCATGAGCAAAGGTTCTTTAGTGTGTCAGTTTCGAATGCAATGAACCTGGTTTCTCCACGCTATAGAAGCAATGCGTCAATCTTCCCCATGCAGTGCCAGTGATGCATTGGTTCTGAAGCAGTAGTTTCAAGTACGATGCAGCAGTTCCAAGAGCAATGCGCCAATCCGGGATGTGGAACAGCAGACAGAGATGCATCAATTCTGAATGCATCGGTTCCACTGGAGCAAACCCCTATGTCCACTTTCAAGGGTCCAGGACTGGGGTGGTACCACTTTGCAGGACAGACTCACAAGCAAATAAGTCCAAGGGTTGGAAAAGAAAGGTTCTAAAGCCCATATTTATACTTTTTCACACAGTTTTGAGTGAAAAAGTTTACTGCTGGCTAGCGCCATTCCAAGACGCTGACCAGGCGTCTTATTTATGGAATGGCGCAATCCGGCCCAAAGGGTGGGCTAACGTCAAGGAAAATGACGTTAGCCGGGTGGTGGCGGCAGTGGCATGGGAGAAGAGGGTTTTTCACCAAAAAATCACGTTAGGCTGGTTAGAGTAAAAAAAGATGACTCTAACCAGCCTAGCATAATTTCTTGATGCTAAACCTACCATACCACAGGACTAGAGGAATAAAGACAGGAGTCCTGCCCACCACCTCAATGGCCAGTACAGGGGACAAGGGTCCCCTGGGCATGGCCATTGTACCCAGTGCCATGTATGGGGGCCCTTTTCAGGGCCCTCAATACCACTTGGAAAAAAATCAAAAATACTTACCTCTACTTACCTATACTTACCTGGGATGGGCCCCCCATCCCCTGATGTCCCTCTCTTGTGTGGGGGGGGTTGTCCCTGGGGCCTGGGGAGGGCACCTGTGGACATAAACCAGGGTGTTCCACCATAGAAGTATGCCCGCAGGTCCCCTAATGCCTGCCCTGACCCAGGTATTAAATAATGGTGCTAAGCAAGCCTAACGCCATTATTTAGGCCCACCTCACTCCTGTGCACCATTTTTGCACAGGAGGATAAATAAGGCGCCTGGGCCTTAGAGTAATTTTTTGCCCAGGAACACCTACCTTGCATCTCATTGAGGTGCACGGTAGGTTCACGCTAGCAAAAAATTACTTTAGCTCCAAAATTTTAGCCCTAGACGGTTCTAGTGCCAAGGTATAAATTTGGAGTTAAGTTCACACTGAATTAGAGTAAAAAATGACGCTAATTCAACACAAGGCAAGTATAAATCTGGATCTAAGTCTTTTGTGTCCCTGAGACTTAAGCAACAGGAGGCAAGCTAACAAGCCCTGGAAGACACTCTGGAGTCAAGTGATGCAGGTCCAGTCCTACTCATCCAGGCAGGGAGCAGGCAGCATGGCAGCTTAGCAAGGCAATAGCAAAGCAAGGCAGAGTGCAGCAAATCAGCAGCCTAGCAGAGTAGCAGTCCATTCAGCACAACAGTTCTTCTTTCTGGGAGAGTAGTCACAGATCTAGAAGTGTACTCAGTTGGTGGTGTCAAGGGTCCAGTACTTAGACACAGTTGTGTCTTTGAAGTGGGGGAAACTTCAAAGAAAAGCTTTGAAGTGCACAAGGTCACTGTCCTTCCTGCCCTGGGTCCAGGCTCACTACAGGGGGCAACACAGGTCTTTGTGTGGGGACAGGCCCAGTCCATTTCAGGAAGAATCATCAGCCTGTTAATGGGTCATCAACAAGTAAATGCCCATCAGACACACCTACGTTTCCTTTGTGTCCGGCTGTCTAGAAGGAATACACAAAGTTCAGCTGTCACTCACCACAGACATGTATTGCAGAGAGGTAGGAGGCACAGAATGGTTTAAGTAAGGAAAATACACACTTTCTAAAAGTGAGTTATTTAGACTTGCAACTTGTAATCTAACTTTACCATCAGTTAAGATTTTAAATTGCGAGTCCAGGGACACCAAACTCATAATATCTATCTTGTCCCAATTGAAAGTTACACTTATAAATTTTAATAAGGTAATTGCAATGTTAACCTATGGGCAAGATAGGCCTTGTAGTATTGAAAAATTAATTTGAGAGTTTTGCACTTCCAGGAAATACTATTTTTAAAAGTATATGTCCTACCTTTTAAGTACATTACCCCCTGCCCTCTGGGTTGTGTAGGACCTACATTAGGGGCGACATATATGTATAAAAATGGAAGGTTTAGGCCCGGCAAAGGTTTACATTGCTAGGTCGAAATGGCAGTGTAACTGCACACACAGACTCTGAAATGGTAAAACCTGAGCCATGGGTTGAGGACTAATTTGTGCAGAATGAGTGCTGCAAGCCCACTAGTAGCATTTAACTTGAAGGCCCTGAACATTTGTAGTTCCTTTTATAAGAGACTTAAAAGTAAATGTAATATGCCAATTGTGGATACAGTAATGATTCCATGTTTAGGAAAGAGAGCACAAACACTTTAGCACTGGTTAGCAGTGGTAAAATGCCCAGAGTCCTAAAGCTAGCAAAAATGGAGGAGTTAGGCAAAAAGCTGAGAGAGGACTATTCTGAGGCTGTCAGGTCTTACGGATTCCCACCTCAATCAGGTTTTACACCCTATAGTCCTACATAGCAAAGCCCTCTCTAAATTCAGACACCCCTGCTACACAGAAGTATGTTTGGCTGCTCCCGGTTGCAAGGTTTGCACTACATAAAATATCTATACACAGGCCCAGATTTAAGAGGGCCTAGTGTCACTTTTGCGCCACTGTAGCATCATTTTTTTGATGCTATGGCAGCACTAAGGTGGCCTCTTCCCCGCACAGTATTTACAAAGTGGTACAATGCATGCATTGTGCCACTTTGTAACCCTTTGCGCTACATTATGCCTGAGCCAGGCATAATGTATATAAAGTGGGCGTTCCCCCATTAGGGGGAGCTGAAAAAATGGCACAAAGAAATCTAAGAGATATCTTTGTGTCATTTTTTTGGCACTTTTAATGCCTGCTCAGAGCAGATGTTAAAAGGAGGTGTTGGAGTGTAACTTTTATAATCAATATTAACAGTATAATGTGTAATGAAGCCGCATAGAAGATGTATTAACTTAGAGGAAAATTAATGTACACGTTTGAAATTTGTCCACGGGGTGTGGCCACCAATGTATACGATGATTAATGAAACGGACTAATAATGAATTAACAGTGTACTAATATATGATTTTGTATTAGCATTAAAAGTTATGTATTAGGGTTATGCTAAATTAATCACTAGGCCTTAGTTAGCAAGGGTCTGGGCCTAGCTGCCTGGTCTCATATTAACTGTGTTTTTCTAACGTGCAATGTGCTGCTTCCCTGAAGTATACGAAGCTGTACTTTTCCAGAAGCTAGAGAGATGTGTGTAGCTGTAATAAATTCTTTCTCATGAGACCCGACTTGCTCAAGGAGACATTCTTGCTCAATGTAACAGTGTAATTCGCAACAGGTGCAAGGTCGCCTGGACTAGGAGAAGACAATGGAACTACTGACTGGAGCAACAAGTGTAACTTTTCTTACCTGACATTCCACCCTTTGAAGACGTCAATCACAGGAGCCAATCAACTACATGAGAACTGTCTTAGGTGAAAATTCTAGTAAGGTGTGTGACGGATTATTGGATAGAGATAACGATGCACCAAATATTGCCCAATGGGAAATTAGAGACTTGTTCGACAACTTTGATATAACGGCGTGACCCAAGGAGAAATCAGCCATTACGGAGCCATGACTGAGCTATCACTCTGCCATACTTTGCCTTTCTGAGAGGCTTTGTCCTATACTTTAAACCATCCTCATCCTATCCCTTGCCTGATATGCACTTCTCCTCCTTAAGAGGGAAGAGTGTTCTTGCTATGCCCAGCTGAGACTTACCTGTTCTATCCTGGCTGATGGCGAATCGACCGATGTCCTGAGGACGAAGACTGACCTTGCATGCTGACTCATTCGGAGGGGTAACTATCTGATGATAAATTGTAATTGTCTGTTTGCCTTTCCTTTCTAGGTACCAACTGCTTTTTGATAGAGGCCATAGTTAGATGTTTTACAAATTCATGTTGCTAAATTGTTTTGCATGAAGCCCAACATGCTGATGCTAATTAGAGGTTAGTTAAGGAGTTCACTGATATCGGATGCAAATAGACAAATAACTGAATCCTTGCTTTGTTGAATAATGTACTAATGATACTCTGCTAAAGTTGACTCATGTTAAAGTCACGCTTTGTTCTAATGTTCATGACCTATGCTTTGATAAAGTCTTACTCGAGTTGTCAAGGTATAGTGGTATTGATGTGCTTATTGATATTGCGACTCATAAATATGATACTAGAGTGTAACTAATAGGGAATAAATATCCTAACTCTTACTAGATTTTGTGTTGGTTATTAACGGCTGAAAGGTCATGGTGTGTTTATCCTTGTTAAATGTTATTGATTAGTTTGGTTGATTAGTTATTGTGAATATTGATGAGGTTATTGATCTATTGATTGAAATGCTAAACGGATATCTTGTTCTGGGAAGTCCCCAAACGTGGTCAAAAGATTAATTGGCCTAAAGCGAGTCCCCTTGTAAGTTGAATGAACATGGTTTGGACGTGTTATCAGTTCCACACCATTGTTTACAATGGGTCCCTATGGACTGTTTAGGGTTAGCACCAAAATGTTGGCACTAACCCTGAACAGAACATCAATAGCGTCATAAATTTGTACGCTATTGCCCTCTACCCTGCGTCATGGTGCACCATATCTTAGATACGGCTCACACATGGTGGCGGTAGTGGGGTGCTAAGTGACTAAATCTGCCCCCCAATTTTACATCCAAAAAGGTAATAATAGATTGCAGGGGCAATCTTCTCAGGCCCATTCTGCAGTTCTCCCAGTGCCTATAACATGTCCTGTAAAAACAAAAAAAAAGAATAGTGAGCTGCCCTTTCCTTTCATTCAGGCAACTGCGAGCTCCATTTATGAACAATTTCTCAGAGGAAAATAAACACCCTGCTGCTGGTGCAGAGCTTGTGAATAGCTTTTAAAATTGTTCCAATTTTGCTAAATTGTATTTACTGTCTCTTCAGAAAATCTATGTTTATCTTTTAATTGTGTTTTGTGATATTGCCATGGTGACCTTTGCAAGACTGTCTGACACAATCGACAGAGGAATGTTGATGCCTTTCAAGTGGGCAATTACAGTGCATGATATTGCTTTTCTGCTACCTTGGAAAATAATAGCCAAACAGCCATCGACTGGGAGTGTTTCAGGCTCTGCAGCGCTGAAAATAGGATGAGAGGGGGGGAGCTGGAGAACTGCAGGAGACAGGAGACCGAAAGAGGCGAGCTCTTCAGAGAGAAAGGAAGGACCGGGAACTAGGAGGCAGAAAACAGACAAGTCAGAAACGAAAGGAGAAGAAGTGGACAGGGCCAAGAGCGAGAAAGGGGACACATCTTAGATAAAGAAGAGTGCGCAGTCACAGTGATTGCGTGTGTAAAAGCCGGCTGACAGAGAGAGAGAAAAAGATTAGCAGTGGGTGTGGTAGGACGTGAAAAGGAGAATACCATGGAGTCGTGAAAAGAAGTGAAAAAAGAGAGAAAGAAAAAATAAAATAGAGCGATCGGAAGGGTAGAGATGTGAAACACAGCGATAGAGGTATAAAGCAACTGAGAGATAAAGTGGAGAGAAAGAAACTGAAAGAGAAAAACAGAGAAAGGAAAAGTAGAAGGTCAAGATGAAGGTAAAAATTAGTCCAAGCGAAAGAAACAAAAGAATAATGTGACAGAGGGAAACGTATGGACAAATAGCTGAGAGAACAGAGCCGGTATAGGTAAAGCGTGATGGCATAGAAGGAAGGATAACGAGTTAAAAAGAGAAATTAAAGAGTTGAAAGGAAAAGAGGAATACACACGCCTGGAGTACAAACTATAATATGAAACTGGCTGAGAGTAAAATGACAGAATGAGGAATGGGGAATGGAAACACGAGGCAGAAATAAAAAACGAAAATAAGAAATAATGAGCAATGTAAAAAGGTATAGATTGCGAGTGAGGCATATCAAAACTTACAAACAAGCAGTGGCAAGGCAAACAAGTCTTGGATTTTTCAACTATTGCTTTGCTCTACGACGTTGGCAAACAAAAGAAAAGAATAGAAAAGAAAGAAAAGAAAGGAGAAACGGGTGTGATGACGAATATGGTCATATGCACAGGTACACATTATGATGGGAGTTGTTAGTGGTCTGACCTTAATGAGTAAACTTACAAGGGGACGCAAATAGGTTGATGACCTTTTGACCAACGCTTGAGATGTTCCCACCATATACGCCCCGTACGTAATATAGATCAATAACCAATTGTCAATTATCAACCTCAATCACCAATAACAATCATTAACAATAGTAATCAATAGGAGTCAGTAATTGACACACCATGACCTTGCAGTAATTAATAACCACACTTTTATGTAAAAGTTAGAATATTAATTTTCCTATATTGACAATACTAATGTCACGTAAATTAATCTCAAAATCAAATGATAAACATACAGAAACAACACTGGCTGTCCATAGAGGCGAAAGAAACGCAATCCAATCAAGGCTTGAGCTACTACACATTCTAATATTACAGTGCAAATTACAGCAAGAATATCTGCCAAACGATGTCACATACATTTAGTTTCAGCAAAGAAAAATACCTCAAATGTTATTCTATATAGCCAACTTCATCAGTGAGCTCCCTCACATCTGATTAGAATTAGCATGTCGGGCTTCATGCAAAACAATTTAGTCAACACAAATTTTGAAACACATCTAACTATGGCTCTGACAAAATAGTGCGGTTGGTACCCAGAAACAAAAGCAAATAGACATAGCAAACAACATCATTGTCAATATACCTATCCTCAGACTGGATCAGCAAGCAGCGATAGTCTTTGTCCTCAGGATATCAGTTCGGTCAGCAATGCATCAAGATTCAGCATCAAAGTTCAGAAAAGGCAAAGCCTTTAAGCAGTAAAGTTAAGCATGTCTCTTCTCAAGACGTTCAAGAAAGTAATGTCAGTGGCAAAAAAAAAAAAGAGCTCAATGGCGTCTTCTTCTCAGTGCAGGCCCGCTAAGTTAGATTTCCTAAAACTACTTCCCAAGTCTCTATTGGTCAAGGGATCGCATGTTCATACTTTGTCCAACAATACTAAAAGATCAAATCTACTTTTCTTCTAGTACATGGTTCAAATGTTGATGATAAGCTCCTTTCGTACTGTTCTCATCATTCGGCTCGTCAGGTAACAATATTGTTGCAGTTTATACTCCAGTCAGTATGATCATTGTTCTCTCTTGAGAAAGTCAGTCTTACACACATTACATTTACAATGTTGCATTCGCAAGAACATCGTCTTCTAGCAAACAGTTCTCATGAGAAAGACTTTTAGCTATGAGCACATCGAGTTAGTACAGTGGAAAATCACAATTTAATTCTCTTACCAGACATTTTATTAAACACTTCAGAAATGCAGCTTGACATGAGGCCGTGCAACTAGGCTAGAAACTCCGCTAAGTTATAACTTTCAATTAGTAAAGCTAATACATAATGCATAACTCTTAATATGACATATTACTACATTAATTAATGAAACATAAGCTCAACATTTCATGTTAATAAGCCATTAATAATTACACTTCATGAATATTGTGGCGGCCACTCACGTGGTCTTACTTTAAATGCGTGCATTATTTTTCCTACGTTATTAAATTCTCTACACAATTTCAACACTGAGGATACATAAATATTCATTAATAATTTCATTAAAAACTCCAACAGAGTGGTGGAGAAGTCAATGCTGGGATGGAAGGAAAAGAAAATGGAAGCAGGGAGCAACAGAGAAGCTTGATTGGGATAAGGAAGAGTGAAAAAGCATTAAAAAACCCAGCTTCACTAAAAGAAATGGACAAATGGGGCTGTGAGGAAGTGGGAGCTCCATGGAACTTGCAGGGCGGAGGCTATGCATTCCATTCCAGTAGGAAAAACAGCACACAAGGGAGTGAGCAAGAAATTGCATTCACTCGCCTGGAATGTTTAAAGAAAATGTAGTTCCCTTAATTTAAGTAGTGAAAAAATACAACCCATCCAATATAAAGGATGCTAAAGAAGCCATACTCCAGTGGAAGAACAAACACAAGAAGAGGAAGGAAAGCCATCAGATAGGAAGAAACCGAGATTTACAAGAAAGCAAACCAGTGGTAAGCAAACGGCTAGCTCTGAGGCCAATGTAGGCTTTTGGGATGGGCCACAAGAGGTCTTTTGCAATCAGACATCTCAAAGTTGTCCGTCGGCAAGACCTAATAATAACCTCAGAATAAAAACCACTGACAAAACCAACCACTCTGACTTTAATTTGCTCATGCATGCAATTATTATTTGTGCAAATCTGTGTTTGCTTGTGAAGGTACCACAATTTGGACAACAACTATACACCACATATGTTTTAGAAGGGGGTGATCGCAGGAGTAACATCTGATAGAATGTGAAATAGATAAACCCATGTTCCATCTAAGCTGGGTTATAATTGACATGTATGAAACTATTAAATATATTGTGAGCTGCTTTTCTGAAAGTGGGGCTGGCCGGGCATAGTAAATCATACATCAGATATGATGCCTTTTATCAAAGATATAGTATTGGTCTGCTTCCTTCTGGACAGTGAAATATTTGTATTCTGGAAGCATCAAACTTGTGCGGTGGAAGAGTGATATGCCTAGACAGCTCCACTCTTTCTGGTTACAAGGGATGTGTGGCTTCTGGGAAGTCACACTAATATTCCATTGGTAATACTGCAAGTTCTTTGGGGGTATATAGTGACATGCAATAGCAACACTACGCCTTGTGGACAGCCATGGACTAGTGTGTTTTCAATAGCACTGAGCACCCTAGGAGGTGAGGCACTGAAAAACCTTCTGAACAGTGACACTGATGTACAGTCCACAGTACTGTACCTTTTGCTTATTAATAATGAGACTAGACAGTGACTGAAGGACAGATAGAGTGAAATGTTGTGTGTTGCACTATCAGCCTAGGGAAGTTTGAAACTAAAGGGATGTTTGTAAAAGAATACCATCTGGAAGGTGACTGAGTGATATACTGCCACCAACACCCTACCTTCAAACCACTAACCAGTGGGGTAACAAAATTTGAGCCCCACCACAAAGTGCATTGAGGTCCCACCAACAGATGCACTTGGTGTTCTCCCAGGCCAGGGTACTCTACTGAAGGGGTCCCCTAAAGCCCCCACCCCCACACTGCGGGGGCTGCAGTGGCCTTTGTTTGCCACTACCACTAACAATTATATGAGATTTTGAAAGTTGAGTACCTTCTGGGACCTCACTCTCTGATATTCTATAAGCAGCACACTGACTTTGGAGGAGTGACCGGTGATTTGAAATCTGTTCCTACCGGGCGGTCCACAATCATATAATGTTGGCACTCTATGTCCTGGGCAGTGACAGAGTGATATTGTATTCTTGTCAAATCAAAATCAAATCATTAACATTTATAAAGCGCGCTACTCACCCGTGCGGGTCTCAAGGCGCTAGGGGGGAAAGGGGGGGTTATCGCTGCTCGAACAGCCAGGTCTTTAGGAGTCTCCGGAAAGCGGAGTGGTCCTGGGTGGTCCTGAGGCTGGTGGGGAGGGAGTTCCAGGTCTTGGCCGCCAGGAAGGAGAAAGATCTCCCACCCGCCGTGGAGCGGCGGGTGCGAGGGACGGCAGCAAGTGCGAGGCCAGCGGAGCGGAGGGGGCGGGTGGGGACGTAGAAGCTGAGGCGTCTGTTGAGGTATTCCGGTCCCTTGTTGTGGAGGGCTTTGTGTGCGTGGGTGAGAAGACGGAAGGTGATCCTTTTGCTGACTGGGAGCCAATGCAGGTGTCTCAGGTGTGCGGAGATGTGGCTGTTGCGGGGTACGTCGAGGATGAGGCGGGCCGAGGCGTTTTGGATGCGTTGCAGGCGGTTTTGGAGTTTGGCGGTGGTCCCGGCGTAGAGGGTGTTGCCGTAGTCCAGGCGACTCGTGACAAGGGCGTGGGTCACGGTTTTTCTGGTGTCGGCGGGGATCCAGCGGAAGATCTTGCGGAGCATGCGGAGAGTGAGGAAGCAGGCGGAGGACACGGCGTTGACTTGCTTGGTCATGGTGAGAAGAGGGTCCAAGATGAAGCCGAGGTTGCGGGCGTGGTCTGCGGGGGTCGGTGCGGTGCCGAGGGCCGTGGGCCACCAGGAGTCGTCCCAGGCGGACGGGGTGTTGCCGAGGATGAGGACTTCCGTTTTTTCAGAGTTCAGCTTTAGGCGGCTGAGCCTCATCCAATCTGCGACGTCCTTCATACCCTCTTGTAGGTTGGTCTTGGCGCTGGCGGGGTCCTTGGTGAGGGAGAGTACAAGTTGGGTGTCGTCGGCATAGGAGGTGATGATGATGTCGTGCTTGCGTACGATGTCGGCGAGGGGGCTCATGTAGACATTGAAGAGTGTCGGGCTGAGCGATGAGCCTTGAGGTACGCCGCAGATGATCTTGGTGGGTTCTGAGCGAAACGGAGGGAGGTAAACTCTTTGGGAGCGGTTAGCGAGGAAGGAGGCGATCCAGTCCAGGGCCTGGCCTTGGATCCCGGTGGAGCGTAGGCGGGTGATTAGGGTGCGGTGACAGACGGTGTCAAAGGCAGCCGAGAGGTCGAGGAGAATGAGGGCGACTGTTTCACCGTTGTCCATCAGGGTTCTGATGTCGTCTGTGACTGAGATGAGGGCGGTTTCCGTGCTGTGGTTGGTTCGGAATCCGGTTTGTGAAGGGTCGAGCAGGTTGTTGTCTTCCAGGAAGGTGGTCAGCTGTTTGTTGACGGTCTTTTCTATTACCTTGGCTGGGAAAGGTAGAAGAGAGATGGGGCGGAAGTTTTTCAGGTCGCTTGGGTCAGCCGTAGGTTTCTTTAGTAGGGCGTTGACTTCAGCGTGCTTCCAGCATTCGGGGAAGGTAGCAGAAGAAAAAGAAGAGTTGATGACGGTCTGGAGGTGCGGGGCGATGATGTCGTCGGCTTTGTTAAAGATGAAGTGCGGGCAGGGGTCCGAAGGGGCGCCGGAGTGGATAGAGTTCATGATGGATTTGGTTTCTTCCGTGTTGATGTGGGTCCAGTTGTTGAGGGTGATGTCCGGGGAAGCGGGTTCAGTGGTGTATGGTTGGGTCTGGTGTCCGAAGCTGTCGTGGAGGTCGCTGATCTTGCGATGGAAGAAAGTGGCGAGGGATTCGCACAAATCCTGTGAGGGCGTGACGGCGTTGGCGCTGGCGCTGGGGTTGGAGAACTCTTTGACGATGCTGAAGAGTTCTCTGCTGTTGTGGCTGTTTTTGTCTAGTCTGTCGGTGAAAAAGTTCCTTTTGGCAGTGCGGATCAGGTGGTGGTGTTCGCGTGTAGCGTTCTTGAGGGCGGTCATGTTGTCAGCGGTGTGGTCCTTGCGCCAGGCCTTCTCAAGGGCACGACAAGTTTTCTTTGATTCTTTGAGGGTGTCAGAGAACCAGAGAGGTTTTTTGGTGTTGGTCTGTCGATGCGTGCGTTTGAGGGGAGCAAGGTTGTCAGCGCAGTTGGAGATCCAGTTTGTGAGGTTGAGAGCTGCGTCGTTGGGGTCGGTGGTGAGGGTGGGTTGGTTGGCGGCGAGAGCGGAGAAGAGTTGCTCTTCAGGGATCTTGTTCCACTGTCGACGAGGGATGGGTTGAGTGCGGAGGTGGGAGGTCTCGCGTCGGAATGTGAAGTGGACGCAGCTGTGGTCGGTCCAGTGTAGGGCAGAGGTGTGGCTGAAGAAGACGTGTTTGCTGGCGGAGAAGATAGGGTCGAGCGTGTGTCCGGCGATGTGGGTGGCGGTGTTCACCAGTTGTTTGAGGCTGAGGTTGGCGAGGTTGTCGAGCAGGGTGGTGGTGTTGGGGTCGTTGTTTTGTTCCAGATGGAAGTTGAGGTCGCCTAGGAGGATGTAGTCCGGTGAGGCGAGGGCGTGCGGGGAGATGAAGTCGGCGATGGCGTCGCTGAAAGAGGCGCGAGGTCCGGGAGGACGGTAGACGAGGGATCCTCTGAGGGTGGTCCTTGGGTCGGTGCGAATCTGAAAATGCAGGTGTTCAGCGGCGAGGGGGGGGTCTTCGGTGGAGGTGGTGACGCTGATGGAGTCTTTGAAGATGATGGCGACACCTCCTCCTACTTGGTTGGTGCGGTCTTTTCTGGAGATCTTGTAGCCTTCGGGGATGGCGGTAGCGATGTCTGGAGCAGAGGAGGCGTTCATCCATGTCTCCGTGATGAAGGCGACGTCCGGGGCTGTGGAGTCCAGGAGGTCCCAAAGTTCAACGGCGTGCTTGTGGACGGAACGAGCGTTGACCAGGATGCACTTGAGGTGGTTGATGGCGCGTGGGCTTGTGGTCGTGGTAGTTGCGTGGTGGAAGATGCGTTTGCAGGAGTTGCAGGCGAAGGGTCCATGGGTGCGTTTGGGGTGAGCTAGGAAGCAGGTTTTGGAGCGCCCTGGGTTGAGGGCGTGGAGGGTGGTGGGGTCGTAGCGGATCAGCGGGGCTTGGGGGAGCTGGGGACCAGGGGTCGTGGCGCTGGGCGCGGGCCAGGCGCAGACGGGCGCAGACGGGCTTGCCTCTGGCGTGCCTCCGGCGCGCCAGCGGCGTGCCCGCTGCGCGCGCCCGCTGCGCAGTCGCGCAGCGGCCGCCATAAGAGGTAGGAGGGGGGGGGGGAGGGGTCAGCTGGGGGCGAATGGGAGCTGGGGGGCGGGGGCGTGCAGGAGGTCGCGGCGGGAAAGCGCGAGGGAGGGGGGGGACAGGTAGAGTGAGAGGAGCTGGGGGAGGGGGTTTAGGGTGGAGGAGGGTGAGTGTTAGGAGGTTTGGAGATTAGGGAGAGAGATAGGAGTAGGGTTGTGAAGATAGGGGAGGGGGGGTTGTAGAGGTGGGTGAGGGAGAGAGGTAGAGTGAGAGGATAGGGAGATAGGTAGTAGAGGGGGTGGCGGGAGGGGGGGAGAGATAGAGAAATAGATAGAGAAAATAGATAGAGAAGTCGATAGATAGGGAAATAGATAGATAGACAGATAGGTAGGTAGGAGGAGGTGGAGAGTGGGGGAGTTAGATAGTGAGATAGGGAGCTAGAGAGATAGGAAGATAGGAGGAGTGAGGGAGGTAGATAGCGAACGGGTTAGCTAGGGGTGAGAGAGGGGGAGGCGAGTGAGGGAGGGGGATGAGGAAGGAGCAGGAGGGCAGGCTCGGGGGAAGAAGACGGAGGAGGTAGAAGAGCCGAAGACAGGAGAACAGAAGACAGAAGAACAGAAGACAGAAGAACAGAAGACAGAAGAACAGAAGACCGGAAGAGCAGAAGACAGAAGAACAGAAGAACAGAAGACAGAAGCACAGAAGATCGGAAGAGCAGAAGAACAGAGAAGAACAGAGAAGAACAGAGAAGAACACAGAAGAACACAGAAGAACCGAGAAGAAGAACACAGAAGCACAGAGAAGAACAGAGAAGAAGAACACAGAAGACCGGAAGAACACAGAAGAACAGAAGGGAAGAACAGAAGAACAGAAGGGAAGAACAGAAGAACACAGAAGAAGATTGCAGAGGGGGAGCGAGGAGGAAGAGACAGAGAGGAGGAAAAGAAGCAGGAGCAGGAGAGAAGGTGAGTGGCGCGGGGCAGGGCGAGGGGCTGGGAGGAGGGGGGTACTTACAGTTAGGTGGGTCTCAGGAACACAGGAACTCGGGAACTTGGAGGAGCTGCAGCGGCAGGGGGAGCGACCTACCCTTGGGTCAAGGGTCGCTACCACTGTCGCGCAGCGGCCGCCATAAGAGGTAGGAGGGGGGGGGGAGGGGTCAGCTGGGGGCGAATGGGAGCTGGGGGGCGGGGGCGTGCAGGAGGTCGCGGCGGGAAAGCGCGAGGGAGGGGGGGGACAGGTAGAGTGAGAGGAGCTGGGGGAGGGGGTTTAGGGTGGAGGAGGGTGAGTGTTAGGAGGTTTGGAGATTAGGGAGAGAGATAGGAGTAGGGTTGTGAAGATAGGGGAGGGGGGGTTGTAGAGGTGGGTGAGGGAGAGAGGTAGAGTGAGAGGATAGGGAGATAGGTAGTAGAGGGGGTGGCGGGAGGGGGGAGAGATAGAGAAATAGATAGAGAAAATAGATAGAGAAGTCGATAGATAGGGAAATAGATAGATAGACAGATAGGTAGGTAGGAGGAGGTGGAGAGTGGGGGAGTTAGATAGTGAGATAGGGAGCTAGAGAGATAGGAAGATAGGAGGAGTGAGGGAGGTAGATAGCGAACGGGTTAGCTAGGGGTGAGAGAGGGGGAGGCGAGTGAGGGAGGGGGATGAGGAAGGAGCAGGAGGGCAGGCTCGGGGGAAGAAGACGGAGGAGGTAGAAGAGCCGAAGACAGGAGAACAGAAGACAGAAGAACAGAAGACAGAAGAACAGAAGACAGAAGAACAGAAGACCGGAAGAGCAGAAGACAGAAGAACAGAAGAACAGAAGACAGGAAGAGCAGAAGAACAGAGAAGAACAGAGAAGAACACAGAAGAACACAGAAGAACACAGAAGAACCGAGAAGAAGAACACAGAAGCACAGAGAAGAAGAACACAGAAGATCGGAAGAACACAGAAGAACAGAAGGGAAGAACAGAAGAACAGAAGGGAAGAACAGAAGAACACAGAAGAAGATTGCAGAGGGGGAGCGAGGAGGAAGAGACAGAGAGGAGGAAAAGAAGCAGGAGCAGGAGAGAAGGTGAGTGGCGCGGGGCAGGGCGAGGGGCTGGGAGGAGGGGGGTACTTACAGTTAGGTGGGTCTCAGGAACACAGGAACTCGGGAACTTGGAGGAGCTGCAGCGGCAGGGGGAGCGTCCACTTCAGCTGTGCGATGCCAAGCATTGCCAGCAAATACCAATCTGTAATACATGCACATACATCAAATGAGAGAGTCCTGAGATAAAGGGACCACATACAGGAGTTCAAGACTGCAGTGACAAGGAGGAGTAAGTTAGAACAGGCAGGAATGGGTGGGTGAGAAACACCGACTGAGAAAGTCTCAATGATTTACATTTGTATCAAACTGTGGTGCACCTGCAAGTTTTGCTTTCCATCTCGTGTTCAGAAACCACAAGCGTGCATGTGAGACACCTTCACTATTCTCACCAATAGAGGTCAAGTAGATCTTTGTACTTGGCAAAGAGTGTAGTAGTCAGATTCATTCAATCACAAATCAATTATATTATACCATGAACAATTTTAAACACCATAGGCAATTTGACTCTAGATGAAACTCCAAACTGAGCAAGTTTCACAGCTTTATTACAATCCTAAAATTGAAGTCATATATATGGTGAGCAGAACTAAGTTAACATACATGAAAACCATTGACTGACCAAAACGTCTAAAAAGATTTATCCTACCAAACATCAATACTGTTAAACACTCCAACAGAATGACAAAAATCAGCAAAACTACAAATATACACATTAACCTCAGATTTCAAAGCAGATGATGGTGACATCAGTAAGTCATCAACATACAATTATAGCAATAAATTTCAGAGCTGGGCCATCCTTATCTCTAACTCAAATTGGGACTTGCATGTGTGGGAGTAGGCTAAAACATGCGAGAAAAAACAAAAGAAGGATAAAAATAATATGAAAAAAATCATCTAAGGTAGCTCACTATAAAAATATGCTGGTGCAAGTACTTAAGCTGAAAAGGAGAAAAGAAACCACATTTAGTATACCTCTCCTTATGGGACAGCAGACAGCAATCCTCGCCAGCAAGAGGGGTTACTTTCTTTTGACGTCAGTTAACAGCAGCATCAGGACAGCGCAGAACACGAGCTGCACATAGGACGGATAAGCAGTTCAGAATTAGTTGGGCATATTAGTAATGAACTGCATAAACAAATGGGCAATTAAGTATGACTTTACACATCAACAAGTAACTAAGAGATAAAAGGTTTCGGGAAAGCAAAGAGCTGCTGCACATCATCAGCTCATTCTGGAATGGCTCTAGCAGAGTGACCAGACAGACTTGAAGCAGGAGTACAATAACTCCAAGTTTCCAAGTTCCTCACTAATTAAAATAACCACAATCCTCCCGATTGGTCCTTCAGGTGGGCTCACTTCTGGCATCAGATTCAGTGTCCAATGGGTGTCGATGGCAGCACCAGCTTTGAACTATACTGGATGTTCTCAGCAAAAGTGCATTACATTTTCTAGTGATTTGTTACTTGAAAATTCTCTCTCACAACACACAATATAAACTAGACATTTCTCATGAGAATAATACTTTTCCTGTCTTGTTTGACCTCTAGAACAAATATTGTTACCAAGTTGTGGATCGCAGCTCACCGAAGGGTCTGGTCGGCGTGCGAGGGGGAATGGGGGAATAAGTATTAAATAATACTTAAAAAAAAAAAAACACTTACCTGCATGCCACCGCACCGCTCCACTCCTCTTTCTCCTCTGCTGCAGGCAAGCACAGGCTCCAAGCCTGCCCTGCAGCCAATCCTGATGTTGTTCAGCGCAGACTGGGAGCCTGTGCCAGCTCTTTCCAGCCTGGCAACACAGTGCCTGGCTGCAGAGCGCACACTGCCCATGTGTGTATGGCTGGCCCAAGACGGCTGGCCAAACATACATGCGCAATGAGGGGGAGTGCACTGCTCGTCACCCCATGACCCTGCCCCTTTACAAGAAAACGTTAATAAACACAGTTTATTACTATTTTTCTTGTAAAGGTTTTGCAGCTGCCGCTGCTGACAGGGAAGCCACACTCCTCTGACCTAAGAGAGGAGCCTCCCCTGATGTTACCTTGTTAATAGCAAACATTTTCTTCACCCTCAATACAAATAGGACATTCAACATTATATCAGTAACCTAGGGAAATAATTCAGGTCAGAGGGAACAGAACAAACAAGTGATTTTCCACTACTACTGCAAAATGAATCTCTCATGTCTAGTCAAGCTAAACAAAAACAAATGCACATTATTGAAATTAATACAGAAAATTCTATTATGCACCTTACAATTATATTCAAATGTGGAAAGCAAATTATTTAATTGCAAACATTATTTACAACATGTTAGAACAACTTTAAATGTGCATTTATTTTCTGCACACATGTAACTCGCTGTTAGACCTGGCATCCTTGATATAGTCTTTCCTAACTTTTTGCCTCTACTTCCCAGGTTTTTGCTGTGTGCTGGTCTCTGTTTTTGCTGTTTTTGTTGCTTTGGGCACTTTACCACTGCTGAGCAGTGCTAAAGCGCAAGTGGTCCCTATGTGAAATTGTATGTGTAATTGGCTTTTCCATAATTGGCATATTTGATTTACTAGTAAGTCCCTAGTAAAGTGCACTAGAGGTGCTTAGGACCTGTAAATCAAATGCTACTAGATGGCCTGCTCACTGATTGCGCCACCCACAAAAGTAGCCCTGTAAACCTGGCTCAGACCTGCCACTGCATTGTCTGTGTGCAGTTTTAAACTGCCAATTCGACTTGGCAAGTGTACCCACTAGCCAGGCCTAAACCTTCCCTTTTTATTCATGTAAGGCTGCCCTAAGGTAGGCCCTAAGTAGCCCCATGGCAGGGTGGAGTGTATGTTAAAGGTGGGCCATGTACTGATGTGTTTTACATGTGCTATCAGTAAAATACTTCAAAATTCGTTTTTCACTGTTGCAAGGCCTATTTCTCACAGGTTAACAATGGGACTGCCTTTAAATATTCTTAAAGTGCAGTTTCCCTTTGAGAGCAGATAGAAAAATGGAGTTTGGGGCCTCTGAACTCACAATTTAAAAATACATCTTTTAGTGAAGTTTTTTTTAGATTATTAGTTTGAAAATGCCACTTTTAGAAAGTAGGCATTTTCTTGCTTCAACCATTCTGTGACTCTGCCTGTTTGTTGGTCAGACTGACAGTTGGGCTGTTTTTGAATCTCCTCTAGACAGTGACACAAAGGGAGCTGGGCTGTAGTCTGCATATCCTGATGAGCCATCTGGGCTAGAGTGGAGGGAGGAGTGGTCACTTACACCTGAATGGGCTGTGCCGGCACTCACACAATGCAGTCTCCAACCCCCTGATGTGTGTCTGGGTCCTGGCCTGGGAAAGGCAGGATCCTGTAAAGAACAGAGACTTTCCTTTGAATTGTGCAGAAGAATGTATAAGTAGTGGACCCAAAACCCCAGACTTTAGTTTTCTTGAAGATTACTTCTGGAATCAAGAGGGACCTCTGCCAAGGAGAAGAGCTTTGGAGCTGGAGGAGGATTATTGCCCCTTTGCCTGTGACTGTGCTTTGCTGGGTTGACCTGCACTTGCTGCCTGAAAGAGGACAAAGACTGGACATTGTGGTATATTCCTGCTTGTGAAGAATCTCCAAGGGCTTGAACTGAGCTTGCACCCTGTTTCGAAGTCTCAGGGCCATCAAAGACCTCCTCTGCCAGCATCTAGACTCTCTGCTGAGACTCCTGCCCTGCCAAGTGGTGCCATATCCATTCCCTCAGCCCTTGAGAGGTGAAGTTGGCAGAACAAGGACTGAAATCCATGCACAGAACACCGTGCACGCGTGTTACAAAACACCCCCTGCAACACGGGTAAAAAATGATGCACCACCCACTTTGTGGCAAGATTTGATGCTCCACCTGCATCGTGGCTGCGAGATCGACGCAACACAGCTGGAAAAACAACGCAGCACCCGCTTGTGGCTGCTGATAATGTAAAAAAACTCCATGCAGCGCGGTTTTCTAACACTGTGTGAACGGATTTCTCACGCATTGTCGCTGGGTGTCAACACTATTGTGAACCTACTCAGATCCGAGGTGCCCTGTCCGGAAATTGACATATCGCTTTCTTATGGGGGAGGAAAATGATGCATCGCTGACCTGACCGGAGAAGAAATGACGCACAGCCTTACTTGCATGTAAGAAATCGACTCATCACTGACTTTTCCGATGCACACTCGCCCGTGCAGCTTTATTTTTGATGCAAGCCAGGTATTTTGTGTAAAATCAACGTTTCCACTGTTTTCAATGGAGTAAGACTCTTAGGGCCATATCTATACTTACTTTGTGCCATTTGAGCATCCTTTATTTTGATGCTAAAATGGGGCAAACACAATGCTATATTTATACTTTGACACTAGACCCATCTAGCATCAAAATATTGGGCTTCGTGCCATATCTAGGATGCACCAACCCACCTTGCATCAATGAGATGCAAGGTAGGTGTTCCCATCCTAGAAATTACTCTAACCTCCTAGCGCCATAGCTATACTCCGGCACAGAAACAACGTGCAAGGAGTAGGCGGGCCCAGATAATGGTGCTAAGCCTGCTTAATGCCATTATCTAATGCCTGGGTCAGACCAGGCGTTAAGGTTGCTGTAGACGCATTTCCATGGGTAAACCCCAAGGAAGGGGCCCACAGATGTCCACCCCAAACCCTAGGAACAACCCCACCCACACCAGAGGGACACCAGTGGGTGGGGGACCCCATCCCAGGTAAGTTAAGGTAAGTTTATATTTTTATTTTTAGGTGTGCCATTGGGGGCCCATTGGCATGGGGCCCCTTTTCGGCACTGGGTCTAATGGCCATGCCCAGAGGACACTGGTCACCTGTGCTAGCCATTGGGGTGTTGGACATTACTCCTGTCTAGACTTAGACAGAAGTCATGTTTGTGGCTGCTTGTGCGTCAGAAAATGACACTAGGCTGGTTTTCTGCCTTCTGCATTTATTCTGCCGCTAACCAGCCTAACATCATTTCTGAGCTGGTAGCACTATATTCGCTAATGCCATCCCTGCCCGACTAGCGTGTTTTTTCCAGACGCTAGCCATTCCTTAGTGCCATCTTGCGTCATTCCTTCAATATGATGTTGAGATGGCTATAAGGATTGGCGCTAGTCGGCATTAATATTTTTACGGCAAAACTGCGTTAGCGCAGTTTTGCGGCAAAAAACATAAATATGGGCCTTATTCTTTTGAAACTTCATATCTTGACTTGTGTGTGTTGGATTATTTTTGTTTTAGTCTTGTTTGACTTAGATAAATATTGTCTATTTTTCTAAACTGGTGTGGTGTCCATTTTGTAGTGTTTTCACTGTATTACTGCATGTGTTGGTACAAATACTTTACACATTGTCTTTGAGAAAAGCTGGACTGCTTGTTTCAAGCTACCAAGGGGGTGAGCAGGGGTTGTCTTAGGAGTGTAACTCCCTTACCATTACTAGAGGTAGGGTCCATGCTTGGGCAGAGTTCAAACTGACAGCCAACCAAAGACCCCATTTCTAACACTTGCATTTTTTGAATTCATTTAATCAATATGAGTATGGTGAATTCATATTCATTTAATACTCCTAATATACTTTATTTCTACTATTTCTTCTGAAAAATAATACTTTCATGTTAAACGTGATGTCAAAACACTAATGGTAGCCACTTTGTCCACCATATTTCAAACATGAACAATTTACATTTCCATGCTACATTTCCATGCTAGTCTCTCCCTGTTAACCTTTTAAATGAATGTTTATAAATTGCCAAATGCTAACTTCTATGCCACTAATGTATTAGTAAAATGTGATCTCTATCAGTTTCAAGTCTTACATGGTGCGAACCTCTAGCTGGGACTTTCCATGCAGCTTTTTTTAAGGAGGCCTTGGTCTGCAGGGGGCAGTGTTTGAACTGGAACCTGGGTAATGACAGGGGTTGGAAGTGAAAATGCCTTTGTATGCTGACAGAGATTAGGGATGTGTGTAAGTTTCCAGGCAGACTTTGCCCAATAACTGATCTACCTTCCCATCAAATCATGCTGATCCTGCCACACTGCCTTTTCCCCAGTGGTGGCTGCAGCATGGCTCAAGGGAAGGAGTGGGCAGTGGGGAACGCAGGAAAAATAAAATAATAATTTAAAAAACGTACCTTTGCTGCTGCCACCACTGCCTCGCTCCTCTTCTCTTGATGGTGTTGGTGTCCCAGCAGTCCCTGGGACACCAGCACAAGCTCCCCACGCTCTCTTGGTCTGTCACTTACACAGTGAATGGGAGTCTGTGTAGTTTCTGCAACACAGCCAGGTTGGTGAAACCTAAGTGCGCATGCCAGCTGGCCAAACTAACATGTGCACGTAGATGCACTCCACTTCCCATCTCCTTTCCTCCTCCCATGGCCCAGCCCCACGCCTCACTGCACTTGCTGTCTGGGCCAGCAGCTGAAAAATAAAATGATAGTAAAATATTGTTTTATTTTTCAGCTGCTGGCTCAGCCAGTGGGGCAACACTCCTTAGCCATTGCGAAGGAGGCACTCCTGAATTTCCCATCACTGCTGCTGCTCCTTTTACTCTGTCCCATTCTCACTGCTCCTTCTCCACCCTCTTTCAAGGTCCTTCTCCGGGTTTTCTTTCTCAATTCACTTCTGTGTCCGTGTCACTCATCATGTTCTGCAAACAAAGACTAGTAATAGCCACCTAGGTGCAGGATGCAGGTGCCTTGCTCGCCTCATCTACAGTGGGTCATTGCCCAATGCTGGTGATAAGAGTACCGTGAGTTACCTCTCGGCTGGTAAGAGCACCCCAGATGCTGCTCCCTTCTTCTTCTGCGTGCATGAGGTGAGCAAGTCTTTATTTTAAGGAGTAAAGAGAACACCCCTGGTGTACAAGCTACTATTTTGTTGGTTCCCCACTATCTCATGTAATTATTTTCCTCTCAGTGTTCCCTCAATGCTTCACTTCATCCGCCTTTGTTCCCACGTTGTTTTATTTTCTTCTTCTCCTATCTGTCTCTTTTGAGTCAGGAGAGCCATTATTGAAGCAGTGAATCGGTATATCCATTCACTAACAGAAACACTACTTTTTTCATTGAACAGTGGAATAATACATTTTATTTTCAATAACGCATCTTTCCCTTCATGTTGTTTGCCTTCATCCCAGACCACAGGTAAACGCATGTCACAGTTAATAGGAATCAGTTTGAGGGGCGATGGATCACAATTCTTGTTGCATTACTGTTACAGTCAATAGCATTATCAAAGATGAGCAAGAGCGGGACGGTATATAAGGAATCACGTGGTTACGGTGCTGTGGAGAATAGGCGAAGAGTTGTTAAGAGCTGTAAAAGTTCTCACGAAATGCTGAAATTGTCAAATCCCTAAATGGTAAACAATTTTCAATCAGGAAACACTTTCTTGCGGCTTTGTTCTAGCTAAAATACCCCTTCTCAGGGAATCCATGTAGTTCATGTGCAACAAATAACCAAAAAATAAATACAGCTAACAAAAAACAACTTTAAAATATCTAGATAACCTAGTTCAAAAAGACACATATGAGTAAAATACCAAAAACGAAAGAAACTTGCATGAAGAAACCTCAGTTCATAGTAAAACCATTTTTTAATAAAGAGAAGTGTGATGAATAAAATACCAAAAAGAAAGAAAATTGCATGAAGAAACATGAGTTCATGTAAAGCCAAACCCATTACAACAGACCAGCAGTAATGTAAAAATCCCATATAAGTTTATGGGATTATCTAAGACAGGACATTGACAACCTTTGTTGCTGACTTGCAATGGACCATGGAAGGGCAAACATTGATGGTTTGCCCAGATCAAAAGTTTTATATTTTGTCTATTGCATTTTTTGGAAGTAGATGATCTTCAGCAAAGCAAGAAAGGATTCAACCACAAAATGGCTGCATGAGGTGAAGTAGGATAGATGAACAGTCCCACTGTAGCCTCAAACTTCACTTCATTACAACCTTAGCAGGAAAAGGCACTAAGGTCAGGTCTTCTTTGGTAGGCCTAACACCTTGACCCGGTTGCCCAGGTATTAGAATTTGGTTTCAATTTATTTTTATTTTTTAAAGTTCCACATATTTGGATGCTTGATGTACGAAGTCTAAAAGTCTTTAGGGCTATTTCCTAAAGACGAGCTCACTGTTGGAGGGAATCTCCCAACAAAACCAATTCAATTCCACAGGAAAAATCCCTATGGTGCTTGGAATTTCTCTGCACTGGCAGGAGATTCTTTTGTCGACAAGATCTTTTGCATTCCACAGGTACGTAGGTAAATATACACATGGGAAAAATGGATAAATGTCACTGTTAAATGGTCCACTGGTTATCTTCTTAGATCACCACACTGTTCCAAAAATGTCTGGACTTTGCAAGAACAGGAGAGATCTTTTACAGAGCTGAGAAGGCTTTTCTGGAACAACCTAGTCACAAGAATGCCTACGGTTCATTAAAAGGCTAGTATCTCTAGCATTTTGAGCAGCTTTCTGTTGCTAGAGATTTAAATCAGAGCTGGTGAATACCTTTCTCATTAGCTTTGAGGTAAAATCCTGTTCCTTTATCAACTGAAACTGATTGTAGATCTTATTCTCCCTTCTGCTGATCTCTTTCAGTCTCAGAACACATCCTAAAGCATCCTAGTTATTCACAACAAGCATCTAAGGAAATTGTTGACTCCAAATGTCTACCTTCTCTTGCCCACATGTATATGTAGGTCTGTTTGTGTTGCCACAATTGAAGAGGGGAGCACCACATGAACAATTGAGAGGCAGATGTAGCTCCAGGGCTTCTGCAATACTAGTAGACATGCTTTTCATATAGGAACCATAGGTGTAAATTGAGGTCTGGAGGATAATAAGTCAAGGAGGAGTATGAATATTCTTTTTTAATGAAGCACAACTTAACTTAGGCACACTATGGGGCATATTTACATGCCTCTAGCACTGCCTTAGCGCCGCAGAAAGAAGTGGTCCCGATGCAGCACTTCTTTTGCGTTGCCCTTGTCCCACCCAACAACACCATGGTTGTGCCATATTTACAATACGGTGCACCATGGCGGTCGTTACCACAACAGCATCAGAGTTTTTTACGCTGCTGTGTTGCTGTGCTACACTAGCGTCAAACATTTAGGCCCATATTTATACTTTTGTTGCGCCGCATTTGTGTCATTTGTTTATGTAAAAACTAAAATTATATTTTATAGGTTTGTGTCACTTTTGCGTCAAAAAATGACGTAAATGTGGTGCAAAAAAGAATAAATATGGGCCATAGACGCTAGTGCAGCAAAGCACAGGGAGAACCATTTTAAATCCTGACTTGAGCAGGTGTTAAAAATGACAGAAAAAAATAGCGCTGTGAAATCTAATAAATTTCACTGCACCGTTTTTTGGGCCTCCCTGCATCAGAACGCTACCCCTTGCATACATTATGCCTTCCAGATTAATGCAACAATTTTCATTTTTAATGAATTCAAACTACATTTTACATTGTTTTCTTAAGTTTCAAAAAGGCCTGATTTAGAGTTTAAAGGACAACATATGCACTCTCAGTATGGTGGAGAATTTTACTACCACCATGGCAAGGATGCTTCACCCACCAAATTTAGAGATGTCCACCAGCCCAGCAGACATCTCTTGCATTTACAGTAACACTGTTACTGCAGTTTCTTCAAATGCATTGAAAGTTGACAGAGCTGTGACGGAGCCATACGTTATACTTAATTATTTTTTTTACAAACACAAAATTACAAATTTCGATTTTATTTTTGAAAATCAAAAACTCAATGACACCCTCTCTATGGGAGTTTTCTTGCCTGGCGCAGGGGTCATTTTACAGTTTTCACTGTTGTTTACACATAGGTTATAACTGACGATGCCAGACACTGAAAATGTGCCATGTGTTTGCCCACTCTAATAGGAGGGGCAGACAAATGGCAAAACCACTGATGGCCATTACTCTTTCGAGCCGTCAGAGGTTTATGATCATCGAAAACTAGCAATACTGGTTTAGTTTTGCTAGATGTTAAGTATGTTGGAGCATTATGCAGTGGAGCATGAGACCGGTCATGTGCACATCGAGAACACGTCACCCTCCAGCAACATATGGTGCTGCGGCCAATTCACTAGTTATGTGTATAGGAACATGTAAAAATGTGGCTGACCACCATCTGGGGCATACAGGCCTTTGAGAATGATTAGCTTGCTTTCTAGCCTCCCATCCAAGAACACATATCTGCTATGTCTGTCAAGGAGCTGCTAGGTGATTTCTAAAGGGATCCCAGAACTTTGCCAGATCTAAACTCTTCTGTCATAAGAGGAGAAGCCAGTGTCCACCACCTGCCACACCCTTTGGCCAGTAGTCTCACTGCCTGTTTCTCTGCAAAATGTGTCTCTGGTGGAAAGATTACCTCAATTCTGGAAGTCAAACTTTGCTTTGCCAGCTAGAAGTCCAATATTCACTATTGTTTCCAGCACGCCTGAAGATAATGTGCAATGACACAACAATGTTTTTCATATACACCAGGGAAGCATGATATTGGGCGGATCAATAGAGTGATGGCTGCTTCACACAGTACACTGCCCCCCCACACACAGTGTTACAAATTGAAGCAAAGAAGCAAAGTTGGAATACCCATTACCCTCTGCCCTACAATATCTGCCTCCCCGGACCGTGAACAAATCATTACAGATCACAAAAAGGCTCTGCAGTCAGCGGCCTACCTGGTCTCAGAGGAGGCTCCACAGATGAGGAATCTAGCCCTCACATCTTTATATCTGAAGAAGGTTCAATCCCCTTAAACAACGCCCACCAGGACTTGCAGCAGCCACCCTTGGTGACCCCACAGACAGTTCTGATTTAATTGTTCAGCAGCTATTGTTCTTCATGTGCATGCTTATATTGCAAAAACGTAATGTAGCTGTGTGTTCCATTTTTTTTACCTGGGCCTAAACTCATAGCATTTGCTATACAACTGCAGGGCAAGGCGACCCATTTTCCTTTCTTTTGATGCCACCAGACATGCTGATCGCTTATACACCCCACCACTATGGGACAGCCCAGCGTTACCCCACAGTCTCCCAGGGCCGGCATTTTTGCACCACTTACTATCCAGGGCGCAATAGATACACAGGCCGTGTCATGAGTAAGTCACGCCCTCAACTACTTATGGAGTATGCACTCCAATATGATCTGTTTGGGCTTACCCCCAGGTGCGCTATGCTCTACCAGTCGTTCTTCCTTTGTTACATTCCCCTTCCATGTATCATTTAATCTTTCCTCCCTTTACCATATAACCGAGGTTAGTGAGCTCAATACACATGCCACAGTGCAAATCTGACAAACACCTATCATAGCAGCATCCTTTTTCCTCCCCCTCTTCCCATCTCCCAGACATGTCACCACACCCTTCCCAACATGGCCACCACAGACATTAGATTTATAGACTTACAATGGCTGCCCCCGCACTCACCAACACTGTTGAGGCACCTTCCCCGAGATTCACTGAAAGACCTAGCCTTCTGGGCATCACAAGAGACACAGATTATGCACTACTTTGCCAAGAATCACAACACTGACAGCACCAGAACCGTGGAGTTGAATGGATTTAAGTTTGCTACTATGGGCACCTGCATGAAATAGTCGAGGTGCGCGGGCCCGGGAACAGGAAATCACAATGGCTGAAACCAGACTTGCTGAATGGAGAGCAGGGCAGATCAAGACACCACCATTATTCCAACCGACTTAGAAGTGAAGTCAGACTATGCCAACCATCTAGAGCACCAGCAATGCTTCAATTTCATGGCACACGTGACTAGGGTCCACAGAGAAAGGGACAAAGACAGGTGCCTCCTCGCGTGGCTTGTCCAGCAGGACACAACTACCAACGCATCATGGAAATTCAATCATTATCAGGAGTTTTTTGTCCGTGCCCAGAATGAGATTCGGCAGGAGTTTCACTTCTACCAAATGAACCCAGATGTCTCACTAACTACATCACAGGGAAGACATCCCACTCCCACTCATGCCTTCTGCAACCAAAGTAGCACTTGGTGCCCAGATCACCATACAAGAGGTCATAGAAGCCATCAAGGACCTGGCACACAATAAGGCCCCAGTCCTTGACGGGCTCCCCCTAGAATACTACTCTGCATTTGCTACAACACTTGAACCCCACCTGACAGAAATTTATGAGGCTGCCATTGAATCCAGAGAACTACCTCATACCCTGCAAGAGTCCCTACAGGTCTCTATTTCTAAGCCCGATCGAGACCCCTCACTTTTGGAGTCCTACCGGCCCATTGCCATTCTAGGTGCCGACTGTAAAATCTTAGGTAAGATCCTCACCAATAGATATTCTCAGGTCATTCCATCACTTGTTCACGCATCAAAACAGATTTTTTCCCAGGCTGCAACAAGTCACAGAACACCAGGTGCCTCTTCCATATTGAAGATCAGACTCAGCACCATTTTACGAGTGCTGCATGTTTCATATTAGTCCTGGAGAAGGCATTTGATACGCTCTCCTGGGAATATTTCTTCCAGGTGCTTACATGCATGAGTGCACTTGTGTATACCCGGCTACTCTATTGGAATCCAATGTCCCGAATTTGGCTCAGCCCTGGTGTGACAATGACAATGGCGGTAAATCCCGCTTACCGCCACGCTGACGGCCGCCAACTAACCGTGGGGGCGGTGGATATCCGTTCACCATATTATGACACACACATACCAATCTGACAGAATTCAGCCACATACACAAATCTGCCAGACCGAAGGTCAGTGATTAAGGTGCGGTATCAAAACCCACACCGTTTCGCCAACAGAAATCAAATCATTAACATTTATAAAGCGCGCTACTCACCCGTGCGGGTCTCAAGGCGCTAGGGGGAAGGGGGTTACTGCTGCTCGAAGAGCCAGGTCTTGAGGAGTCTCCGGAATGCGGAGTGGTCCTGGGTGGTCCTGAGGCTGGTGGGGAGGGTGTTTCAGGTCTTGGCTGCCAGGTAGGAGAAAGACCTCCCACCCACTGTGGAGCGGCGGATGCGAGGGATGGCAGCGAGCGCGAGGCCGGTGGAATGGAGGAGACGGGTGGGGGCGTAGAAGCTGAGGCGTCGGTTGAGGTATTCAGGTCCCTTGTCGTGGAGGGCTTTCTGTGCGTGGGTTAGAAGTCGGAAGGTGATCCTTTTGCTGACTGGGAGCCAATGCAGATGTCTCAGGTGTGCGGAGATGTGGCTGTTGCGGGGTACGTCGAGGATTAGGCGAGCGGAGGCGTTTTGAATACGTTGCAGACGTTTTTGGAGTTTTGCGGTGGTCCCAGCATAAAGGGTGTTGCCATAGTCCAGGCGGCTCGTGACTAGGGCGTGGGTCACGGTTTTTCTGGTGTCGGTGGAGATCCAGCGAAAGATCTTGCGGAGCATGCGGAGAGTGAGGAAGCAGGAGGAGGACACGGCGTTGACTTGTTTGGTCATGGTGAGCAGAGGGTCCAGGATGAAGCCGAGTTTGCGGGCGTGGTCTGAGGGGGTTGGTGCGGTGCCAAGGGCCGTGGACCACCAGGAGTCGTCCCATGCGGTCGGGGTGTTGCCGAGGATGAGGACTTCCGTTTTGTCTGAGTTCAGTTTTAGACGGCTGAGCCTCATCCAATCAGCCTCATCCAATCAGCGACGTCCTTCATGCCATCTTGTAGGTTGGTCTTAGCGCTGGCGGGGTCCTTGGTGAGGGAAAGTATAAGTTGAGTGTCGTCAGCGTAGGAGGTGATGATGATGTTGTGCTTGCGTACGATGTCGGCGAGGGGGCTAATGTAGACATTGAAGAGTGTCGGGCTGAGCGAGGAGCCTTGAGGGACGCCGCAGATGATCTTGGTGGGGTTCTGAGCGGAACGGTGGGAGCTAGACTCTTTGAGAGCGGTTGGAGAGGAAGGAGGCGATCCAGTCCAGGGCCTGGCTTTGGATCCCGGTGGAGCGGAGGCGGGTTATTAGGGTGCGGTGACAGACAGTGTCGAAGGCAGCCGAGAGGTCGAGGAGGATGAGGGCGACTGTTTCACCATTGTCCATCAGGGTTCTGATGTCGTCTGTGACTGAGATGAGGGCGGTTTCAGTACTGTGGTTGGTTCGGAATCCGGATTGTGAAGGGTCGAGAAGGTTGTTGTCTTCCAGGAAGTTGGTAAGCTGTTTGTTGACGGTCTTCTCTATTACCTTGGCAGGGAAGGGGAGGAGCGAGATGGGGCGGAAGTTCTTCAGGTCGCTTGGGTCAGCCGTAGGTTTCTTTAGTAGGGCGTTGACTTCGGCGTGTTTCCAGCTTTCGGGGAAGGAAGCAGATGAAAAAGAGGAGTTGATGATGGTCTGGAGGTGCGGGGCAATGATGTCGTCGGCTTTATTGAAGATGAAGTGAGGGCAGGGGTGGGAGGGGGCGCCGGAGTGGATAGAGTTCATGGTGGTTTTGGTCTCTTCAGTGTTGATGTGGGTCCAGGCGTTGAGGGTGATGGCAGGGGGTGTGGGTTCGGTGTTGCTTGGCTGGGTCTGGTGTCCGAAGCTGTCGTGGAGGTCAGTGATCTTGCGATGGAAGAAGGTGGCGAGGGAGTTGCACAGGTCTTGTGAGGGCGTGATGGCGTTGGCGTTGGGGTTGGAGAACTCTTTAATAATGCTGAAGAGTTCTATGCTGTTGTGGCTGTTTTTGTCCAGTCTGTCGGTGAAGAAATTCCTTTTGGCTGCGCGGATCAGGTGGTGGTGTTCGCGGGTCGCGTTCTTGAGGGCGGTCATGTTGTCAGCGGTGTGGTCCTTGCGCCAGGCTTTCTCGAGGGCGTGACAGGTTTTCTTCGATTCCTTAAGGGTGTCAGAGAACCAGAGATGTTTTTTGGTGTTGGCCTGTCGATGCGTGCGTCTGAGGGGAGCAAGGTTGTCTGCGCAGTTGGTGATCCAGTTCGTGAGGCTGAGGGCTGTGTCGTTGGGGGCGTCGGTGGTGAGGATAGGTTGGTTGACGGTGAGTGCGGAGAAGAGCTGTTCTTCGGGGATTTTGTTCCACTGTCGACGAGGGATGGGTTGAGTGCGGAGGTGGCGGGTCTCGCGTCGGAATGTGAAGTGGACACAGCTGTGGTCGGTCCAGTGTAGAGCGGAGGCGTGGCTGAAGGAGACGTGTTTACTGGCGGAGAAGATGGGGTCAAGCGTGTGTCCGGCGATGTGGGTGGGGGTGTTCACCAGTTGCTTGAGGCCGAGGTTGGCGAGGGTGTCGAGCAGGGCGGTGGTGTTGGGGTCGTTGTTGTGTTCCAGATGGAAGTTGAGGTCGCCTAGGAGGATGTAGTCCGGCGAGGCGAGGGCGTGCGGGGAGACGAAGTCGGTGATGGAGTCGCTGAAAGGGGTGCGCGGTCCGGGGGGGTGGTAGATGAGGGATCCTCTGAGGGTGGTCCTGGGGTCAGTGCGAATCTGGAAATGCAGGTGTTCTGCGGCGAGGGGGGTGTCTTCGGTGGAGGTGGTGACGCTGATGGAGTCTTTGAAGACGATGGCGATTCCTCCTCCTACTTGGTTGGTGCGGTCTTTCCTGGAAATCTTGTAGCCTTCGGGGATGACTATGGCGATGTCTGGGGCCGAGGAGGCGTTCATCCAGGTCTCCGTGATGAAGGCGACGTCCGGTGCTGTGGAGTCCAGGAGGTCCCAGAGTTCAACGGCGTGCTTGTGGACGGAACAAGCGTTGACCAGGATGCATTTGAGGTGGTTTATGGCGCGTGGGCTGGTGGTCATAGTAGTTGCGTGGTGGAAGATACGTTTGCAGGAGTGGCAGGTGAAAGGTCCATGGGTACGTTTTGGGTTAGCTTGGAAGCAGGTGTTAGAGCGTCCTGGGTTGAGGGCGTGGAGGGTGGTGGGGTCGTAGCGGTGCAGTGGGGTTTGGGAGTGCTGAGGACCAGGGGTCGTGGCGCTGGGCGCGGGCCAGGCGCGAACGGGCGCAGACGGGCTTGCCTCTGGCGCGCCTCTCGCGCGCCAGCGGCGCGGACGCGCAGCGGCCGCCATAAGAGGGAGGAGGGGGGGAGGGGTCAGCTGGGGGTGAATGGGAGCTGGGGGCGTGCAGGAGGTGGCGACGGGAAAGCGGAGAGAGGGGGGACAGGTAGAGGGGAGAAGAGCTGGGGGAGGGGGGTTTAAGGGTGGTGGGGGTGCGTTTTAGGAAGTTTAGGAGTTTAGGGAGAGAGATAGGAGTGAGGTTGGGAAGATAGGGGAGGGGAGGTTGTAGAGATGGGTGAGGGTGAGAGGTAGAGTGAAAGGATAGGAAGAAAGGGGTGGTAACAGAGGGGGTGGCGAGTGGGGGGGAAAGATAGAGAGATAGGTAGATAGGAGGAGGTGGTGAGTGAGTGAGGGAGATAGAGAGATAGAGAGATAGGTGGATAGGTAGATAGGAGGAGTGAGGGAGGCAGATAGCGATAGGGGTAGATAGGGGTGATACAGAGGGGGAGGCGAGTGAGGGAGAGAGACGAGACAGGAGCAGGAGGACAGGCGCGGGAAGAACAGAAGACAGAAGACGAAGAACAGAAGACAGAAGATGAAGAACAGAGGACCACAGAAGAAGGTACAGAAGACAGAAGACGAAGAACAGAAGACAGAAGACCACAGAAGAAGATAAAGAAGAAGAGGGGCGCAGAAGACAGAAAAATACAGTAGAAGGTGAAGAAGAGGAGCGCAGAAGACAGAAGAATACAGAAGAAGGTGAAGAAGAAGAGGGGCGACGAGCAACAGAGGAGAGAGCCAAGAAGAGGGACAGAGAAGAAGAGGCACACGCAGGTCGCGGTGCGAAGGAGAGAGAGAGAAGCACACAGATGAAGAGAGAAGACGGGGAGCAGGAGGGACAGAAGAGTACAGAAGAAGACTACAGAGGAAGAGCGCAGAGGAAGAACAGAGAAGAAGAAAAGAAGCTGGAGAGAGAGTGAGTAGCGCGGGGCAGGGCGAGGGGCTGGGAGCTGGGGGGGGTACTTACTGCGAGGTAGCTGGGCTTGCTAGGAGGTCTCAGGAACCTGGGCTGGAGGAGCTGGAGGAGCTGCAGCGGCAGGGGGAGCGACCTACCCTTGGGTCAAGGGTCGCTACCACTGTCGCGCAGCGGCCGCCATAAGAGGGAGGAGGGGGGAGGGGTCAGCTGGGGGCGAATGGAAGCTGGGGGGCGGGGGCGTGCAGGAGGTGGCGGCGGGAAAGCGGAGGGAGGGGGGGACAGGTAGAGGGGAGAAGAGCTGGGGGAGGGGGGGTTTATGGGTGGTGGGGGGTGAGTTTTACGAAGTTTAGGAGTTTAGGGAGAGAGATAGGAGTGAGGTTGGGAAGATAGGGGAGGGGGGGTTGTAGAGGTGGGTGAGGGTGAGAGGTAGAGTGAAAGGATACGAAGAAAGGGGTGGTAATAGAGGGGGTGGCGAGTGGGGGGGAAGATAGAGAGATAGGTAGATAGGAGGAGGTGGTAAGTGAGGGAGATAGATAGAGAGATAGAGAGATAGGTGGATAGGTAGATAGGAGGAGTGAGGGAGGCAGATAGCGATAGGGGTAGATAGGGGTGATACAGAGGGGGAGGCAAGTGAGGGAGAGAGACAAGACAGGAGCAGGAGGACAGGCGCGGGAAGAACAGAAGACAGAAGACGAAGAACAGAAGACAGAAGACGAAGAACAGAAGACAGAGGACCACAGAAGAAGGTACAGAAGACAGAAGACGAAGAACAAAAGACAGAAGACCACAGAAGAAGATAAAGAAGAAGAGGGGCGCAGAAGACAGAAAAATACAGAAGAAGGTGAAGAAGAGGAGCGCAGAAGACAGAAGAATACAGAAGAAGGTGAAGAAGAAGAGGGGCGACGAGCAGCAGAGGAGAGAGCCAAGAAGAGGGACAGAGAAGAAGAGGCACACGCAGGTTGTGGTGCGAAGGAGAGAGAGAGAAGCACACAGATGAAGAGAGAAGACGGGGAGCAGGAGGGACAGAAGAGTACAGAAGAAGACTACAGAGGAAGAGCGCAGAGGAAGAACAGAGAAGAAGAAAAGAAGCAGGAGAGAGGGTGAGTAGAGCGGGGCAGGGCGAGGGGCTGGGAGGTGGGGGGGGTACTTACTGCGAGGTAGCTGGGCTTGCTAGGAGGTCTCAGGAACCTGGGCTGGAGGAGCTGGAGGAGCTGCAGCGGCAGGGGGAGCGACCTACCCTTGGGTCAAGGCAGAGCAAAGCCCAAAACATTATGACCCATGAATCACCACGGCGGGCATTCAACGGAGGTAAACCATTGGTGGTACATACTGCTGCGCTCACAATGGACACCCACAGACAAAACAACAGCACATTGGACAATTCAAGCAACACACATCTGACCCCATACACACATCACACCCACACCACTATAAAACACACACCTACAACCCATTACGATTACAAATCATTGGCGCAAGACTGACATCAAGACCACCTAGCCATCTAGAGCCACACACCACTCACACCCATACACCACTCACGCACTCCACATCACACACCCCAAAACATTACTCAACACACCCTCACCAACACACCTCACATAACACCCATGACACCACAAAGACACCCCTGTTTCACGGAGGAGTTAAGGGTCATGGTGGAGGAAATTGTCAGGGTAGATGCACAACTATTTGGAGCACAGGTGCAGCAAATATCCATAGCTAGGAAGATGGAGCTATGGCGGAGAATCGTGGACAGGGTCAACGCCGTGGGACAGCACCCCAGAACAAGGGACAACATCAGGAAGAGGTCGAACAACCTACCTGGGAAGGTACGTTCCATAGTAGCAAGACACCAGCTCGCTATCCAGAGGACTGGCGGTGGACCCCCGCCTCCTCCCCCACAACTCACAGCATGGGAGGAGCAAGTCTTGGCAGTATTGCATACCGAGGACCTGGCCGGAGTCAGAGGTGGACTGGACTCTGGTAAGTCAACTTTCAACAATTATCACCCCCCATACCTGCATGCCATCACACACCCCATCCTCACTTCAATCACTCCACTCCATCCCACACACTCCTCCATTACATCTCACAAATCCCAGTGCCAAGCCTTGCATGCTGTACCGATGCATGAACACCCCTTACAGCCCTGCATGGACACACATCACTAAAGCATGCATAGCAGAGAGAACTAACAATCCCACCATACATCAACATACACAAGTAAAAGTTGGCAGGGAAACACTAACCATAGAGGGGAAGCCAGGGATTTACAATATGTCATACACATAACACATACACACATACACCATAACACATCATTTACGTCCCCACAGGTATCCCAGCCAATGACACCGGAGAGGAGGTGCCAGCACTATCCAGTCCCCCTACAGAAGAGGCCCACGGTGATGACAGTAACTCTGGTCTTCAGGATCTGGATGATCTACCTGGCCCATCAGGGATCACTGGACAGCCAGTTACCCACGCCCAGTCACAGACCACGACAGAGCCTCCCCCATCAGAAAACACCACCACAGCACCCACCCAGCGTACCTGCACCTCTGTCTCCAGGACACGTCAATCAGCAGTGTGTCTACTTGTACAGGGACCCCCGGGCACACCACATACCCAAGACAATCAGGGACCTGGGGTCAGTGGCAGTGGGCACATGGTTGAGGAGACAGAGGCACAGGCCACCAGGGACAGTGGGAGGACTGCTGTGCGCCAGGGGCAGGACAGGCCCAGGGAACCGACTCCCCAGAGATACTGGGAGCCTACCAACATTCCCAGGACATGATGGGCCAGATCCTGGACAATGTGCAGAAGAACAGGCGGCTGTAGGAGGGACAGTACAAGGGGATCAGGGAGGACTTGCAGGCCATCAACAACACCCTGATCTCCATAGCAGGGGTGCTGGCAGACATGGCAAACTTTATGAGGGAGGCAGTCTCACACCAGTGGGCACCTGTCACTAGCCAGTCATCTGAACAGGCTTCCACTTCTGCTGCCGCTAGTGGCCAGGAGGCCCCGCCACAGGACTCACAGGCCACCAGCACCCCTCCCCCTGCAGAAGGTGAACCACCCCACAAATGTTCCCTGCAATCCAGACAGAAGCTAGAGATAGTTGCCAAGACCCCCGCCAGGAAATGAGACTCTCCTGATTGTCCCCCTTGTCTCCCACACAGGCACCCTGTCCAACTTGAACTGCCATTGCTCCCCTTCCTATGTCCCTTTGTACAATGCACTTGTGCTACAAACAGACTGGAACAATACCCTGGAATTTCCTCAATCATCACCCCATTCCATAGCACTTTCCGCCTATATGTTAGCACTTCAATAAACAACCTTTGAAAAAAATCGATTTAGAGTATGTCATGTATATCAAATATGTATTGTTTGAAGCAGGCACAACCATTGCAAATGAACTGTACATAGAATGAGCATAGATAAATGACCTGTAGCTGGCTGTAGTGATCACACCAGGAGTATTTGTCATAACACCAACATCTGCAAAATGAAAAGCCAGAGGGAACAGTAAGTAGGTGTTGAATTGGGAATTACCAGCATGCCAATGCCACACAGAATACAACCAAAGTCATTGAAATGTAGCGTTACAATGTCTTACCTGTGTGTCATTGGAGGTACTGATGGATCACAGATGTTCTGTTGTCCTCATCCTCACTGTCCACAGGGTCAACTGCTGCCACACGGGCATCTCCAGTCTCCTCCTCCTGCAGGAAAGGTACATGGTCAGGTTGTGCAAAATGCAGCATGGCATTACTATCTGGCAGACCTTCTCAGGTGAGTAGCACAGGGATCCACCTTTTAGATGGTGGCACCTAAACCTGGCCTTCAGGAGGCCAGAGGTTCTTCCAATTATCCTTTTGGATCACCCATGTGCCTCATTAAAACATTCCTCTGCCCTTGTCCTGGCATTCCTCACAGGGGTCAGCAGCCATGATAGGTTTGGCTAACCAGAGCCACCTCCAATTATTCAGAGACAACATTTAGTCACACACTATCCTATATGGCCCACTCCATACCAACGCACCAACATGTACTGGGTGGGAACCAGGGCTCACCTATTAGCCACACCCTGTGCCTATGTAGTTGGCCCATAACATTTGGGATGCTGCTGTTCCTCAGGACAAAGGCATCATGCACCGACCTAGGATACTTAGCATTGATGTGGGACATGTACTGCTCCGCTAAGCACACCTTCTGCACATTCACGGAGTTGAACACCTGTTCATTCTGGGAGGGGGGGTACAAATGCAATATGTTTTCCAACAATCCCACCAATCATCTTGGGGAGATGTCCCATTACATAAAACTCAATCTTCACAGTGGCCAAATCCTCAGCCTGGGGGAATGCAATGTAGCTGCATATGTGTTTTATCAGGGCAGACAATACTCTTGTAAGCACTATTGAGAACATTGGCTGTGACATTCCTGCTGCCAAGCCCACTGTCACTTTGAGGGGGGATCCCAGTGGGGAGACGGGGGAGACAGGTAGCAGGTATCAGGTCAGGTTCCAATTGGTCACACAGCACTGTGATTGTGGTCCTGTCTAGTCTATAGGTGAGTATTATGTGCCTGTCCTCCAGTGTAGCCAAGTCCACCAGGGGTCTGTACACAGGATATGTCTCCATCTCCTATTCATCCGCAGTGGTAGGAATCTATGGGACAAAAGAGTGAGGAGCCTGTCACAAACTAAACAATGGAGCCACAACAGTAGTTTGCATTCAGTAAACATGTAATGGGTCAGTGTGATTTGTCCAGCATTATTCCATAGGGCTTCCCCCCCCCCCCGAAATGACATCTGCCTGTCCTGTGTGGAGGGACAGGTGGAAGTCAGGTAATTCCGCTGACGTTTTGCATTGTGGCCCGGAAGCGGGAGAGAACCGTTGTGCAATTTCTCATTGGTTAATATTGGGCCGTATGGGTACAGTGGCAAATAGTGATCTACACCGGTGGTGACGGTATGCACCGCCACGGACGTGACCGCCATTTTCTATCTGACTCCTCACTTGTAACCTGACCGTCCATAGGAGGGGACCTACACTGCATGTGCTACTGCAACCTGTGTCTGGAAACTACCATGGCCCGTGTGACCGGGGAAAGGGCCCTAGCCTTCACTTCGGAGGAGTTGGAGAGACTTGTGGATGGGGTCATACCCCAATACGGACTGGTGTATGGGCCTCCAGACCAACAGGTGAGTACACTGTGAGCAAGATGCATGTGGCATGCATGTATGGAGGTGTGTGTGATGGCTCCGTGTAAGGGGTGAGGGATGTCCTCCTGGCTGGGTACACATTGAGTGCTGGGCTATGTGTGTCCCAATAGTGCTGTAAATGGGTATACTGGGCCATATGTGTAACTGGCTTGTCTGTTAGTCTAGTGGTGTTTTCCTGTGTGTATTGCCTCTGCAGGTCAGCGCCCATCAAAAAAAGGGTACATAGCGTGCCATCGCCAAGGAGGTGCGGACCCTGGGGGTCTATGGCAGGCGGAGCACCCACTGTCGCAAACGGTGGGAGAACCTGAGATGCTTGACAAGGAAGGCCGCAGAGGCCCAGCTGGGGATGGCCTCTCAACAAGGAAGGGGTGCCCATCGAACCCTGACCCCCCGGATGGTACACATACTGGCGGTGGCCTATCCAGAGCTGGATGGGCGCTTGAGGGCAACACAGCAGCCACAAGGGGGTGAGTACAGTGGCTAACATTACAACTTACGTCTGGTGGGGTGGTATCCAGGTGGTGGTTGTGTGTCCTTGGGTACCCCTAGGCCAGGCCAGACATAGCAGCGTAGGTCCTCTGGTGGCTAGGGGTCTGAAGGGAAAATACTGCCTACCTAGTTTGTTAGCATCCACTACTGGGCAGGGCTGCGTGGGTCCCAGGTGTGATGCACTTGGCAGTGTGTGCCCCTCCCCATGCCTTGGTGGGTAGCAATATCACTGGTAGTGCAATGCATGGTGTGTAGGCCTGTTCCCTGTGTGTGAGGGTGCTGTGTAAGCCAACGGTGGTGTTGGTGCAGTCATTGACCCAGAGTATCCTTTTTATTTCTACCACCCTTTCTTGTTTTGTCATCCTGTCCTTAGGTGCATTAGCATCATCTGGCAGAGGAGCAGAGGCACCGGCGACGGAGTGAGCTGCATCCCACAGAACCCTGAAGGTAGAGTCCACCGATGCAGAGGGCATCAGTGGGACGGAGGGCGAGGGGAGCACCATGGTGGAGACTGGAGGGGACAATACAGACGCTGATACCTCCTCCGATGGGAGCTCCCAGGTGGTGTCGGCCACCTCTTTTACCACCCCAACTACAGGTACAGCTGCACACCCCACATATCAGCACCACCCTCCAAGCAGCCCCTCAGTGAGTTCTAATGCCCGCTCACCCAGGAGGGTGGGCATATCCTTTGCCCCAGGCACCTCAGGCTCTGCCCCAGTGAGCCCTTCTGCCCTGAGTGAGGAGGCTATTGACCTTCTGAGATCCATCTCTGTAGGGCAGTCAACCATTGTGAATGTCATCCAGGGACTGGCAGCCCACATGCAACAATCTAATGCATTCCTGTAGGGCACTCACCATGGATTGGTGGCGCACCAGAGATCGATCCAGGCTCTGGCCTCCTCTCTGCTGGCAGTCATTGTCCCTGTTTCTACTATCCCCCCTCCAACTTCAACTTCCCAGTCCCATTCTCCTCAGCCCCAACCCATAACAAGCACACAGCCATACGAGCATGCACACAGAACAACACCCAAGAGTGTCACAGGCAAACACAAGCACCACACTTCATCACACAGGTACTCACACAAAAACCATCCAGTTGCAGACACAACTACATCCACTATTTCCACTGTCTCCCCCTCTTCCTCCTCCTCCATCTCCCACCCAGTTGTGTCCACACTCACACCTACATGCATTACATCATCATCCACTACCTGCATCATCAGCACACCAAGTAGAACACACACCTCACTGGCAGACACCTCCACAACATCCATGCACACGTCCCCTGTGACCTCTCCCACTGTGTCTGTCCCCCCCTCCTAAGGTACACAAATGCAAGCACTCAGACACCCAACAGCGATTCCACCTCACAACAGCTACAACCCATGCACCTGCACCCCAAACCAGCTGACAAACACCTCCTACTAACACTTCCTCATCCTCCACTCCCATTACTTCTTCCTCTTCCCGCCCCAATGCCACTAAAGAGCTTTTCCTTTCCACCATTGACCTTTTCCCTACCCCTACCCCCCTGTCCTGCACGTATGGCCAGGGTATCAAGAACCCGGCCAAGCACCTCACCCACACAGTCCATGGGCCCAGTTCCATCCGCACCTACTCATTGTTGAAAGGATTCCAGGCCACAAATACTGAAGGGGAAGGAGCCTGCAGCAGCCATCTAACAGGGGAAGGAGACTGCACCAGCCAGCAGAAAGGGGAAGGAGCCTGCACCAGCAAGCAAGAATCGGAAGGAGCCTGCACAATCAAGCAAGAAGGGGAAGGAGACTGCACCAGCAGAATGGGGAAGGAGCCTGCACCAGCCTGCAGAAGGGGGAAGGAGCCTGCACCATCAAGCAAGAAGGGGAAGGAGCCTGCATCAGGAGCTGTCACAGAGCCTCCACCACCAACCGTGGTTGTGCAGCCATCAGTGAGTGCAGGGGCTGAGTAGGAGCCTACAACCACCACCACAGTACCACAGTGCAGCCATCAGTGATTGCAGGGGCTGAGCAGGAGCCTACATCTACCACCACCATAGTGTAGCAATCAGTGAGTGCAGGGGCTGAGCAGAAGCCTCCCATCACCACCACCACAGTGCAGCCATCACAGGGTGCAGGGGCTGAGCATGAGCCTACCACTACCACCACCACAGTGCAGCCATCAGTGAGTGCAGGGGCTGAGCAGGAGCCTACCACTACCACCACCACTACCAGAGTGCAGCCATCGCAGGGTGCAGGGGCTGAGCAGGAGCCTCCCACCACCACCACCACCACAGTGCAGCCATCAGTGTGTGCAGGGGCTGAGCAGGAGCCTCCCACTACCACCACCACCACAGTGCAGCCATTGCAGTGTGCAGGGGCTGGGTAGGAGCCTCCCACTATTACCACCACCACAGTGAAGCCGTCACAGCCGGCGGATGCAATGTGATCTAGACTCCATGGGCTGCTGTGTAGCCTGTCCCCTCCAGAACCAGTGGGCAAGTCACCCACTCAAGAGACTGTGGCCTTGCACTCCCCAGGACCAAGCACAGGGCATGTGGCTCCCTCCAGAACCAGAGGGCAAGTCACCCACCTGAGAGACTGTGGCCTTGCACTCCCAGGGCCAAGAACAGGGCATGTTGCCCCCTCCAAAACCAGTGGGGAAGACACCCACCTGAGAGACTGTGGCCTTGCACTCCCCAGGACCAAGCACAGGGCATGTTTTCCCCTCCAGAACCAGTGGTCTTGTTTCTGCATCCAGCTGAGGTGCCCTCCCCCGAGGTGCCTGCCTATTTGCCAGCTGATGCCCCTGCAGTGTTCTCTCCATATTGATGCAGGTTACGAGTGGGGCCTTGGACTTTGCCCTGTGGTCATGTGGCTCCTGTGAACTACTGAGGACTGGGCAGTGTCCCTTTTTTGTACATTTGTACCTATCTGTTGAATTGGCAAAATTATTATTAATACTGTGTTGATCGTATTCCAATCACTTTAGTAAATTTCTGTTGTCCTTCAGCCGATTTACAGGGATAAATTGTTTTCTTGTGCAGCTGGTTGTGTGTATGTTGTGTATGTATGGTGTGTGTGTTGTGCGTGTGTGTGTCACTCTCGTTTTCCTCCCCCCCTCTCTTGTGTGCTAGGCGGCTGTACTCACCGTCATCGTCTTTGCCAGCATTGGTGTTCTTGGTGGAGCATGACGTAGAATATCATAGGAAAAGCTTGCAGTTCTGGTTCCATGGCGGCTTGGTTCTTCCCTGTGAATCTAAAGGTGAGTCCTTTCACTTCTGTAATGTGTTTCCACCAGGCTTTTGATGGTGTTGGTACGGCCCCGGAAAAGGTGGCGGATTGTGTTGTCATAATATGATAGGTGGAACTTTGTCTTCCACCTGGCTGTAGGCGGCTACCGCCGTGGTGACTGCTGTTTCCACCCTGGCAGTCGGTGTGATACATTGACTGTCTTTCGGAGATCTTTCCACCATGGTCATAATTTGGCGGTAGTTCCTGCCAGACTGTTGGCAGTGTTACTGCCACTTCATCACCGGGTCGTAATGAGGGCCTATATGTGTAGAAGCACCATGATCACTATACCACCCATGTACCACCCATGTACTATGATAATTTGCTATGTTTAACAGGAACACAGATGGTTCATGAAATACTATAAGATGGCCACCACTGCAATATACTACGCCCATACATGAGTGGCTCATTGGCTCTTTGATAAACATGTCTATACCACTATGCCTAAGGGGAGCACAGGGGTTCACAAAATACTTCAAAATGGCTGCCACTGTGAGATGCTACTTATTCACACGAGGGGATGAGTGGTTCTATGATAAAAACACCCCAGTTCCTTCCCATTGGCTACGTAGCCGGAATCTCATTCACAGGCAACTTACACCAAGCACGGGGGATAAGTACACTTCCTTAATCATATTTCTAAAGATCAGCTACCTTCAGGAAGGTTCTTAGTTTTGGCAACATTCTGAATTCAACCTTCGGCTCCTTGTTGGGCTAACACCTTTCAATACATCTACTTTGTAAAGAGACGTATCAGTCCATGACACATCTCAAGATGGCTGCCGCTGTGAGATGCTACTTCTGCACACAAGAGGCCCTTTTGCTTTGTTACAAGCATGCCCCGTTTCTCCTTATTGGCTGTGCTCTGGCTCCCCCTTTGGCCTGCAACACTTGGAATTGATTGTTTTGATTAGTCCCACTTTAATAGACAAGCCGACTCCTTTGCTCGACTTCGATCCACGTGCATAAACCATGTGAGTACTCCCGTATATTGTCTTTCTGCACTTTTTTTTTTTTTTAACGGCCTACTGCTGCTTTGTTCCTACAGTTAGCAGCTATGCGCTATCCTCTGCTTTTTGACCTATTGGGCATATGAGACCCCTGCCAAAGTGACCCTTTGGGGAGGCCATAGGGCATTGCAGCGCCAGCCTGACAAGGACCATGCTCTATGATGAAGCATGACATCCCTCGGGATGTTCGAGGGCTTGAAGGATTAATCTTAGGATTCCCATACTCCATCCTCCTTTTTTCTTCTTTGATAGGAGCATTACCTCCATTGCTTGATATATTAGGAATAGCAGAGCCTCAGTACTGGACCTTAATTGGCTTTTAGCCATACTTCCTTCTCTTTTTTGTTTATAGTACTGTAACACAAACAGATCTCTTGACATTGTTGAATGTTTATAACTGCTTGAACTATACTGTATGCAATGACTCAATGTCTGCAATTGCCTTACATCTCAAATGCCTTCTAATCTTTTCTTCAAAAACCCAATACAAAGATGTTTAAAAAAATGTGTCTCGTGGGATGGCCACATGTGTTCCCCTGCATTTCAGGAAGGAATAAACTTTAAGGGGAAGATTTAAGAGCCCTTAGAGCCTCCTTGTGCCACATTAGTGCCATTTTCTTTTTACGCTAATGTGGCCCAACAAGGCCAAAATCACCATGCCAAATTTACAAAGTGGCGCAATGCATACGCCAGGCATAATGTATGCAAAGGTGGGGCTGAAACAATGGCACAAGGAAACCTAAGAGATTTCTTTATGTCATTTTTTTCGGCACTTTTAATGCTGCTCAGAGCAGGTGTTAAAAGGAGGCACACCAATGTTTACAATCGGCCTCAATGGACTTTGCAGGATTAGCATCAAATTTTCAGATGCTAATCCTGCAAAGCTTTGAACTAGTATTAAAGATTTCGATGCTAGTTTCCTACCTACTGCCATGGTGCGCTGTATCTTAGACACGACGCACACATGGTGGTATTAAGGAGGCGCTAAGGGGTGCAAGGAAAGTGGCACTACAATGGGTATAGCACCACTTTCCTTAAATCAGGCCTTACATCTTTTGACAGCTGTTGACATCCCTGTGCCGTTCTATGTTAAGAACCTACATGGATTTACCCTCATCCTGTACTTACAGTGGGTATCTCTCTAGCCCCAAATTAAGTTAATGTCTCACCCTTGTCTTCCTCTCCTATTGAGGACTGCATGGCCATCCCCACCTCACCGTCGCCCCATGCAAAAGGACCCACATCCAGCCTGAACTACCTCACAAGCCCACTTAGGAGAAAACCTATTTCCTATTCAAATAATTAAAACTTATAACAAACAAACTAGATGCATTTGCTGTACGAGTTTCCAGAGAAAACCTTCATGAAAAAAGGCAGAGGTGGGGGTGGCTGGTACATGACAAATCTGAGCTATTAAGAAAAAACATTGCCAGCCCGGTCAGTCATCAGCCTGCCCATTAAGTGCAAATATTTGAGCCTGGAATATGGTACTGTGCCGAAGTCACACAGGTCATTAAAACGTCCTCTCTGCATGTTAGTGTAAGGCATATGCACACTATTGAATGTTAAGTGGCTGCCACAGAGCTGCATCATGGTGCTGCATTTAGGTCTTTGAGGAGAGGGAGGGTCAAAGGAGGTGTCCTATGGACTGGCATTTCATTTGCAACCCTTTACTAGTTCCTCATCAGCAATACCAACCATGTATTGTAGGAATCTCAGCTCATCATGCAAAGTCATCAGCTGCCGACCGACTAACCAAAGGAGGCATCCCATAAATTTCTATTACAAGTGGAGTCTGTTTTCTTTTGTCTATATTGTTGTCTGAGGAGGAGCTGGCCAGTGCTGGGATGCTCTCTCTACTCCTGTAGTGTCTTTTGTTGCTCAGTCCTATGTGGCTTGTGCCTCTGCGAAAAACAGGATTTGTTGGTTTGTTATTATTTTCAACTTAGTCTGAAAGAGAAGGCCCATGCTTCTCAGTTCCTTTTGACTTCTGTGAAGCCTGCTCTATGGTGTTGGACCACTAAGGTGTAATTTGTGAATGTCATAACTTTTCTGTTCTTGACTGCCAGTGGCCCTCTTTCCAGGTCATGTATAATATTGTATCTCTGTTTCAAAAGCTCAAGATTATGCCATAATTGATGTGGCAGGACCGACAGCAGTGGAGGCTTTGCTGGCCCCCTGTGTGCCCTCTCAAATGTGAACCAGTTCTATAAGTCATGTGGAGTGAGTGTCTTAGCAAGCCAAAACACAATAGAACATGCAGTGTTGGCCTCATCTGCCCCCTTACCTATGCCTATGATCTACAAATTACTTCTGCAGGTTACTTCTGCAGATTACTTCTGCAAAAAAAATGATGCTTTGGGATGCAGCCATGAGTGATTGCCAGTGGCTGAGATTAATTTGAGCTTTCCATCCATTACTTTGTTATTTTTGAACTTGTGCATCATCAACATTCCATTACAAGAAGTGTATTCTGTACATTAGCTTCTGTAGGTCTGTGGTTTGAGGTTGTGGCTCCTGAATTGCAGTTTCTGGGTGAAGGATGCTATCTAATAAATTGAGCTGGTTCTCTCGCAGGAGCACACAACCTATGACAACAGTGCTTTCAAAAATGTTGTCTAATTTTGCTTTCACCAATCCACCACTCGCTTGCATGATGCTGCTTTCTTGCTTGTGCCATGTTATGAAACCTTCAAAAGATAATTTCTTACTAAATCTTGAGATGCCCTCCCCTCATTGTGACACTGTCAGTAACCTCCCACCCACAACCAACTTACATGCCCTCATTTGGCGAGGGTTGCCTGCCCGCCTCACCCAACTACTGACTAGCATTGGTGTCATTGAACTGTGAGGGAAGAGGAGAGGAACAGACACCCAGTCACATCTGTAGGCACTATAAAGGAGCAGAGGTGAAGGACCCAGCCCTGCCCTCCATTTAGGTCTTTGTTTCAGGTTTCACAAGGGGGTCCCCAAACACTCATCTCCTGTAGGTTGGGGAATCCTTGGTTACATGTTCAGGTGTTCACCCTATCAAGCCTTCCCCCTCACCTCTGGCATATGCTGTGAAACTCACTTGTACATATGGTGGCAAAGAGCACTCCCTCAGCCCACATTGCTTGGCCATGCCTTTCTGCCCACCATTGCTGTATATTGTTGCCTTCCCCCAGCAAACAGGGGGCATATGGGGTGCAATGCAGCTTCCAGAAAGGCCTGCTGTGTGATTTAATCCAGAAGGGCCATGCTCCATTGATTTATGCAAACGTTAGTAGGGCCAGGAGCTTAATGTTTACTTAATTTATGAATTAAACATTTCTATTGAATACGCCAGTATTAGAAGCACAGCATGCATGGTAGGCCTTCTTCACTTTCCTCCATTCCCACTTTTAGTTGGATACTTAAGTCAGTGAGAGGAAATGAAGGGAATGTATTGTTTGGATTTCCCCCCCTTTCCTACCATCCTTGTTCTGTTCTAGTCATATGACACATGACCTCTAATGCAGTTTAAAGCTGTCCACTAGAAACCAGCATCATGTCCTCCGTCGTACAAATAAATGATATATTTGCTTTAGATTTGCCATATTTGAGACTTTGATAATGCATGATTAATCATGCACAAATATATTGTGCATGTAAGAAATTGAGTTATTAGTTGTGAGGGTGAGAGCACCCTACTCAAAAAATGTATTTGATCATAGTGAACGACATAAGTCACTTGTAGTAAGGCCCAAAAGCAGTCAGCCTTAACTTAGATACAATGTGCAAAGTAATTATGCAGTACACAAACAGTGATAAAATGAAAAGACAACATAAGAAAAATCACAAACCAATTTTGAAAAATGGAATCCAATAGGTAGAACTGGAGATATAAATGTTTAACCTTTTAGTTTAAAATAGCACCAAGAAGCAGAAAGCACCAATTTAAGTTATCTGGTGCAGGCCAACCAATATGGAGTACTTATGGGTAACAGGTTAGTCCCTTTAGAAAGTTTACCTTCTAACACAGTCCAGTTAGCAAACAAGAAGCACTTGTCGACTGGGTCATCACTGATGGTAGGTTGGATCTGCAGAGGAGCTTGTTGACGTGAGGCTGCTAAAGTTTAAGGCTTCAGTCAGAACTTCACATTGGTGGGCAGTCATCAGGAAGAGTAGGTCAATGATTGGAACTTTGTATTGGCAATGAAGTCCGGCATCTGTATTCTGAAACAGTTCGTTTTTCACATGGAGTCCAGTTATTGCAGGTTTGAGGTTGGAGGAGTAACCTTTGATGCCAGCCAAGGGTCCAGGACCTGGAGGGGCACCTCTGGGGAGTTAGGACTCACTCCAGTAGAGGCCATCAGCAGGGTTCAGGCAGGTCCAGTTGGTGCTGGTCAGCTGTGGGCAGTTCTAGGGAAGGCCTCTAGAAGATTGTTTTGTACCTGTTGCTCTAGCAGGAGGTCAGACAAATGACCCTTGGAGTGACATCTGGGATCATTGTTTCAAGGCAGGCATGTCCAGTCTTCCTTCTTCAGACTGCAGGGCAGTTGTTCTTCTGAATCTTGTCAGGTCCAGGAGTGTTCCGATTTCAGGTTCTGAGGATGCCACTTCTATACCTTCTGCCATCCTGTGGGAGGGGGACAGCCCTTTGACTAACCCTAAACTGGTTCTGGTCAATTCTTCTCTTTCCCCTCCAGTCTGTCTCATGAAACAAAGGGCAGGCTGGACCAAGTGCAGCTGCATTTGCCAGTCACAGGGTAGTTGTATTCTAATGTCAGAAAGGGGATGGGTACAGTCCCCCAGACCATCCTGCTCAGGAAAGGAACACCGTTCCCCCCATCCAGGTCCTTTGTCCACTGTTTGGAAGGAATACCAAGCACATCATAGGAGAGCCAGTAACTGTCACTGGACCACATTTAGTTTAGGTAGGAAAATGCTAACGTTCTAAAAGTTGCTTGTTAAAAATATAAATTTAAAATCTTACTTTCCCATTAAAAAAGATCTGACATTACAACTCAAATGAGTGGAAGAAGTATTTCTCTATCTGATCCCAAACTGCAGTTATCACTTATTAAGTGTAATAATGTAACCTAGTGTTAATCCATGAGAAAGCTTCTCCTGCTACAGTGAAAAAATGACTTTGGGAGTTTTTCACTCCGGGACCATTTTTAAATACCGTGGAGCATATTTAAGAACCCCTAGCGCCTCCTTGCACCACATTAGCATCATTATTTTTTACGCTAATGTGGCCCAATGAGGCCAAAATCCCTGCGCCATATTTACAAATTGGTGCAATGCTTTCATCTTGCCACTTTGTAACCCTTTGCACTAAATTATGCCTGCACCAGGCATAATGTGTGCAAAGGGAGCATTCCCCTGTTAGGGGGGCCGAGAAAACAGAACAAGGAAATCTAACACATTTCCCAGCGTCATGTTTTTGGCACTTTTAACGCCTGCTCAGAGCAGGCTTTAAAAGGGGGCACATCATTGCTTACAATGGGCCCCTAGGTACTGTGCGGGACTAGTGCCAAAAGTTTGGTGCTACTCCTGCAGAGCATATCAATAGCATCCTACAAAATTTCGCTATTGCCCCCTACCCTGCGCCATGGTAAGCTGTCTTTTAATTACGGTGCACACATGGTGGCGGTAAAGGGTGCAACAAAAGTGGCGCAATTTTCCACTGAAGCAAATCCCTTGCCAACGTTCTCCCAAACACCTGATTCCTTCAATCCTTTCAAATCAGCACTTTCATTAGTCAGATTAGTGAGTAAGCTTCTAACTAAAAGCTAAAAGAATGTCTAACACAAGGCCGTTCTGAAGAGTCATAGCTCTTTCAGTAGCTAATTCAGTATCTATCAGGATCATGGCTCCTAAAAAATTTGTCAGCAAGTTATCCACAATAGTAGACAACTTTTGAATCTTTATCAAATTCAGGTCAACTCCTACTGAAGGAATCATTGCTCCAAATATATCTCCCACCATACCAGAAGAAGACTCTCTCTTTTCTCTAATGTGATGTAACTCAGTCAATTTCAGTAATCCCTTTAAGTCATCCAGTTGGAAACTCTTTGGGAAAACTATTCCCAAATAACATATTCCATACTACCTCTTGGAAGACAGTAATAAGCATTAGGTCCACCAATGTATTATATACCAGGAATCGATGGATCCTGTCCATTCAACATAAATGTCAATTTATCCTGAAATAGAAACACGTCTACATTCACTTAAACATGCCCCCATGTACCTTGCCCCATGAGCCTTTAGGCTCTACCCTTTAGGCATCTACCCAACGGGTGACTCCTAAGTCTTAAAAATGAAGGTGCAGACTTAGCAAAAGGTTCATCTTACCAGGTCAAACTGGCAGTTTACAACTGCACTATCGGCTAAAGTGGCAGGCCTGAGGCATGTTTTATGGTGCTACTGTTTTGGGTGGCACAATGAGTGTTGCAGCCCATTAATAACATTTAATTTACAGGTACATGAATTGCCATATGCTGGATAAAAATAAGTAACTTAATTGTACCAATCAGATTTATGCCTATTTTGCTATCTTTAAAAGGGATAGCACAAGCATTTTACCACTAGATTGAAGGAGTAAAGTGCAGAGAATCCTAAAGTCCAACAAAAACAAAACAGTTTCAACAAAGGCATACATCTGGAGTGACCCTGCAGAAAGGGACAGGTGTAACAGTGTACTTGTTCAAATTGCAATGTGGTATACAATAATAAAATAAATATTTTCTGATTTGAATAAAAAAGATCTACAGTTTTCTGAAATGCACATATTCTGCAGGATGTCATAGGTGTCACATGGGGAAAAACATAATTTCTCTATGGAAACAGTTTAAAATTTAAAATTAGAATGTACTGGGCAAATATGTATTATACAGTTAGTGGACCCATTGGACATTTATTTTGTTTACTATTTATCTACACTTCTAAAGCTGTAAAACCGTATGCTTGAAAATTAGCTGTAATTTTTAGTGAAAGGTTATTCTTTGAAAATAAATTCACACAACTAGATTTCATTGTGAAGTGAGTGCTTCAGAGTAATGGAATTACGTTCTGTATGGAAGAAAGAAAAGTTGAGACCTGAGAGGAGGAGATTGGTAGGAGCAACATGTCAAAGTATTGTGAAGAAAGGGGCCAGATTGCTGATTGCTGATTGCTGACCTTGCACCCTTGGCATAGTTTTCACTGACCTTTTGTTTTCAGCCTTCCTTGTTTGCTGATCTTGTTTTTCTGGCTTCAGGACTCTGGACACATTGCCACTGCCAACCAGTGCTAATGTGTATGTGCTCTCTGCTTAAAACATGGTAACAATGGCTTCTGCACAATCGGAATATTTAATTTACTCATAAGTCCCTAATAAAATGCAACAACATGTACCCAGGGCCTGTAAATTAAGGGCTACAAGTGGGCCTGAAGCACTTATTGTGCCACCTGCTTCAGTAGTGTTAGTGTGTCAGACCTTAATAAGTAAACTTACAAGGAAGGTGCAAATAGGTCGATTAACTTTTTAACTTGCTTCGAGGTTTTTCCACCATATGTCCTGTATGTGCAGATCAATAATCAATACCAAACAATAACACTAGTAATCAATAAGAGTCAGTAATTTTCACACAGCATGAACTTTCAGTCATGAATAACCACTTATGGAAAAGTTAGAAAGTTTATTTCCCTATATTAACAATGCTAATGTAATGTAGATTAATCCCAAAATCAATTGATAAACATACAGAAACAACACTGGCTGTCTGAAGAGGTGAAAAAATCACAATCTGATCAAAAGCTTGAGCTACTACACATTCTAAAGTTACAGTACGAATTAATAACAAGAATAACTGTGCAAACGATATAACATACATTTAGTTTCAGCAAAGAAAAAAACATCACTTGATTTTTCATATAGCGAACTTTATCAGTGAGCTCCCTAACCAACATCAGATTAGAATTAGCATTGGGCTTCATGCAAAACAATTTAGTCAACACAAATTTGGAAAATCATCTAACTATGGCTTTATCAAAATAGCGTTTTGTACCTAGAAACAAAAGCAAATAGACATAGCAAACCATATGATAGTCAATATACCTATCCTCAGCATGGATCAGCAAGCTGTGACTGTCTTCATCATCGGGACATCAGTCTGGTCAGCAAGGCAGCAGGATCCAGCATCAAAGTTCAGAAACGGGAAAGTCTTTATGCAATAAAGTTAAGCATGCCTCTTTTCCAGATGGTCAAGAAAATAATGGCCTTAAGGCAATATAGGAGACGGGCAAATGCGCTGTCTTTCCTCAGTGCAGTCTGGTTAAGTTAGATTTCCTAAAACTACTTCCCACATCCTAATTGGTTAGGGGATCGCATGTTCACACCTTGTCCAATGAAACTAAAACCCTTAATCTAAAGTTCTTCTACTACATGGTTCACATATCGATGATTGGCTCGTCTTGTCCTGCTCTCGTCATTCGGCTCATCAGGTAACAATATTGTTTGTAGCTTATACTCCACTCAGGGTCTCCATTGTATTCTCCTGAGAAAGTCAGTCTTACACACATTATGGAATACATTGTTGCATTAGCTAGTACAGCATCTCCTAGCAAGCAGTTTCTCATGAGAAAGACTTTTAACTACGAGCACATGAACAGTACAGTGGAAAATCACAATTTAATTCTCTAAGCAGACATTTTATTAAACGCCTAAGAAATGCAACTTGACATGATGCTGTGCAACAAGGCCAAGATCTTCATTATTTAAGGCCTATGATAAGTGAAGCCATTACATAATGCACAACCCTTAATATGACATATTACTACATTAATCAAACATAAGCTCAATATATTATATTAATGAGTCATTAATAAATACACTTTGTGAATTTTGGCAGCCACTCAGGAATTTGCACCTTCAAATGCGTGCATTACTTTTGTCTGAGTTAGTACATTTTCTACACAAATCCAACATTAAAAAAACATGAATATTGGTTAATAAAATCAGCGTCAACAATCCCTCCTCTGATGACTAAATGTGTCATCACACAAAACCTTTTCACACACATTTTTGCATCAGTTGAAATTCAGTCATTTCAACCCCTTCAAATCTTTGTTCCCCTTTTGAATTTTCCATAAAAAGAAAATCCCTTTTCTTTTCTTCCCTCCTCTGATTATTCTTTGTCTTCTTTAATGTAATCCTTTTACACAATTTACATATTCCCCATGCTTCAATTATGCAAATCACAATAATTAATATTCCTTGTATTATTTTCAAAAATGTCCTTGTCCCAATGTTGCTGAGGCAATTTCCCACTGAAGAAAATCTCTTGCCAGCTTTCTCACAAATACCTGATTCCTTCAATTCTTTCAAATCAGTACTTTTATTAATCAGATTAGTATGTAAGCTTCTAATTTCTTTACTATTATCAGGAATGAACGAACAGCAATGCCTAGAATTAAGCATTTTGCAAACTCCACCATCCTTTGCTAAAATATTGTCTAACACAAGGCAGTTCTGAAGAGTCATAGCTCTTTCAGTAGCTAATTCAGTATCTATCAGGATCATGGCTCCTAACAAATTTGTCAGAATGCTATCCACAATAGTAGACAACTTTAGAATCTTTATCAAATTCAGAACAACTGCTACTAAAGGAATCATTGCTCCAAATATATCTCCGACTATACCAGAAGAAGACTCTCTCTTTCACTCAGTCAATTTCAGTAATCTGTTTAAGTCACCCAGTTGGAAAATCTTTGGGAAAACTTCTGATTAAAAGGGTGACAGATGAGGGACTATTGATGGGTTTTCTTACAGATTTGGAATATGATTTTCTGAATAAAAAACATCCACGAATTCCCACAATCTACACACTCCCCAAAATGCATAAAAATATCCTTAAACCCCCCAGGCTGCCCTATATTATCAGGTTGTGGATCAATTTTAGAGCCGATTTGCAAATATGTGGAGTTTTTTCTGAAACCTTTTGTTGAGTTGACCGAGGCATATCTAAGGGATACTATGGAGACTATTAAATTGATTGAAAATTTAGATTTTGATTCAGATAAACAAATTTTGGTAACAATGGATATTGTATCCCTGTACATCAACATTCCACAAGAACATGTGTTGCAGGTCATTAGAGACTATTGAACAGTAGATCACAGCCTACTCAAGTACCCACGGCGTTCCTAGTTGACCTTTTGGAGATAGCGATGACAAGGAACCTTTTCTTCTTTCAGGGAGACTTTTACTTACAAACTAAAGGAGTTGCCATGGGCGCTACCTTTGCACCAGATGTAGCAATCCTGTTCATGGATAACTATGAACAACATTTTATATATGATAGATTCTTGCCATATTTTGAACATATAGCCTTATGGACAAGTTATATTGACGATGTTTTGATGATTTGGACTGGCACGCAACATAATTTGGTAGAATTTCATAAATGGTTGAATGAAAGGTCTAAGGATATTCAATTCACCATACAGTATAGTTCGTTTGAAATACATTTTTTGGATATAACCATTAAAGTACAAGGGAACCAACAATATACCAGTCATCATCCCTGAAATTTGAGGGAGCTTGGTTAGGAAGGCATGGAAGACGGCTTGGTTCTGCCATAGGGAAAATCTACTTTAACCTAAAAGGCGGACAAGTGATGGGAATACTAGGATGATATGTGTCACTACGTATTGTACCAGGAGTACTGAAATAAAAAAGATTGTCAGTCAATATTGGACCTTGATTTAAGATGAGCTTGACTCACAAGATCTCCCTATGTATGCATTTAAGAGAGGGGAAAACATTAAGGATTGGGTGGTCAGTTCTTTTTTGGCCAAACTTCCGAAACCCTCTCTGCTATCAATGTGGACCCTACCGATGATTGTTGGCCACTTTAAATGTGGGGATTGTAAAGCCTGTACACTATGTTTGGACACAAACATTTTCAAGTATAAACATGTGAATGTTACACTTAAAGAGCATACTAATTTTAATAGCATGAATACAATCTATGTCATTAAATGTCCATGTGATCTATTATATGTGGGACAGACAAGACAGAAGATAAAGGTGCGCATTTTACAACACTGTAGCCGTATTAGATGCAAGGTACAGGGTGCACCCTTGGTTGACCATTTTACAAAATTGAATCACTCGGCAGACTCAATGAGATGGTTGGTGATTGAAAAGATCAACATTAATCCACAAGGGTGTTCTATAGTTGACATCTTAAATTTACATGAATGCAAATGGATTAATCTATTGGATTCAGTATCACAGGGTCTGAATGGGTATGAGGAAATAGCAAGGCAGGCGTCAGGTTTGATGAATGGTTAAATAGACGATTGCTCCTTCTGTTTGGATATCAGAGGTGTGAATTATGTTTGGATATAAGAGGTGTGAACTCTGGAGGCAACTGTATGCGCTGCAGGGGATACCAGTATTTAGTAAAGAGATGTATCAGGGTCATGACATTCATGAGTTCAGAATGATCTATGTATCAGTATAGAGGTCTGACAAGGTTTTCTTAGTGACATGGATAGATAGTTTACCATCTTCCTTTTGGATAGTGAATAAATGTCATAAGCATTGTATAGTTTGAGCTTGTAGGGAGGAGCCTTATTGTTTAATGGAATCATGATATATTTAGATTTCATTATTTTGACACAATACGTTTTTTTGAAAATAAAAAAATTAGATTGTATTTCTATTTGAAAAGCGCATGTTTATACATGCGATAAGATGCATATAGATGTGGTAAATAGCGGCTAGGCATGAGCTTCATTGTAGCTATGGCCGCTAATGGAAAGTAAAGGAATGGACGTTAGTGTCACGGTCTGCACGATGCTTTTCACCTTTAATTGAAGAATTTGAAAGAGCACCCGGTCTTCTACTGGCTCTGGACTGACCAAGATAAGGGTAACCTTTTCTAGGAGCCACGGTGCTGCTTGACAGGAAACACCTAAGCAGACCGTACCCTCCAGAAGGAGTCCCAGAGGAAAAAATCCAAAAATGTGGGGAAAACCTCAAAACAGGAACTCGTAAAAAAAAAGAAAAAACAAGAGTGAAAAAAGGAAAATATTGAAGAAGAATCACAATCAGAGCAACAGGAACTGGAGAAAAACACAACGAACAGGAGCAAGCATCACCACCAAGACGAAGTGTTTGCAATGCAAAGAAGATCAGGACTGAGTGACTTATGTACTAGGAGACAGGAAGTGACAAAACAGGAAAAGAAAGCGACACCATCTTGGATTGGGAAAGGCCCATAGAAAAGAATGGGAAAAAAGGTAACAGTATAAAAGAAAAAAGCATGCTGGGAAAAAAGGAACAAAAATAAGACAACATGGAGACCAGAAGAAAGAAAAAAGGCAAATTGCACAGAGAAAAGAAGAAAAGAAGAGAAAAGGAAAAGAAGAGGAGACCCTCATCATCAGACATGAAGATTTGTCAAGAAAACAGGTCAGGGCGACGCGACCGTAAGCACAATTGTGCTTCCCGAAACGCGCCGTCACAGAAGTGAAAAAACGCAGAGGATGGAGGTCCGATAATCGGAGCCACAGTCCGACCGCGGCAGGAAAAAGAGACGCCACAATTAAACGCGGCATCACAATGGATATTTTTTGGGGCCTTCTGAGTGTCTGAGTTGCTAGGAGTGGGTAAAGATTGTGGAATTCGGAAGGAGGATGTGCGAAGGCAGTGTGAGCGTTTGGACATCTGGTTAAGGCGCTCGAAAAAGGATCAGTTGGGGAAGGGAAAGTGGATATGGTTGGATCAAGGGGGGGAGGGGTAAATATGTCCAGTGCAGGTGTGGGACTCTTTCCAGAAACACGTTTCGGAGCAGGGGTGTTTTCTGTCACATGGATGGGAAGAAACTTACGGCTTTTCAGATGTTGGCTGTGATGAGAATGGCTTTGAGACGCGTTGGAAGGAAGCTGGGTAATTTTGGAACTCATTCATTCCGGATTGGTGCGGCTACTGAGACTGCTTGTTTGGGATGGGACTGAGACTGAATCAGGCACATTGGGAGATGGAGATCAAAATGTTACGAGAGATATGTTAGGGCTTGAAAGGTAGTATTTTCAAAGACAGGACAATTTTTTGCATTGGGAGGAGGGGGAGATTTTTGTCCTACACTGACATTTGTTTATCCTTCTAGGTTGTGTGTACGCTCCGGAGAAAGCAAAAGTGGTGACTTGGCTGGTTGGGCATTTGTTTATTCACTGGGCTGCAAAATATGCCGAAAAGCAAGTTTATGGCCTTTCATTGGGACTTTCGATGAGCAGACATGAGGAGTTGTGGTAGGAGAAGAGGGGCATGAGATGGGGCAATTTGCTTCCTTTTATAACTGCAATGTTGCCGACATGGGGTTGTCCTGATGTTCTGGTATTGCACCTGGGTGAAAATGATCTGGTTTGATTTTTGGGGCTCACCCTACTGCAACACATGCAGAGGGATCTTGCATTACTGAAAAGCAAAATGCATGGGACTAGTGTGGTATGGACAGAGTTTGTGCCCAGAAGGAAATGGAGAGGAGCTTTGAAGCATGGGGCCATTGAGCGGGCCAGGAGAAAGCTTAATCCGGCTATGCGGGTGTTCTGTGGGACGCAGAACATCAAAGTGTTGACGCACAAAGGGATTAAAGAAAGTGAACAGGGACTTTTCAGATATGATGGGGTACATTTGTCGGACATGGGGAACGCGCATTACATGATGGAATTGGGTTTTTTGCTGACTAATTTGTGGGGGGAGAAGCTGTGGAGGACTGAGCCTGTCTGGTTCTCGAGTTGCAGTGGGTTAGATGGTGGGGCAGCAAAACGACAAAAGAGTTTATGTTGGGTGGCAGTAGATGGGGAGGGTGGAAGGTCAGATGCAGGCCTGACCACCCTTCCACTGGGGAAAAAGAAGCAGGTGAAGGATGACAGAGTGGGATGCCTGTTTTCAGGCACGAGACGATTGCAAAAGGGTGATGTGTGTGAGAATGGAAGGGGATGCTGGGTGAAAAGAGACGTTGGGAAGGAAATGAGATTGGAAGACAAGGGAGTTCAAAGAGAAAAGAAGAAAGTGCTCAATCAAGTTACAGTTATGTTAATGTTGTGTTATGAAGTAAGCCTGTCCTAATAAATGGCCTTTTACACTATGGATAAGGGGGTCAATTGTTTATGTCCCGATGGAGGGCCCTGTGGAGAGATGGACTCAGTCCAGTCTCTCCACGGGAAGCTTCAGGCCGAAAGGAGACTGCCTGAGGAGGCATAGGCTGGGGGGAGGAAGGGGTGGGAGTAAAGGGGTGGGTATAAGGAGGGGGCGGAAATGGGTATCAGCCTTTTTGCAGCTTGTCGTGCTGCGTTTAGGATTGGCCACCCACCCACTCTACAGGTTGACAACAAGGGTGGTAAGTGTGAGTGATTAGTAAGAACTGGGATGGGAGTTTGGGGGGAGGAGTGTATAATATTTTATATACCAGGGTTAGGGCAGCTTGCTAGTGTGGGCAGTAGATGGGGAGGGTGGAGGGTCAGATGCGGGCCTGGCCACCCTTCCACCGGGGAAAAAGAAGCAGGTGAAGGATGACAGAGTGGGATGCATGTTTTCAGGCAGGAGGCGAATGCAAAAGGGTAATGCATGTGGGAATTGAAGGGGATGCTGGGTGAATAGAGATGTGGGGAAGGAAGTGAGATTGGAAGACAAGAGAGTTCAAAGAAAAAAGACAAAAGTGTTCAATCAAGTTACTGTTATGTTAATGTTATGTTATGAAGCAAGCCTGTCCTGGCCTTTTACACTATGGAGAAGGGTGTTGAGTGTTTATGTCCCGATATGCCAGTACCTCCAGCCTACCAGAAGTAAAACACCTGGGGAAATCAACCACAAATATTCTCTTTTTCACACTTTAGCACTACTATTGAGGCTACTCCAGCACTACAAACATTTTCTTGTGTTGTGTATGCTTGATCAGCCACGGTTTTCCACTTTGTCCAGCTGAACATTGTCAACTTTCAAAATGATCGAAGGTTTTCCTTTGGGGCACATCACCAATTTTTACCTGGCTGCCTTCCATCATGTGTCAGTGTTGGAAGAGGCCTAGGTCCCTGCCCATTAAAGTTATTGGCTAGCATTGTTTTTTGTCTTTCCTTTGCATTGAACAGGAGAGTTTTAGGTTTTGCAGTAACTATTGATCCATACATTTGAATGTCTTCATTGTGGTAAGATTTTGCTCATGCCCTTTTGTTTCTTTTAAACTAACCATCTTTGCAAATATGCTGTTCATTGTTTCAAGGACTTGTTCTTCTGATATATTGGTTCTTTATTCCGGTCACTGCTTGCTGCAACCCTTTCAATATCACCTCCCCTTTAGAAGAAAAAATGTATTCTTACCCCAACTTAAGTCTAGTAGGTGCAACAGCTGTGGCGTCACTTTTACTCTGATGACAGTCATGCTGCCTATAGTCACCTCATCAGCAACTGCATGATATCTTGGCTACTGAAGGGTTTTGAGCAGAAAGGGCGGCAAAGTTGTTCCATCAATGAGTTGTCTTCAGCTGCTATATTTTTCAAATTTGTCCTACTTGAAGCTTTTGGCACCAAACCACAAGGCTTCAATGGAAACACAAATACAAATATCTCACTTTGAGAGAGTCACACAGACAATACCCTCCTGCTTTGCACCCTGAAGGTGATTGACTTCCATAAAAAGAGTATGGACCACATTTTGAAATTGGAATATGCAAGATAGCTTTCAAACTGTGGTTTAGATCCCATCTGCTAAAATCTAGGTTCCCTTGCTCTATTTGGAGTTAGAGGAAGTTAGATTAATACCCACCTTGGGGGGTCAATCAATGTATGAAACATTATGGGCCCTATATAGGTTGGTGGTTCCATCATTTATTTTTTCTGTTAAGCCCCACAAGAGGAAGGCAGGGTGTGCCACACAGAAGACAAAAGAAGTGATCTTTAGTCACTGGGAGATAATTCTCAGTGTGTCAATTATTTTAAGCCAGTACAATAAACATGGTGCCCACTCAGCCAGCTTTAAAGCCTTCCACGGACCAGTGGTGGTTCATATTAAAGCACAGAGATCTTACCTGTGCGCTAGAACTCTCTAAGTATAAAGAGTGATTTTCCACCAGGTCATTGAAGGACATTTTTCTGTTGACCTGGTAGAGTGATAGATCATCTATTAAACTCTAAATGGGCGTGTCATGACCATAAAGGCTTCATCTACGGTTTTGTGGAATGTAGCATTTGTAAAAAAAGAAAGTGACAAATATCCTGTCTGCCACATGTGTCACTGAAATTAATACTTTTCAGATTACATATCTGGGGGATCCGCTCAGCTCAGAATAATGCTCTAAACGTTAAGTCTTTGATCACAGTGACCCTCTGGATTTATCCAGAAGCTTCTCATTTGGACTGATATGGCTCCCAAGTTCTGGTTAATAGCAGATTATTCCACATTTTGGTTCTCTGTTTTTATTTTTGCCATTTACATTATTAAATTATTCTCCCTTTTTGTTAGATTGTGAATTGTATTTGTTTCTTCACAGACACAAAAAATATTTTAAAGCAGCAGGCATTTATCTGGCGTTTGTACAGACAGCTTGTCTGGTATATCATTTTTCATGCAGCAAATTTATGTCTTGTGATACCGACAGGACCACTGGGATTATGGGAATCTTCAGTCTGTTTCCAATAATTGTGGATGTGCCGCATTTGCCATATAATCTGCAAATGTTAACCAAAAACCTGTTTCAAGCTCAAAAGGATCAACAGTTACTAAAAATGTGGTGACGTGTTCGCATACGGAAGAGGTGAAAGTTTTGCTCAGACAATACAACCATGTGTAAACAGTACAAAATATTGGAGCAATACTATCAAAAATGTGTCACATCATGCTGCATACTTGGCATTCTCTCGCAGCATACTAATTAACTGCCACATAATTTGTTGCTCACCTGCTGCATGATTTCATTGGCCCTGATAACAGGATCTGCAATTCATTTTTACTGTGATTTTTTATGGCTACTAGAGGGTATGTATTTTAGTTTTTCAACCTTTCATGTTGTTGATGTCCTTTCACCTAACAAGATATAGTTGAATGCTTAGTTGCACATCTCTACGATGTCATTCGTTGATTGCCCACAAATTTATCCAACATGATTGGCTGCTTGCCTACTGTTGGTTATATGTCGGAACCACGGGTGCTTCAAGCACCCGTGGCTCAACAATGAGGTAGAACAACAACCTCGTTCTAACCACTAATGCCTTTACCACGAAGGCACTTACACCGCTTTTACCGTTGTAAACGCATTCCTTGTAAAGGCATTAGGGTTCAGCATGCTTCTCCCCTAGCCCCCAACCCCCAAAATTACCCTGACCCCCCATCCCCACAACTACCCCAACTCCCCACCCCCAAACTTACCAGAACCCCAACCCCCTTCCCCTAAAACCTAAACCACCCCAACCCCCAACCCACCCCTTAAACCTAAACCCTGAGCCCCCTCCCCCAAACCGTAATCACCCCCAGCCCCTCGCCCCACCCCAAAAACAAAAAATACCCTGAGTCCCCATCCCACCCCTAAAACCTAAACACCCCAACCCCCCAACCCACCCCTTAAACCTAAACCCTGCCCCCCTCTAAACCCTAATCACCCCCAGCCCCCCACACCCCCAAAAAAAAGCCCCAGTCCCAGCCCAACTTACTTCCTCCTTCACCGCGTTGACTCCGACTCCCTTCTTCTGTACCTTAACCACGCATGTACGTGGTTCAGACATGCGTGGTTAAGTTACCAAAACCAGGAAGTCGTGGAAAACGAAACCGTTGTTTCGCTTTCGTTTTTCACGACTTTGTGGTTTTGGGTGTCGTTGTTCTGGGTGTTTCCCCTACTATTATCGTTAATGTTTTTGTCTGTCAGCGTGGTAGATAATGTTATGGACGATTTACTCTTGACAAAACCAATAAAATACTGCTTAAAAAAAAAAATGGTGGTAAGGATGCACTGGCCTGTAAAAAAGTCTGTGAGAAGAAACGTCACTCTAAAAACAAAAAAGTTTGTACATGCAAATGAGCAAGCCACGTGCTGAATACTCATGATGCACTAGTCAATAATTCACGTAACTCATGATTTTAACAAATGGCGACAGTCCCTGAAAGAAACTCCCACGATGTGAATTGTATTGTGGACAAGTCATAGCTCAAGGAACACGAGTACCAGTTTTTAAGCAGGGTGCACGCATGTAGCCATCTTGTGAAGAGTTTTTTTTTTATGTCAGCTAATGCTTTTCACACTACTTTGAATGCGATGTGGGTGGGTGTACGGGGGATACGTAGGGAGTGTAGCTGTTCTGCACTGATGAGAACTGTCTCTGTTTGAACAGGGTGGGTTAGAGAGCCAGAGAAAGGAAAATACTGAGAGAAGCAATATCCATCAGTAAATCCTGCACACTGTCTTGGCTGGTTATTTAGTGGGTCATCTCATTGCCCATTACCTTTCTCAAATTAAAATTCCACACTATTCAAGTGAATAATAACTGGCCTATAAGTACTAATTTGAACATTATGCTCTTTTTATGATGGGAAGAGGTTTCAGCAATGCGGATATTATCATTACACATTGCCTTTTCAGCACCATTATGAGATTTAAATGGCCACTATGGGAGGGAATCATTATGGTTTTTCTAAAGGAATGCAGGCCCAGATTGTACGTGCCCGGTGCAGCTTCCGGTAACCTACAATCACAAGGATGTATTATCACAAGAAAACATTAAGCAAAGCTGCAGGGGTGTGTGAATGTGGGGGCCTGCGATAGGAATAATCCTATTATTAGGGGACCTGCAATGAACATGAACGTGCACAGGTGTAATGTAGGTATTTCTTTCAGATAAGCAGAAGAGACGAGTGTTTTTAAAACAAGAAATATCTGAGAAATGGATATGGAAAGGTTTCCATTTTACTCAGGTCATGCACTCCCAGAGGATTTTACCCTTTTCAGAATGCCGGCAGATCTTTATCAATGGTATTCCTTACCAATCTTGAATTACTTCCAAGGTTGTGCGGTGTTATGGTCAGAATCAAAGGAAGAGCTGTAAAATGGATTTTCTGTGGCATAATATCCCTTTGGCAGAGCTATGTTTCAGGAAAGTCGAGGCTACGGTGACAATCATTTACCACCAAGGTGGTCAAGTGTGCTGCTCCATCTTTCTAACTAGTTAAAATATCAGTTCGCTCAAAACTCTAGCAGAGACCATACCTTGAGTTTCCACTTCCAATTTTCAATCAATCCATTCAGTCAGGATTTATAAAGCACTCCTAATCATCCCACATGGTATCCAGGCCCTTGCAGGTCCCGGAGAAAGCAGTGAAAATGAGGGAAATGCAAGGAGAAGGCACACAAAAAACACAGGGAAAAAACAAGGAGAGAGCAGTGAAAATGAGGGGAAAGCAAGAAGGCACATTAAAAAAGGGGGAATAGCAAGGAGAAAGCAGTGAAACCTAGGAAAAAGCGAGATGAAGGCACACAAAAAAATGCGGGAAAGAGCAAGGAGATAGCAGTGAGAATGAGGGAAAAGTAAGAAGGCACACTAAAAATGGGGGGAAAAGCAAGGAGAAAGAAGTGAAAGCGAGGGTAAAGCAAGGAGAAGGCACACAAAAAACGGGAAAAACAAGGAGAGAGCAGTGGGAATGAGGGAAAAGCAAGGAGAGGGACATAGAAAACAGGGGAAAAAGCAATGAGAAAGCAGTGAAAATGTGGCAATAGCCAGGAGCAGGCACACAAAACACAGGAGAAAAGCAAGGAGAAAACAGTGAAAACGAGGCTAAAGCGAAGGAGTAGGAGCACAAAAAACGTGGGAAAAAGCAAGGAGAAAGCTGTGAGAATGAGGGAAAAGCAAAAAGAAGGCACTCAAAAAACGGGGGAAAACCAAGGAGAAGACTGTAGCAAGAGCGATGCAGCAGCACGTGGAGAGCTTGACCCGGGAATTTTCACATTATGATCCAGCCAAAGCCTTAATTTAGCACTTCCAGAGATCACTTCTTATGTCTGGCGACATATAGTCAAGTTTCCACCTTCTAAAGCAGTGAAAGGGTAATTTGTACTTCAGCATTAATGGCTTCATGGTGATGCTTTCCATCTAAAAATCCAGCAGTACTTGTCACATCCGACAAAGAAACAAAATATCACAACAATAACCAATAAAACACAATAAAACAACAAAAGCATGACATGGTATAATACAATGAAAAACTTAAAATGAACGTATCAGACCACCACCAAAAGACAACATTGCTCACATTATAGCACAATAGTCCATCATGATAGTTCAACAAAACTACACAGTATTTCACAAATAAAACAACTCAATAGCATATAAAGCAAATCAATACACAAAAAAAGCAACAAAATGGAACATAGTCACAGCACAGCACTCTGTCTCTGCCCCCCGAGACACAACGCTATCTGCACTAAGAACGTTTTTTTTGTCCCATCTGTGTGCCCCAGCGTCTTTGCAAAAAATAATATTGCCCCTTATTTCCTAGAGACCCAGGAATGCCAGGGCTGAAGTAGGGTCAAACTAGTCCATCTCCCCTAAGTAACCCAAGAATTTGAAATATGTGCTAAATGCTCCCTCATAGGTAAGCCTCATCTGGGATCTAGGCTGGCTGCCACAAGGTCTGGTAAGCTTGGGCAACAAGCCGCCACAGTTGGTCTGGAAAAGGCATAGGGAACTCAGCTGCTCCTGGGTGATGGTATCCGAAAGCCTGCATCTTGAAATGAGCTGAAGCATCCACAGCAATGTTCAGCACTCCTGGGGCATGTTTGGCTTTAAACAGCACATTAAGCTTCCAACAAAGCAACACAATCTCTTTCAACAATCTAAGGATCATCTTGCATTTGATTGATGCAGTCTACCGCTGTCATATTAGCAGGCCAAAGCACAACTGACTCCTTTCTGAACTGCTCTGGCCAGATGGACAATGCCACCAGAATGGTAAAAACCTCAAGAAAACCAAAGTTAGCAACTAGACCAGACTGCATCCAATCACTGGAAAATAAAATGGTTTGACTCCTCATGTAAATCACTTGATATTTCCCTGAAGAGATCACATCATGACCCCCCGCAGGTGGCTATCCATAAAAGATTGTACAATAATGCATTGATTTCTAAAAACAAATGACAGAGAGACTGCCCCAGACAGGCTACAATGGGCCACTATGAATAAAGATGCTGTCCTTTTTAGGAAAGCTGTGAACAGACTTCTTTATTATTTTACCCAACATTCCACTAGATGTCCATGTGCAGCCTGATCACCAGGGAGTAATAGAAGCCCCTGATCACCAGGGAGTAATACAAGCCCCTGCAGCGCAGGAGGGGGCCTCCAACGCTTTATGGGCCCCAACCCTTAGGGAGGGCCTCATTCTGCCCCAATTCCAATGAATCTTTGTGAGATACAGGAGACTCATGGGGCCAGATCCACATTCTGCGAGGGGGCCCATCATTTCACTATACAACAGTGTCTAATCAAAGGATATTATGCTTGTTATGCATCCATCATTCTTATTTTGATTATCCTCCTGTTTATTCTTTTTCTTTGCTCCTGTTGTTTGTTGTCTGTTGTTCATACATTAGATGGGGTGATTTCTGCAATATCCAAGAGTCCTTTTTTCTAAATCTCCTGACCCTGGCAGCACGCCAATGGACCTCCTTAATGTTTTTGATTGCGTGAGTAAACCCAAAATGTGGAATGCTTTGTTTTTGTTAACTATCACTATCACTACTAGTGGTGGGCAGAGTGCACAGGAGTCATACTACATGGAACTCTGCGAATTTGTCAAAAAAACTCCATCCCCAAACATAACTCGAAGTATGTACTTGTGTTGAAAATCACCCGAAAATGGCACCACGCGGTTCACAAGGGTTACCATCTTATTTTTCACTCTGCTTATGGTGCTGAGCCTTTTTTTTCATCCCTCGTTATCTTTGTAATCCTCCACCCTAATAATTAGTATACCCCTATTTTCTTATTTGTTTCATTACCGTGTCCTTTTCTGAATCTGCATTTTTTACTTTTTTTTAAAATGTTTTCATGTTTTTTGTGACTTTTTGTATTTTTGTTTATTTTCCCCTTATTTTCTTCCTTCTTGTTTTTCTTCTCTTCTTCACCCCATCCCACCCAGCAGCCACCTTCCTTGTGTGTGGCGGGCCGTCAAGGGGTGCAGCCTCGGCTCATCTTTAGTGAGGAGGAGGTGGCAGTACTAGTTTTTTATGTGCACCACCACCTCCCTTCCATGCTGGCAGCAGGTGGGGAGCCTGGGAGTGGTTACACCCTTCGGGAGCATCAACTACTATGGGGGATGGTGCTTCAGTTGGTTCTTCGGCAGGCGGGGGCCAGCACACCCAGCAGCAGTTACCGCACCACTGGGCAGACATAATCGACCACAAACAGGATCTGTTCAAACTGCTGAGCATTGAGGTGTAGAGGCTTGGTGAGTAATAGTTATTTCTTGCTGTGTGTGTTGTTCCACAATGCTAATTTATTTTTCTAATAGCAGTTCTGACTCTCAGAGTTAAGTTTAGGTTATGTTTAGTTATTATGTGATCCAGTTTGAGCTAGCAAGGTGAGTCAGCAGCAGCACTTCCTAATTGTACTTATGGGACAGTGACTCCTCCTGTCTCCAAGAATAAAATAATGTTAGTAGTAATAAGTAATATCAGTGAGCTAGCCTTTCCTTCTCTATGCCTTTCTTTATGTAGCTTATGCAGTCCTTTCCAATCACAATCTCCCAGTGATTTATAGTATGATAACATTATAGTATGTATGTGTGTATGCAATGGAATAAAATGGAGGCTGAGTGGGCCCATCAAAGGTGGTTGAGAAGCAAGGATAATTTGTTTCAATATGAATGCATTGTTGTTGGTACCCACTTGTAAATGCATGACCATATTTATTTACAATGCCCTTTGGCATGCCAGAAGTCACGTTTAGTGATGGTCCAACAGCGCACTCTCCAGGGCCATATTTACAAGGCCACGTAAAGCCACCCTGTGTGGCTTTTCATGGCATTGTAAATGTGGACTGAGTCATTGCAGCGTAAGTCGCTGCATTGACTCACCCTGCAGCCCTGGTGTTACATTGAGTGTTCTTACGTAACACCCATGGCATTTGACACATTCCCAGATTTGCAAGCTTTTGTAAACCTGGGAATGCATCAAAGGCCCCTACTTCCCCAGGAGAGTCGTACGGGAGACGCATCAAGGAGAAATACCTTTATTTCTATTTTTTTTCTTTGTGTGTTGCAATCTGCAGCACACATAGAAAAAGGTAAACTCCTCTTGAGGTGTCCCTTCGTGTGAAAACAATCATCTCCTCAATGCAGGCACCCTTGCAGCATGGTGCAGAGGTGCCTGCATTGGCTCATGGCAGTCCATTGTATGCAAACGCAGGGGAAATGGACACGAATGTGCCATATCTGTTGTATACATGGCACATTCCTTCCCTCTCCTTTTGACGCAGGACAGAACTTCAAGAACGCTTGCTGCGCTGCCCTGCATCAATAGTTTGTAAATATGGCACGTAGTTTAGGAAATTTTGGAGTAGGGCTTAGGTGTAGGAATTAGGAAAGTAAAAGTAATGGTCAGCTGGAGTTGAGTTCATCATACTACATATACTATATGATATAGAAAAATACAACGTGTTTGGCTCTGCTTGTCAAAAACATTTTTGGGGAAGATTAAGGGCCTCATTATGACCCTGGAGGCTGGGGGTAAGCTAGCGGTAACACCGGCAACATGCTGGCGGTGTTCCACCAGCTATTATGACCGTGGCGCAATAGCCACGGCAATACCGCCGGCCCCTCCAACATACCCCATGGAAAGGCTGGCGGCAAGGGGGACTTGGGGTGCCCGTGGGGACCTCTGCACTGCCCATGCACTAGGCATGGGCAGTGCAGGGGACCCTAGGCACAGCCCCATCGTGCATTTCACTGCCCAAATTTCGGGCAGAGAAATGCACGACAGTTGCTACTGCACCCGCTGCACATCAGCATTGCCGCCTGCTCTATTACGAGCCAGCAGCAATGTTGATGTGACTTTTCCGCTGGGCCAGCGGACAGAAACGCTGTTACCGTCTGCTGGCCCAGCGGAAAAGTCATAATAGGGGCCCAGATATACTGCCAGCACTGGCGGTATACTGGCGCCCGCAGCTTCCGAAGTCGTAATGAGGACCCAAGTGTACCACTAATTTTTTCTTTTTTAATCTTCTTCTTTATTTCTTAGCTCAGCACCCAACAGGAAGAAGAAGTCAACATTGTTGGCAGGTCCAGGAAGAGACGAGGGTACCAGTGCCACCACGATGCTGGTGGATCTGCTGGCCCCAGTAAGTCTTCCTGTTATATTATTATTATTTCCCAAATTTTATTTTTCCTCTCTCCTCATTTCAAAGATTTTTTATTTTAGTTTTACTGTGCATGTCTAACTTTTTTGTACTTATTTTCATTCTATGCAAGCTTTGTTAAATTCTTGTTATCCCTACATTTATCAATTTTACATGTTTCTTCTGTACTCAACTTCTTCCTGTCTGTACCAGATTTCTCCTGCTTTGCTACTAACCTTATCTTTCCCTTCTCCCCGTATACATTTTGCAGACTGGTACTTAATACTAAGGGGACAGATTTTTAGGGCAGGTACCCTACTGACAAGATTGCATGTCCAAGTTAGCTTTTCTATGCATTTTTCTGAAGGTTTTCTTTGCCTTGCTCATACACATTGCATTTGCCAACCAAGACCTCATCATAGGTTCTCCTAGATTGGCCAAAGTGTTCCACCCCCTTATTTCACTTCAGTGACTTAGCTCTGCTCCTCCATTATGAAACGTTTGCAGTTAATTTGTGTACCTTGCTTTTGTAACAGCCAACAAAATTCCTAAAATGAATGGTTGAAAAAGAAAGAACTGTAATGATGTATTGTGGGTCAATTTATTTTGTTGGAACTAAATTGTGCAACTTTTTTTCTAGCCACACAGACCACTAGTGCCGGGGCCAGTAGCAGCAAGAGTTCACCAAATGCGGCAGAGGTGGGAGTAAGAGAACCGGCTACAGCAGGGACTGGTGCAGGTAAGCCATATTGCTCTTGCTCATTGACAATTACTAATATACTCACTGCAAGTGCACTGCTTGTGAAGCCCGTGGTTTAGCAGCTGCAGTGGGGATTGAGCTCTTAATGGCCTCTTCTCTCTGCAAATCAGCAGACAAAAGCTCATAATGAATGGATGCTACAAATGATGGCTTGATGGAAAAGCAAAGAATGGATGAATGGCTGAAAGAAAGAATGGGTGAAATGGTATATGAGTGAAAGGTTGTGTGGGTGGAAGGAAAAGATGTGTGGATGAGTGAAAGGAGATGCATGGGTGGGTAAGTTGACAGATGAGAGCGGTGAAAGGAGTCAAAGGATTCCTCAGTGGGTGATGGGTGGATGGGTAAAAGTCGATGTTGGGGTGAGAAATGGGGAGATGGTAAAGAACGATTCATGGGGAAATGAATGGGTAGGTGAAAGCAGGGTGTTTCAAAGGATGGATGCTGGATATGTGAGTATATGGATGGACGGGTGGATAAATATGGATGGCTGGATTGGAAAAGTGAAAGACTGGACAGGAAAGTGTAAGCTTCAATGAAATGGTGGATATCAAAGCAGGGTTAATAGAATGGATGAATGAAAAAATGAATTTATAATTGCTTGGATCAAGAAATAATGTAGCTATTGTGGAGAGTAATGTGTCTGCTGTTCACCTAATTCGATTGGTTTGCATGGTTATCAAAGCTTTGGTTCAAAGTGGGTGTATTTTAAATGTATATCTACTCCCTCAACTCAGTGTAGTTCCACCCATCATCATACTTCCTTCCCCATTAGTCACCAATCCCATTATCATGTAACTGCAGCGTGGCAATGCAAAATAGTGTTTTCTGTGCAATATGTGCATCTGCTTCAGTTAATGCAGCATTTATAAAGTTTCCAATGCACTGCAAACTTAAAAAGGTGTGTTTCCCATCCACCCCAGTGCACACTTGGTCACTTCCTAGTGCTTCAGTCCTTTATTCTTTCCAATGTTCTGCCCCAGCCACATTTATGTATAATTTAATATTTCATGGCTTTTGTAATGGATTTATGCTAGTTTAAATTTTACCAATTTGACATTCGTCAACTACAGTGAGGCATGTATGGGTATTGGCCCTGTGACTCGTCATAATCAGTCACATCAAGTTCCAATAGACCAAAGGGACGTGCAATTTACTGCTATTATGCCACTCTACTTTTTAAAAAAATTGTTTGCACACAGCACAGTTTAGAATATGTCTTTTTCCTTAGTCTTTCCTGCTATAGCTGCTCTTGGTGGACATCATCATCCAACTTGCAAGGAGATAGCAGCCTGGCTCCGACAGCAGAGGCTGGAGGGCACCCGCAAGGAATATGTGTGGCTGGTAGCCCAGGGGGCATGTAGAGAAGCGACCCTCAACGGTCTCAGGACCCAACTGTGAACAATGCCAACTTCTCTTGTTTTTATTTTTTTGTTTTGGTGGGAGGGACACTTACAGACGGTAGCGAGGGAGTTGGGATGAGGTCTGAACTTTACATATTGGATTTTGTTTTTGACTTTTTGAGGATGGGGCTATTTATGTTGTTGGTAGAAAGGGTGGGGTTTGTATTTATTTAAAATAAAGGGGATAATTTAATTTACTTGATTTATGCCACACATGTTTTATTTGGTGTTTTAGTTTGTACTGCTGTCTTTTAGTGTAGCCTTTTTTTAACTGTTCTAAAAAAAAGTGCATGTCATTTACTTATATCCTTACTCTGTTTCCCTCTGCAACTATATTGAGCAGCAGTGTATGATTGTCATTGCCTATTTTGCCTACAAAAAACCTAGATAAACATAGATAATTAAGACAAAATATTCTTTAGTAGAACTTAATTATTAAATAAATAAGGTAACTTGATACTATAATTCTTCTCTTACCAGAATAGATGAAGCAAGGGAGTCTTCTTACCGCAGGGTTTTTCCCAAGATGGCATCTTAGGGGGGTAGTAAGCAGGTAGTAGTAGTAGCAGGCTAAGGCGCTAATAGGGAAGACAGTACTTCACAGAAGGTTCCACTCCCACCTATGCAAACTCCAACTACAGGATTAATCAAAGGCTTATCCATCACTGTCAACTCGATTGAAAGAAAACAGAGAGTTAGTGGGTTGTCATATTATCATACCTTTAGAAAGACTGAGACCAGACTATCACAATGACAGTATTTGACACGCAGTAAAGAAGACTTGATATGATAATAAAATATAGCAATATCAATTTCTTCTCACCAATGGTGGGGAGATACGAAACGGAACTTAGGAAATTAAATCATGGAATCAGGAAAGTGGGCTCAGACTCGAGTGGTTGGAGCAGGATAAGCCTTTACGGGACACACACACAAGGCATGAATGATGATGTTGATGGGACCAGTGTGGAATATTGCTCAGGTGATAGAAGTTTAGAAGGTCATACAGTGAGTTGGTGTCACTTTCACTACCGCTGCCCCAGCAAATGTGTGATTCATTTATGGTGCAAAATTAAGTCACACCTCAATAAATCACACAGCCCAGAGGAAAAGGGTTAAGGACTCCATGATTGGATGGAAAAGGGGATTTAGGGAAAGATGTGACAAAAACAAACTCTACACAAAAGAAACCATGGCAAAATTAATTGGGGCTCTGAGCAGCACACCATCATTAATCTGTTGTAGAAGGAAACAAAGGGATAAGTATGACACAGTTCAGTTAAATGCATTGCAAACAGTTCTTCTGCCCCAGAGTGAACATAGATAGTATATCCTAAGTGTTATGTTTTCTACTTTTTAAACATAAAAATTATGGAATATTGAATTTAACCCACCCAGCTCTAAAATTATGATCGATAAAAGGAAAATTATACAGTATTGCCAAATTGGGCCATGCATCTCCATTCTTCTTAGAATGTCTATCACTCTAGTGTGACTGTCTAAACCTACCCAGTAGGTAAGCTGGAGTTTTAAGCTTCTCCCAAGTTTTGTTTGTGCAGGAGAGGACTAGAAGAAGGCCTGCATATTGAAAACAACAGTAGCTGTTTTATAGAGTAAAAGATAATGACAAAAGGAAGCAGGAAAGTTTCATGGAGAGTCAGGAGGGTTATATGTTGAAACAATGAGTGCTTCAACCACCCATGCCTGAACAACGAGTTCGGAACAACAAACAATTTTTCATTGTAAAGGCATTCCTGGTAAAGGCATTAGTGATCAGCATGCATGGTTCCAGCATGCGTCCCCTCTGGACCCCCACCCCTACAAATTAGTGCAACCCCCCCACCCCCACAACCACCCCAACCCCCACCCCCAAAATTACCACAACCCCAACCCCCTCCCCTAAAACCTAAAGCACCCAACCCACCCCTAAAATCTAAACCCTGACCCCCCTCCCTGCCCCTAAACCCGAATCACCTGAGCCCCCACCCCACCCTCAAAAACTAAAAATACCTGAGTCCCCACCCCCTCCCCTAAAACCTAAAGCACCCCAACCAACCACTAAAACCTAAACCCTGACCCCTCCTCACCGCCCGTAAGCCCTAATCACCCCAAGCCCCCCACTCTACCACCAAAAACTAAAAATACCCTGAGTCCGCATCCCCGCCCCTAGAACCGCAAGCACCCCAAACCCACCCCTAAAACCTGAACCCTGACCCCCCTCCCCGTCCCTAAAGCCTAATCACCCCGAGCCCCCCACCCCCAAAAAAACAGCCCCAGTCCCAGCCCAACTTACCTCCTCCTTGATCACGTCGACTCCCTTCTTCTGTGCCTTAACCACGCATGTACGTGGTTCACACATGCGTGGTTAAGGCCCCAAAACAAGGAAGTCGTGAAAAATAAAAGCGTTGTTTCGCTTTCGTTTTCCACGACTTCGTGGTTCACGACTCATTGTTCCGGATGTTTCCCAGTCAGGAGTGTACCAAAAAGGCTCAGAGGCAGAGCAAGAACACAGGATGAGTTTCATGTTTGAGCCAACAATGCAGCAAACACATACTCAGCAGCATTTTCAAATCAACTCACATCTCTCCAGTTCACAGAGCTTGAATTCAGTAACTTTCTCCTTTTTGCTGTCAAGGTAGCCCTGCCCTGAGTTCTTCCATCCTCCTCCAGATTCTGAGTAACTAAGCTCCAATCCAAAACCGAACCAGGTAGACCTGTGAAGTGCACTGCTGCTGGAGTACTTTGGCCCATATTTATACTTTTTGACGCAAACCAGCGCCGGCGCTGGTTTGCGTCAAAAGTTTTACCGCTGGCTAACACCATTCCTACGCGCCATGCGGGTGCCTTATTTAAGGAATGATGTAAGCCGGTGCTGCGGACTGGTCAGAGTAAAAAAAAATGACTGAAACCAGGCTGCGCCAGCAGAGGGGAAAAAGGGGGTTGTGCGTCAAAAAATGGTGGAAGTCAGGTTTGAGGCAAAAATCATGCTTCAAACCAGACTTGCTCCATTTTTTGACGCACAACCCCCACTGAAATGACTCCTGTCTTAGCAAAGACAGGAGTCATGCCCCCTTTCCCAATGGCCATGCCCAGGGGACTTCTGTCCCCTGGGCATAGTCATTGGGCACAGTGGCATGTAGGGGGGCCCAAATTAGGCCCCCCCCATGCCACTTCAAAAAAATTATAAAAATATTTACCTCAACTTACCTATACTTACCTGGGATGGGTCCCCCCATCCATGGGTGTCCTCCAGGGGTGGGCGAGGGTGGCAGGGGGTGTCCCTGGGGGCAGGGAACGGCACCTCTGGACTCCTTTCATGGCCAGAGACCATGGAAGTGGGCCCACAGGTCCCTTAACGCCTGCCCTGACCCAGGCGTTAAAAAACGGCGCACATCAGGCTGTGCGCAGCTTTTTAAGGCCCGCCCCCTCCTGTTCGTCAAAATAACGCTGGAGTATAAATAAGGCACACAGGCCTTAAAGGAATTTTTTTGGGGGGAATGCCTACTTTGCATGCCATTAACGCAAGGCAGTTTCCCGCATCCAACAAATGATGCACATGGAGGAATTTTGACGTCTGCGGGCTCGGGCGTCAAAGTTTAAATATGGTGCACGGTTTGTGCCGAATGTGTGTCAAACTTTTTGACGCACATTCGACGCAAACAGAGTATAAATAAGCCCCTTTGTGTAGGTTTCTGTTTGGTAATCAAAGTTGCTGGTCTGTTCTGAGGAACCAAAAAAAAGGAGTGGACCCTGCAGGTAAATTTCAATAAGTTTGAAAGGCCAACCACTTTAAGGAAACAATGATCACCCATCAGCCCTCAAACATTGCAATTCATTGGAAACAAGTTTACAAATGTGTTGAACTCCCTCCCTCACTGTCAGCCAGGACATACATCAGTCATCACTCATAAAGTCACAATCACTCAATATATCACCACTCACTGGTGCAATAGTTACGTAGTAGTTACCTCTTCCAATCCAAGCACAGTGGTTGAACTAAATATCTCCTCTTTGATGGTATCAGCACAGAGGAATCTGGCATTGGAACTAGCCGTGTTTTAATTTATGATCTTCTAGGGCAGCCCTGCTAGGTGATGTAAACAAAATCACACAGGCAATGACATGTGAGGGAGGCAGGCATCGTCTTCAATGTCCTGAACGGTATGTGGGGGCTTCTTCACTGCACACAAGTCCAACTACAATCCAGGCTTAAATATGACTATTAAATGGTGGGGCAGCATAAATCTGACACAAGGATAATGTTGCACTAGCATTTATTTTTTAATGAAAAAAAGAAGTTCAGCGAGAAATAATTTAAAAGTTCTATGGCAGCCCTGGCATACTATGGGAAGTAGAGTTCATCCTCAAACTCTGGTGATTCACTCATAAGTTGGTCAGCTAACATGCTTGATTTTGACCAGTCATCCTCTTCCTCCTCCTGTGGTGTTTCGGGAATGGTGTAATCAGGTGGTATAAAATGCTGGTTCATTTTGATCAAAGTTAATCTCTCCATGTCTTGAGGCAAGAGATTGGTCCTTTTCACTGTAACAACTGTACCAGCTGCACTGAACATATGTTCAGCAGACACATGGCTAAAGGACAAGCCACAAACGTTATTGCCAGTCTGCTGGGCTCTGGCCATTGGTGCATCTTCCCATACCAATACACCAATGGGTTTTGATCCACATACACTTCTTTTGAATCATCCAGATACTCCTGGGACATCCTCTGAATGGTCATTGGTGCTGCCACTTGATTGATCGCTTTTGCCTTTGCCTCTGCACTGGACTTAAGATCTGCCACTTGAAGCTAAGCCACTGCAGAGGTTGGGTCTGATTCTTCTGTGTCACTGTTGTAGACGTTTTTCTTGTTGGTGGGGTTGACAGATGTGAGACAAGACTGCCCTCCCTGGAAGTTGAAGGTGATGTCCCAAAACTGCAGAGTAAGACTTTAAATTCTATCCATTCTTCTGCCAGTTCTCCTGCTTGCTCAAAAATCCACCTCTTATATTGTGAAACATCCTCTTCAGAAACAGGAATGAAAGTGGAAAGAATTGTTTTGTAGCTCTTGATCAAGTATGGTGGCACAGATGTATTCTTTGAAGGAGGTAATATCATTTTGCAGGCCTGCATTACAAGTCAAGCGATAGCTCAAGCTTGCAACCAAGGCATGCGCTTATGGTTTTTCATTCGCACCCTTGAATGCGAAAATTTCAGACACCTTCTTTAGCTGCTTGTGTAGCAGATGCAATAAAAGAATAGCTTAGCCCATCGTACTGTCCTCCTTGCTAACATCAGGCATGAAAACCTCAAAAGGGAGCAGCATCTCTGTGAGGCATTTGACTAGATCCCATTTGTCCACATCCATGGCCATGGCTTTTCCAATTGCAGCCCCTCGTCTTTGAACAACATAGTCATTGATCTGTTTGTACTGCTCAAACAGACTTTGCAACATATAATAGATTGAGTTCCAGAGTTTTGCCACCTCCTGTATCAGGGCTTTTACTGGTACTCTGTTATCACACTGAATAATCCGCAACTGCTTCCGGGCTTTAAAATAATAGCTGAAATGAGTGCAGATGCATCTACAGGTGGTCAGTATGTTGCTGACTATGGCCTCTTTTTCAAGAAAGTCTTGCACAACTAGGTTGATGCAGTGCACCAAACACAGGATCTTCAAATTGCCACTCTCTGCAATGGCCTTGACTATGTTACTGCCATTGTCCATGGCAACAAATCCAATTCAAAGACCTCTGGGTTGCAGC